>NC_137899.1:18658932-19258932 GCF_963455335.1 Martes martes | reverse complement strand
AAGGCAGCCCTAATGAATAAATAACAGATAAACTGCCTCACCCGTGTTTTCACTGGCAAAGAATGTACTGTTGAGGTCAGTGGTTCTCAAACTTGAGCGTACAGCAGAATCACCTGGAAAGTTTAGCACCGCTGACTGCCCCGCCCACCAGGTTCCGAGTCCATAGGTCTTCGGTGGAGCCCGAGAATGTGCATGTCTAACAGGTCCCCAGATGGTGCTGACGGCTCTAGCCTTGGGACCATTCTTGGAGGACTGCTCCGGTGAACTCGCTTGGCAAGAGAGGGAATGCACATAAAATACTGGGGAACACACAGGTCAGGAAGCCAGAAGAACTGGCTTCTTGGCTTATTCTAGTCCTGGCCACTCTCTGGGCTTTGCCAGTCCCTGGTTTAGTTTCCTCTCCCATCTGTCAAAGTGGGGATGATACTGGTTACCCCATTGCTTGAAACTGTCATGAGGATCAGATACGATCAGTGGAGAATACTGAGACGCAAGCAACGATAAAAGCAAGTTATAAAGGAAGTTACTTTGCACATGCCCCCAGCACGTGACAGGCATTCTGGAAATATGTGTTGCATTTAACTGCTGTTTGGCCTGACATTTCACATCTAAATCAAGTTTCTTGCAGTGTGGACTGCTTCTGTCCTTGAGGGCAATTTCATTGGTTAGAGAGAAATTTTTTATGAGAATTGCTCCTTATAAGTACCACCAATTTTAACTTCGAGGGAAATTTATGATTACCAGGCTCGTTTTACTCAAAATATCTGAATTCCACCATATTTTCTGCATCTATATAAATAACTCCAGAAAAGAGATCAGAACCTTAGAATCCATTACTCAACAGCAAGAGAGGGTCACTAATACAGAAAGCCTGCCAATTCTTTGTCCAGAGAGAAATTACTAGTTGGCAATGAAAGTTATTATTTTAAAAATAAACAACGAGCCTGAGAAATCCTGCCAAACATAATCTGATCTTACTCTAGATTTATTGTTCTTAACTATCTTACTGCCGCATCCCATTTTATTTGAGTGATTATCATTAATAACATTTTAAGATTCCCCTGTGGCCTTACAACCTGCAAATTAGGATAATAATATGTCTCCTTTACCCCTGAACTAAGATCCATGACCTTCTTAAGTATATCTAATAAAAAGGGGTCATGGGTCATTAATGACAAATGGGGGTCGTGATGAATGCCTATAACCAGAGAAAGAACATGAAGAAAAACATTCTAAAATTTCATAGAAATGGAAAGACAGAATAAGAAATCTATAGGTATCTTGCTGACATTAGTAATAGTTCCATCTATTATACTTATGAAAAAAAAATTCACAGCTTTTCTACACACAATTGAGAAAAGGGAAAGTCGTCTTTAAGTATATTTTTGCTACACTGTAAAAATTCCTCAAACTGTAAAAATTAATTGGTTAAACAGCCTGCATAAACTCTGCCTGAATATATTAATAAAAGTACGTACATGTTTGCACTTTTGACCTCTCTGTTTTCCCCATGACATATGTTTTTTAAGATTATATGTATTTACTTGAGACAGAGAGAAAGAGCGAGAGCAGCAAGGGCAGGGGAGGGAGAAGCCAAGTCCTGGCTGAGCAAGGAATCGATGCTGGACTCGATCCCAGGACCCTGGGACCATGAACTGAGCCGAAGGCAGATGTTTAACCAACTGAGCCACCCAGGCGCCCCTTCCATGACACATATTTTAATGTCCTAATGAGGAGGGAAAGCATGTGGACAGACCTACTGTCCTAAGGGGAGCACATGTGACATTTTGGCTTGCCAAAGAGCTACATATTCTTGCCAACAAACTCACAAAGGCTGCACATCAAAAGACGCTGAGATCCTTGGGCCAAAGGGAGGTGGAGGAGGAGGAGGCAAGAGAGATGGGAGCAGAAACAGAGCCGAGCGGCGTGATGGTCACACACTGTGACAGGCTCTGGCGGGGCTCCCCCACTCTGTGGGCAAATGTGCAACACGCCAAACACAAACAGCTTTTCCAGAAACCTTCCTGATACCAATGGAAAAAACCTGACGTGGTCTTCAATAAGCTTGAAGAAATACTACAGCGCAGTTTTCCCTTCAGACTTCGAGATATCTCATGAGCTTTCTCGGTCGCCTCACTCCATCTGTGCCTGTGTTTTAGCTCCTTTCTTGGTGGGCAGAAGCCAAGAGACCCTTCTCGAGAGGCTGGCAGGATACCTGCTGCCCCCCCACCTTTTTCTCTTATAAAGATTCTTGGCAAAGATCCAGAGTAAGAAGGAAAATAGGAATGTTCACATGCCATTTTGACCTAAAATTTTCTTTTCTTTTGCTTTTTGTAAAAGGGCTGAGAGGATTATCAAACAACCTAGACTGTAAAGAGGAAATCTGGTGGCTTCCTGCAACCTTGCTTTGTTCAGAGGGGCCTAGTGAAATATGCATTGTTGTAGGTGCTTAGTTAATGATATTTAAGTTTCTTAATTTTAAATTGTAAAACAAGATCAGATTGTTGAGGAGAAGGAGGCTCCTCTTTAAAAATTTTTTTTTAAATTTATTTATTAGAAAGCACACACAAGTAGGGGGTGCAGCAGGTAGTGGGAGAGGGAGAAGCAGGCTCCCTGCTGAATAGGGAGCCCGATGCGGGACTCGATCCCAGGACTCTGAGATCATGACCTGAGCTGAAGGCAGACGCTTAACCGGCTGAGCCACCCAGGGGTCTCAAGGAGGCTCCTCTCTAACTCAGTGTTTACTTTTCAAATACACACTCCTGAGTGCATTTTTACTTCCCTTCATTGCAGACCTTTTATGACTCTCCAACAAAAGACGGCACAATACTTAAACTGCAAGCAACATGAGATGGTGCTGGGTTGTTTCAGAGGCGTCTACCATGTTTCCGCATAGACTTTAGTCCCTTGAAGGCATCCACAGTGACTTTTTTCATTTACTCATTCAACAGATATTCACTAGGAACCTCATACGGACTGGCTATGAAGCACGTGGGATGCAACATCTCTGGATTCATGAAGCTTAAATTTCTATTGGGGGAGACATTAAGTAGGTAGTAAATTATGAATATTTAAGATGGGCTAAGTACTACGGAAAATGAAAAACCTACAGCAATTGAAGGTGAACCAGAAGAGAGGGGTGGGGAGCTGCAACTTAAATAAGGTGACCGGGTTGACCTCATTAAAAGGGGACATTTGCACAAAGTCGCAACAGGGGTGAGGAAGTGGACATGTGAAGCCAGGGAGGGAGGTACAGGCCAAAGACAGAGCAATGCAAAAGCCTGAGCAGGAGTGATGACACCTGGGGTATCCTGCTTGGGCTCTGAGAGGAATGGGTTGCTGTCAGAAGTGACATGATCTGACTTTTATTTTACCTTTTTTTTTTTTTTTTAAGATTTACTTAGGGGACACCTGGGTGGCTCAGTTGGTTAAGTGTCTGCCTTCGGCTCAAGTCATGATCCCAGGGTTCTGGGATTGAGTCCTGCGTCGGGATCCCTGCTCAGTGGGAAGTCTGCTTCTCCTCCCCCTGCTGCTCTCCCTGCTTGTACTTCCCCACCCCTCCGATAAATAAATTAAAAAATCTAAAAAAAAAAAATCATTTATTTATTTGAGGGAGGATGAGTGGGGGGAAGGACAGAGGGAGAGAGAGAGAGAACCCCAAGTTGGCTCCCTGCTGAGCATGGAGCCCACCACGGGCTCCACCTCATGACCCTGAGACTGTGACCTGAGTGGAAACCCAGAGTCAGGTGCTTAACCAAATGAGCCACCCAGGCGCCCCATCTGATTTTTACTCTAAGAAGATCCTCATGTTTGCTGTGTTGAGAATAAAATGGAACAGGCCAAGACGGAAACAGAATAGGAGGAGACTCTCGGAGTAAGGCAGACAGCGGCTCAGTCCCGCGTAGGCCTGGTTGGTGGTGCTGAGAAGCAGCTGGATTCTGGATCTATTTAGAAGGTAGAACAAACAGGATTTCCCGACAGATTAGATGTGGGGTACGGAAAACAGCGAGAACACAAGCGTCGCTTCAAGGATCCGGTTTCAGCAACTGAAGGATTGACTGGGACAAAGCAAGTCCGGGGTGGAGAGAAGAGCAGAGGTCAGTTTGGGACGTGTTGGGGCCGAGGCACCTTTTTCAATCTACTCGGTGCCTGGGACACAAACGAACACAACTGTCTGATTATCTAAAACACTTGTACGTAAGTCCAAGAGACTCAACTCTAGTTCCAAATAGTGCGAAACTAAAACGTATTTGCTGGAGGAACGTGGAGGGCTGAGTAACGGCCCCCGGACGATGTCCTGGGCCTAATCCCTGCAACGTGCGACTATGCTGCCTTGTGTGCCAAAAAGAATTCTGCAGATATGACTGAACAAGATCCTGAGATGGGGAGATTACCCTGGATTATCCAGGTGGACCCAAGGTCACCACAAGCAGGAGAATCAGAGGCTGAGACTTGAAGATGCTACAGTGGTAGCTTTGAAGATGAAGGAAGGGCCACGAGCCAAGGAATGTAGGCAGCCTCTAGATGGGGGGAAAGGCAGGAAAGTGATTCTCTTCTAAAGCCTCCAGAAGGAGGCAGCCTCGCGGATGCCCTGATTTTAGGACTTCTGACCTTCAGAACTATAAGATAATACTTTTGTGTTGTTTGAAGTCCCCCAGCTGTGTTCATTTGTAAAAGCAGCCATAAGAAATGAATATAACGAACAAATTCAAAAGCATGTAGGGACTGAGGCCATTGTATTCACTGTTGTTTCCCCAGCTCCTGGCCGTGCCTAGAGGCATACAGGTACTCAGTGAATATCTGTTTGGTCAATTTTAATCTGATGATTATGCTATGTACCCTCATGCCTCTGTGCCTTTGAACATGCTGGTCCTCATGCCTGGAATGCCCTCAGCCTCTTCCGGTCAGGTGAACTTTTGGCAAGAGCCTCATCAGGACCCGTTCTCTCTACAATGAATTTGACAACAAACCTAGGCAAAGTGAGCCAGCGCCCCTTCTGCTCTCCAACAGCGTTTCAGAGCCGCTGAAGCTCTCATACCCAACCATGCTGCACCCTGAGGATGGCCTCGCGGGCTCACCCCTCCACCACACTGAGAATCCACGAGGTCCCACTCGCTGTTTATCTCCAGGTCTCCTCCTGTACTCCTGGGGATAATGTGTGCACAGCGCATACGTGTTTGCTAAACGAATAGATAAGCAGTGCAAATATTTGCCAGCATTTTTCATTTTTTCAAGGCACTTTGACTTATTATCTCACTTTATCTCAGTCATAATCCTGAGAAGAGAGGGTAGCCTTGTTTCCGTCAATGGGGAAAATGCTTGACTCGCCCAAGGTCATGTTATTCATGGCAGACTGAACACCAGCCAAAGCCTCCTGACTCTTCGCCCAGTGCTCTTTCCACCAGCTTGGGCTACTTCCACTGCCACAGGGTCCGATCGGGCTGCCAACATAAGCACCCCCTTTGTTACATACACACTGCATTGGGCAAATTCAGACCCTGCACGGCACTGTGGCCAAAGGCTGTGGCAACGCCTCCACAATTGCCTAGTGTCTTTAGTTTTGACCATGATTCATAATCCCTGTCAAAAGAACAGTATACAAGAGTAGCATCAAATTCACAGCATTTTTACAAAATGCATAACCCAAATCTGGGCAAGGTAACATGCCAAATGTTAGTTTTAAAAGGATCTTTTCAGGGCCACAGGAACCAAATCAAGGGAGCAGCCAAAGGAACTTAGCTTCAGTGAGTCGAGCTGCTTTCCGCACCTGGCACGGCTCTAACCTGGCAGTTCGGGAATTAGCCGCCAGCTGCAAGTCCGGGCAGATGCTGAACAAGGGAGAGTAGGAGACAGACACGAGGAGGACCTGCTCAGAAAGGTATCCAGAATCCTAGTGGAAGCCACTGGCCTTGGCTGCCAGATTCGTCTGGAACATTGTTTTGCATGTTCTGTCTTTATAGAGCGTTCACCATCTCAACCATTAGCCTTTGTCCTGTGTGTCCTGTCAGCTTTTCCACAAGCTTTGGAAAAGAATAAGAAACACACTCTTACCATACAATCCAGCAACCCAGCAATCTGATTCATAATTTGCAAACCTCAGAAAGCAACCAAGATGTCCTTCAGTAGCTGACGGATAAATAAACTGTGGTCCATCCAGACAATGGAATACTACTCAGCCCTCAAAAGAAAGAGCTTCAACCATCAGAAGACATGGAAGAGACTTAATGTATTACTAAGTGACAGGAACCAATCTGAAGAAGCCATAAACTCTGTGATTCCAACTACATGACATTCTGGAAAAGACAAAACTATGGAGACAGTAAAAAAATCGGTGATTGCCAGGGCTGGGATGCATAGGGAGAGCACAGGGGATTTTTAGGGCAGTGAAAACACTCTGTATATTACAATTATTGGTACAAATGCCATTACACATTTAGCCAAACCCATAGAATGAACAACAGCCAGAGCAAACCCTAAGGTAAACGAACTATGGATATGTCCAAGTGGGTTCATCATTGGCAATAAATGTACCACTCTGGGTTGTGGGACAGGTCATATGCATGTGAGGTGGGGCGTATCTGGGGAATCTCTGTACTTTTCTCTCAGTTTTATTGTAAACCTAAAACTGTAAAAAAAGAAAAAAGTCTTAAAAGTAAGGAATGAAGAGAAGATTAATGGTATTGATCCTCTCGATGTGGATTAAAGTGCAACTAATGGCATTTACTGGCTGTTGTCATCAAATCTTCAGGGATAACATTAGAATCCTTTAAGTAATGCCAAGTGATATGCTGCTTCTTGTTCAAAAAGCTGAAACAAGACGACTATCAATTTCCATTGAACAGTGAGCGTATGACATATCTTTGTACCAGCTACTCGGAAAAATAGAAGATTCTCGAAGTTATCAAAACACAATGAACAAACCTGTTGCAAATTTGTTGGCATACTTCAAGTATTTAATATGCACAATGAAGAGAAGATAAAAGGGCTCTCTCAGACTGCAATAGTGGCATGGAAAAAAAGGAATCTGCTCATTTTGTGTTTAGGTCCAGAGAGAAAATAATAAAAAGAAAAAGAACAACAAAAGAATTTGAACCAAATCTTTCCTGAGGAAGTGGAGGGTTCCCTTTCCTTCCCACCCCATCTGAGCCCTGCACCACGAAGGGCTGTATACTCCTCCATACAGAATTCCAGGACGAAGATCCAAGCTTTGTCTTCCAAGCCCACCCCACTGTGCCACGCTCAAACACACACACACCGCTACCTCCCAGCTATGCCTGGGTCTAAGGATATGCCTGCCTGCAGCGGTCAGTCCTTGGAGAGCCATACAGGTCTTAGACCTACAGCTCTTAGACAGGGAATTCTAGGCTCTCTGGCACTAGCTGGGTGGAGACTCTTGCTACCCAAAGCATGGCCTGGGCATCCACATCGTTATTGGCATCTCGGAGCTTATTAGAAATGCAGAATCTTAGGTCCCACACTAGACCCGATGAAATTGGAAGGATTTCCATAAGATCCCCAGGTGATTCAGGGTAAAGTCTGAGAAGCAAAGTGGCTATCCGTTTGACCTATGACTCCACCATCCCTTACAGAGAAGTCAGACTCAGTGAGAAGCAGATCAGAGTCCACTAACCACAGGCCCGCTCACCTCATGCTGACTGCCTGACACTAAGAGCCTTAAAGCCCACCCAGGGTTTTCCTAGACTCTACACTGGTAGTCCAGACATGCCATTTCCTAGGCTTTAGGCATACAAGAGGCTGCACAGGACACAGGATGACTGGTAAATTCGACGCTGTAATTTGGGGGAGGACGGATGTGTAGTTATATGTTGGCACTTGATCTTTGACCTGCTGTTCTAATCCACATCAGCTGCTGGGAGGTTTTATTGCATTAGCATCTGAGCAACCTCACTCGGTCGCATTTATGGACTGTCTAGTCAGTGTGTCAGAGACAACTATAATTCTCCCCTAAATTAGACTATCCAGGGAACTGGACAGTCCCAACCTTTGTTGAAAATCCTTCTCAAATGCATTAGTCCACTTTCCTGAAAAAACAGGCACCCAGCCCTGAATGTGCTCTTTGTTGGAGAGGAAAGACCTTCCAGAGGCTTGAAGTCATCATTCTGCATACCTATCACCAGTATTTGGACCTGCTGCTAAATACTGTGAAAATACTGTCCCGGCACTGAGGCTGACCCGAAGCCAGATGACTGGCTCTGCCACCTAACTGCTCTGGTAGCTCGGGCCGGCCCCTCTCTGGGCCTTAGTTCTTATCCCCAGAGTGGCAGTTCACTGCACATCTCTCCTGTATCTCAGGGTTGGAACTTCCATGGCAGTGCTAGAGTTGACCAATGACTCTTCTCTCTGTGGGGAAAGAAGCTAAGAATGTGACAGGACTGGCTTCAGAAGAGAATGTCGCTCTTCATCTTTGGGGGCCTGTGTGGACATCAAGATGGGTGGGAACTTGAGTGAGAGCCTACACCCACAGATCTATTTTTGGCCTGGATGGTGAACCAGACATAGGGGAGCTAGAAAAAGCTCTTCACATTTACTGGGTTGATGAGAGCTATGCAAATGCATAGCAGAGGCCAGAGCAGCCCAAACCACCCACACAGCCATGGCCAGTGCAGCTCGCACACCCACACAGTAGACACGCAAGCATCCAGCAGAATGTAAAAGCTGGCAGAAGACTTGAAAGTGGTATGAAGTTTGAATGCATTCCCCAGGCACATATAAATCCATCAGCAGCAACTTCTTACTGACTGGAGGTGTTTAAGTATAACTTCTGATCAATCATTGGCTGACTACTAAGCTATGTAGACACATGAGCAAACCCCAAGAAACCAGGCTAAATTTAAATAAAACAAATCCCGGGGCACCTGGGTGGCTCAGTCAGTTAAGCATCGGCGTTTGGCTCAAGTCATGATCCTGAGGTCCTGGGATCAAGCCTTATATTGGGCTCCTGCTCAGTGAGGAATCTACTTCTTCCTCTCTCGCTGACTGTTGCCCCTGCTCATGCTCTCTCTCTCTCTCAAATGAATAAATAAAAAAATCTTAAAAAAAAAAAAAAAACCTGGGTGGAGACATGACCATTGCAGATTGCACATTGCAATCTGCACATTGCAGGGGATACATTTGCACATTGCAGGGGATACATTTCATAAATGCAGTACGAATAAGTTATTGAACAAATAAATAAGCAATTAAAGATCCCTCATAAGGAAAAAGGCAGAATCTACAGTTGCTACTACGTATCTAAAATGTCAGCATTCGACAAAAACATCTGCAACAAAAAAAAAGAAAAAGAAATTACGATCCATACATGGGGTGGAAAATGTCACCAAGTGGTCCTTCAGTTGAACTTAGCACACAAAGAGTTCAAAGCATATTATAAATATGTTCAAAAACTAAAGAAAACTATATGTGAAAGATTAAAGGAAAACATGATGACAATTAATCAACTAATAGAGAACCTCAATGAAATGACTGGAAAAGAAGAATCAAATAGGAAATTTGGGATTTGAAAAGTTCAATATCTGAAGTGAAAATTTCTCTAATGGCATTCATAGGAAATTTGAGAAGGCAGAAGAGAACAAGTGAACTTTAAACGAGCTCAATATAAATGATTCAATCTGAAGAACAGAAAGAAGGAAAAAAAAAGTATAAGTGGAGTGTCAGAGACTAGTGGGACAACATGGAGCATACCAACTTAAGTACGATGACATATCCCAAAATGAGAGAAGAGGAGGAAAAAGGAGGCAGGAAAAAAAGCATATGATGAAATAATAGTCAAAAACTTGCCAACTTATTCATTCAACAATTAAAGCTAAGACAATTGGATACCCATATGCAAACAAAACAGGATAAAGACCTTAGATCCATATGTTATACGATGCACAAACATTAACTCACAATGGGATCATGAAGCTAAACGGAAAAGCTGTAACACTAAAACTCGTCGAAGAAAGCACAGTAAAAAGTCTTTGTGACCTTAGATTAGGAAGTGAATTCTTAGATAAGACACCAAGGGCACAAACAACAAACAAGAAAGCAAATTCATTGGACTTCATCAAAATTAAAAACTTTTGTGCTTCAAAGGACATCATTAAAAAACTGAAAAGACACACTCTCTGTCTCTCTCAAATAAGTATTTTCTGAAAACTCTTTTTAACAAATCAGTAAGAAGATAAATGACTCGACCAAAAAAAAATAGCAAAACGCTTAGATATTTCATCAAAGAAGACATAGCAATAGCTAATAAGCACATGAGAAGATGTTTGATACTAATAATCATTAGGGAAATGCAAGTAGAACCACAATGAAATACCTCTACACACCCTCTAGAATGGCCATAATAAAAGACAGGGAAGAGACGGGAACCCTCATCCATTGCTGATGAGAAAGTAAAATGATCAGCCATTCTAGAAAAGAATTCAGCAGTATCTTAAAAAGTTAAACACAAATACACCATGCAGCCCAGCAATTCTATGCCTAAGTGTGTACTCAAAAGAAATGAAAACATACATACAAAGACTTCCATGCTAATGTTCACAGAAGCATTGTTTGTCACCATCCTAAATTGGAAACGATCCAAATGTCCACCACTGCGGAATACATAAACACAAGTGGTATCTCCATACAATGGAATGCCACCGAAGCATGCTACCATGCAGACAAACATCAAAAGCATTATACTAGGGGCACCAGGGTGGCTCAGTCAGTTGGGCAACTGACTCTTGGTTTCAGCTCGGGTTGTGATCTTGGGGTCCTGAGATCAGGCCCTGTGTCATGGCTCAGGACAGAGTCAACTGCTTGTCTCTCTCCCTCTGCTCTTCCTCTCGTGCTTTCTCATATAAATAAATAAAATTTATTTACATGAATTATTTATTATTTATTTATTAACTTATTAATAAATTGTTTATTATTTATTATTATTTATTACATAAATTATTCACATGAATAAATAAAATTTTTGTTAAAAATATACTAAATATGTTAAATGAAATATATTAATATGAAATATTAAATTAATTAAATGAAATATATTAAATGAAAAGTAAATATACTAAATGAAAGAAGCCAGACACAAAAGATCCCATATTGTATGATTCCATCGACATGAAATGTCCAGGAGAAGCAAATTTATTGAGAAAGAAAGCAGGTTAATGGTTGCCTTGTAGTAGAAGTCTGACTATAAAAGGCCCCAAAGGAAATTTGGGGGGAATGATGAAAGTGTTCAAAACAACTGTGATAACAGTTTCTGTATTAGCTTCCTCTGCTACACAACAGATTACCACAAACTTAGAGGCTTAAACCAACACATATTAATTATCTCACAGTTTCTCGCAGGTCAGAAGTCTGAGTATGGCTGAAACTGAGTTTATCAAAGTGCTGGTCAGGCTGCTTTCTCATCTGGAGCTTGAGGTCCTTTCCAAGCTCCTTCAGTTCCTTGTGGTTGAAGGACTACCGCTCCCTTTTCCCATAAGTAATTCACAATATGGATGGAAGCTTCTTCAAGGACAGTGGGAGGGTGTCTTTC
This sequence comes from Martes martes, assembly GCF_963455335.1. Classification (NCBI taxonomy): domain Eukaryota; kingdom Metazoa; phylum Chordata; class Mammalia; order Carnivora; family Mustelidae; genus Martes; species Martes martes. Next base: position 19,247,396 of record NC_137899.1, on the reverse strand, counting down.
TTACAATTATCTCTTTTTAATGGCTTGTGCCTGACTAAGTCAGGCCAGCCAGCATAATCTCCCCTTCCATTAACTCAAAATTGAATGGCTTGGGATCTTAACTACAAAATCCCTTCACCTTTGCCATATAATATAACCTGATTATGGGGGTACCATTCCATCATATTCACAGGTCCCACTCACATTTAAGGGAGGGTATTACACAGGGTATGCATCCAGGAGAAAGAACCTTAGAGGCAAGCTTAGAAATCTGCTTCCTACAACTGACAATTTATAAATTTATTTTTTTTAAATCACTGAATTGTATAATTACCATGGGTAGACTTCACAATATTGAAATTATACCTCGATACAGATGTAAAAATAAATTTCATGGAAAACAAAAAGTTGTCAGTGGGACCATGATTCCATTTGTTACTTGGGCTATATTTTTTAAAGTAAATGAACTAAGCCTATCTTTTCTAGGAAATGATTCAACAGAAAAGGTTTTTTTCCCAATTTGTTGACCATGCCCTTTGTAATTTGTTACACCAATTAACTCACAGTAACCACGTCACACAAACACACAGTCAGTTTTTCCCTAGTTGGGTTTTATTCCTCTGTCAGCTTTGTTAGTAATGAATAGAGGCTCACTTAAATTCAAAGACTTCAGATTTCCAAAGAGAGAGTAGGGTTACCTCCCCACAAGAGTTTCCACTCTCTGATTTCCCCACCAGGGAAATGGTGGGGAGTGGCTCCATTTTGATTTTCCCTCAAACAAAGTACAAGCAACAATGTTCAGTCACATGAAGCCCCCATTTTGCCAGCTGCCTACTTCCTAAAATTTCATTCACCCAGAGGTCAGGAACTGTGAGTTCTGGACGTCTTTATGGCGTCCTGGGAACGTCTTTGAAGTTTGGCCGCTCGTGGTATTTTGTGTGCACTGAGCTGCTGCCTAAAACTAAATGTTTCCTAACTTTGGTCTATTCTGAGAACCTTTAGCCTTTACATAAGAACTTACTGTACACAAAACACAGCAAGCCTGTGTAATTCTACTTCTGGTGCTGTCTCCACACCATGATACCTTGCACATTCCCTAAGGGGGTTCCCAACGATGTCAACCAGATGGTTATCTTGCAGGTTCGTTGTTCTCAAGTAGAAACCTGGCTGTTACCATGGAAATAAAACACAGAAGGAGATGTCCATCCTGGAAAATAAGAACTGCTTAGAACTCTCATTCAAAGATTTTATATTAAATGTGGAAGAAACTAGGGGCGCCTGGGTGGCTCAGTCAGTTGAGCAACTAACTCTTGATTGCAGCTCAGGTCATGATCTCATGAGTCATGAGATCGAGCCCCACGTTGGGCTTGGTGCTCAGTGGGGAGTCTGCTTGAAGATTCTCTCCCTCTGCCCCTCTCCCTCACTCGCACACGCATGTACACATGCATGCCCTCTCTCTCAAATAAATAAACAAATCTTTTTTAAAAAGTAAATGTGGAAGAAACTCTTCTGCATAATTTGTTTTTGTGAAAATAAAAATCTTTCCTGGGATTACGCCAGCTATCTTACTATACAACACATAGGCCATCAATGTGTCTGCAACTTTAAAAAAAAGCATTAATTTATACATACTTTTTTTTTAACTTATTTGAGAGAGAGAGATGACAAGTAGGCAGAGAGGCAGGCAGAGAGAGGGGGGTAAGCAGGCTCCCCGCTGAGCAGAGAGCCCGATGCGGGGCTCGATCCCAGGACCCTGAGATCATGACCTGGGCCGAAGGCAGAGGCTTAACCCACTGAGCCACCCAGGCGCCCCTATAAATATTTTTTTAATTAGAGTACTTTTTCTTCTGCAATCCTATTGATGAAAATGGGCATAGCATCAGGTCACTTGGAGAATTTTAAAAGCTTTATTCAATTATTCAAGGATGCGGTCCCATTGCTTGAATGTGCTGTAGATTAAACTACCTACCTTTAACTAAACAGCATCTTCAGGACTGGACTGATGATCTTCCCAGCCATCATTTCTAAGGGAAACAAAAGTCTCTCTTAGAAGTTTTTTGGGTCACAGGGCACCTGGGTGGCTCAGTGGGTTTAGTCTCTGTCTTTGGTTCGGGTCGTGATCTCAGGGTCCTGGGGTCGAGTCCCACATCAGGCTCTGGGCTCAGTGGGGAGCCTGCTTCCTCCTCTCTCTCTCTCTGCCTGCCTCCCTGCCTACTTGTGATCTCTCTCTGTCAAATGAATAAATAGAATCTTTAAAAAAAAAAGAAGAAGTTTTTTTGGTCATAATCTATAACTCACAGCACATGGAAACTAAAATTCTATTCCTTATCATTTCTCATGGCAGGACAACATAGTAGCTCACAGGGCTTAAGACCAAGGGACAGGGTCTTGGGTTCGAATCCCAGTTGTGCAACTTAACAGTGGTGTTAAGTTGCACTTAAGCACTTAAGTTGCACTTAACCCATTACTTAAGCCTCCATTTCCTTATCTATAAAATGGGTATAATAACATAAAGTAAGGGCTGGCAAATATGACCCCCAGACCAAATCTGGACACTACCTATTTTGTAAAGAAAGTTTTATGAAAACATGGAAATGGCCATTCATTTATATATTATCTATGACTGTCTGGGAAGTGATGAAGTAACCTACAAAGCCTAAAGTATTTGTTCCCTGGCCCTTTACAAAAAAAAAAAAAATGTGCTAGCCTCTGACATAAAGGGTTGTTGTGAAGATCAAATGAGATAATTCATGACAGGGCTCCATATAGTTAACCAACCAATAAATGATGTGAATTATTATTTATAAAAAGAAACGCCTGTAAGGTCATTGTGATCTCATTTCCTAAAATTTGGAGAGACCTCTTTCTCTTAGCACCTCAGCCACAGCCTGTCCAGGAAGTAAGGACTCAGGGTCAGAAGGCTCGGCCCCTCTCTTGGACGGAGGTGGCTGAGGCGGTGTGATGGTGGGCTGTGGGGAGCAGCTGTCACCACAGGGCAGGGAACCCGCTGGGTCACACACAGCAGCTGCCACGAGTCATCCATTTCCAGTAACTGATACTCCACTGTTTCTTGATGGAGGCTCTCTTGGTCACAGGTGTGTGACACATGCATATTCATCACTGGCCCCAGTCCTGACTGTGTGGAGGAGACGGGAGGAGGGGCGGGGGGAGGGGGAGCTGAAATTAGGCTTCGACAATGACCTGAGGACAGCCCTTTCCATTTTCTGTGGCAGTGACAGCTTTTCCAAAAGACGTATGTATTCTGCTCGTCCGCAGTTGGAATTTTTTTTTTTAAAGATTTTATTTGTTTATTTCACAGAGAGAGAAATCGCAAGTAGGCAGAGAGGCAGGCAGAGAGAGAGGAGGGGAAGCCGGCTCCCTGCTGAGCAGAGAGCCCGATGTGGGACTCATCCGAGGACCCTGGGATCATGACCTGAGCTGAAGGCAGAGGCTTAACCCACTGAGCCACCTAGGCACCCCACAGTTGTAAAATTTTAAATGTGAGTTGAATGTAATAAAATCTAGGCTCACTGTTCCAAATAATAAAATGGATCTAAAGCTCATTGTTTCTCCCTGGATGGGCACGGCTAGTTCTGTGTGAGGACGGCAAAGTTGGAGTCCGCTAGATTACAACCAAAAAGAGCAATCAACTGAGTAAATGATCAACTTCATACATCTGTCCAGTTAATAAAACAAATACTCTTCCTAGCACTCTCACTATTTCTGGGCTTTAATTCAAGGTATAGAGACTTTCTAAATGATTTATATACACATACTCCTTTGGTCCACAAGGTAGACACTGATAGATATACAGATATATCTATATCTGCATGTGTGTGTATATATACACACACATATACATACAGATATACACATATCTGTATCTGTATGTAGACACATAGACACAGACATACAAACAGAGATGTGGTGGGAAGCTCTATTCTCACCCTTTCTTTTTTTGTCAGAGACGGGCTTAGAATCAGGAGACCGCATTATTGCGTTCTGTACTGGTTTGCTATGGCTGCCATAAAAGCGGACCCCAGGTGAGGCAGCTGAAACAACAGAGATGTATTGTCTCACAGTCTGGGGGGCTGGAAGTCCAAGATCAAGGTGTCGGCAGCATTAGTTCCTGTCCAGGGCTATGAGGGAGCATCTGTTCCATGCCTCTCCCCTGGCTTCTGGCGGTTCACTGGCCATCTTGGGTGTTCCTTGGCTTATAGATCTCCACCTTGCTCTCCAGAAGGTTACCCACTGGGCCTGTCTCCAGCCTTTCTATAAAGACACAAGCCATACTCAATGATGGCCACTCTAACCACCTCATTTAAAAAAAAAAATTAAAGATTTTATGTATTTATTTGACAGAGAGAGAGAGAGAGCAAGAACGGGAACATAAGCAAGGGGAGTGGGAGAGGGAGAAGCAGGCTTCCTGATGAGCAGGGAGCCCGATGCGGGGCTTGATCCCAGCACCCTGGGATCACAACCCAAGCCGAAGGTAGACACCTAATGACTATGCCACCCAGGTGCCCCTAACCACCTCATTTTAACTGTAAAGCCCCAAATAAGATTGTATTCAGAGGCACTGGGGATTAGGACTTCAACAGCTGAATAGAGACACAATTCAACCCACGACATACCCCCATTTCTAAAGCTCTGTGTCCATACCCAAGTCAAAGATAACTACTACTACCGGGGCACCTGGATGGCTCAGTCAGTTAAGCAACCAGTCCTTCGTTTTGACTCAGGTCATGATCTCAGGGCTGTGAGATCAAGCCCTGAGATGGGCTCTGCACTCAGCAGAGAGTCTGCTTGAGATTCTCTCCCTCTCAAATGAATAAATAAATCTTTTTTAAAAATAAAAATAAATAAAATAAATCAATAAATTTTTTAAAGATAACTACTATTTTTTAGCTTTATTGAGATATAATTGGCAAATAAAAGTATAAGACATTTAAATACATGTGCAGAGACTTGACATACACATACACTGTGGAAGGATGAACATTTACATTCTACTGTCTTAATGAATTTTAATTATACAATACAGTATTATCAACAGCCACCAACGATATACATCAAATTTCAGACATTATTTACCTTACAGCTATAAATTTGTACCAACCTCTCCCAATTTCCTCCAGCCCTTGGCAACCACCTCTCTACTCTCTGTTTCTATAAGCCCAACTTTATTTTAGTCTCCACATTATAAGCGATGCTATGCGGTATTTGTCTATCTCTGTCTGGCTTATTTCACTGAGCATAATGCCCTCCAGGTTCACCCATGTGGTCACAAATGGCAAGATTTCCTTCTTTCTCAGGGCTGAATAATATTCCGTGGTACGTACACCACATCTTCTTTATCCATTCATCTGCCAATGGACACGCAGGTTGTTTCCGCATCTTGGCTGCTGTGACTAATGCTGCAGTGAACACAAGTGCAGATACATCTCTGAGATCCTGTTTTCATAATTTCATGCCTGGATTCTGCACGGTTGTCATTTGCTTCCTGGTTTTAAATGAGGCACTCGGGCAGGCAGGTGAAGTCACTGAATCCAGAAGGGTACCCTGTTTAAAACTGTCGCCGCGGAGCTTTAAATGACATCTTTGTGACCGAAAAGAGGGGGCTGCTTGATCATACGGCAGTTCTATTTTTAATTTTTTCAGCAACTTCCATTCTGATTTCCATAGTGGCTGAGAGTATCTCTCTGTCCCCTGAGGTACAAAGGAACAGAATAAATAGGGACTAGGATACATACACCGACCTGCTCCCAAGCCTCATTGCACGTGTTTCTCTGTATCAAACCTCTAAGCATATGCCGTGTGTGAGCTGGATGAATTTAATATATTAAAACGGTTTCATGCTTTATTGGTTTGTGAGGCTGCTAGTTAGTCATGGCTGACACAAAGGATTACTGACTGTCCTCTTGAAAATTATGAATAGGCTATGGCTTGGAATAAAACACAATTAGATCTCAAAAGACTATGGATGATATTGACTAAAACTGGAAAAAAATATTAAGACTAAATTTACACCCCTTTTTTTTTTTTATCACATTGGCTCAATCTGACTTTTGCATGTACACCATTTGGTGAAGGTTAAGAATGTAGCTTGGGGTTTTTGAAAACAGTCTCACCGTGCAGCATTAAAAAGGGTATGAGCCTCACAGATTGCAGGGTGAGATTCCTCCATTCCTTCAAAAGCAAGCAGACATAGTTACTGCTAGGGATGTGTGATACCTACAGATCTCTGAAGCCACTTGGAGAGAATATTATGGTGAAAACACAGCAGCTTCATCCTCTCTAAAGAAATAGACTGATGCCATCCTTCTCTCAGGACTTTCATTTTTTTTTTTAATGATTGTATTTATTTATTTGACAGAAAGAGAGCACAAGCAAGGGGAGCAGCAGGCAGTGGGAGAGGCAGAAGCATGCTCCCCGCCGAGCAGGGAGCCCGACGCGGGACTCGATCCCAGGACCCCGAGATCATGGCCTGAGATGAAGGCAGATGCTTAACCCACTGAACCACCCACACACCCTTCAGTACTTTCATTTTTATCTTGATTTTTCATGGTAACACCCTATTGTGAGGTAGCATTGATGATAAAAACAAACAAACAAACAAAAACAAAACTCTGTGGCTTGTCTTGATTTTCTAAAGGGAGGAAAGTACTGAAGCGGCTTTTCCAGACCCGGACTATAAACGGGCTCCTCACCTGCGCCGAGCAGCCCGGAAGCTCTCAGATTTTGATTACTTACAAATTTCACACACAATTTTTCTCTACGTGTCTCTCACACCTGGCACCACCGCCTCGACACCAACCACTTCAGAACCCACTAACTGGTCAGGTAACACCACGCTGTCGCTCCATTCACATCTGGGAACATTCAAGGGCAACCAGCAAGGAGAGGAAAGTGGGTGCTGTCCCAGGCTGCCGCCGGCCCGTCTCACGCCAGCCCTTCAGTCCTGGGCACCTCGCTCCTGCTTCCTTCACATTCAGAAGGGGGGAAAGCAATCTTAGAAAGTGTTTGACTCCATCAGTGTGCAGCCACCGGAGACCTCCCGAGGGAAGTGACAAGCCCCGGCTTCAGACCCTGAAGCGAAAGGAAAGGCCTGTGCAAATCTGGAATCATCTGCCGCGAGCAAAGGTAGAAAATTACAGAGCAACTCTTCGGGGTCATGGAGATGGCATTTAGGGCTCCACGGCAGCAATTTGAAAAATGGTACCCTTCTCGACAGAGTGATCTCACCTGCCTGCTCGAGTGCCTAATTTAGAACCAGGAAGCAAATGACAATCATACAGAATCCGGGCCTGAAAGTATAAATGTTTGATTTCCCATGGTCTAGACTTTGTCTGTGTCTTCAAATCAGGGTGAGGACAAAATTCCCCGATTTTTTCCAACAAAAGATCCGCTTGACGTTTTGCAATATTCACGTACTGGGTCATTCATTCTTGCCTGCGCTCATTCATCAAATATGGGCTCACATACATACCACCATGCACAAGCAGAAATGCAGCTCAGGCTCCTAATGGAAGAGAATGAGTATGGATTTCCACGGTTAGAAGCCCGGGGAAAGCTGGCAGGATTCTACCGCGAGCAAGGCCAAAATGCCTTTCCTACCCGGATGACTATTTCATTATCTGCTTTCCTTATCATGAGAAACTTGGCCTCTCGTTGTTACCTGGAGCAAATAGCAAGTATTTTCATACAATTGAGATACTCCTCTTCATTTACCACCTGTCCACCTCTTTAGGATTTTTATTTAGCTTTATTTGATTGGGTTTCACTTGGTGTCATTGACACTATGCTCTTTCAACAGAACAATCTGTCTACGCTGATATCCCTGAAAAGCTGTTCCCGAATGGAACTCTGCTACCTTGTAGGAGCGCACTCATTACATAAACCTTGTGCGAAGGGAAGAATCCTGTTTAACATGCTTGATCAAAAAAAAAAAAAAACATGCTTGATCATCCCAAATGTGTCTGGCAAGTTCCCATTTTTATATACCTCGTCTTCTCATGTTGGCGCCATCTGTATCTAAAGGGACAAATTTGCCGGAGAGATGAGACAATCTAAGAATTTTACTGAGATGCCGAAATACTATTAGCTTTGGCTCTTAGGAAGTTCTTCTCGGTGCGTTGCATTTGTTTTCAGTGTATGTGTATTATCATATTTCGTTCTTTGCAGAGCGATTTATAAGTTATTTCTATTTCATGATATCAAGTGACTCCAATGACCTGAAGTACCATGAGAAAATCTCTTTAAAGGATTTCATATTGGAGGCTATGACATGGAGACTACTCTCCATTGGCCAAGAAGTTACCACAAACATTTTTCTCCTCGTCCCTTTCTCTTTCGTTCAGATTTTAAGTTATTACTTGTACAGTTGTGTTTCTTACTCTCACCTCATTATTTAAAATCGCTCTTGCTCCTTGTGCCATAGAACACTTCTCCAGGATGTCACAATTCTCATTACCCACCTGAGCCTTCCTACCATCTGAATCCCTCGCCCTCCCTGATCTCCGCTCCTTCCACCCTGATTCCAGCAAACGAATCCGACCGTGACCTCACTCGCTCCCTGCTGCTTAATGGGTCCCCTCACGGTCCTAGGACAGCAATCAACCCTTGATATATTTTACCTTCCACTCTAATTTGGCATCGAGGTAACTGTTACTAGAAACATATGGCCATGGAGTTTGAAAAACCCTATTCCAACTATTAAAAGGCAAGTTACCTTAAAATCTGTGCGACATATGAAGTTATGTATCACGATTTATGTCAAATATAACAAGTGACATAAATTAAGACACTCAATTCTGAAGTAAATTTGCTTTTGTTTATGTTATATTAATTATCTCCAAGTAGCTACTATTTATTATATTGTTGCTATGTCAATGTCATTTCTCTAAAAGCAGAAATATTTGAAGGCATTACATGTCTATAAAAAATGGCTTTTGGCCATCATGCTACCAACATCAGAACAAAAAACTATGTCTTCAAGTTATTTAAATAGTCAAACACGCCAAAGTAAAATTTTACTAATTATGGCTTCATGGAACACCAGGAAGTGTTTCAAATTACCCCAAAGTATTTTGTATTTCACTTACATCTCAGTAACCGCGACCTCCCAGTAGCTATTTTATTATTCTGGTTGTACACATAGCCAAATCCTCTTACTGAAATGTTTTAAATCGGATGCTGCCTACGAAACTGAATGGGGGAAACATGTGCCCCATTAAAAACTTCAGTGGCAAATATAACAGTGACGGACTCCTCACTAGAAGCAAACGCCGCAATCATGCTTCAGGAATTGACTCATACGGAGGTGGGGGGGGGGAGCCCCGGCTAGTCAATACTTAGGACAGACTTACCCTGTCATATATCCAAACAATCTGTAGTCAATATCAAAACACAGTAATGAGATTTTACACGGGGAGTGGCCTGGGCATTTCTGTATTTATTCCAGTAGATACCAGCGGAACCACAGCACAACGGTGAGAAGAATATTTGCAATGCAATTAGAGGGGGACAAGTGCATCTGAGTGTATGCCAGACGCAGGGGCCTCCCCTGAATGCAGACAGTCCAGTGTCTCAATGCAGCGTACAGCATCAAACTGCACTTCCTACAGTCTTCAAACTTTTGTCTGTTAACTAGATGTTTACCGAGCGCCCCGCTCGGGCACTCCACTTTTTGGACGCGCCATCCAGCCCCATGTACGTTGTTCCAACACCATCTGTCACTGAAGGTTCCACAGCTTCAAAAATTCCAATTCAAACTCATCTGCTCGGCACTCAAACTAAAGCTATAATTCAAATTTCGACATGAAGCTTGAATTCCTTTTCACTGTTCTTCAACTTTGACCCAGCTCCCCCCCCTTCACTGAAAAGGGCCAAGACAACAGCCCAGCAAGTGGGGCAGGCAAAACAGGCCTCCTTTGTTCACTTTTGTCCTTTTAGCTCTCTATTGAGGTGAGGGACTGAAAGGCCGCACAGGCTTTGGAAGGCAGCAGCGCTCGCTTGCAAACCATCCTTCCTCCGAGGCCACAAAAACTCTCGGATGAAACTCTTTCCACCACCCACTTTTTACCTTAAGGCATGACGAACAGGCGACTAGGACTTTTTCCTTTCCCCTTCCCTTGGAGAGAATCTGCTAATGGTTTCACGTGAGTTTGGAGGGTTGGTCAAAAATGTGTGCTGTAAATCATGCCACTCAAATGTCAAGGTCGTCGGAAAGTGGCATGAAATTGCTTTAAAGTTGAAATTTGGAGAAAAGATCACTACATACTGAATACATATACCACATTTTTTGAATGCTCTCAGCCCACTTGAGAAAGATAAATCGAATTCATGGCATATTACACAGTGGAAGACCTCCTACAGGATTCCCTCAGATTGCCTTGGGAATATGTTTTTCTGGCTACAGTGGGTTTTGAACCATTAGACCATGCATATCATAAAGTTAAAATATACATATGAATATATATCTTTAGATTATCCTCTCCAGCCCTAGCACCATTTAAGAAGATTTTCAGATGTCTACAAATGCCAAAGCACTACGTTGTACTCGTGAAACTAATAAAAGACCATATGCCGATTATAGGTCAATTAAAAAAAAGAATTTTAGAAAGGATTCTTTCAGTCTGATAGCTACTACCATTTTCATTCTGGTGTGAGTTAAACAGTGCTTTAATACGCAGCACTACGCAAGCGAATCAGAGACCACACAGCACAAGATTTACTTGTCATTCCTGCTTTTAAACCTTATAAGCCATTTGGACAGTATGTGCCGTGACTGAGCACTCGTGTTTGCAGACTCGTCCCCTTTACCACTGTCATTTCTTACAGTCACTATTTTTTTTAGTCACATGAGGGAAACCCTCCCCCAGACTTCTAAAAACTACCTTTTTCTAATTTGAAATTCTAATCCTGCTGGCCAGTGAAATAGGTCAATTAAGTTGACACCACATCTTTTTTATTAGCTCAGCTAAGCAATTATAATTGGGTAGTGAGGGTTTGTACTGTCATCTTTGAAGATTCAATGGTGGGGAGAAATGCCCGCCGCAGACATAGATTGTAACTCCAGCACATCCCTAAATAGGATACTCCTAGCTCTCTCCAGATCTGAGGCAAATCTGCTCCTGAGCTGGGTTCCAAGGCTAAGGTTATTTTTTTCAGTAAAATAAAATCATACGAAGATTTAATCTATCCTCAGAGCAACATCACTTCACCCAACCACACTATAGACATAGATGCTCTATTTTGACATTGAAAAAAACTAACAGGAATGTCTGTCACCAGGGCTGGCTTCTCCTGGACTATGACACATACTCAGTAGCAATTATATCATGCTTTGCACAAAGTATGGGGTCAATGATTCCCTGTTAAAAACCATATAACTCCTGTAAATAGAAATGAAACCAATAAGTTTGAAAATTTTGTGAATTACTTGTTCATAATACATAGTATGTTAATTTAGAACTTTAAAGGGTAACAGCTATCATTCTTTACACCCATTAGGATGGCTATTATCAAGAAAATCAGTGTTGGTGAAGATGTGGAGAAATTGGAACCCTGGGCACTTGGGAACGTAAAATGGTACATCTGCTATGGAAAACAGAATGGGGGTGTCTCAGAAAATTACGACAATTGGGGCACCTGGGTGGCTCAGTGGGTTGAAGCCTCTGCCTTCGGCTCAGGTCATGATCCCAGGGTCCCGGGGTCGAGCCCCACATCGGGCTCTCTGCTCGGTGGGGAGCCTGCTTTCTCCTCTTTGTCTCTGCCTGCCTCTCTGCCTACTTGTGATCTCTGCCTGTCAAATAAATAAATAAAATCTTAAAAAAAAAAAAAAAGAAAATTACGACAATTACCTCATGACCCAGAAATCCCACTTCTGGGTATATACCCCAAAGAGTTGAAAGCAATGAATTGAAAAGGTATTTGTACGCCCATGTTCATAGCAGCATTATTCACAGTAGCCAGAAACTGGAAACAGCCCAACAGATGAATGAATTTAAAAAAAAAAAGTGGTATTACATAAATAGAATATTATTCAGCTTTAAAAAGGAAGGCAATTCTGACACATGGATAAGCCTTGAAAACATTATGCTAAGTGAAATAACCCAGTCACAAAAAGGACAGATACTGTGTGATTCCACTCATATGAGGCACTTTGTGCGGTCAACTTCATAGAGAAGAAAAGAGAATGATCGTTGCCAGGGGTTGGGAGGAGAAAGAATGGGGAATTATTAGCAATAATCGCGCCTCGGATAAACCTCATTGGCTACGATACTGCCACTGCGCAAAGCTAAGAATGGGGATTTATTGTTTAATGGGTATAGAGTTTCAGTTTGAGAAGATGATGAAAATTCTGGAGATGGACAGTGGTGATTGGTTATAGTACATTTAGAAGTATTAATGCCACTAAACTACATAGGTAAAAATGGTTAGAACAATAAATTTTATGATATGTATATTATCACAATAACAATGTAACTTAGCAAAAACATCACATTTGCTTTTTTTAAAGGATTTATTTACTTATTTATTTATTTGGAGAGAGAGACACAGAGTACAAGCAGGGGGTGGGGAGGAGCAGAGGGAGAGGGAGAAGCAGGCTCCCCACAAAGCAGGGAGCCCAACGCGGGGCTTGATCTCAGGACCCTGAGATCTTGACCTGAGCCAAAGTCAGATGCTTAACTGACTGAGCCACCCAGGCGCCCCCCAAAACCTCACATTTTCTATAGCTATGACATTTTCTTCCCCATTTAAAGACAACATGATATTGAACAATGTATAGTTGCTACAACTGGAGGCAGAACCATTCCAAGACTTTCCTCATAGAGCCCTGTCCTTCCCATTTTGAGGGGAAAAATAAACATCCAGCAGTTCATTTTGGCACATTTTCCTAGACTTAGAAACATCAGCCCTGATGACAAGAAAGACTCTTTAAAGCTAAAGTGGTCTCTAATTTCCCTGGGTGGATGAAGGGTTAAATAACCATAAGCCACTGGATTCTTGGCCCTAGCATCCCTAGCTGTCCTCTGTCCTCACCGCGCAGAAAGGTACCGGGCTCCTTCACGTGGGGCAGCATGAAACATACAAGGGAAAATACATCTAAATGCATTTAGTGATTTTTAATCACTTTCAAATCACTTCCTATTCACCAATCACCTCAGCAGCTGAAGGCTGACCTAAAGCAGTCTTTGGATGAGAGCACATAAACCTTCCTAGAGAAGAATACTATGGGGGCTCTATATTCCAGTTAGAGTTGTTTTCAGTTACCATACTTCTCAGACGAAACCATTCTTTGGAAATGGGGGTGAGACTCTGAAGGCTGCCAAAAGGGCCAGCAAGTCGGGACTGGTATGGATTGAACTGTGAGCCTGAAATTCATACGTCAAAGACGTACCTCCTAATAGGACTGTATTTGGAGATGAGGCTTTAGGGAGGTGGTAATTAAGGTTCAATGAGGTAATAAGGGTGGGGTCCTAATCTAATGGGATCAGTGGCCTTACAAAAAGAGGAAGAGAGAGGATCTCTGTCCATACCCAGCGGGAAAGCATGTATGAGCGCACAGAGACAAGACGGGTGTGTGTAAGCCAGGAAGACAGCCCTCACTGGACTTGATCCCGCTGACACCCTGATCTCAGAACTACAGACTCCAGAACTTGAAGAAAGCACGTTTCTCTTCATTAAGCTACCCAGTCTATGGAATTTTGTTATGGAAGCCCAAGCTGACTAAAACAAAATCCTTCTGATTTCCTGGCAAGAATCTCAGGAAATAAAGCATGGGAGTCTCAGGGTGGACCCTCAAGGGAGGGGGTAATGACTGGTAGGAGCCACAAGGGGGCTTTCTCAGCCATTCATAATGTTCTGTTCCTTAATGGAGCACCAGTTACATGGGTGTGTTGGGTTTGAACAAGTTCATCAAGCTGTACATTTATGATATGGGAAAAAAGAGTCTGTGTGCAGAAGTATGCAACCCTAGATGAGAAAGTCAGAATCACTCTTCCTGAAGGCTGGAACTCTGGTTCCTAGTTCCTAGTACCTAGGACAGCAGGCCACGCACAGAGCACATATTTATGAATGAATGAATGAATGAATGAATGAATCTCTTTACCAGAAAAGCTTCCTGCGGGGTTCCATTAAATAGCTCCTTTGTACATACACAATATAATATCTGCATATTCTATTTACACAAAGGAATTCTAATTACACAAGGAAAACTCCACCTACATGAGAACATTATTTGAAATGATTCTTTTTGGAGAGAGAGAGAGGGAGAGAGAGCAAGCTGGGGAGGGGCAGGTGGGAGAGAATCTCAAGCAGACTCCACCCTGAGCCGCAGAGCCTGATCTCAGGACCCTAGATCATGACCTGAGCAGAAACCAAGAATCTGATGTTCACCTGACAGAGCCACCCAGGCGCCTGGGCACCCCAAAATGATTCTTAAGTTTTCTGTAGCCCAGGCATACACATTCTCAGTCCCCGCTCATGCTTCTGAAGCACTTATACCCTGGCTATCCTTGTCACTGTCACATCAGCCTCACAGGAAGTGCCATTGCTAAAGATGACTTGCTTTTCATTTACTGTCACTGCTGCACTAACAAAATGATGCCACGTCGGGATACTGGCTTGCCTCACTACCCTGCATTAGGTGGCTGGGTGACCTCTCCGAGCCCCACTGTACTCATTTTGAAACTGAAACATTTAGACACAGTGTTCTCTTACAGCTCTCAAATTCCTGGATGATGTGAAATGTTTTGCAACTTTCCCGTAATGAAGTACAAAGCAGGTTGAAGGAAGACCATGAGTCAGAAGGATTAAGAAGGCACAATGAATGCACTTTTGCAGTTGGTCAATTACAATCATTCTAAAAGCCATCCCAGGAGTAGGTTTCATTTTAGTGCAAAGTTGTGTTTCATTAGTTAATATGGAGAATCTTTGTAAATGCACCACACGGTCATATAGTCAGAATAGGGAATGCTTTCCTAAGATTTTATAGTAGGGTCCTATTCAAATTCAATATCCAATTTGAGTAGTAAATCTTCTGCAGTCAAAATAGTCTACAAAGGAGATTCAGGACTGGGAGCCGCCGACGAGAATCATTTGCCAAATGGAAATGCTGGCCTTTCCTTAAGAAAAAAAAAAAAAAAAAGTTTTCTCAAGAATTGTGATGTACCAGGAACCTCTCAGACTCTGTAACCATAGGGGAGTCTGGTCACTAAAAACAGCCCAATGATTGTAACTGGCTGGGCTAACACTTACAAGCTAACAGAAATAAAAGAACATGTAAAGGAATTTGAGGGTGACCCAGGGCAATAAAAGGCTATTCCACAATACAACGTGCTGAGTTACAATACCGCCTGCTATCGTGAAGTCTGCAGGGGTCAGAAGTGAATGGGCTTATAATGTCCCTGATCGCTTGGTGGTTTTAGGCTTGCCCTAAACTAATGTGATAAGCCTCCAAAAGGCCCCATTTTCACAGTCATGGATGGCAAAGTGTAGGGGCAAAAACTAACCCTTGTTCCCCCACTTCCTAGCTATGTGGCCTTGGGAAAGTTACCTGACCTCTCAAGATCCCACCTCCTAATTTTAAGAATAGGGTAATATGCAGTGGAAATTAAATAAGATGATACGTGTGCCGTGCACACCGCCTGGCACACCTGAAGCACTCAAAAATGTTGACTATCATTACCATTAACGTGGAAAGTACCCAGGGTTCTAAATCCATTTCAGCACCTCCGGAAGCTCTGCTTTACTCTCGAGCTATTATTACAATATTTTAATAACAAGGGCATGGTTAGCCTTAAGCAGTCGCAACCAAACAGTCCAGCCTCCGTAGGTCTGTATTCCGTAGCTACAGCGTTCCTGACAGCCCCAGGGGGAGCTCCTGGTGCGGAACGCAAGCCTCCCGCCCCATGACGCTCGCCTCCATCTCTCCTCCCCGCCAGAGCCTGGGGCGAGGAAGGGCCCAGCCCCTCAGACCCGCACTTCTGCGCGTTAACCATGCGGGACCGAGAAGGAAAAGAACGCCTTCCTCTTAGGACAAACAGCGACGCGGAAGGCAGAAGAGAGGGGGGTGGAAGGAGACTCCACCGCTTAGCGCCCTCCCTCCGCGCCCGCAGCTGCGCAGGGACGGACCCCAAGCGCGCAGGGGACAGAGGATGCGGCCCAGGGCCGGGAGCCGGGGAGAGGGGAGGCGAGCGGGAGGGAAGGGAAGCGGCCTAATCATCAGTCCCCCGGGCCCGAGGAACCCTCCAGCCGCGCTTGCTGCCCAGGGTACACCTCTCCGGAGTGATGACGAGTCCCCGGCTCCACACGACCGCGGCACCCCGGGTCCCCTCTGCGCGCGGGGAGTTGGGGGTCGGGAATGGCCGAGCCGGCGAGCGGCCGAGGACCAACACTCGGCGGCGCCCACCCGCGCGGCCAGGAGCCGGGGGCGGCGCACCGCGCAGATGGCGCTCGCGGCGAGATGGATGCTCCAAAGCCGGCATCACTCCCCGCTCAGCACAGCATCCCCAGGCCAAGCTGCTCCCAGAGCCCACTCCTGGGAGTCCGGACAGGGAAGGGACTCTTCTGGGTCAGCCCCAAACCCCGGTGGGCCAGCCCCAACAAGTCCCAGCCTCCGGAGGCTGGGCGGGGCGCCGGGACCCCGGGGATCCGCACCTGTAGGGCCAACAAAACCCTCCGGAAAGCCCCCACCTTGCTGCCTTCGCCGTCTCTCCCGTTCCCCCTGATTCCCCGAGTTCTCCCCCGGGGCGGCGAGTGTGGAGGTCGCCTCGGCCCCGAGTACCCGCGATCGGCGCAGGTGTGAGCACATCCGAACAAAGCCCACGCCCTGATGTGTCCGCGGGGACCCGGACGCGCACTCGCCGGTGCGCGCCGGCCCGGCACCTGCGCTCCTCGTCCCGCCGGCACCGTGGCGTGACACCTCGCGCCCTCCGTGTGCCTGCCCGGCAACCCGCGGTGCCGGGCCCCAGCAGCCAGGCCCAACTGACCACCCAGGGACCCTAGGCAGGGCTTCCCGGAAAGGGCGGGCGCGGATGCAGAAGTTGGCCGCAGACCGGAGGAGGTGAAGGGCCCGCCCGCGCCGGCCAGTGCTGCCGCATTTCAGTGTGCCCCCGCCCGGGCGCCGGTCCCCCTCCTCCAGCTTGGCGCCCGCGGGCGCGTCCCAGGCCTGAGGGGAGGAAGGGAGTTGGCGACCAGGTTCGCCCTGCCGCAGAGAGAGTGGCGCGGGGCTGCCATCCGGGAGGGCGCTCTGCGGATCCCCGGACCCACGTCCGAGTGACAACACAGCAGCCCCCCGCACCCTCCTCCGCTCCAGCCGTCGCCCCCGAGCAGGACTGAGTGTCACCGCCGGACGCGCACTGAGCTACTCACGTTCTTCCGCCGCGCCCACCGCTGCTGAGCCCCCGGAGCCCTGGAGCGTGGACGTCGTCCGTTCCCGACGGAGCTGTAGCCTCCCGCCGCCCCGCACTGTCCCCTGCGCGGCGCGTCTGGGGCTCCGACTGCGGCGCGCGTCCGTCCGCGACCCGGGCGAAGCAGGGCTGGCCCCGCGTCGGCGCGCGCCCCCGCCGCTCCCGCCCCTGCGCCCCCGCCCCGCGCCGCGCTCTTCCTCCTCGCCGCTCGCTTTCGCGTCCTACCCCCGCCCCGCACTCCTCCCCGGCGTCCCCCGCCCTTCCCCGGCTGGCCCAGCCCCTCCCGCCCCTGCGGCGGCGGCGGCGGCGGCGGCGGCGGCGGCGAATGGGCTCCGGCCGCCGGCGCCTCGGGGACTGGGTGGCCCCCTCACCTGGGATGCCGCGCCGCCGCCGATCCACGTCACCCTGTGAGAGTGTTCCGCGGCGGTTGTCGGGGTCGGGGGCGCGGAGGGCGGAAGCGTTCCGGGGACGAGGGTCGCAGGGATTTGGCTACAAAAGACGTTCCAGAAAACGGGAGGTTTTAAAATGAGACTCTCAAGGGTTAGGGTTTCTGTCCGAGGTCCGTGGCCTTTCCATTTTCTTCTTTTAAAGCATTTAATTTCTTCGAAACTCACCAGTTAGATGGGTGAGATTGGTGGGCTTGGGGGGAAGGGTCATTTTTATTTTTATTTTTTTATCTGTATTTATTTACTTTGCAGCTGTTACTTTCAAACAGCCCCCAGAAAGGGAGCCTTCAGCGCAAGGTAGATGCTGTCTATTCGCGGTAGGAATTGGGTCTTCTGGTCCCAGAGAACTTCAGATTTGCTTATTTCCAGATTTGGAAACATTTTGGAGGGGTATTTGTAAGGTAAAAAGAGAGTTAAGGTTTTCTAAATGTGTAGTACTTTAGAAAACACACTGCGGGTTCATAGTTCAGGGTGCAGAGGCCCCTCTCCACTGTGTCCTAGGTGGTGACAAGATCTTAAGTTTGGCGCTCAGGGTCCTCAGTAATCCCCAGTCTGCAGCCTGAGCTCTGAGAGCTTCCTCCCAAGCACCAGGTATCACAATCTTGCCTGACCCTTTACTGCGGGTTCGCTCTCACTGGGCTCCGCTGGAGAACTGAGTTTCCTTCCATTCTCTAGATTCATTCAAGAAAACACTGATGGTGGGGCACTTGGGTGGCTCAGTCCTTAAGCATCTGCCTTCAGCTCAGGTCATGATCCCAGGATCCTGGGATCCAGCCCCATGTCTGGCTCCCCGCCGCAGGCCTGCTTCTCCTTCTCCCACTCCTCCTGCTTGTGTTCCATCTCCCTCTGTGTCTCTCTCTGTCAAATAAATACAAATCTTTAAAAAAAGAAAGAGAGAGAGAAAGAAAACATTGGGCCCCTCCTCCCTGCTCCCCACCCCCAGGCTCCAGGCCCCAGAGTTAGGGCTCAGATTCTGGAACTAAAATTCACAGGAACATCCTTCCAGGCCCTGCCCACTCCTCTGCTGGGGCTTTAAGGCTCTAACTTCAGTTCGAACTTAACCCTTGAACCCACAGCACCACACACAGGAGAGCAGCCTTCTTTTCTTTCCTCTCCTGCCACCCTCTCCTCCTCCTGCCACCAGATGTGCTCAGCCCCACAGTACCTCCTATCCTTGAAAGCACGGTTCCTGAAACAGTATTCTCACTTCTGGCCACTGGGTCTTTGCTCAGCCCCACCCCTCTTCAGAGCCTGGTCTTTATCCCACCACCTGAGTACTTCTCACCTCTCAATGAATTCTCCAAATTTCCTTCAGAATGACCTTTCAAAAAAAAGAAGAAGGAGAAGGAGAAGGAGAAGAAGAAAGAAGAAAGAAGAAAGAAGAAGAAGAAGAAGAAGAAGAAGAAGGAAAGAAAAGGAAAAAAGAATATGATTTTATGATACCCTTATGTCAAAGTTTGGCCTGGCTCTCTGTTGCCTATAAATTAAATTCCAGATCTCCAGGCGTGCTCCTTCACGATCTGCCCTAACTTATGTCTCCATCATCTAATGAGAAGAATTGTCGAAACTCTAAGGCCCCATATGTGAGATTCCTCCTATCTAGAATATTCCTCCATCTTTTCTTCACCTGGCAAACTCTCATTCATCCCTCAGAGCCTTGCTCAGTTGTTACTTCTTCTGTGAAGTCTTTCCTGAGTCCCCGTGTGTTTTACTGTAAAAGTACCTGTTACGGGGCACCTGGGTGGCTCAGTGGGTTAAGCAACTGCCTTTGGCTCAGGTCATGATCCTGGAGTCCCAGGATCCAGTCCTGCATCGGGCTCCTGGCTCGGGAGGGAGTATGCTTCTGCCTCTGGCCCTCTCCCTTCTCATATTCTCTCTCCCTCATTCTCTCTTTCTCTCAAATAAATAAATAAATAAATACAATCTTAGAAAAAAAAAAGGTACCTGTCACGTTGTTATGTCTGCATGTTGACTACATAAAATTTCACTTCCTAGAGGACAGTCTCTAATTTACAATTGTGTGACCTTATTCCCTACCAGTACAAATGGAGCCACAGATAATCCTCATAATTCAACTCTCACTGCCTCATCATTCCCATCTGTGCAAAGGACTTCAAGATCCCTCAACCCCCTCCTGACCCCAGTAATTGCTGAGAGTCAGGGTTTCCTTCATCTTCCTCTGCCTTGTGCCCTCATGTCCCAAGGGGTCCCCTTCACCCAGCCGCCGTGAGACTGATTTCCTGCTGACATTCCTTTCCAGGGCAATGTGAGGTGGGAAATGGCACTCTGCTCTCTTCGGTTCTTGCCCTAGTTTTGTGTAGAAATTTGTCCCATGAGCACTAAAGCAGGACTACCTGGGTCCCCCAGTGTTAAAATCTCATAAGGAACTATCCTTAAACAGCAACCCCGACTTCTGTGTGGAATCATTCTTTTCCTTCTGGCCTCAGCCCTGTGCACCAGGATGACATAGACACTGAGCAGTCCTGGTGTGGTCTGGGTCAGTGCTGGTACCTTCCTGGGTTGGGTGGGGGGACGGGACACAGAGATACTCGGGGTTCTAGAAGGGAGGAGGCTCAGGCAAGTGACAACTTCTCCAGGTACGCTTTCCCTTATCTCTACAGGGAGAGGGGCAATACTGAAGGCCCAGAATTATAAGGGTCAGTTTAAAACACTTCAGAGTCTGGAACATAGCAGGTACTCAACAGATTCTAGTTTGAAAAGCAATTGTTTGATCAGATGTCTGTCAAATGAGTACACGCTATTAATAAAAAAAACAGACAGGAGAGGAAAACAGCTCTGGGGGAAATGGGAACAGAGAAACAACACCAAAAATTAAAATAAACAAAATAAACAATTTTGGTATGACATATGGCTTGTAATAATGTAAAATTAGTATATAGTTGGGGTTTTTTTGGAGGGGGGGAAGCATGAGGTGGGGGAGGGGTGGAGGGAGAGGAAGAGAAAGAACCTTAAGCAGACTCACACCCAGCTTGGAGCCGGACATGGGGCTCGATCTTACAACCCTGACATCACAGCCTGAGCTGAAATCAAGAGTCGGGTGCTTAATGGGCTGAACCACCCAGGCGCCCCCAAAACTAGCATATAGCTTTGATTTCCAGCTTATTTCTTCAGCTGCCTTGCAGCCCTCCATTGCTGGGGATTAGTCCCCTGAGAGGATAAGCGACAGGGAGAAGGGAACAGCTGCGGCACGAGGAGCTGAAACGAAGAAAGCAGGAGGGGGAAAGAGGACTGATGTGAAAAAGGATTAGAAGGATGCCTGAGTGCGCAAAAGGACTACCCATTCGGTTTGCCTGGCGATGCATGAGGCATTCTGATTTGGCCCCATGTGACCAGAGATACGCACAACACACCTCCTTACCTTAACTGCCATCCCCGAGTCCATTCCGAAGCCTTACGCTGCCCTCTGTCCCCCACTTCTACTTCTGTCCCCCACTTCGCTCCATCCTCCAACTGGGCAAGGGCTGAAAATATGTCTCTCTTTCCTCACCGCTGGAAAGTAATAGAATTTTCCATTTGCCTGAAACTATTGTAAGCACTTTACATTTATTAACTCACTTAATCCTGTGGTCATCCCATGCAGCGAGATTTTAGGAGATGAGGAAGGGGGCCAGTAACCTGCAGAGGGCACACGGCTAGGGGCAGAGCTGGGACGCGAGCCGGGCACTCTGGCCCCCGAGTTCTCGGTCTTAGCCCCTGCTGTCTGCGGCCTCTCGGCGACAGCACACTAAAAGTTTGTGTTGATGGATGCTTCCGAATTTCACTGCATGAAAGCAGGGACATCAGAAAGTCACGGAGCCCCCCAGTGGTGCCAGCAGTGAACCGGCATCTGGCCTTTCCTTTTGCCCTCCGCAGTCCTGCTTCTCTTCCTCGGAATTCTCCCACTCTTTTCCTCTTTCCCTTTTTCTTTCTCTCCTTTTATTTGCCGTCCTAATTTTCGTCCCAGGCTTCAGGCCTGTCCAGGGAGGCCGCGCCATGGCCTACCTTAACCCCCACGCTCCGCTCCCTCGAACCCAACAGGGGCCCAGCTCTGCCAGGACAGAGTTCTGTGCATCTGGGAGGGATTTTCCGCCAGTCTGTTTTCACACTGAGCCATGAAGGAGTCAGGCTGAGAGAGAGTGAGTGCTCATTTTTACCTGTGTCGTTTTATGAGTCTAGGGACAGCCAAGACCATTTCCCTGACTGCGGTAGCAGAACTCAAGAGGACAGCTGGCCGCACTCTGGGAAGAAAGCATGGAACACCGGCGGTAGGATGACCAGGTTGTTGGCTACAAGAGTGCCTGGCACCAGTGTCACCTTTGTCTTCATATTCTGTGGCTGCGCAACACGCATTGGGGTTCTAACGGGGATGTGGTGAATTGGGCAATTTATAAAGCCCTTCTATTTGAAAAGGTGCTATAATCCAATATGGTCAGAAAGCACAGCTGTAAGGGTGGGCGGCTTCTAAGATGGCGCCCGGAAGCCTCTCTTCCTTGTATGCAAGTCCCGTGTTGTCCCTCCCTTGAGCGCAGTTGAAAACTAGAGACTCACCTCTAATGAACATAATATGGCAAAAGCGGCGGGATGTCACTCCTGATATTAGGTCACAAAAAGACTGAGGCTCCTTCTCTCCTGCCATCTTTCTCTTCCCCTTGCTCTCTGGGAGGGAAGCCGGAGCCGGCTTCTGTGTTGTGAGCTGCCCCGTGAGAGACCACAGGCAGGGAACCGAGGGAAGCTTCTGGCCAACAGCTTATGACAAGCTGAGCTGTGCCACACCAGTGTGAGTGCACGTGGAAGCCAGGCGCCCCCCATCGAGCTGTGGGGTGACTCCGGTCCAGGCCTAGTGAGAGGTCCCGAGCCAGAGGACCCAACTCATCCACCCCTGGGAGACGATATGTGTTTCTAGTTTATAAGCTATCGATTCATCACTGATACGGTTGTTTTCAAGTGCATTTCAGAACTCTGAATTCACCTCTGACAGCACAAATCATGACTATGTTCTGGACGGGAGAGGGCCAGACGAACAGGCAGCAGGTACTTGGCGTAAGCTGGGGATGTGGTCTGGGTAAAGAAGCAGCCGCGGAGGACACATGAGACGGCAGCGGGACTTGCCCAAGGTTAACCCCGACGGTCCCGCACCCCAGAGCCTCGCTTAGCACCTACAGCCAAGCCCAGGGTCTGCCATCCACTGTGCCCACCTAGAGCTGCGCCTTCCTCCTCCTGGATGCCAGCCACAGCCTCAGCTGGGCCACACCTCTTGCAGCCTCGTAGCAGGTGACTCTTACCCACCGTGGATAACAATAGTATGTGCGGTTGTGGATGAAACATAACAAAGAAGACGTTGTGCAGTTTCATGCATCGCCTACCCAGTGAGCCGTAGACAGTCTTCACAGGTGCAAGGCACCAATGGCTGTCATGCCATCCCTCACCATCTGCCACATCACCACAGAATTCTGTGTGAGTGCCTGGTGCCACTTGGGCACGTGTCGAAAGAGATGTGCCACCCAGTCTTTGCCTGGTGCTTAGCAACACAGTCCCCCTACACCTATCTAAAGAATGTAATGCTCCAGCAGTTGGAAGAAAATGTGACCTTCGTGGCTGCCATATGCGGATTTCTTCTCTGGAAGCTTGTGAGTCACTAGGACCTTCTGCTTGGCTCAACCCACCCCCATGGTTAGGGAACCAACTTGGAAAAAGGAAGAAAATTTTTAGTCATAATAAGTGTGTTCCTTGGAGCCAACTTCTCCATCTGTCAGTTTCTATCTATAAGAACATACATAGGTTCTGGGGAATGGATGTCAGACTACCAGCCAAGGTCAATGTGCAATCAGCCGTTGTACGTGGGGTCATTAGGGACAGCAAACTGTTGCTCTGGAAAATGGAGATACTGAGAAACTCTCTTGGTATGTGCCCTTCATTGCTGGCTTAAGAGGGAAGAGATGACACGTACAATCAAGATAAATTCACTTCGGAGAAATGAAATGTCTTCGGAAATGATCCCCTGAGGTCTAAATGAACGGTTGATCCAAAGGCTTTCTTATTTGGTGTTTCAGTTGAATTTTTTCAAGAAGCAAAAAAGGTGTAAGGTAATAGACACGTTGTATGTCCACTTATATTTTCTTTTAGGCCTTCGTTTAAATTTTACTTAAAGGTCTTCTAATATATTTTTTAAAGATTTTATTTATTTATTTGACAGACAGAGATCACAAGTAGGCAGAGAGGCAGGCAGAGAGAGAGAGAGAGGGAAGCAGGCTCCCTGCCGAGCAGAGAGCCCAATGTGGGTCTCGATCCCAGGACCCTGGGATCATGACCTGAGCCGAAGGCAGAGGCTTTAACGCACTGAGCCACTCAGGTGCCCCTAAGGTCTTCTAATGTTTTTAAACACCAGATACCCACAGGACATAAGCTCATTCAGTAGCACCCTGCTCTGGGCCTTGCATTTTAGAAGGCCTTGCTCTGGCCCAGCCGCACCCATGTCACCCTGTCCTCCTGGGCCACATCTGGGGATCCAGGATCCCTGAATCTCATCAGGACCTGCGAGGGTCTCCTCTTCGTGCTCCTAACAGAGGACTGCTCTGCTGTTGGGCAAAATTGCATGGCTGAAGAGTATACATCTCAAAAGTTGTCATCACAAGGAAAAAACAAATTGTAACTATGTGTCCTGATGGATGTTAACTAGACTTACTGTGGTGACCATTTCACAATATGCAAATATTGAATCATTATATCGTACACCTAAACTAGTATGTTACATGTCAATTATACCTCAATGAAAAAAAGTAACTGTGTGGAGTCATGGATATGGATATGGATCACCACCTTATTGTGGTGATCATGTCACAACCGATAACATGTAGCAAAACATCTCATTGTACACCTTAAACAGACATGATGTTATATGCCAAACATATCTTCATAAAGCTGGAAAACAGTAAGAAAAACGAAAAAACCCTGCAAGTCTGATAAGTGGCTGATTCTGTGGTGTGGACAGAACATGGCCACAAGGATTGGATGTTCACCTAAGTCTGCTTGAGGCCCTTGAAGGTTTATGACTAAGCCAGAGATGGGCCATGGACTGGGGACCGGGGCTGTTCTCGCCACCACATTCTGACACAGAACTACAAGGACTCTAAATTCAAATGTGGATGTCAAGATCTTTATGATGGCATCTTTGTCAAGATGGGAAGACAGAACGTATCTTATTTACACGTGTTATGTGTACCTGCAATTGTATTCTTTCCCCAAGCACCCCTCCCCCATTCACTGGGGAAAAGCCTAAAAGAATCGATTTCTACTGTAATGGATATAGTGGTGTATTAAAACATATTGTCGGGGTGCCTGGGTGGCTCAGTGGGTTAAGCCTCTGCCTTCAGCTCAGGTCATGATCTCAGGGTTGTGGGATCGAGCCCCACATCAGGGGGCATAGTGGGGGGGGTTCTGCTCAGCAGGGAGCCTGCTTCCCCCTCTCTGCCTGCTGCTCTGCCTACTTGTGATCTCTCTCTCTCTGTCAAATAAATAAATAAAATCTTTTTTAAAAAAGAAAAAATGGCTAAAAATAAAAAAAACATATTGTTAGAATAATAAGGTTACTTCTGGATTTAAGTGATTTTGGTTTAGTAATCGTTCATGCTTAAGTGGATCTAATCTTAATTTTTTTTTCATGGTAGGGGAGAGGAGAAGAGAGGCAGAATTATTGGTACAATAAAATTTTCTTGAATTGACTAATTTCTTTAAAGATTTTATTTATTGACTTGCCAGAGAGAAACCACAAATAGGCAGAGGCAGGCAGAGAGAGGGGGGGAAGCAGGAACCCTGCTGAGCAGAGAGCCCTATGTGGGTTCGATGCGGGGCTCGATCCCAAGACCCTGAGATCACGACCTGAGCCGAAGGCGGACATTCAACCATCTCAGCCACCCAGGCACCCCTTGAGTTGACTAATTTGATATAGGTCCAGAAACTGCTTCCCTACTGTTCTTCCCTAGCTTGAAAAACTTACTGGGTTTTCAGCCAAAACCTGCACTTAATGATAAATGTGTTTTTGCCCCTCAATATTCTGATTATTCAGTTGGTTCCTTGTCTAGGACTGTTGGTTTGTTGTTGTTGTTGTTGTTTGTTGTTTTATTTGAGCTGTTTTCATTTACTGAGAGTTTCTTGGAGATAGAAAGCGGTGGTAAAAATCAAATCACTTCACTCTCTGCTTCATTCCACTTGCTAAAATTAGAGGACCTTTATATTAATAATTTAACACCTTATGGGCATAACACAACATGAAACTATCATGTTAGAGTTTGAAATATAATAAGACCAAGGAATGAGGAACATATTTATAAGCAATAATTTAAATGAAAATAATGGAGCACAAAATGATATGTGCACTATTATTGCAACTCTAAAAAGCATACAAGAGAAAGATCATATGCACTATGCTAAGTTATGTTAAGGTGTCAGAATTATGGGGGATTTTTAAAATTAGGTTTAATAAGGTTTGACCAGAGTTATCTTTCCAATAAATATTTTTATTTGAAATCTCGGTCTCTTCTCCAAAGCAGTAAGGAAGGAGTAAAATTTTCACTATTTGCAGATGACATGATACTATATATAGAAACCCTCAGGACTCCACCAAAACCTACCAGAACTGATAAATGAATTCAGTAAGGTTGCAGGATACGAAATCAATATATAGACATCTGTTGCATTTCTATGCACTAATATTGAAGCAGCAGAAAGAGAAATTTAAAAAACCAAGCCCATTTATGATTGCACCCAAAACAATAAAATACCTAGGAATAAACTTGACCAACATGGTGAGAGATCTATACTATGAAAGCTATAAAACACTGATGAAAAAAGTTAAAGAGGACACAAAGAAATGGAAAGGCATTCCACGCTCATGGGTTGGAAAAACAAATATTATTAAAATGTCTATATTACCTGAAGCAGTCTACACATTTAATGTAATCTCTGTCAAAATATGACCAGCATTCTTCATAGAACTAGAACAAACAATCCTAACACTTGTATGGAACCACAAAAGATCCTGAATAGCCAAGACAATCTTGAAAAAGAAAAACGAAACAGCAGATATCACCGTTCTATTCTTTGAGTTACATTATAACCGCAGTAAGTTATATTGTAAGCTGTAGTAATCAAAACAGTATGGTACTGGTGCAAAAATAGACACATAGATCAACGTAACAGAATAGAAGACCCAGAAATAAACCCACAATGATATGGTCAATTAATCTTTGACAAAGGAGGAAAGAATATGAAATGGGAAAAAGACAGTCTCTTCAACAACTGTGTTGGGAAAACCGGACAGTTACATGTAAAAGAATGAAACTGGACCACTTTCTTTCACCACACACAAAAGTAAACTCAACATGGATTAGGGACCTGAAACCATAAAAATCCCACCAGAGAGCACAGGCTGTAATTTCTCTGACATTGGTCGTAGCAACGTCTTTCTAGATGTCTCCTGAGGCAAGGGAAACAAAAGCAAAAATAAACTCTTGGGACTAAATCAAAATAAAAGGCTTCTACACAGTGAAGGAAACAGTCAACAAAACTAAAAGGCAACCTAATGGAATGAGAGAAAATATTTGCAAATGACATGTCTGCTAAAGACTTTATACCCAAAATATGTAAAGAACTTATATGACTCAACACCCAAAAACCAAAAAATCCAATTAAAAAACAGGCAGAAGACATGAACAGACATTTCTCCAAAGACGATATCCAGATGGACAACAGACACATAAAAAGATGTTCTTTACCACTTAACCATCAGGGAAATGCAAATCAAAACTATGATGAGATATCACCTCACACCTGTCAGAATGGCTAAAATCAAGAATACAAGAAATAGCAGGTGTTGGTAAGGATGTGGAGAAAGGGGAACCCTCTTGCACTGTTGGCAGGAAGGCAAACTGGTGCAACCATTGTGGAAAACAGTATGGAAGTCCCTCAAGAAGTTAAAAATAGAACTACCCGGTAATCCCATTACTGGGTATTTACCCAAAGAATACAAAAACACTAATTCAAAGGGACACATGTACCCCTATGTTTATAGCAGCCTTATTTACAATACTCAAGATCTGAAATTAGCCCCAGTGTCCACTGATTGAAGAATGGATAAGGAAGATGTGAGATAGATGTGTGTGTGTGTGTGTGTGTGTGTGTGTGTGATGGAATATTATTCAACCACAAAAAAGAATGAACTCTTGCCATTTGCAACAAGTTGGAGCTAGAGAGTATAATACTAAGCAAAATAAGTCAGAGAAAGACAAATATCATATGATTTCACTCACATGTAGAATTTAAGAAATGAAACAAGAGAGCAAAGGGAAAAAACAAGAAACCTACTCTTAACTATAGATGACAAACACATGGTTACCAGAGGGGAGTTGTGTGGGACAATTGGTGAAATAGGTGAAGGGGATTAATTAAACTTAGAATTAATTTAACTGAATTATTAAACTTATCTTAATGAGCACTGGGTAATACATGGAACTGTGACTCACTATACTGTACACCTGAAACTAATATAACACTGTGTGTTAACTATCGTGGAACTAAATATTTTTTAAACATCAGTCAATAAACAAACAAACAAACAAACAAATCTTGGTCTCTTTTCTCATTTTTCTTTTCCTTCCCTTCTTTCCTGTCATGCCCTAGACCAAACAGTGGCTCCTGGGCATTGCTTGCCCTTGGCACTGAAACTCAGAGCCAAGGCAGCTCATGTTCTTACTCTGAAGCCCGGGGAAAATGTGTCCCATGAATGTGTGCCCTGAGGTGAGAGGGGCCTCTGCATTCTGGTGATCTTTGAAAGAGGGTTCCCAAATAGAACTCACCACAATCATCTGACCCTATACTTCGGGAGGCACACATTGGTGAAGCAAAGACTAGGTGCTTGCCTAAAGAACTCTGGACATTCAGCCCTCTAGTGATTGTCTTTGGAAATGCGTGGTATTTTGAAATGGAAAAACCTAAAGGCAGAAACAAGAAACCACACATGCTGAATACTTTGATATACTTTTGTTCATCACTGCATGCTTCTGTGTAAATGCATGCAAATTCTATGTGATAGAGAATGTGTATCTGATTAAAAAGCAGATGAATGGATAAAGAAGATGTGGTGTGTGTTTGTGTGTGTGTGTATATATATATATATGTATATATATATATATATTTTCATTCAATGGAATATTATGCAGCCATCAAAAAACGAAATCTTGCCATTTGCAAAGACATGAATGGAACCAGAGGGTATTATGGTAAGCGAAATAAGTCAATCAGAGAAAGACAATTGTCATATATGAGGAATTTGAGAAACAAGATAGAGGATTATAGGGGAAGGGAGGGAAAAATGAAACAAGATGAAACCAGAGAGGGAGACAAACCATAAGAGACTGCCAATCTCAGGAAACAAACTGAGGGTTGCTGGAGGGGAGGGGGGTGGGACAGATGGGGTGGCTGGGTGACGAACACTGGGGAGGGTATGTGCTATGGTGAGTGCTGTGAATTGTGTAAGACTGATGAATCACAGACATGTACCCCTGAAACAAAAAAAAATACATTATATATTAATTTAAAAAAGAGAGACATTAAAAAAAAAAAGGCAGTGTGACTGAGGCTTAATTTGCTTAAATGTCCAATTAGATTTTTGTCAAGTAAGATAGGTGTTCAATGTCACAGATACCATTTTGGATGAATTAAATAAACAAATCCTCACAACTGTATGATTTTCCTTGTCAATTTGGTCTTAACAGGTGATAACACCGAGCCTTGGAAGAGTTAATAACTTCCTGAAAGGTCATGTATTTGAACTTGCTTGTTTTATTCCAGAGGCTCAGTTATTTCCACCACAATGTTAGTAAAGAAATTAACGCTATAAAATTAAACATTACATATATCCCAGAAATCACCTATTTTCCATATAATAGAAATCACATACTTTATAGACATAACAGAATGCATGTATTACATATATATAGAAAACTGAAACTATATACAAACCTACACATGCATTGGCCCAGGAATAGTTTCAAAAGAGACATCCCACTGGGAAGACCATTGATAACACTACAAAGTTTCCCAGAGTGACTGCTTCAAATTTAGGCCCAGAAACTCTGTTTTAGATGCACAAGGTCTGGTACTTTGGTGTTTTCTTCACTCTGCCTGTTTTATTATAGTGTCTTGACTATAACTGGCACATGCTCGATGTTTAATAAATATTTGCTCAGTAAACAAGGGAACCATCAGCACAGAGAACTTATGGCCTCTGGAACCGTGGTGTGTATGTGCCAAGGGCAGGCGGAGCATAGAGTGTAAGGAACAATGAGGACACTTTGCTAAATAACAGTAAGCTTAAAAACACGTTAAGGGGGCATCTGGGTGGCTCAGTCAGTGAAGCGTCTGCCTTTTAGCTCAGGCCATGATACCAGGGTCCTGGGATCAAGTCCCACGTCGTTAGGCGCTCTGCTCATCAGGGAGTCCGCCTCTCCCTCTGCCCTTCCTCCCCTGGCCTGAGCTCTCTCTCTCGCTTTCAAATAAGTAAATAAAATCTTAAAAAAAGATTAAGTACAAAGGTAGGACAAAAAAAACCAAGAAACGAAACAAAACATCTTTCCTCAGATACAGAAGAAGTTTAAACCTCCGGTCCTCGGACAAAAAATATCAACGTAGTCTCTGGAATCTGTTCCTTCTCCGCCTGCCACAATTTCTGCCCGGTAAGCTGGGTTAAACTCCTTCTACACGTCTTGAAGGAGTAGTCTCTGTGCGAAGGGAGTAGACTCCCCAGTCGGGATCTGAGATGGGAGCACCAGGGAGGCCCGTGCTGCATTTCTTCAAGGCTATGTGGTTTCATTTGCACAGTTACTAATTACTGCAAATGTACGGAACTCTAATATGCTAAATATCTTAAAGTATATTTTTCGGTAAAAGTAAAACAAGTCGGGTCTACAGTTTTCATGCTTGTTATTTTATTTGTTATTTTACTTTATTTTTCTTTTTTAAAGGTTTATTGATTTATTTGCGAGAGAGAAAGCAGGGGGAGGGGCGGAGGGAGAGGGAGAATCTGAAGCAGACTCCCTGCTGAGCATGGAGCCTGACAGGGGACTCGATCTCATGACCATGAGATCACAACCCAAGCTGAAGCCAAGAGTCAGACGCCTAAACGACTATGCCACACACATGTCCCTATTGTTTTAAAATCAATTTCAGAAATTTGTTTAAAATTATTTGGTAGCAAATCACAGGCAATGTGATAATTCATGAGCAACAAGAGCATTTATATCCTCCATTTTTATCCCCAAAGTACGATACTAAGTATACTAGTATTAATGTGTGTAGCAATGCAATATATGATACAACTTAGCAGAGTAATAAAAGATAGTGCAGAAAAATAAAGAGAGGTCCTATCGAGGGATTCCACCATCCTTACAAGGATCGGAGGGGAAGAGTATTGTACAACTTCTACCTATGACATTGTGTTTGAGAAACACACACTTTGATGTTAGAACTACGTATTTCAGAAAAAAATGTTCAATTTAATGTACTTTCCCTCAGTACCTTAATTTCCCAGAACACAAAGATAATAGCAGTTACCCACTAAGCACCCGCTCTATTCAGGCACTTTGACTTACAACACTTAGTGCTTAGTTCTTAGTGCTCACAACACTCTGCATTTTTCAGGTGAGGAAACTGAAATGGAGGTTAAGGAACTTGGCTAAGGCCTCATGAGGAACCCATTCAAGTTTCAGTAAGACCTTCATCTTGGGGTGCCTGGGTGGCTCCATCACTTAGGCATCTGACTCTTGGATCTCAGCTCAGGTCTTGATCTCAGTGTTGTGAGTTCAAGCCCTGCATGGGGCTCCACACTGGGCATGGAGCTCATGTACATACATACATACGTACATAAAACAAATACCTTCATCTTAACACAAAACCTATTAACCTCCCGTGGTCTAGGACCAGGGACTTCTGAGAAACTAGATGGAAATCTGCACCAATCTTATTCCATCGGTATACTTCCAAAGTGTGTAGGATATCACTCACTGTATTTTTTTTTTCTGACATCCAGATCTTCCTAGAATCTTCTAGGACAAATTCCTTAATATACTGAAATCTCATCAAGAGTTAAAAGGGGTGCCTGGGTGGCTCAGTCAATTAAGCGTCCAACTCCTGATTTCAGCTCAGGTCATGATCTCAGGGTGGTGAAATCGAGCCCTGCATCGGGCTCCTCTCAGCGGGGAGTCTGCTCGAGGGTTCTCTCTCCCTCCCCCACTGCCGCTCTTCCTGCCGCCCCTGTGCTCTCACTCCTTCTCTAAAATAAATAAATAAATCTTTAAAAAAATAAAAGAGTTAACGATGCAAAAGGACACTTAACAAATGTCATTTAGATGATGAAATGTTCCCATTTTAGGAAAATAAAAGCAAATCTCACAGAAATACAACCCTTGGATGCGCGATACTGGGAAAAGATACAAGTCACCGCCACAACTAAAACCCATTAATTGCATCTAATCCCCCACCCCCAGCCATTATTTTCAAAGCAGTGGAAAGAATCTTGGGCTGGGAATCCACTGGCTCAAACCAGCATATTTAACAGGGTGAGGTCATACAAGCCTTTGGATTTGTTGGTCATGTGCCTTTCATATATTCCTTGTGGGGTGACAATGCCGGCCTTGCCAAGCCCACAGCACAGGTGTTAGAATAAAATGAACTCTATTTGAAGGTGTTTGGGGGAAGTATATAAATATATATGCTATATGCCATATATATTTACATACATATATGCTGTATGCAACTATAAATAAATGTGTACAAATGTATTACTATAGTTATTAATTCATTGAAGGTACAGAGCTCCTCACCCATAAATTTGCTAAAGTAAGAGGTATCTTTAAGCAGGTAGGCAGCCTTCTTTCTGGGTTAGGGGACAGTGATGAGGTAGAGAGAGGTGGTTTTAGGATGAGCAGATATGGATCAGAAAGGTGTAGATAAAAGCTCACATTTCAAACAAACAAACAAAAAACCCTCTTCTCGTTTGTGCCCAGAAGGGTTTTCTTTGAGCCCCCTGTAAAGAGAGGAGACTCCAGACAGCAGAAGCAATATTTACCTCAGGCTGTAGGTGAGAGGAAATGACAGGCTTTGTAATCTGTGCGATTTCTATTGTCTGGAAAGGGTCCCGCTCGCCCTGAGGAAAATGATGCCGGTCACGAATCTACCTACCAGCACAGGGAACAGCCCCATTTTCAGCTTTTAAAAGTAAACTATCTCAGAAAGTACTTTTAAAAGCATTTTCATGGGGCACCTGGGTGGCTCAGGGGGTTAAATCCTCTGCCTTCAGCTCAGGTCATGATCCCAGGGTCCTAGGATCGAGCCCTGCATTGGGCTCTCTTTTCAGCGGGGAGCCTGCTTCCCTTCCTCTCTCTCTGCCTGCTTCTCTGCCCAATTGTGATTTCTCTGTCAAATAAATAAATAAAACCTTTTAAAAAAAAAAAAGCATTTTCATTTCCCCCAACTCCCCATAATGGTTTAAGGCAGATAATTCGGTTAAGCCTGACTTAAGAAAAATATTAAGGCCCTTGGTAAGAGAACCACATGGTAAGTTGAGTCGGCAATACATAATATAATTAGTTGAGAAAAAAGAGAGCTACCTTCTTTCAATCATATTACCCGTGAGAATTTTCCTTCCTTTTTCTTTCATGATTGAAACAGAAGCATGTCATAGCTTTATTTACATGTCTTAAGATGTAATCAGACTTCTGCAGATATTCTCAGATGATTGCAGGGCATACATGATCCTTGTTTTTAAAAAAACATAACTCTGGCTGTGAAAATTATTCTAAAGAGAGCCAGAGTTGAGCTGATGATCCTGTTCACGATGAGCTGAGACGGAGCGTACTTTCTGCACACTATTGTCAACATACGGGACACTGAATCTGAAGTTCAGGACATAGTCATTTACCCAGGCTCACAAAATAAGAATGATAGTAAGCCTGTATTACAAAATTCTATCCTATCTAAGCTTCATCAAAACCTCTGAGGCATGAATTTCCTTCTTCTGTATGCATACATAAGCAATTATTTGCATTAACATGGCCAATATTTCTACAGTTTTTGAGGGTCAGCAAGGGGCACTCTTCACATAATTCAAAACAGGAACTGGATGCCTAAGGGCATGTTTAGATATGTATGGATTATTTGTAGCCTGATACCAAAGGTGCATTCAAAATTAGCAGAATAACAGCACCTGTGATTTACAAGAATGTGGCTTTAATGATTGAGACACAGAAAAAAAAAGATCTTTAAATGGTTCTTAATTCCAGTATTATTTTTAAAACTTGTGTTTTTAAGAACAAATTCAAAAGGCAAGGAGAGGTGCAGAGTTACACTTGTTTTACCTAACATTTTCAACTCGAGTCTTTTAAGAATTCTTTAGTTTGTTCATGCACGTTCAAACACAAAAGCACAATGGC
The DNA here is from genome assembly GCF_963455335.1 of Martes martes. NCBI lineage: Eukaryota > Metazoa > Chordata > Mammalia > Carnivora > Mustelidae > Martes > Martes martes. Next base: position 19,213,073 of record NC_137899.1, on the reverse strand, counting down.
TGTTACCCTAGAACATTCATTTTTTAAACATGTGGTCCAATTGTACAAAACATAAGAATGATAAGACACTTTCTTTGGCAAGATTCCTATATGAATCCCAAGGATTGTGTATCTTGGCATAGAATATTTGGTGATTTTTTTTTTTTTTTTCTTTTCAGTGTACTCTGTTCTGTTTGGTCAAAGTGTGGGTTATTTTTAATTGCATTCACAGTTCTTTCTAAATTATTGTCAAAAGCAATTTAATTAAAATGCTGCATTAAATACGATTTTGGAGCAAGGTGTGTTGGGAATACAATGTAATGTAATTAACATAAGCTAAGATGACATAGCCTTCCTTTCTTCTCAGATAATTGGATGGACTTTGGGATGGCTGTTAATCACGTTGTCTTTTACAAACTGTCAGTAGTTGTATATGATAAAAGAAAGAGTGCTACCAAGTAGTAAATGCCATACTACTTTATTCTTCTATAAGATAGTACATTTATCTTGGTTTGATCCTCGAAAATTGCTTAAATAATACAAAGCAGGCATTTCAATGTGATGTGCCTTTGATTAGAATATGTGAAAGGATATTACAGTATTTATTTTAGACATAACTTTTAAAAGACTATCACTCACGTTCACACTATGATCTTTAATTTCCCGTTGGTAATGAGAAGGTTACTTACTTTTCTTTGGGGAAGGATACAGAGTCTGATCTTAGCAGCAGTCAAGAAATGGAAGACTTTTTTCACCATCACATCATCTCATGCTAGTCTAAACAGCACTGACTTCACAAGCTCATGATGTTGGCCTTTGGATGGCCATAAATGTCAGCTACAATTATTACTGGAACTCTCAACCATTTTGGACCATGTAACTTGTTCATAGTAATCCGACTGAAATCTTTAAAATATATCTCAACTCTGTATTGTCTAGAGATGGGGAATTGATCTGAATTAAGTTAATGATTTTTATCATGAAGTCAACATTCCAGTTAGTGCTTTATTTTCAGCAAATTACCCAAACTAATAATACCTCTCTGTGGGGTATGATGAATTTCAACCCACTTGCCTCAGCTGAATAAAGGTTGTAATGAACAAGGCAATCAGTGTGACTTCTGAGAGACACATTTATCAAACCCTCGGACCAGCGCATGCAAACCATTTAGTCCAGGGACATCTGTACTCTGTGAATCTTTTTGGGTGGTGGATAGCTCCTGCCAGGAACAGAACAAACTGTGCTTTAATGTGACCTCCCTCCTTCCTATTTCCTAGTCCTGAAATGAGCAACTGCCACAGATTTGGTCCAAAAAAGTGAGATTAAGTGAACAGTTCAGTTGTAATTAAACTTGGCCAAAAAAAAGAAAAAAAAAAAAAGGAACAGGGAGCAATGAACACAACAAGAATTCCTATTGGGATGAACTGAAAATGGCATTTTGCAAATGGTGTAGGCATCCTAACTCTGGTCCAAGTAGATCCTCAATTTCTTGTGGAAGAAATTCCTTATTTGTGTTTTGTGGATAAGCAGCTCACGGTTTCTGAAAAGAGCAATGTTAGTATTTGGGGTGGGAGAGTTCTTCATTATGAGGGGCTTTCCTGTGTGCCGGGTCTACAGGATGACATTCACCATCTCTGACTCCCGGGGTACCAAATGCTGATGATCCCCCAGACAATCTCTCCTTACCCCCTTACATTTTCGGGGGTATGAGTAATCCCACTTCTGGAAGAGAATCACTGTGGTAATAAACAAGGATACAAGAATTGTGCACATGATTTGATGTTGGGATTACACAACCTCACTGACTAAACCCAAGAGGTTAGATTCTGTTTAGTAAATGGGAGTATGAAGTCACTTTGCAACATTTCAGGAAAGGACATTCTAGAAAAGAGGGATGGAAAGAGTTGTGATTAAAAAATGGAGGCATCTTAGCTCTCCCACTTCCTAGCTGTGATGTGTTATCACCTCACAGACTCACTGGAAGGGTACAGCGTGCTAACACGTGTACTTGCTCAGTTCGGTTCCTGGTCAGCAAGCCCTCAAATGTTCCAGCCGTGAGGCATAAAGCTAGAAAAGTGGGAGTTTATGCATTTAATGGAGGTCATTCACAAGGACCAAGAATCTGTCAGAACAATATCCACTGGAAGAAACAAAGGTAAATTAGGGCAGTCTCAGAAAACAACTAAAAAAATAAGGCAAATGGCAATTTTCTACCACCAGAAACATGTCTTATTTGTTGTCCTGAAACTGGTAGAGAAAAAATTAGAGTGTATTTTCATAAATTCACAGGGCATGACATTAAGCATTCATGTTTATTATTTTGTGCCATATTTTATTTATTTTTTAGACAGCGCAGAGCCCAACGTGGGGCTTGATCTCATGACCCTGAGATCACAACATGAGTCAAAATCAAGAATCAGATGCTTAACTGACTTAACTGAGCACCCCAATTTTATGCCATATTTAAATTCATGATGGCCTCCTGTTTAAAATTGTACAATTCAGGAACTCTACACTTGACGGTTCACAACTGCTTAGCCTATGTCAAAATGTTTTGTTCCATTAACTATGAATTCAGTTCAGGAATCCACAATGAATACATATGGAAACACGGAAAGTGTGCGCTCTTATTCCTGAATTCTTTATCTAAAAAACAAATGTACTGCATATCTAACATGCTTTTCTGCTCTAAAATAGCTTATAATTCATGTATTTACTGATTGAGATTGAACTCTAAGCCAATTAACACATTTAATCAGATATAAATTCAAAACGCTTTTGGTAAGAATAACATAAAATAAAATGCTGAAATGTCACTCAGTAACTGCTAAGTTACTCAGTGCCTGCCAACAATAAAATATCATCTGATCCAGAATCCAGGGTCTGACATTTTCTAAATCAACAAAATTCCTAGAGCTCTAAATACTTTTATGCCAAAATAATATAGTAATAATGTGTGATATTTAATTCATATACATGTTGTTGCACAATTAATATTAGACACTTTAAAATAGGTGTTCACTGTCCAAAGATAATAACCCAGAACTATCACAATCATGCATTACCAGTAAGACCATTAATACTGCAATTATTTTTCATAATTTACCACACCCTGTCTGTATTTCATGGGCAAGGTCATTGTGACATTACTAGTTTGATAATTCACAAACTGGAAAATCATGGTATCAGAATTGCAATCACTCTATGTATGTATTTCTATATACTGGGACCAATTAGAAAGTGAAATTAAAAAGAAAAATCAGTTCCATTCACAATTGCATCAAAATGGATAAAATACTTAGAAATAAATTTAACAAAAGGAGTGTAAGATGTGCATACTGAAAACTGTAAAACATTGCTGAGAAAAAGTGTTTTAAATATCCAAATAAATGGAGAGTCCATGTTCATCATATATATGCCTTAAAGGACCGATACCACTCAAAGACTCAATAGTAAAATGTCAGTTCTTTCAACTTTATATAGCCAATGTAGTCCCTATCACATTCGTGTGTGTGTGTGTGTGTGTGTGTGTGTGTAAACAAGCTGACTGTAAAATTTATAAGGAAATGCAAAGGAACCAAAATTCCAAAATAATTTTCAAAAAGAACAAATTGTTAGAATTATACTCTGCCTTCAAAACTTGTTATATGTCAATGGTAATAAGAACTGTGAGGTACTGGTACAGGAACAGCACACAGATTAATGGAACAGTGTGGAGTCCAGAAGCGGACTCACGAATGTAAGACAAGATTTCTGACAAAAGTACAGATGCAATTCAGTGGTGAGGGGATTTTTTTTTTTTTCCCAAAAAATGATGTTGGGACAACTGGATGCCCCTACACACACACACACACAGACACACAGACACATTCTTACAATTCCCTAAGAAGAGACAAATAACTCAAAGGAAAAATGGGCAAAAGATTTGAACATTTTAACCAAAGAAGATCTTCAAATAGCTTATAGGCACCTGTAAGATGCTCACCATCCATAGTCATTAGAAGACTGCACATTAAAACCACCGCGGAATAGCACCACCGATCCCCTCGGATGGTGGTCATCAGACAACCAGACAACACCCAGGTAAATGCGTGGAGAAACTGAACTCTCCTGCAGTGCTGATGGTGGATGTAAAGTGGTTCAGACACTCTGGAGAACTGCTTGGCTGTTTCCTGAGAAGTTAAACACACTTACTATACAGCAGCAGCAATTACACTCCGGATATTTGTTCATGAAAAATGACAATATATGTCCTCAGGGAGGTTTGTCTGTGAATTTCAGAGGAGCATTACTCATCACAGGTAAATACTGAAGACAGCTCCTATGGTCATCAGCTTGTGAAGGGATGAACAAATGTGGTATATCCATACAATGGAGCCAACTACTGACACGTGCCACAACCTGGACAAATCTCAAAAACATGCTAAGTGAGAGAAGCCAGAGTCAAAAGATTACTGCTGCTTGATCCCAGGTGTATGTAATATGTAGATCAGTGGTTGTCTGGGGCTGGGGACAGAAGCAAGGAATGACTACAAACAAGCATGAGGAAACTTTTGGGGAAGGGGGGAATGATGGAACTACCCTAGAATTGGATTATGGTGATGGTTACATAACTAGTATAAGCCTACTAAAAATTATTGGATTGTACAGTTACAATGGGTGACTTCTGGTATGAAAATTATACTTCAACACGCTGCAAAAAATAAAGGGAAAAGAGACACATCAAGTAAAATAAGAACTGATCTTCAAATACGGGTGATGTAAAGGGTGAAGTCCATCGTGAAATAAAGATGGCAGTCAATATATGTCTGTATAATGAATAACTTTTGTCCCTGGATAACTGGGAGAGTAAAAAGAAAAACTTAAAAATTTTTATAATTTTCTTTTTTATTTCGTTATTATTTAACTTTCTAACTGCCTTGATTTCCTTAGGTGGAAAACAGGAATAATAATAGTACAAGGATAGTATAAGGATTCACAGGCATAGAATGAAGCCTACTGAGATGATGAACATAGAGCTTTCATTGTAATGGTTGGCATATAACTCCTAGATATTAGCTATTAGCAATCATAAAAATATTCAGTATTTAAGTTTCCTCTACAGGTGTGAAAATACTGAACAAAACACATTTGTTTCTCTAATTCCACAGCTTTGAAATTTCCCTAAATGTAAAAACAGAACCACAATTAAATCAACTTTGTCGAAGCTAGTTGTAATAAAATTATTGATACTGGATAAATGTTGGTGCTTCAATCCGATTTTAAAAAATAAATCCATTTTCAAGGCACATATTGACATATTTTAAATATACAAAATGGTTACAAAGGAAAAAGTATCTATTGGCATGAATGAAAACTGTTTTAAATATAAAAGTTTATCAAGAAGCATAAACTGTTTGCTAAAAACATCAGTTAAATCTTACACAATGAACAAAGAAGAAAAAAATACCCTAGCTTCTTGTTTCATGTATCTTATTTGACCAGTTTATTTTTATAAACTACCACAGAATTATAGGGTTTGAAGGAATCTAAATAGGCCATTTATCTATCTTCAAGAATTTTCTCTCATACAGAACTTATCCTACTTTAAAAAGAGTGCAGTGAAGAATCCACAACCTACTTTGTAGCAAGCGCTCATCTTTCAGAAGTGTCCTTTGCTTCTGTTCTTTCTGGAAAGAAATCCACTTTGCTTTTGGAGCGTGGAAAGTACTGGTTTCATTATAAAATGAGGGTTATTCCAGGTGAATTACACAGTTCTTCAGCTAACGAGGTTCAAGTACAAATGGGGACAAGAATAACTGAACACTGGAACACCATCGGGCTGGGTGTTCTGGGCTCACCTTTTGTTAGACAGTGGAAAGAGCTGAAGGACAGGGACGGGGACATGGGGCCATACTCAAGTACCATCAGGCCATGTACTTTAAGAAAGCAGCAGTGGCCAGAGTACACTTGTCAATTCTGCACTGTTCAGAACAGAAGGAAACGATCAGCCAAGCGAGAACAAGGACAGAGAGTTAACTTCGAGGTAGAATGGAGGAGCCGCAGCACGTTAGGGAAGACTGACCTTATGACAGGTGCTGATATGTAAACTACACACTACTTTTATTGTGCTTGAAATGGTTTGTCACAAGCAAAATACTTCTGGGTACTCATTCTGCCTGCCAATTATTTGTACTTTTCTCACAAGCGGTTCTAGTTGCATAAAAATATGCAGTATTTGTGGACTATTTGACAGTATCTTTAGAAACCACTGGTATTTTCATATTTACTTACATTATGTCAAAACCATGTCATTTGGAGTTTACAGACCTGTATTTTTAGTCACATTACTTTTAGTCACATTATTAGCACTGACACTTGTGAAATATTCAAAATATTCTAGAATTATTTCTAGAGCACAGCAGGTTTGGTAAAAACTTTGAGCTTCCAACGAACTCTCAAACTTTTGGGATCCTGGCTGCTTCAGTAATCAGCCGCTCCCTGCAAGGGGAAAGCAGATGCAACTGTTGGTAGCAGGGGACAGGGAAGCTCCGAGGGAACCCATCTACCCCATCACCGAAACAAAGTTGTGAGAGCGCCCTCCCTCCCCTCAGACTGCATGCTTTTTGTGACTTTCTTCCCTCTCAGAAGATTCCTCTGACATCTACTTTCTCTTGGGTAAAACGTGTGTGGGAGGAGAAAAGGCTCATAGGGTAATTTTAGCCCAGGCCGAGTTTTCTCCCCACTCCGGGGGAAATCCCATGCAGCCCATATGCCTCTAGGGACAACTCTATCGGAGGTACTATTTTTAATAAAGAATACTATCTGCGGCAAGAGGAGAACTGAAACATGGCCAGCATACCCTTTATCACAGAAATAAGAATTTTCAGACATTCCGAAAGGCCTGAGCATCAAAACAATTTTTATTCCATTTTTTTATATAACTGATGAGTTGGAGAATTTACTACATTTCTAAAACAGACGATTTTTCCTCTTTGCTTCTTTGAAAAGAGCAGATATTCTACCAGTTTAACACTGGTAGACTGAAAACTCATTTTCACATCTCTTCCCATCTTGTGCTTGTACATCGGCAGAATTTGGATTGCCATAAAAGAGCAAATAAAATTTTCAAGCTAGCCTTTCTCATTTTATAAACGAAGTACCCAAAGCCCAGAGAGGCTGTCACTCTCCTCCTGGTCACACAGAGGACTGTGCATCAGAGATCAGATTAGCATCCAGACTCTCAGCTCCCCCCAGTGCTCTGAACCATGCCTCACAGCCTCTATGAATTCACGTTCTGAAGAAGCAATGGAATCATCCAGCAGTGGGGTTTAGCTTTAGCTGGTATGTACAAAACAAAAGGCATTTACCTTTTCTCATTTTCCTTGACAAATCTACACGTGATGTAAGGATTTACATAGCAGATAGGTAACAAAGCAAAGATAAATGTGGTTGGCATAAACAATGATTTGGGTTGGCATATATACAAACTCCATGAAATCCAACTGGTTAAAGAAGTTAATCAGATGAAACAAAACTTATTTTTTTAAGCACACTGTTGGCAGGTATATTCAAATGCTTATGAGATAGGAAGCTACATTTCGTATGAACAGTAAAAAAATTTTTAAAAACGACATTAGCCTTTTAACAGTATATTATTTCAATAGTTTATTTTTGTTAATGATAGAGATATCTTCTCAGTAAATTCAAATAATTAATTTTTTAACAGTGAATGATAAGCTAGAGCTAGAAAAGTTAACACCCAGCATCATCTTGAAATTTCAGGGGGAAAAGTGGTTGAATGGAGCTTCACCTATCTTTGTGAACCAAATGATGTTGACTGAAATAAACGCATTTTGAACAGAACTTTATCTGATTCTTTCATATTTCAAATGTAAAAGCCCTCTGACACAGAAAATTCCTTTTTTATGTATCTGTTTATATGATAATCCAGTAAAAGTCAACATTTGGATCCTAGACTATACCTTGTGAAAATGTAAGTGATGGAAATTTAAGAAGAAATTAGATTTTCCCCATGACAGTAAATCAGTATCAAATATATTCCACATGATTATGGTGACTGAAGCAAAAATACCAAGTATAGGACAATGATAGTTCTTGTTTGGCACATATATTAATAAATTTTCAAATATCAAACAATAGAACAGCAGTATTTACTAAAACCAACTAGCACAATAATGACTCCTAGAGTACTGTTATTCACATCATAAAAACCTAATTCCCATATGAATTCTGTAACCCAGCGTGCCCTCTGTACTATGCAACCTGGTCCAAGCATGTACTTTTTCCAGGATTCACTAGTACTTCTAAGTCAACTCATGCTGAATCCCGCCAATTCCTTATGGAACTCACTGATCTTCCGATCAGGCCCTCGTTTACGAAAATATATACATACCCTTATCACAATTTTGAAAAGAACGGAAGGCCTTCATACATGTCAGTTTTTAGTTTTATCCAATCATTAATTTTCTGCAGAGTTGTTTTTTCTTGAGTTAGTATTTTTGCAAGTTTTTTCATTTTTTCTTCATTTCTTTCTATGTACTTCAACCCTTCCAGCTGCAGCTGATTGAGCTTTTCATTTCGGCTTTCATCCAGAGGTATGTTTTCACACATTACAGGATTAAATCTAAAATAGGTGTCAGGAGGTAACAGACCATCAAGCATTACATGAACTTCTGTTGAAACAGAGAAAGAGAGAACAGGGTAGATAAGAAAATTGATTTATTCTGCAATGATCTAATTTTATCCTTATTTAAAATTATCTTCTTTGAGGGCAAATTACAAAGCTTTATTTCCTCATGCCAGCCAATTAACAGTCGGTCCAAGGATTCCATACTAATGACTGTAACTACAAAATGAAACTCATCTCCCAAGATCATTCATATAATTCTGCTAATCAGATTACTAGCTCCTGTATTCTCTTTTCTGTTTTTGGTCATACTGTTAGTCACTGCTGAAATGCCTTCCCAATTTTCCTTTTACTGTTTTGTGATTTTTGGTATCGTTTTTACTGAGGTATAATTTACATACAAAATTCACCAATCTTAAGTGTAAAATTTGAGAAGTTCTGAGAAATGTGTATCTTTGTGTAATCACACCAGTTATGACAGAACATTTCTATCACCCCAAAAAAGTTCCTTCATGCCTTTTTGTACTTCTTCCTCTTCTTACTCTTTGCCTTTTCTAGAATTTCATATAAACAGAATCAGAAGTATATAGCTAGCTCTTCTGGGAAGAGCTTCTTTTACTTAGCAATATTCTTTTGAAATTCCCCTGTCATAGTATGTACCAACAGCTCCTTCCCTTTTTATTGGTGGGCAGAATTCCATTGCACAGACAGATCACACTTTGTTCTTTCCAGTTCTGGTTCTCTTCAGTTTTTAGCTAGTAGGAATAATTCTGCTGTAAGCATTTACATGAAGTCTTCCTGTGGATAACTGATTCCACTTCTCTTGAGGGAATACTTTGTGATGAGACTGCTGGGTCATATGGTAAAAGCATGTTTATCTTTTTTTTTTAATTGAAGTAAAGCTGGCACACAATGTTACATGTTTATCTTTTGAAAACTGCAACACTGTTTTCCAGATGGCGGTACCATTCTGCATTCCAACCATTAATATATCAGAGTCCCACTGTTCTACATCTTTGTCAAAACTTGGTATTGTCAGCCTTAATTTTAGCCATTCTAGAGGATGTGTAGGGGTACCTTGTAGTTTTACTTTTCATTTCTCTAATGATTAATGGTGTGGAGTCTTTTATGCACTTTTTCGTCATCTGCATATCTTCTTCAATGAAGTGTCTGTTCAAATATTTTGCCCATTTTTTTAGTGAATTTATTTATTTTTTTTAAGATTTTATTTATTTATTTGACAGACAGAGATCACAAGTAGGCAGAGAGGCAGGCAGAGAGAGGGGGAAGCAGGCTCCCTGCTGAGCAGAGAGCCTGATGTGGGGCTCGACCCCAGGACCCTGGGATCATGACCTGAGCTGAAGACAGAGGCCTTAACCCACTAAGCCACTCAGGCACCCCTGAATTTATGTATTTTTTTTATATAAATAAAGTGAGAATTCTCTATATGGTTTGGATATGCTTATGTATTTGGTTCTGGTAATAGATCAGATACATGTTTTGCTAGTATTTTATTTCGGCCTACTGCTTCTCATTTCACTAAGAGTGTCCTCTGAAGAGCAAAATCTGTACTCTGGTAAAGTCTAATTTATCTATTTTTTCTTTTTTGGTTCATGCTTTTTGTGTCCTATCTAAAAAATCTTTACCTCACCCAAGTCATTAAGATTTTCTCAGGGCATTCTTCTGGAAGTTTTACAGTTTTAACTCTTTTATTTAAGTCTATGATCCATTTCAGATTAATTTTTGTATATGGTGTGAAGGGTCAAGGCTCACTTTTTGAATATAGTTACCTCATTGTCCCTGTACTATTGGTTGGAAAGACTATCCCTTCCCATTGAGTTACCTTGTCAAAAATATTTTGAGCCTACATGTATGGATCAATTTCTGTACTATTATGCAGCACTGATCTACATGTCTATCTTTATGCAAATACCACAGTCCTTTGCTTACTGCAGTTTTATAGTCTCAAGATCAGAAAGTATAAGTACTCCAACTTTGTTCTTTTTCAAAATTGTTTTGTTTTTTATAGGTCCTTTGCATATCCATATAAACTTTACAGCCATCTTGTTAAATCTCTACCCCAGAAAAAGGCTATCTGGATTTTTACAGCAATTGCATGGTGTCTACAGATCAATTTGTGATGTGCCACTAAAACCCATTAGATTTCCAATTCATGAGCATGGTATATCTACTGATTTATTCAGAACTTCTTAATTTCTTCCAGGAATGTTTTATAGTTTTTACTGTTCGGGTCTTGCACGTAATTTAAAACAAGTAATTCTTTCAGTGTTTAACATTCTTGTGCTATTATAAATGATATTTATCTATCTTTGTATATATTTAGTTTCAATTTCCAACTGCTAGTATTCAGATATACAATTGAGTTTTACTGACCTTGTATTCTCCAACTTTGCTGAACTCACCTGTTAGTTCTAGGAACTTTTTAATAGACTGTCAACGTAGACAATGGTGTTACCTATAAATATTTATTTCCTTTCTAATCTAGCTGCCTTTTATTTCCTTTCAGTGCCTTGCTATACTGGAAAGGATCTCCAGTACAATGCTGACTGGAAATGATGAGACACATATTACTCTGCTTCTGATCTTAAAACAGAAAGTTTTCGGTCTTTCATCATCAAATATAATGCCAGCTCTAGGGGTTTTGTTTGTCTGAATAGATGCCCTCTGTTGGGCTGAGGAAGTTCCCTTCTGTTCCTAACTTACTGTGAGTTTTCATCATGAATGGATGTCAAGTTCTGTCAGATGTCTTTTCTTCATCTATTGTTGCCACAAAATTTTCATTTTTTGGTCTTAAATTAACATGTAAATTTTGTTAATTTTTAATATGTTAAACCAATCCTGTATTCTTGGGATGAATGCTACTTGGTATACTCTGTTCTCCTTTTAATAGACTGCTGAATTCAATTTATTAGCATATTTTAAGGATTTCAGCATGGGGAAACTAATAGGGAATTAGTATTTTTATGCATTTTATAATTTTTCTCCTCTGGTTCTGGTGTCAGAGTAACATTGGCCTGATAGAATGACCTGGGATGTATTTACCCTTCTATTTTATGCAAGTTTTTATGCAGAATTGCTATTAATCTTACAGCTTTATTTTTCATTTCTAACAGTGTATTCTTCACCTCTAGAGGTTTGATTTGGGCCTCTTTTGTATCATTCATTTCTCTCCTTATCATATTCCAGTCTTCCTCCAGCCCAGTAAACATGTCAAGTATGTTTTTAATAGTTACTGTAATGTCTTTGCTAATTGCCTATCATCTGTTTCATAGCTAGGTCTGTTCCCACTGACTGGGTTTTCTCCTGGTGAAGGGTGTCTTTTCTTGCTTCTTTGTATGCCTGGTAATTTTGTACTGGACACCAAACATTGTGAATTTTTGTTATTTTTCTGTGCTAGAATTTGCTGTATCCCTTTTAATCTTGACTTTATTCTAACAATGGATGCTGTTAACTGGATTTAATTCCATCTTTTTGAGGGCTACTTTTAAGCAGTGTGAGAGTGGATCCTAAGCAGCCCTCACTCCGGAACTAATCTGATGCTGCCACTGAGACAATACTCTTTTGAGAACTCCTCTGCACATCTCGCGTATTACCAGGTCCTTCTAACCTACTTGATAAAAACCTGAGCTACTTTGGCTCCTGTGTGAGCTCCAAGAAGAGCTGTGTCTAATTCTTCCTGGTGGTTCTTGGCCCTGCCTTGGAGAGCTTCCTCACACGCATGCACATATCAGTACTCCAGGGGACTCCCCTACATGTCTCTGGAGCACTCTCTCTGTGAAGCTGCCTCTTCTGTAGTATTTTGCCCACAAATTTCAGTTTCCTGGGCCTCCATGAACTCCAACTCTGTATCCTATCCGCTTTTTTGGGTCTACCCCTTCTTTGCTACCACCTAGAAACCTTTTTTTCAGGTAGCAAGCGGGGCAATCGCAGGGATTACTTCATTGATTTTCCTTCTCGCAGAGATCATGAACCCATGCCACCTCATCTAATGGCTGAAAGCCACTGTTCTGTTGTTTGCTAATGGTTTCAGGTGGGAGAAATATATGGCCTCTATTATTTTATCATGGTCAGAAGTGGCAGTCTTAACCCTCTTTTAAAATCTCTAAACCCTATTATCCTTTAAGACCTATACCAAGTCTACTTTGGTGTTTTGTTTTGTTAAGATTTTTGTACACCTGACAGAGAGAAAGAGGGGGAGAGCACAACCAAGGGGAGCAGCAGGCAGAGGGAGAGCAAGAAGGCTCCCAGCTCAGCAGGGAGCCCACGCCAGGGCTTGATCCTAGGACCCTGGAATCATGACCTGAGCTGAAGGCAGACGCTTAACTGACTGAGTCACCCAGCCGCCCCTAGTCTAACTGTTTACAATAACCTAGTTTCATTTTCTTATTCCTCCTCTTAATTCATAATGTTAATCATCTGCAACTCTTCACCGTTTATTTAGCAACTGATAATGCATTAGATTGAGCTAAATGAAATTACAGTTTTTATGGGTCAACAACCATCTAGTATCAGCAATTACATGTGTTTCCCTCAAGCTCTTCATTAACAAGGGTGTAAGTTACGGAAACAGCATTACTTGTTTCTTGAAAAATTTTAAATTAGCCCATCAGATGATGTGCAGCAGATATATATACAAGCATTTTGAGACTGGCTGATTAAAGCTTTCTTTTTCTCAGCAGATTGCTTAAAATAAGAATACTGTACAGATCTAGAAATATGCTTTTCCAAAAAACTTTTTAAAAGATTTTATTTATTTACTTGAGAGAGAGAGCATGAGCAGGGTGAGGGGCAGAAGGAGAAGCAGACTCCCTGGCTGAGCAGGGAACCTGATGCGGGGCTCGATCCTAGGACTCCAGAATTGACTGGGAGCCATCCAGGTGCCCCTAGAAATATGCTTCCTGGTAAAGATGGTGTTAATTCCACAGTTTAATGAAAAATAGTAAGAAGTTTTCTTTTACAATTTTTTTTTAAGAGAGAAAGAGAGAGCATGCACAAGTGGGGGAGAGGCAGAGGGAGAGAGAATCTTAAAGCAGGCTCCATGTTCGGCAGGCTTGATATTACGACCCTGAGATCGTGACCTGAGCTGAAATCAAGAGTCGAATGATTAACTGACTTAGCCACCCAGGTGGCCCTCTTTTCCTCTTTTTAAGTCACAGATGAAGCACTACTCAATTTTAACTATTCACCTGCATGTACATAAAAATATGCCACATATATCACAGAGGCAATGTCACATCATCTTTAAGAAAACTGTTTTATGATGCCATAGGCATTTACTTCACTGCAGACATTCAGAAGTTTAGTATTCTAGGTTTAAGTCAAATGCATTTGGGCGGTGACCTAATAAAATAAAAATGTGATGGGAAAATAAGAAAACAGAGTATTTTGTTGATTTTGACAATAAAATTTCAGATAGTGAAAAATCCAGTATACAAGCTTCTTTTGGGTTGTCGCTTACTAAATAAAAGTCCTCAGTGGGGAGTGGGGAGTTTAAGACTCTCATGTAGACTAAAGACCTGGCTAGTAACACAATGATATGAAAAGAATGAAAAGAATGAGATTCAGAAGTAAGGGGTTGGTAAGTGGTAACAATTCTTTTTAAGAACTGAGTAACAGATTTCACATAAGACTTAAAAATAAAGTAACAAAATAAGGAGTTCTAGACTTCAAGGCCAAAATATTGGATAAATACTCATTGACTGTGTACTATGTGCAGGCATCACAGTCAACACAGCCTGGACAGCCTCCCACCTTACATTCTTGTGGGATAGAGAGATAATAAGCAACGAAACAAGCAAATGTGTGATACACAGCCACGTGATGAGAGAAATGCTCTAAGTCAAAAAAAAAAAAAAAAAAGAGGAAGAAGCAGGGTAAGAGGGTAGAATGACATAGTGAGGGGGACAGAAAGGAATCAGGAAAGGCCTTTCTGAGAAAGTGACATCTGAGCAGAGGCCTGAATGAAAAAGGGGAGTGAATCAAGTGTGAATCCGAGGGAAGGAAGACCTCACCCGGAGACAGCACAGCAACCGCAGAGCGCCCAAGGCAAGGGGATTCTGGACCAGACTGAGGGCCACCTCAGTCTGTGTGAGGGACATGTGTGAGGAATGGGGGAGGAGATGTATTCAAAGGCTAGGTCTCAAAGGGCCTACTAAATTTCAGTGAATGAGGCTTTTGGATTTTGTTCTACATGTGATGGGAAGCCTAGAGGCTCTGAGCAGGATAAAAACAAAATTTGATGTATATTTTAAGTCTCCAACTGAACCTTTGTGCTAATCAGCTTCTCCAACTGTACACCCAGGCACGGGAGTACTAGCACATAGAGGAAGGAAAGTCTCTGTTCTGGGGTCCCTTAGAAGAAATGAGTGAGGAGACATGAAAACAACAAAAGATTTGCTCCCCTCTGCTTCCTGAGCTCCCTAGACAGACATAACATACTCTTTCGTAGGCAGCATCCAGCATAAGCTACCAAACACTGAACTCTGGAAGTTAAAGTGCTTTAAGGTAGCAAACAGATGGACTGACCTTCTGTATCTGTGGCACTGTTGATAACATTAGACAGTTTGGTCTTCAAGCTTGTGTAAGTCACGGAGTTCCTCACATCACTCTCGTAACGCCCAGTGCCCAGGGACACTATGCACTCCAACGGGACGTCGGGCCAAAGACACTTACACTCATGCATTGCTAGTGCCGAAGGGTTATTCAGAAGCAAACCTCCATCCTGCAAAATACAAGTCAAGAAAATATGGTGCAGAACTCTTAAAAGTAAAATTCTATTTTATAAATATGAAGGCAAAAATTGTATTTTGAACAGGCTGAAATGTACTCACAAGGAGAGCTTAACAATGTAGTAAACTGAAAAAATGATTTGAAGACAAGAAGTTCCTTCAAAGTGAATTTCTTTTATATACTATAACTTTAAAAAAGTGTACTGTGAAAGCTCACTGACCTCATTAAGATCTCTTTTCCTATTATGGAAATTATTTTAACTTCTTTGATTGCTTTGGATATTCTTCTTAAAACTACTAAAATGAACAAAGTTTTTTTTTTTTTTTTAAAGATTTTATTTATTTATTTGACAGACAGAGATCACAAGCAGGCAGAGAGGCAGGCAGAGAGAGGGAAGCAGGCTCCCCACTGAGCAGAGAGCCCGATGCGGGGCTCGATCCCAGGAACCTGGGATCATGACCTGAGCCGAAGGCAGAGGCTTTAAACCACTGAGCCACCCAGACGCCCCTGAACAGTTATTTTTAAAAGATGTTATCCTTGTTTAGTGGTTACTATAGATTCTATATAAAACCTAACAGAACAACTGTGGTTCTACCAAACAATTAAAACTAGCTCTTCATTCACAAGTCGAATATAACCAAATAATTCAACAAATTTAACTGCAACTTTATCAACAATACAATTTCAAAGTATCGCATTCATTATAATGCAGATATAATCTAAATGAAGTAGGCAAACTTTGTATTTCCAAGCATTTATTATAAATAATTACTTATTTTGAAGACTTCAGGAGGAAAGAAGGATAAAATAAGCAAATACTGCTAAACTGTAGCAGAATAAAAGTACACAACTAGCCTTACATTGCTGGGATAAACCTCACTTGGTATTAGCACAGCCATTCAATCTTGAAAAGCTACAAACTGTTAGAAAGTTACTCCTTCTAAAAAGACCAAAAGCCAAAGTTATCATATGCCTATGGCATTCATCCCCAATGTGCAGCTTATGATGCCTCTAGGCTAACAGAGATACAAAGGCTGTGTGGATTCTCAGAGAAACTGTCTTGTCACACGTTTTCACTGCTTGCTCTATTCTCCATTTTTGGGTGGGTTGTTTGCTGCCATTTCCAATCTAACCTCCACCTTCCCCTGAAGTGTGATCTCCATCGCTCTCTAACTACAACTCTTCAAAAGAACGTGGTTCCTGTTTCCATGTTTGTGAGTTTCATGAGAAAAAGCTATTCTTTCAAAAGACAACTCTTGTCAATGGGGGCCCATTTATTGATAGGTCCACCATATTTCAGGTCTTTAGCTCTTTTCATGAAGTCCCTCTGTGGCTGAGATAGGCTTAAGTTGGTATGGTCTCTGAGACCTAGAAGACTGCACACAGATGGCCTGTGACTGGCCCCAGGCCTGAGATACAAGAAACGACGGGAGCCCTGGGTTCGTGTCATCTGCCACCTGACTGGCAGTAGGTGTCCCTTGTCTAGACTCAGGAAGAGGGAAATGTGTATCAGAAGCAGAATGAGGACACAGCAGCACACATGCTAGCATTATACTTCATACTTCTCTTTATTAGATCCAAGAGACTTAATTTTCAGTGTACATCTTAGTAAAACAGCTAAATGCCACAGTAATAGAGTTCAATCACTCCTAAACTCAAAGTAGCATGGAGGATACAACAAAGATCAGAATCCTAAACTAAAAACACATCACAATGCAAGTTAACACTGTGAGAAGTGAAGCGTCTCTGACACCTAGCAGACAATTTCATTTCTTTTTTTTTTTTTAAAGATTTTATTTATTTATTTGACAGAGATCACAAGTAGGCAGAGAGGCAGGCAGAGAGAGGAAGGGAAGCAGGCTCCCTGCTGAGCAGAGAGCCCGATGTGGGGTTTGATCCCAGGACCCTGGGATCATGACCTGAGCCAAAAGCAGAGACTTTAACCCACTGAGCCACGCAGGCGCCCCCTTAGCAGACAATTTCAGTTCATTCATTAAAAACTTAAATGTCCATCTACTCAATGGCAGGCCGAAGAGCAGGCAGTGACTATGGCTTTAGGGACTGCTATCCTTGTGCGCTGAGCTTGAAGCAGATGGACTGAGGCTATATCTGCTGGAAATGATCACTGTGGAATGTGGGCTGTTTTTTAGTGTTTTTAGAGGTACCAGGCCCACTCTCCTCAGAAAACAAATAGAGGCTAACCTCATGTCAATTCAAAATTCCACTGTGCTTCTGTTGCATTCAATAATGCCGTTCAAATCTCTGAGCTTCCTTGCCACCGACAAGTCATCTTCAAAAACCATTCTTCTATCTACTCCCCAAGGTCACACATTAACTCTTGTTATCAAGATACATGGAATCATACAGTATGTATCTTCTGAATTTGGTTTCTTTCATCTAGAATAATGCTTCTGAGATCCATCCATGTCATTGGACAGCCTAGTAGTTCACTCCTTTTTATTGCTGAGTAATATTTAACTACTTGGATGTATCAGTTTATCATTCACCAGTTGAAAGGAACTATTTTTAAATTCTGTTATCTTTATGTATCTGTTGAAAGTCTTACATGGGCTACTTGTACTGTTTAACTATGTAAAACCCTACTAGGATTCCTTGAATGTAGGTAGTAATAATTATTTTCTAAAGGTTTCTAATTTAATTTTAATTTAATCCTTCCAACTTCATCTTTTGTTTTCAATTAACAGGACATTAGAATGATACCCATTACATAACAGAGGTATCATTTAATTTCTAATTCAGCAAGAAAGTTGCCACTTTTAAAGCTTTTATCTTAAAAAAACTTTTTTAACATTTTAAGTAATCTCTGCATCCAATGCAGGGCTCGAACCCAGAGTCTGATGTTCCCCTAACTGAGCCAGCCATGCACCCAAAATTACTTGTTATCTTAAATTCCATAGTTGTACTCTATATAATAACGTTCAACCATCCTGCTATTTTAGATGGAACACTGCTACACTATTTTATAGAAAAGCCTATCAAGAAGTATCAGAAGAGTCAAACAGGGAAGATAAGATAAGATAAGGGCAAAAGAAGTTTAGCAAGAATTGAGAATAGTAAAATCACTCCCAAGTTAAAAAGCTGTCAGGCTTCCCATGGTTTTAATAGCCATGGCAGTAAATTCCTGTTCCTTAAACTTTACTGCTTTCCATCAAGTATGGAAGTTAAGATTTTTGGTGCTCACTCCGGTGTGTGGAAAGGCACACTGTCCCTGGAGCTCCCTTCTACTTAGTCCACTCCTGTCCAGGCCTCTCCTATCAGGAAGTCATCAGTGTAATGGTGCGGCCATGGTGTTCCCTTCACACAGGTGTTCATATTCACTATCTACTTAGTGTGTATTCGGTTTTGCCAGGCCCACTGCTAGATACTGTGGTAAAACAGACTTAAAAAATGAACTGATTGAATAATTTGCTATTTACCTCTCAGAGGTATACACAGAATTCTGTTTTAATAGTAGTACATTACACATGTACTTTATAGCCTAAAATTTGGATACTTTTGGTGGCTTTTAATATTTAATCATTTCAAATCATACAGTACCTACCAGAGAAAATAACCCTTGCACAGTGTGAACTTCTCCTTATCCTCTCATCCCAGTTATGACTTTTTAAAAAAATTCTTTTTTTTTATTATGGTAAAATATACAAAACATAAAATTGGCCCTTTTAAGCATTTTGAAGGTTACAATTCAGTGGCATTAGTTACATTCAGAATGCTTTACAACCATAGCCTTTATTTCCAAAATGTTTTTATCACCCTAATCCCGTTTCTATCCTACCTAACAATCCATTCTTTAGATCTCAACTGGTGTGAAATGTCTTTGTAAAGCCAATCCTAATAGAGTAAGCCACATCTTCTGTACTACTTCTTAACTCTATGCATATTTTCATTGCTGAATTTATTTTTTCAAGATTTTATTTAAGTTCAAGTTAGTTCACATATAGTACAGTACTAAGTTCAGGGGTACAATTAAGTGATTCATCAGTTGCATATAACACTCAGCACCCATCACAAATGCCCTCCTTAATACCCATCACCCAGTTAGCCCATTCCCCACCCACCTCCCCTTAATCAACCCTCAGTTTGTTCTCTATAGTTAGGAATCTCTTATGTTTTGTCTCTCTTCTTATTTTATTTTTCCTTCCCTCCCCCTATGTTCATCTGTTTTGTTTCTTAAATTCCATATTGAGTGAAATCATATGGTCTTTGTCTTTCTCTGATTTGTTTCACTTAGCATAATACCATCTAATTCTATCCATGTTGTTACAAATGGCAAGATGTCATTTTTTTTGGGGTGCCTGGGTGGCTCAGTGGGTCAAGCCTCTACCTTCAGCTCAGGTCATGATCCCAGAGTCCTGGGATCCAGCCCCACATAGGGCTCTTTGCTCAGTGGGGAGCCTGCTTCCCCTTTCTCTCTGCCTGCCTCTCTGCCTACTTGTGACCTCTCTCTCTCAAATAAATAAACAAAATCTTAAAAAAAAAGATGGCATTCTTTTTGATGGCTGAGTAATATTCCATAGTGTGTGTGTGCACACGCGCACATACACACACATCTTCTTTATCCATTCACCTGTTGATGGACTTCTGGGCTCTTCCTGTATTTTGGCTACTGTGGACACTGATGGTACAAATACTGGGATGAATGTGCCCCTTTGGATCAATGTTTGTATCCTTTAGATAAATACCTAGTAGTGCAACTGCTGGGTCAAAGAGTAGTTTTATTTTTAGCTTCTTAAGGAGCCTCCATATTACTGAATTTATCATCTTACTATATAACTCTGCTTATATTCTTCTAGTTTTAGCTATTTGAGGGTAGGATCCAGGAAACACAAACAATAAGCTGGCACTTATTAAAACCTTTATATTCCTCCCAGTTAACACTGCCTGGTACTGAGCAAGCAGTCACTCCATTTTTGACCAGCTATACTGAAATTTAATAGTTGTGGCTTGGCAAAAGCATCATTTGCCAGGTGCTAGTCAGGTTCTTTCTACTGAAAACACTATTTACCTGGAACGTTTATATGAAATATAATTCCTCTTAGGTTAATGTTTTCTGAGTTCTGGATATAACCTTTCAAAATGTAAATAAGGCCTAGGAAATATAACAGATGAGAATCTGTCATCAAACCTTTAGTGCAAATTAACTTATCAGGCTCTTTCTCCAAAGGCAGAGAATGAATGATTTAATTTTGGAGGTGGAGATGGAAAAGTATCAGAGAGAAGGGACAGGCATATGTCCAAACTCATCAAACCGTATACATCAAATATGCCCAGTTTTTGGTATGTCAATTATATATCAATGAAACTATTAAAGAGAGAAAGAAGGATTAACTTTGTGTAAAACGTACAATTTCAAGATAAACATGATGCTACTTGGGCAGGGGGAAATAAGTAATACTTGGAAAGCTACTCAAAAAGAATTCTTCTCACTTTACAATTTTCTAGGGCATGTAATAAACCTGGTAAATACTGTAATAACGTTCTTCTCTTTATAGGCAAAGGCAAATGAGATCTACACGTCTACCTTCTCACATCTCTTAATTATGGCACTGCTTTCAATAACTGCTCAGAGTATTAGTCTAAATTTATACTCTACATGGTTCCAAAAGAATGTGAAGTAACTCACGTTAAAACATATGTCAGACATGACAGTTAAAAGAGATTTTAAAAATCAGTCTCGAAATAACTCAATATAATTATTCGAAGAGCTTAAGATAAGAGGATCATAATAAGTAAGTACCATATTTTAGTTTTAAACTTCTTAACAATTTCTGAAGGGTTGGAAAGGAATTTCACTCGAATATTTTTTTTTTTAAGCAATCAAGATCCTTCACATGTTAGAATATCCCAATCAATCTTTCATGGCATCTTGTGAGTAGAAAAATATCCTATTTCTTCCTCATGTTTGTAAGAGAACATGCAGTAAGAAAAATATTCTTAAAAATAAGGTTTGCGGGGCGCCTGGCTGGCTCAGTGGGTTAAAGCCTCTGCCTTTGGCTCAGGTCATGATCCCAGGGTCCTGGGATCGAGCCCCGCATCGGGCTCTCTGCTCGGCAGGGAGCCTGCTTCCTCCTCTCTCTGCCTGCCTCTCTGCCTACTTGTGATCTCTGTCTGTCAAATAAATAAATAATCTTAAAAAAAAAAAAAAGGTTTGCTTAGAATCTAGATTTCATGTGAGTATTAATTAGATGTACAAATCTTCCTGAAATCCCTGATTTACATAAAAGTATATTCTTTTACATAAACTTTATATAGTAAATTATTTTAATCTGTAGCTCAAACCTAAACTCAGAGATTATGGTCATCAATATAAAAATGGCTAAGCATGAAAAGAAGTATCACTAGTCTAAATGAAATGGAAAAAGAACCACAGAATTACTTTGGTTTGTTATTATGTACTGAGTTAAACTTTAGAACTATTTCTACTTAGAGAAAGAATATAAAGCAAATGAAGTAACTTCTTTTGAAGTCTGAGAGCATATGGTCTTAAAATACAGTAACTTATCATTTGAGACTTTCATTAATACTTGGCATAACTGCAATTCTGTAGCACAACAACCATCTTAAAGATATGTTATAAATCTTTAACTACTATTTTGAATACACTAAATTATTTCTCCATTTACAACCTGGTAAGAATAAGAATATGCAGAAATTTTTGTTAAAAACAGCAAGGTACATTTTAAAATAAAAATTTTAATTTGACCAGTAAGTCTTGAAATCTATGTCAGAAAAACTCTACAGCTAGCACTTTCTGCCTTGAGTAGGTGGAAGAAAGGAAAGAAAGGCGAGAAGGGGAAGTGCCTTACATAATTGAACAATGACTGATCTGACAAAGTAAGAAATGGTCTGAATTGACTCCAAAGACAAAAGGAAACCTAGGTTAATCTCATGACTACAAAGATTATGATATTACTTCTAGAAATACAGGAAAAAATGGGATAGCTGCCCATAATATTTAAAAATATGTCTAACATATAAGAAAAAATATAGGAGAAAATAAAAGTGATAGAAGTGTTTTAGCTATTACAATACTAACACATGTAAAGTATATAGTTGATATGTAGTTCATATAGAAGATCTATGTATGAGCTTTTGAATGACATCTGAAAATCCTTGCCAAAATAGTTTTCTTCTCAACATATATTTAAATACCAAACAGAGCACAAATACTTCACTGACTAGAGGGGAGACTTAAGATTAATAGCTATACTGAATGAGACTGATTTTAAGTGGGATAGCATTATAAAAATTAAGCATCTATAAAAACGTACACTCTGGAAGTAGCAGGTCAAAAGCTTCAGTGACTTTTTTATCATTTACTGTAAAGTTACGAGTTAACATTTCATAATGGAAAAACTTGACCGATGAAAACTTTATGATAAATAAGTGTACATAACAAAAAAGGAATAAACTGCCAGAAATAATATTCAACTTTTTAGATCATTTAGCCATAAATTTAGAAGCAGTATAATTATAGGTAGCATCCCAATCCTGTCACTTAACAGCCATGATCCTATTCTAGTTATTTAGCCTTTCTCAGGACTCCAATACCTCATGGTTAAAAGTGGGAATAACTCTATCCGATCCATAAGCAGTGATGATTAAATGAGACAATGCATACAAAGGACTGTATAAGTGTCCAGTACAGAGCTAACTTAATGAGTGTTTACTGTGATTATTTTCTTATATAATCTCCTTCAAAATATGTCCACTCCAACTGTCAAACAGATTGCATTCTGTGTTTTCTAGGGCCGTGTTTTAATTTTTATTACATTTGGACAGCCAATCCTACATACTATGTTTTCCATCAATAAAACCATAGTTAGGTATGAATCACATTATATAAAATACAAAAATAATCTTTGCAAAAGGCTTGTTAATTTAAGAAAAACTACAAATAAAAACATTTTGTATGGGATATCTTTTGCCACATGTAAACAAGAAGAAAGTCTCAGTTGATCCCTCTGTGACATTTAATGATTGCTGATTCTTTAATCACAAACTTTCAAAAGGTAGGTCACAGTCAACTTACCTGGTGAAGATCATTTCCCAATGCATACTCTGCAAAGTAGCCAGGAGCAGCAGATGAGGCTCTAATGGCCTGCCACATTTTATACTGACAGCCTCCCAAGTAGTGCGAGTTGATTCCAGGAAAATGACCATAGTTCCTGAACACAAAAGCTTTTGGCGTTATCCCTCTGTTTACTATGGTACTTACTGCAGCTACCTAGTAAAGTAAAAAGTGAACAATACCCACTGTAAACAGCAGTATTTGGGATCTATAAAAAATTAAATATTGTTTAGTAGTGTGAGTGAACAATCTACAGCTACCCATCAAGATAAATGTAACATAAATAGGATGTTAAGTAAAGGGAATGAGATTTAACTAGGTATTTCTTTACAGGACAGTAGATACAAGGACTGAGACAATTTTGAGAAACAGATGGTAAGACAACAATAATAGACATTATTGACTACATGATTTGAGTAGCCATTTAAAAAGACATTAGGAAGACATACATTTGCAAATCTTTACATAATAATCGATGTGAGAGTAGTAGCAATGAATACAAACTACTCAGAGAAGAATAAATATACTATTTGCCTAGTATCATTTACAAATTAGTCTTTGCTTCTGTTTTCTTTGAAAACATGCCTTTAGTAACTGAATCTAACAACAAACAAACTCCGAGGCTTTCTTATCATAGTTAATAACTGGCAGCTGGGTAATTTTTTATTAAAATAACTAATATTGACCACCTTGGGTCTCAGACTTTATCGATGTCAGCTGAATTAATGTAAAATGTGCTGTACTGGTTAATGACCCGCAATATAAACTTAGAGAAGCTGAAAGGTATGGAGGAGGCCAAAGTTACTGGGGTTCTGTGTTGAGCCCTGCCAGGGGCTTGTGAGCTTTGCTGTTTAATAAACCAAAGGAGATATCCCCAGATCCTATGAGTGATCAGAGTGTCAAAAGGCCACCATGGGTAAGAGCTGGTCATATACCAAAATCCAGAGGGTCTCTCTATTAACTGGACTATAGACAGGCAGAATTAAGAATCATGTGGAAAACATGATAAACCCATTCATAACGAGTGAATTACTCTTTGAGGGGGCTAAAGTTCCCTTATACCTAATTTATCTAGTCTTTTATTTAAATTTGGCCACTCCCACGACTGAAAAACAAACAGCTTTGAAGATACAGGGGAAAAAACAAGAGGCACAGAGTACATCCTGGGATCTTCTCCGAAGTGTGCATCTCATTAACCTGGCCTCCAAGGCCCTGCTGGTCTGATCCACCTGCCACTTCAGTCCCATTTTGCACGGCGCCCTTGAATGCTCAGGCTCTGGTCTCCTAGGGCGCTCAGTTCCTGTGCCTCTCCCTGCCTCCTCCCGCACAGGTCCTTCCCTCTGCCAGCACTGCTCCTACTCTTTGGCCTGCACACTGAGATCTCAAACCTCCTTCCCTCAGAATAGCCTTCCCTCCTGTCCCTGTAAATACATGCTTTCAGAGAACTGTTTTTGTACTCCATAGCATTTATTTCAGCGAAACTATATCTTGTTTGTGTGATTACCTGATAGATGCCTACTTTGCCCTACTGGACTCTAAACTCCATGTCTGCATTTACTAAGGTCTCCAGAGTGCCTGGCACAGTGTTGACACATGGGGCTCAGAATTAATATCTAAAGAATGAATGAAATTTGAACAAGCAAGAATGAAAGAGAAATAAAAGGAGCCATATTTGATCTTTCAAGGTTACAGCTTATCCAAGAATAAATATAAGCTACAGGGGATTCTGAAATCCATAAATGTTATTCCTTAATCAAGTAACAAGTATTATTAAGGAACACAGAACTCAAGCAATACTCTGATAACTGGGTTTCAAACAAAATACATAAAAAGAGAAGCCATATAAGACAAATTCTAGTGGCATTAACATTTTTAAAATTGGGACTCCTTTTGTACGTTAATCTAATATATTCACAGACACATAAAATTTTTTTTAAAAAAGTCTGGGGGAAGAAAAGCTGTAATTTTTCTTGTGTCACTGGATTTAATTAACCTTATGATAAAATAATTCTACCTTGGTTTTAGTCCTAGTCTTTCACGTTCTTAAACTTTAGTTACACTTTCTACTGGACAGAGGGAAGAGGTCGAATGACCACATCTTACATCTTCATAAAATAGCCCAAAAAGTAAGGGATCAATAAAATCTGTTAAAAGAGGTTCCTAAGAAATGTATCTCTTAGAGTAAGTGCTTTCACCTGACCTTCAATTCCAAGTTGGGATTATATTTAAGACTCCAAACTTACCTTAGGACACGTAGGATTTCTTGCTGTTTCAATCATTAATGAGGATCCCATTCTATCCCTTTATTAAAGGAGGAAAATTAAAGTACATCAAAATGACTATATCTCCTAACATTGGGGAACATACAATATTCAAATACTGTTTGCTCAGGGTTTTGTTCAAAGTACTATGAACGACAAAAAAGAAATATAAAAATCTCCTCTAGGTGCCTGATAGTACAATTAATGCACATAAAGCAATAGAGAGATGAGGTGCAGCTTGAGAAGGACACCAAAAGATGACAAGGCAACACATTCGACCCTGTCTGAGGAGTAAAGAAAGGCACTGAGGCAGAATAAACCGCTGTTTTCAGGGTCCTCCTGAGGGATAAAGGAGCTGTGTTGAGATAAAACTACAGAAGTATGTAGACTAGTAACAGAGTAATTTAAAAACCACATCAGGACATTGAGACTTTAAACTTGCTCTAGCAACACAGAGCCACTCATCACTCCTACAAAATGCTTTTTAAATCATCGGTGTTGGGCTCTGAATTAACTGCAACATTACAGATCTTGTCCTTGGGCAGCAATTTCCACAATTCCATTATAAGGGAGTTTTGTTCCAGAGCAGATTTTTTTCCTGACTTAAAAGTATGTGTCTCTGGGTGCCTGGGTGGCTCAGTGGGTTGAAGCCTCTGCTCAGGTCATGATTTCAGGGTCATGGGATCGAGTTTCACATCGGGCTCTCTGCTCAGCGGGGAGCCTGCTTCCTCCTCTCTCTCTCTCTGTCTGCTTCTCTGCCTACTTGTGATCTCTGTCTGCCAAATAAATAAATAAAATCTTAAAAAAAATGTGTATTTTCCCCTGTATTGGATATAAGGAATTTGTTTTTTTACCAACTTGCCTCAATAAGAAAAAACCACGTTTCTAGTGACTTTTTGTCAAGCAATATTCATGATTCTCAAATAGAGTATTAGTGAATTTCACACACCAGTAGTATGTATAAATTAGGCGATGATCTACCCTTTATTATATTTCATAAATATCAATGTAAAATACTTTCTAAATCTTTAAAAAAGGTATGTATGAAAATGTATACAGTCTAGAAAAAGACTAGAAGAAAATACATTGATTGCAAAGTCCACAGCTCTGAATAAGACTGTGGGTAATTTTAAAGGCTTCAATATGTATTTTTGGAAAGTGAGTATTTACAGTATTCTGGAAACAATGTTTAAAAATCATTAACGTTTTAGAAGAATATCTGTTAATGACTCGAAAGAGACTAATACATTAAGTAAAAACAACAGGTGCGTGTCTATGTATAATACGGTCTCAATTTTTTAAAAAGGCAATTGCAATTTCTACATGAAAATCTCACACATGAACTTAAAAAAAATAATGACTGGAATTATACACCAAAATATTAACAATGGTCAACTCTAATTACTGGGATCAATAATTTAATATTATTTCTAATTTTTTGTCATTTTTCAAATAATATGCATGTATTACTTATAGAATCAAACATTTTTAAAAAAACATAACTAATAACTTACTTAAGAATATTTTCCCATGTTTGACTGTCATAAAATGCATGGCTCCAGCTCATTTTGACTGTTCCAACAATGACATTTTGTGAAAACACATCAGATCCTAATTTTCGGTAAAGTTCCTCACATTCATCCAAAGGCATATGAAACAATCCCAACATGAATGCTAATATAGCACCTGAAAGAAGGAATATTTGGTTTTTACCAGTGTCGACATTACAGTACTTAAAAGACTTTCCGAGTCACAGACCTGGTTAAAATTCTAGCTCTGATCTGTGCCACCTGGGGACCAACTATGGAACCTCTAAGAGCCCAATTTTTTCATCTCTAAAATAAAGATAGTAACTGAAATTTATAATGTTCTTATATAGGGAACACATGCAAAGGACTTTAACTGGCCTCAATAAGGACTAAATAAATATTAACCAATGATGAACAGGATTAATTTTTAAGATATAGGATTTTTTTTTACATCAAACTAAGTAACACATAGTTTAGATATCATGGTCAATGACGTTCTTTCTAACCTTAATTAATTCCTTAGTCTCAGTCACAGAATACAGTATATTTGACAACTTACTAATTCACTAAAATAACTACTCCTTTGAGTTGGTGGGGGAACTAAAATAATTAAAGAAATTAGGTCTCTGGGAGAGCCTTTTAAATAGCTGATTTCATGTCCTGGCTACACTTGGTAGGACACACTGCCACCTAGTGTACCTAACTGGTCTAACCCTGAACTAAGGAGAAATGTAGGAGAGAAAGCTTTGCCGATGCGGGAAGGGGGGCAAAGATCTATACAGCATCAGGGCTTACTCAGAGATTGCCCACAAAGGAAAAACAGGAACTCATTATCATGATGTATTTTAAATACTGTATGTATTTTATTATACTCAGTCTTATTCTAGTAAAAGAAAACAGCTTAGGTTTTAAAATAAATTAAATGGCTTTACTAATTTATAATAGAAATTACTTTTTTCAATTTGCAGAAAATCTCTAATTAACACAAGAAATAACTTGCCAAAAAACTAACTGCCTTTTAAGTAGAGCTACTATAAAGATAAGCAGATGGGGTGGCTGGGTGGTACAGTTATTAAGTGTCTGCCTTTGGCTCAGGTCATGATCCCACCGTCCTGGGATCGAGTCCCGCAGCGGGCTCCCTGCTCAATGGGAAGCCTGCTTCTCCTTCTCCCACTCCCCCTGCTTGTGTTCTCTGTCAAATAAATAAACAAAATCTTCAAAAAAACTTTGTTAAACACATAGATTCTCACATTTACCGATTTAAATTCTGGCTTTAATCAAGTAAGAAATAATATAAGAAGCAATTTCCTGGGCACCTGGGTGGCTCAGAATATTAAGCGTCCAATTTCTGGCGAGGCTCAGGTCCTGATCTCAGGGTCAAAAGGGTGAAGACTTGCCTCAGGCTCCACGCTGAGCAGGGAGCCTGCTTGAGATTGTCTCTCTGTCCCTCACCCCTACTTGCACAGGCCCGTGTGCTCTCTCGCAAAAAAACCCAAAAAACAAAAAACACTTAACTAAACAAAACAAAAAAATAAAACACCACTTCTGAATGGTAACTTATTCCCACAAACATTTCATAAAGTTCATTAAGCCAATCAAAGGATTACTCATCATCAAAACATAAAATACCCATTATTTCAGAGAATGACCATGATTTTAAATGCACACGGCAGGGACACAGGACTTCTGTTTAACGATAATTACCCGTGCTCACACCACAGATGTAATCAAAGAGCTGATGAACTGGCTTCTGAGTAAGTTCAACCAATTTTCTCAGTGTCTGAAGGGCAACCACACCCCTACAGAAAAAAAGGAAAAATGAAAATTCCTGTTTCAAGGAAATTAAGTCTTAAATAAAACAAGCCTACGAGTTGCTTTTCTAGCTTATATGCTAACACGGAAACTGATGATACAAATTAATGTCAGTAAAAATGGCCTGCTTTTAAGATCACTTTCAAAACTCCAGTATCTAAATAATGGTATAAAACCTGTGTCACAGCAGCATGTTTTAATTTATACTAGTATCTCTCTGAACATGACTGTAAAGATGAGAATGTAAGATATTCTTTTAAACACCCTGGACTGTGGAAAAAACTTAAAACCTGCTCTCACCTGTTCTGGAACACTGTATATTAGTTTCTTCTCTCTGCAGTGTAAGTTGGCTGCTTATGCTTCTACACGTTTTTGTTTTCTGCATTTCACTAGTCATACTTTTAAGCTTTTAATTATTCATCTTTTAAAACTTTCAACAACTTCGAGACAATGCCCTGCCATTAGGGATGCATTATTTTATGCAGCTGACTTTGCTTACTTTTGGATCCTAGCCAAAGGCAGAAAAGAGCTTAATGATAAATGTGGAAAATGAAAAAAGGCCAGGAGGTATATGCCAATTCAGGATGTGTGTAACGTGTGGACAATTCTTAACGCTGAGAGAATATACAGAAACAATGAAATGCTCTAAACCTAATACAAGATGTGGAGCAGAAGGGTCCTGGCTATAGTTAGGCATCACCAAATACAACGTAGAGTGTCAAAGTGTGCTTTGATACTACTAACAGAAAATCACTAGCAAATACTCTAATATTAAAGCAGAAACCAAAAATGACTTTTTTTTTAAATTTTAAGAAGTAATGTAGCTTTGAAGAGAGGTAGTAAAAGAAGGTGAGCTGGCTTATCAAAGAGATACACTATGAAATCAAAGTGAGACATAAAGAATTAGAGATAATGCCGGATAAATACACTTTGTTAAGAATGTGACCTCCATTATCTTATAAAAAAGAAATAAAACATAGGCAAGAAAAAAAGATTTGAAGAAATAAGTCAAAATATTAAAAGTCTGGGAATTGTGAGCTATAATTTTTTGGTTTGCTTTTCTTTATATTTCTTTTTTTTCCCTCCTTCAAGTTTTACTTGTATAATCAGGTAGGAAACTATTTTAAAATGCTGTATTCACAAATCAATTCACGTCAAATTCAGAAATAAATACACTTGCCAGGTTGATTCTCTCTGCCTAACACTGTACAGGGCTTTCATACACAAAAGCAATAAAAGGTATGGGTTCTTATTCTCCCAAGCCCTCGTACCTTACTTCTCTCAACACAAACTTCCCATCCTGGCTGCTTTCTCATGTTCCCCTCAAGCAAGACTGCTCAGCTTAACAAGAGGGTCATTTCGGGCTGGAAAACTCTTTGCTGTAGGGCTATCCTGTGCCTTGTAG
The DNA here is from genome assembly GCF_963455335.1 of Martes martes. NCBI lineage: Eukaryota > Metazoa > Chordata > Mammalia > Carnivora > Mustelidae > Martes > Martes martes. The sequence goes on along the minus strand of NC_137899.1, from coordinate 19,182,616 downwards.
GGTTTCAGCATTAATTGTCCTCTTCTCACTAAACACAAAGTGGCGGTCCCCCAGCTCCAACAACCAAGAATGCCTCCAGACACTGATCTACGTCCTCTAGGTAGCAAAATCGCCTCCAGTGGAGAACTGCTTATCTACACCTCTCTTCATCCTAACCCACCTTTAGATTTTCCCAAATGTCTTCACTTCAATTTCCTCCCCGAACGACTAACAAAACTCCTATTCTCTAACATCAAATACTTACTGGTCCCAAAGCTCTTTTCAACATATCCGTCACTCTACTAAGTAGATAGTTGAATGTTCCTGACTGATCCTTCAGAATTCTACTCAAATGTTACTTCTTCAAAAAGAAGTCACAGTCACAGGTGATTGCCAAAGGTGGTGGGTGGGTGAAGAGATCAGAAGGTACAAACATCCAGTTACACAATAAATAATATAATAAATGCATCCAGGGGATGTAAGGTACAACATGCTAACACAGTTAATAATACTGTACTGCATATTTGAAAGTTACTAAAAGAGTTAATCTTAAATGTTCTCAACTCCAGAAAAAAAGTTACTAACTCTGTGTGGTGATGGATGTTAACTAGACTTATTGTGATCATTCTACAGAATAAACAGGTATCAAATCATTGTGTTGTATACCTGAAACTAATACAGTAAGTCAGTATCTCAGTTATTTTTTGAAAATGAAAAAAAAAGTCATAATCATGATCATTCTCTAAAATAGTACTTACTCTTTGCCACTTTGCTTTTTTTTCTTCATAGCACCCCTTACTATTCAATAATACATTTTTGCTTTTCTTTTTGTCTTCTTTCCTCCTCTGGAACGCTAGTACTATGAAGACTTGGATTTTGTCTGTTTTGCTTACTGATTCCCGGATCCAAATCAGTGTTAAGAATATAGTAGGTACTCAACAGTTGACTCCATAAATCATACCAACTTTTCCATCTGTCCTGATCTTAATTCCTCCTTAATCTTAATTCCTCCTGTTTCTCAGTGAAATTCCTTACTCATTTAATTCCCATTCTCCTTACTTTCCATCACTTTGAACCAATTCTATAAACTATAATGATTCTAGTTCATTACCACTTTATCAAATGAATGATGTTCACCTTCTTCAGTTATTTCACTTCCATAAGAAACATCCAAAAGTTATCCTAAGACTCTTCTCTCCTCAATGAACTCAATCTTCATTTGCCAAACTGGCACTTCTATACTGCTATGTGAAGCCTTCTATTCAGCATGTTCAAAAACAGAACTGTCTTTCTCAATACCAATCACCTCCTCCCATTTCCCTGCAGTTCTGCCCCAGGCATCCATGGGGTCTCCATTTAGGAGGGCTCCTGATCTCCTTCTATATTCAATTCCCCTTTTCTTCAAAGTTTTCTTGCATATTTTTCCTCCCTTCTGCTTCGCACTGCTACCATCTGAAGTTATTATTTTATTGTCTTCTGCCTAGATGGTTAAATAGCTTTTTCCCTCATCACTCACACCGTTACTGATATTGGTGTCAAAATGAAAAGAATCTGGCTGACATACAGGAGCTCAGAATTTAACAAAACAATAAGCATAGTACTTGGACATACAAGATAGTAATTGCCAAAGCAGGTGTATCAGAGAATGTAATCAGAGAGATAAAGTAATCAAAGAACAACAGGCAGGGCATGTACTATCAATTTCAGAGATGAGAGCAGAGAAGGCAGGAAACCAGAATCCAAGCTAGAATATCTGGTGTTGGTGGGGAGGCTAACACCAAAGGATCTAACCAACAAGCAGTAAGAGGAACTCAACAAACTAATCAGAAGAAGCACGCATGAACTGCCAGCAGCAAGAATGGAGTCCGACGGTGAAATTACCTCCTTCTGAGCTAAGAATGCACTAAATATCTCTAGTGTGGCACCAGAACTGGCATCTGCAGCTGAGGACATGGGGACTCAGAAAGTTACTGATACAGACTCCTTTTATAACAATCTCTTTATTAAGTGACTAGCTGACTGATAAACACCAGTAAGATAAATATAATTAAAGAAAGCCAATGTTACAAAACATTGCCAAGATTTTTTAAGTCATGGTTAATATACTGTCCTAAACTAACAAGAAGGTCTGAAGAGACCAAACTGAAATAAATACTAGGTCAAATTAAAATAAAAGCAAATTCAGGTATATGCTGCAGAAGCCCTTGCGGCGCCTGAGCAGCTCAGCTGGTTAAGCAGCTGACTCTATTTCACCTCAGGTCATGATCTCAGGGTCCTGGGAACCAGCCCCCATATCTGGCTCCACGCTGAGCATGGCTCCTGCTTGAGATTCTCTTCCTCCCTTTCCCTCTGCCCCTCCCCCCACTCATGCTCACTCTAAATGAAATTTAAAAAAAAAAAACAAAGAAGCTCTCAAATGGATAAAATAATAAATTAAGAAAAACTATTTCATGTTTTATTTTAAACATTTGGTTTTACAATGATATAGCTATTCTAATTACACAGAATCAGTTAAAAAAATTTCTGGCTGAACTGGATCTACAGGATTTAAAAAATCATTTTTCTAGCTTTACCTTGTTCCTCCGCCATCAATTGTAAGAATTCGGATTCCTCTTCCTTTCACAGGATCCACATAGCCAATTAAGGCCAAAATTTCTCTAACCGCAGCCTGAAGAGTTTCATCCTTAATTTGTCTCAATCTTAATAAATACGGAATAATTTTTTCCTGTATTGAGAAAAAAGTATTTTATTGCTTTTGTCAAATGAAGAGTGAACCTGTATGATTTTTAATCAACATATGTAGACCACATATAATCACAGTGCCAAGGTTTATTACTTTCTTAATAATCTTAAATGACATTACTTTTTAACATATTAATGTAAATTAATATTTAAAATATATTTCTGCTAATATCTAGGTTAAAAATTAACCTCAGTACAAATATTTTCTTTAAAAGATACAATGCTTAATAATTAGAAAATATATAATTTGCTTAACAGAAATTTATAAAGTATTAATTGTTGCAACAAAAGATTAACATTATAAATTGTATAAACTATTTTCTCCAAATCCTAGAGATAAACTTCTTCATAGTAATTACTGGAAATTAAACTTGTTATTAAAAAAAAACATAAACCATCTTGTGAATATAGGATATAAGGGTAGCTCATAGTGAAATACAAACAAATGTCAATACCTATAACTAAGGCAGAAGGCAAAAGCTGACCATTACAATAAATAATTCAAATTCATTACATTTAAGTAATTTGTTTAAACAAAACTAGGACTCTGAGATTCTATGTGTTTAATTTCATATTGGTGACCAGATGCAAGAGCTTAACTTCTAGGGTTCTACACTAAGTTTATCAGAGATTCTCTAGGTTCTGTGCACAAAAGCACCTTATCCGGTCAGAAGCCCAGGCTTAAGGGAATCTGAGACTAGCAACTAAACTTGTGCTATGTAATCTTCCTTCAATAAATTAAAAAAATAATCCAAATGTATCACTCATTTTGTTTATATTTTATGATAGATCGAATCTGAAGGAATATTGTTCTAAATTCTTTTTCAGTTGTTTTTTTGCCCTGGCTAATGCAGAGCTTCAAGGTCCCACAAGGAGTCTGAACAACGGTGGGCATGGGAATATAAATTTCCATTTCTGGTTAGAACAGTCTCTTTCCAAGAACTAGAAAACTTTAATAAAAGACAAAAGAAGTTCCATCTGTTCAAAAGCATCAGAGGGCTCCTGAAGCAATGAGAACAGGAGGGGTAAGAATCTGGAGAGAGAAGTGCTAAGAAGTGAGCTCAGGGACGTCTGGGTGGCTCAGTCAGTTAAGTGTCTGCCTTTGGCACAGGTCAAGACCTGAAGGTCCTGGGATCAAGCCCCATGTCAGGATCCCTACTCAGTAGGGAGTCTGCTTCTCCCTCCTGCTGGTGGGCCCACGCGCATGGGTAACTCTCTTTCTCCAATAAATAAATAAAAGATGAATTCTTTTAAAAGAGAAGTGATTTCATAAACTATAGCTTGTCTTCCCTTGAGGCTTTTGCTTATTTGGGGAAGAAACAGAAGACTGAAAAACTGGGACTGGTTCAGACAGAGGGCCAGCAGAGTTAAAAGGTAACTCCAAGAGTGGGAAAATACATTTACAAAAAATACATAGTTATTATATATTACTATTATAGATAATATTATATGTAATATATGCCATATATAAAAAACTTTTATAATATATAAAGAAATTCTTCAAGTCAGTAAGAAAAAGCTGGTCAACCCAAAGGAAAAATGAGTAAGACGTGGAAAAGGCACTTCACACAAGGTAAGCACACAAATGGCCAATAAGCACTGGAAAAGATGCGTTTTAAACTTCACAGTTACCAGAGAAATGCAAACTAAAGCCACAATTTAGTATCACTAAACATCCAACACAATGGCTAAAATAAAAATGATAAAGTGTTGGAGAAGAAGTAGATACAATTTTGGCGGAAGTATAAATTGGTATAAACACTTTGCAAAACTATTTGGCAGAATCTACTAGAGATGAAAATAGGCATACTTCATAACCAAGACCACTACTCTTGGATATACACTCCCAAAGAAATAAAGACCTGTGTTTCCCAAAAGATACATCCCAGAAGCACTAGGATGTATCTTTACATCCTAGAAGCACTATTCCTGAATACTCCGAGACTGGAAATGTCCCAATGTCCATCAGCAGTAAAAATGGATACATGGTCCTATATTCATACCACAGAATACATCACAATGTGAATGTTTCATAACCATACTCCACCTTGAAGGTTCTTACAAATAATGTCAAGTGAAAAAAACAGATATAAAAGAGCACAAGCTGTACCACTCCATTTATAGAACATGCAGAGAAAGGCACAACTAACCTAGAGTGCTAAAAATCAGGTAATGGTCAATCTTCCTGGAGACAGTGATTGGAAGGGGGCATAAAGAGATGAGGGTTATACAGATGTTTTCAATTTTTGAAAATTCATGGAGCTGTATGCTTACATATACTTTTCTGCCCATGATACTTTTGTAAGAAGTTAAAGTCATATGAATGAACTTGGGGCCCCTACCAAGCAAAGCTGAGATGAATTCAACTTTCAAAAAAAGAGAGAAGGGAGGAAAAAAATTATCAAAATACAATTTATGAAAAACTAGGGAGTCCATAATGATAGTTTTAAGAAATGTCAAAAACTTCCTGTCACCAATGGGGCAGCTTTAAAGCATCTCTTTACTTTGAAAACTGGTGACTAAGTAGAAGGAAACTAAGCATTTTTCTTGCCTATTCTGTAAAACTGATCTTTGAGAGCAACCCAATAGCTTTAGCTAGTAAAGGAAAGCTCTACTTTTACAGACGAATGTCGATTACAATGCAGAAGGAGTGGCAGAATTAGAAATTTATCATTTTGCAACCCTAATGAAGTGACTAGTTCTGGATTAGGTTAATGGCTGATGGGATTATCATTCTAGCCTAAATGTCCAATGAGAAGATCAGACTGTCATCTTCCTAATCCAGTGGTCAACAATGGTTCTTCAACCAGTTATACGTGTTCTGGTGTGATGGAAGATGAGACACATGGCAACATATACAATGTGCTCTAACAAAAAGTTTAACTTAACCAAGTCTTTATGTTTATATTCCAGTATTCAGCAAATACAAAGGAACAAGGATACATCAAATAACACCAATGAGGTGGAAGGCCCATAAAAATTCACAAAGTGAGCCATTCTACAAGACAATCATTTGGACCCAATCAGTTATACAAAGAGTATTTTCGACTTGGGTATACGATGAGATGACAATTTACTGATACAAAGAGGTGTACATTACAAACTGAAAAAAAAAAAAAACAAAATAAAAAAGACTATAAAGCAGTACATATAGAATGACTTTACTTTGGTATATTATATATATGCATAGAACAATTTCTAGAGAAATACTGCAGTAGACATTACTAATGTTCACCAATATCCAATTTGCTCTTCCTCTCAGGCACACGAAGGCAGTACTTGGGCAGGATAAGTAACTCATGAGTAGAAGAAACCTGTGGCACTTTCTGCTGAAATACTCTTACTCTGCTAGAGTGATCATGGAGGCCACGTATGGAAACATACAAGAACAAGATCAAAGTAGCCACCTCACAGAGGGTCACTGTCCTGGAGAGTCACTCAATGCCCAGGTGACTTTGCACAAGGGACAAATAAGCCTCTGTTGTGTTAAGTCACTGAGGTTTTGATATTGTTTATTAGAGTTTAACTCGGCTTAATCTAACACGAACAGACAATTATACATTTACAGTGATAATCTCTGGGTAGTAGAAATGTTATTCTTATTTTCTTATTTTTGTTTTTATTTTAAAAAAATTTCTTACAAAGTTTATGCCGCCCCTTTTTTAAATAATAAAAAGTTACTTTTTTATTAAAAAAATAATGAAAGGAGAATGCCTTCACCAATAATGAAGAAACCATCAAGGGCAATTTCCTAGATGTGGCTGCCATGAATGTAGCACATCAAATACACACACACACACAAACTAATCTACGAAAGATAATTCACTCTGATTTGGCCACCATAAATATGATATATGATATATGATAAATATGATATATGATATATGATTTTCAATCATACTTGATCAGAATACACATTCCTACAACATACTACTCCTTGGTATTGAAGGGTCCTTAGATGTGACATCAGTAATGCAAAATAAAAGAGCCCTCAAAGTTTCTAATAGCATGGCTATTCATAATAGACTAAAACTGAAAAGTACCCAACAATTCATCAGTAGTACAATAAATAAATTGTGATACATTCACACCATGGAATATGAAAGCAACAAGAATGAATGTTCTACAACCACTCACAACAATGAGAGCGATTACTACCATCATGATGAATGAAAAACCCCATCACAATATATATAAGCTACAAAAAAAACCCTAAACTAATCTAAACTAATTTGGGAAACTGTGATTGAAGGGGGCACAAGGAAGGCTTGTGAAGTGCTGGTAAATTCTGTTCTTCATCTGAGTGCCAGTTACATGGATGCCTTTAGTTTGTGAAAAATTCACTGAACCTGATTTCAATAACTGCAGGTTGTACTGTACTTCAATAAAACATTTTTTTAAAGTTCTTTAAAGTATGCAAGTCTATTTTAGATCTTTGCTTCAGTATATCCCTGAAATAGTAAATGGACTTAAAAGCTATCTACCTTTGGAAAATCTGTCTTTTAGATAAGAGATTAAATAGCCATCAAAGATAATCCCCAGTTCTATGAACATGAAGTTCTGAAGTTTAGCTTTATAACGTATGAATTATAGAATATGAAACTATAGAAGGCTACCTTATTTAAAGACTGAGGTACCTCTTCAGCAAAATGGTTGTCAAAAAATGGAATATGAACTAAGTTAACTTAGACTTTTCTGAATGGCAAGTTAAAAATAAGCATTAACAGATCTCTAAACAAATGTTAACAATATCCGTTCATTATATATTTGTAAACAGGTGATTAAATATTACAAATAATCAGCAGTGCAATGGAAAGAGACTCAAGCACATCATTCATATTTTATAATATTTCTCCGAAGATAGTCTGTTTAAATGGGTCTAAATTACCTTCATTATTTTATACGTGAAAAAAGTGAGGTGAAGAAAAGCTAATAATTTTATTAATATAATTATTAATCCAATTATCATTAAGATCATTAAAATGTTGACTTGCAAATACAAAAAAAACAAGAAATAAAAATTACCTATGGTTTTACTTATGAATTACATCTCCCATCTTAAAAGAGTAGCTATATAGTATAAACACATTTAAGAAAAATTTGGCAACTATTTTGTAATTCAGTGAACACACTGAAATTTATTTTCTATTTTAAAACATTTCATCTCAAAGTATAGATAGTAGTACCAACAGCATAATTTATCATCACAGAATAAGAGAATATTTAAGCATAATATATATAATAGAATAAGTGGGCCAATTACTGACTCTATGACACATCATGTATATAATAAAAACCCAAAAATAGTTAAATTTAAAAAATGAAAGGTACTGCCTTCTCCATTTCACAAAGTGTGTTAGTATTTTTATTCCAAGACAAAACCAGATTAAATAAATGAGAATTACCTTGACAGCCACTCCTTTTCCTTCAGGAAATTCTAGAAGATGAAAAGTCAGTTCTTCAACCCTGTTAATGCAGAGCTTTGGGTCAGTTGTTCTTCTCAATGCCTGAACTAACGCCCGGGTTCTGTTATCAATACTCACTCTTGCAATAATCTACAAAGACGTATTAAAATATATATGATTAGAATGTGAAACTTCTCTAGTAATACAGACATGTGATTAAGGTTTCTTAGGTCCCATAAGGAAATGGAATTTATGCATTTGAGAAAAGTTAAAACGTCAAGCAACACTGATAATGACTTGCCTTTTCTCGCTGAAGAGATAACCGCTTTTTCTCCTCTCCATTTTTGTCTTTGCTGACAGTCTGCTCAGCTTTAACAGCCTCTTCCTGCTCTCCTGGCTGACTCTTTGAATCATACTTTAATTTGGGGACAAGTCCACCAATATAACCACCTACTAAAGCTTGGACACCTTCAGTGGGACGAGAAAGAAAGTTAGCAATACTCTGTTTAGTAGAAACTGGAAGAGCCTCAGGAGTCCCACTGGCACTTGCAGACTTGTCCACAGAATATAAAGAAGATTCTGAATCTTGCTTATCAGTCAGGATGCCAGGATCTGGAGAGCTCGATTTCTCTTCAACCTTTTTATCTTCAAGTTTGTCCTGGAAATGTTTATTTTCCTTTTTCTGAGACATTCTTTCCTCACGTTTGAAGTATGAATTAATATGATTTGATAAAAAGTAGAATGACTCTCCAAATCTTGTGGTTAAACTACTTGTGTAACGAAAAAGACTTTGTTTACCTATATCTTCATCTTTACCTAGAGTATGGCTTTCTGAAAAAGAACTCTTTTCTACTGATTTGTCGCTGTATTTTTTCAGAGATTTGATGGCTTGTTTAATGCCTGTCTGTTTTAACCAACCACTATCTGATACTTTTCTTAATATTCGAGAACTTGGCTTAAATTGAGCTAAACGTGAGATCATTTCATTCTGAGTGCCAAAAACAGCCTTTGAAACAGAGTTCAAAGTACTTTTAATACGGGACATACGAATGCTCACTTTTGTAAGTCCCTTGGGAGTAGAAGTGCTAAGTTTCAAAATTCCAATATGTAAACCATGATTGCTTGGAGAGTAACAATGCTTGCTCCAAGAATGGGCATCACTTTTGGTCAATTTACATCTTATTTTGCTTGTATGAAAAGCTCTTTGTAGACTGACGTGGCTTATCCTCCAGTAATGTTTAGGTGAGTATAAGAAATGCAGCTGCTTGCTTCTCTGCTTCCCACAAAGACTTCTTGCATTACTAAGGAGGTAAATATAATATATATCTATAGTCAAATTAATAGACATAACTTAAAAATCATTTATTTTCTTTATGTTAGGATTTTCACTTCATTCCTGAATGCTTCATTTAAGAAATGCCATAATTCATGGTCTTACCTGAAATAGCAAGAAAAAAAAATTAGGATACAAGGTAAAATTGAAACTGGGTTTAAGATAAAATACTTTTCTACTTGAACTAAACTCAGCAGCTTGTCTCAAAAGAAGACAGAAGAATGTATCTCCATTAGAGATACTGCAGATCTACCTTTTAACCTCACAGAAGACAATTCATTTTTCAGTACAGAATTTAGTGAAAAAAGAAAGTGAGTAGTAGGATGTTTCATGAAAACTAATTTAGGAAAGCTACCAAATACATAAGTTTTCCTACAACACATAACTGAATATGCAATTTAGATAGTATGCTGCTTCTCTTCTCTGTCAAAGTCTGGACTAGTTCATGTGACACCAGACTTTGAAGTCTTTGTAAGAGTCAAGTCTTATACCACCTTGTCTATTGCAAACCATTTACAGAATATTTAACCTACATGGACATGGTACTAGATGCTGAGACCACAAAGACAAACACGGTATGAAGGAACTTTCAGTCTGAGGCTACAGATAGCTATCTAGTTGTGTTTATTAAATTAAAGGTTTGACTACAAGAAGCTATGTGCCACATCTAACAGACAAGGGGTTCATAACCACAATGAATGCATACAATTAGAAAAAGAAAGATTCAGCTGACAGAAAAATAGACAAAGGACATTAACAGGCCAGTTAATGTAGAATAAGAAGAAATACAAACAGTAAAATTATGAAAATACCCTTCACCACATCAAAGAAAATACTAATTAAAACATGTTTTGTTTTTACAATAAGTGAAAGTGTAAATGGTTGATAATATTCAGTATTAGTAACAGGCTGGAGAAATGGGACACATAGGGCTATCTGACAATATCCAATGAAATCTTAAATACTATCTATCACAATCTTAAAGGCACATTTTTTTTTTAATTTTTTATTTATTTTCAGCGTAACAGTATTCATTGTTTTTTCACCACACCCAGTGCTCCATGCAATCTGTGCCCTCCCTAATACCCACCACCTGGTTCCCCCACCCTCCCACCCCGCCCCTTCAAAACCCTCAGGTTGTTTTTCAGAGTCCACAGTCTCTCATGGTCCACCTCCCCTTCCAATTTCCCTCAACTCCCTTCTCCTCTCCATCTACCCTTGTCCTCTATATTATTTGTTATGCTCCACCAATAAGTGAAACCATATGATACTTGACTTTCTCTGTTTGACTTATTTCACTCAGCATAATCTCTTCCAGTCCTGTCCATGTTGCTACAAAAGTTGGGTATTCGTCCTTTCTGATGGAGGCATAATACTCCATAGTGTATATGGACCACATCTTCCTTATCCATTCATCCGTTGAAGGGCATCTTGGTTCTTTCCACAGTTTGGCGACCGTGGCTATTGCTGCTATAAACATTGGGGTACAGATGGCCCTTCTTTTCACTACATCTGTATCTTTGGGGTAAATACCCAGCAGTGCAATTGCAGGGTCATAGGGAAGATCTATTTTTAATTTCCTGAGGAATCTCCACACTGTTCTCCAAAGTGGCTGCACCAGTTTGCATTCCCACCAACAGTGTAAGAGGGTTCCCCTTTCTCCACATCCTCTCCAACACACGTTGTTTCCTGTCTTGCTAATTTTGGCCATTCTAACTGGTGTAAGGTGGTATCTCAATGTGGTTTTGATTTGAATCTCCCTGATGGCTAGTGAAAGGCACATATTTTTTGATCAGCAATTTCACTATTAAAACTCTATTAAGAATCCTACAGAAATACTTGTATAAGAGTGCAGAAGTATATATACACATTCCCTAATGCATTGACTGAAGTAATAAAACAATGAAAAACAACTCTAAAGGTCTTCTAGAAAGGAATGGCTCAATAAACCATGGCATATATAAACTGCAGAAGGGGTTACCATATAGTATTCTGCAGCAGTTAAAGATGATCTGCCCAGGAGCACCTGGGTGGCTCAGTGGGTTAAAGCCGCTGCCTTTGGCTCAGGTCATGATCCCAGCGTCCTGGGATCGAGCCCCGCATTGGGCTCTCTGCTCAACGGGGAGCCTGCTTCCTCCCTTCTCTCTCTGCCTGCCTCTCTGCCTGCTTGTGATCTGTCTGTCAAATAAATAAAATCTTAAAAAAAAAAAAAAAAAGATGATCTGCCCATCCTTCATATACACTACAGTAAAAAAGGCCAGTGGCTATAACACATACACTATACACATGTGGAGATACAAAGACGTTAGGTAAGGAAAAACAGAAAAACCTATACATGCAGTTTAAATGTGAGGCTGTCTAGACGTGGCACATGCACGCGCACGCACACACATGCAGATTCCGAAAGGATAAGCACTAGTTTGTTTATTCTTGTGAACCAAGGAGTGGGATCAATAGAGAACAAGGAGAGGGACTTTTTCTTTTTCCTTTTGTATTGTCTGTATTTTTTACAATGAGCAAATATTACCTTTGTAATTAGAAAAAGCAAACAGAAAAAAGAAAAAAAGCAAATGGTTTAGAACACTTTAACAGACAGTGCCATGGTCAGAGCAGATATCGAAGTAAGTTCAAAAAATAATAAAAAGACACTAAAAACTGGACAAAGTTAAAAAGGAACTCATTAAGTAGAAAGCTGAGAACAGGAGAGAGTTTTAAATTATAGGAAAAAATACAAAGACAAAAAAAGAATTTAAGAAAGCATAAACAATATGAACAAAAATTGCAAGCAGTCTAGTTTCGCTCCAGGACCTAGAAAGAATAATGAGAATAATGAGAATCAGGTAGATGATATTGCAAAGATGGTTTGGGGGGTAAGATTATGAAGGCTCTTACAAATCTTGCCAAGGAAATTAAAGATCAGACTGTCAATGAAGTATTTTAAGCAAAGGAATGACACTAGAAAGAGGATTCCAGCACATCTCTGACAGAATGAACAGACAAGACTGAGAAAGATAGAAACCCAGAACCTACTGTGAATGTTCAGATTACAGTCTGAACTAAAAGCTTTGTAAATCGCATGTATACATATGATTTCAAAATACTCAATTTTACAGAGAGACAGAGAGAAAAGAAACCAACATATCTACCTTCCCGGCTTTTCTGATATCCAGGATTTATGGCCAATGAATAAGTTGAATTAACATAAAAGCCCCACAATCCCCAACCCAGAAATACTTGATAAAATACAATTAAAGTACCTGCGAATAAAAAGCCATGCTCAAAACTAGTAATGGACTCCTACAAGTCAACAACAAAAAAATCAAGTAACCCAATTAAAAAAGCTGGCAAAGAACTTGAGTAGAAATTTCTCCAGAGAGGATATACAAATCGCCAACAAGCATAAGAAAAGATGCTCAACATCACTGAATCATCAGAAAAATGCAAATCAAAACCAAATGAGATATCACTTCAGACTCATTAGGAAGGCTGTGATTAAAAACAAACAGAAAATAACAAGTGTTGGTAGAGATATGGAGAAGTTAGAACCCTTGTGCACCGTTGCTGAGACTGTAAAATGGAGGAGCTGCTGCAGAAAATAGTATTGTGGTTCCTCAAAAATATTAAAAATAGAAATACATAGGATCTAGCAACCCTACTTCTGGGAATATAACCAAAGGAATTGAAAGCAGGGTCTCAAAGAGAAATCTGCACACTTGTGTTCATAGCAGCACACAATACCAGAGGTGGAAACAACTCAAATGTCCGTGGACAGATAAACAAAATGTATTTACCTAAAATGGAATATTATTCAGCCTTAAAAGGATGGAAAACCTGTCACATGTTACAACAGGGATGAACTCTGAGGATATTATTTTAAGTAAAATAAGCCGGTCACAAAATGTGATTCCACTTACACAAAGTATGTAGAGTATTCAAAGTCACTGCTATAGAAAGCAGAATGATGATTTCTAGGAATTGGGGAATGGGGCAAGAGGGGTGTTTAATGGGCACAGTTTCAGTCCCCAAGATGAAAAAGTACTGGAGATGTTTTAGAACAATGTGAATGTACTTAATGCCACTGAACCACACATACTTAAACATGGTAAAGATGGTAAATGTTATAATACTTGGTTTTTATTACAATTAAAAAAACCCCAATAGTGGTAAATCCATAGTTGAGAAATCACAAGCCTGAGATCTTTTTCAGTCACATTGCTTGAATGGTGCATACACCCCAAGCAAATGAAAACTAGTCCAGAGCTGGTGAACCCCAAGGAGTTTCAGTAGAATCAACTAAAAGTACCATTAAAGGGGGCACTTGGGTGCTCAGTCCATCAAGCTTCTGACTGTTGGTTTCAGCTCAAGTCTTGAAGTCAGGGTGTGAGACAGAGTCCCATCTCTGGCCCCGCAGTGAGCTGGGAGTCTACTTGAGATTCTCTCTACCCCTCTCTCTGACCCTCTCTCCTTCTCATGCATGTGTGCTCAAGCTTGTGCTCTCTCTCACACAAATAAGGAAATCTTTAAACAACAACAAACTACCATGAAAGGGTATTTCCAAAACTCAGGGCAAATGGGCTATTTTACTTGACATGATCAAGAGAAGAACTGAGTTGACATTTTACTGGAGACCTCAAATAAGTAAGGAAGCAAATTATCAAAATCTGGGAAAAAATCATTCAAGGCAAAGGAAAAAGCAATGAAAGTGTTGGAGACAGTAATGAGCTTTGTCTACTCAAGACTAAAAGAACCACCAGGTGATTGGAGGTAAGTAAATAGGGAAAATGCTGGAAAAATGGGCCCAATAGTCAAGCAGAAGACAGAGCTATACAAGTAATGGGTCTGTATTGTTTCTGTCCAATGACATAACTCTCATGACCAATTATGAATACACCTAACGAGGCACTGAGATACAGTATATAAAGAAAAAAAAAGAGGAATTATGGAAAGACTAGACAATTTCATGACAATATTTTAATACACCTCTTACAAACTACTATTACCAAGCAAAAATCAATAAATATAGAACTATCAACAAAATCAACAAGCTTAGTTTAGCTGTTCCCAAATCACAACACTGGTAAATGCAAATAAAAATTTTGAGAGTAAATTCTGCAGGAGTAGGTTAGACTGCAAAAAGATAAAGAGAAGAATGTCAAGTGGCAGGTGCCATCCCCTACTGAGAAAAGAGCAGGGAAGACTAGGGTACCAACTTATAGAGTAGTATAAGTACACTGGAGAAATAAATACAATAGGGAGGTATAGACCAACCTCTAGGGAATACAACTGTGTTTTAACTGGAGGAAAATAAGGGAACTGCTAGCTGGAGGCTCAGCTGAGGATAAAAGAATGAATCTACACAGGACTTCCCTAAGTTATTCCAACAATGCTGGCATAAAGTGACAAGGGTTTGAATTAAAGCACTGGTACTGTACTAGAGAAAGGATTACTTTGAGCCCCCCTTCAGAAGTGGGGAAATAGTGAAACACAGGACTTGGTAACAGGGAAGAATGGGGTGAGGAGAAGATGTCAAAAGAACTCAAGTGTTTTTACTCAGAGATACACAGAGAATACCACTTGCGAATATGAGATGACTGGGAAGGGGACCAATTTAATATGAAAGAAAAATCTCTTGGATGAGGTAACATGGGACATTCAAATGGAGATGTACTATAGGAACACAGGCTGTGGTTTAAGTCTGGAGATACCAGCACAGTGACAACTAAAAACCTAAGACTGGATTTACCAGGGGGGGAAAAAAAAAAGGTTTATAGTAATAATTCCTGAGAATTGGGGGATCACAGATCCTCTTCCTTGAGAAATGATTATTTGCATACACACACACACACACTATATTTTCCATAACACTTCAGGAGTCATGGACCTACTGAAGTATTTAGATTTGAAATTTTGAAACTCTGTTTTCTTTAGAAAGAAGAACAAGGGTAGAACCTTGACTGACATCAAGAGTTAGGAAGAAGTCTTTCCAGAAACAAAAAAGCACAGGTGAAAAGATATCCTGAAAAAATCAGGGTCATGGAAACCAATACAACAGCAAGTTCTAGAAAGAACTCGATAATGAACAAAGTAAGATATATAACATGGGAGAGAAAGATTAAAACTAAGACATGAAATGACAGAAAGGTGTCCAAGGCTAAGAGTTCTAACTCTGACCTTTTCACAAATGTGCTCCACAAGTGAGGCAATATGTACCCTTCGGCGCAATTCCTTTGTCATTACTGAGCAAAAGAACAACTCAGTACAAGCTGTACTTTTATCCGCTTAGCAAGTGATGCAAATAAATACACCAGTCAACTGATCTTCTCCCTCAACTTCACTATAAAGACATTCTCTCTAGACTTTAACATAGATCTAAGACAGAAACAGGAAAGTAAGATCAACACTGAGAAAAAGTTTGGTAACAGAAATTATGAAGAACATGTTCTTATAATTAAAGTACAAGTAAATGGCGCAATTTAACAGATTAACTACAATGGGTTTGAAACAACTGCCTCCATAAGAGGCATCAATTCTCGGCTCACAGTATAATACACTTTTTTTTTTTTTAAACTCTCGGATTTAAAAATGCTTACTATTTCACTGTTTTAACAGCAGTCTCTCAACACGATGAAGCATACTTCTGTCAGTTGAAATCTCAGCAACAAGGACTATATGCAAAAACCAGATGCAGCTGTTACTGGAGATAAAACTCCATTATAAAGAAGAGAGTCCCTTATGGACGCTTCTGTTTCCCCAAGAAATCACCACTTTCAAGTTACTGTATTAGGCGTAGAAACCAGCATGATGACAGAAATGACAATGACGGGGAGCACTGCCACACAATGATTCACACCGCTTCATCTCTGAAAGAGCGCACACCTGAACCTGCCGAAACAACAGCAGCGGAGGGAGGGAGGGAGTCAGATGTGCGCGGGGTTAAAAAGAAACCGCTGGCCACTCAAACACGCAGCGGAATGCGCCAGGGCACCGACGGTGGAGGACGGTGCACAAGAGGGAACCGTTCTGACAGTCACCAGGGAACTGCCGGAGAACCCTCCAGTCCAGGGACAGCCAAAAACGATCCGAGCAACCAGGCTGGGAGCTGTGGGGGTGGGCCAGAAAACGCAGGGCGGGACGAGAGAAACCAAAACAGGGTGAGCTGGACCAGGCCAGCAGAACCCGAGGAGGCGGACGGCGGGGGCGGACACCGCGCACCAATCAGCCCCAGGTCCGCGGCTCCTTCCGGTGCCCGGAGGCCTCTTGGAACCTTGGTCCCGGGACCTCCTCGAAGCTCGGCGGCTCCCCGCCCTCTACCTCTGCAAGTGCCCTTCGAGGAAAGAGAAGGGCCAGACAAATGCCCGGGGAGGCCAGGCTGCCCTCTTCCCTAACCTATCGTCCCGCCTCTGTCCCCCCCAGCCGCCACTCACCGGGATGCAGGCCGCAACTATATGGGCGGGAGCGGCGACGCGCCTCCGGCCCGCACTGACGTCCACTCCGGCCGGTTCGCATCAGCTGAGCTACCAACACAAACAGAAGAGCCACGGTCGGGGCGCCACCCCTACGGCTCCGTCCCGCCCCAGCGGAAGTGACGCACGCGCGGGCCGCGTCTACCCGCCCGGCCCGGAGGAGACCCTCCGCCCGGCTCCGGCCAGGGCCTCCCGGTCAATCGCCGCTCCCTTTCCCAGACATGCGCAATAGAGTCTGAGTGAGCGAGGGGCGGGAGACGTGCGTGCGTGCACGCGCCGTTTGCGTCAGGGGAGGTGCGGCGGGGTGGGGCCTGGGGGGTGTTGCTTGCGTCTGTGTGTTTGCTCGCGGGCTTCCACCTCCGCGTCTGGGAGGACCGTGTCTGCGTGCGGTCCAATCCGCGGAGCTGGGCGCGCGTTACCCCCGGCCGAGAGGGTGGCGAGCGGCGTGGGGCCGCGCTCGTACCATTCTGCTCAGCCCTCTTGCTTTCGTCATTTCTGGGCTTGGCCACCGCGGCTGCAACTTGTGTCATCGTATTGGAAGGTGGCCTGTAACATTACCAGATTACCACAGACGTCCAGCAAGAGGTCCCACACTTCACACTTTACATTTTTCGAATTCTGACGTTGTGTACATACCAGATGACCATCTGCAGCCTTACAGCAAATACGGCCCGTCGGCTGTTTCTGTACGTCTGTGGGCTAAGAATGCCTTTTACATTTTTCAGTGGTTAAGAAAATAAAGGATGCTTTGGAACACGTGCAATAACATGAAATTCAAATTTCGATGTCCATAAAAAAATGAAGTTCTATTAGAACAGAGCCATGCCCATTCCTCTATATGTCAAGCAACTTTCAGGCTACAGCAGTGAATGCAAGTAGTTAAAACAGCTTCCTTTATTCTCTTGAACTGAGCTTGCAATTAAATTGAGGTTAGGAAACACAAAAGTAGCCTGTGCTAAACTGCAACCTCAAAATATTACCAAGATCTGGACTCTTTTCCTTTAAAGCTCACCAGGCTTTAGCACCCTGTAAGATTATTGTAAAATCTTTAAGGAAGTAATTGCATGAACTGTCAAACAGTGGGTATTAAACTGTTTACTCTCTCTTTTTTATAGAGTAGTTCATATTTATATTTCATATTCATATATGTAAATATATGTAAATATATGTAAATATGTGTATATGTAAATATATGTATATATGTTTTTAAATTATGGCAAGGAATCCATCTTGTTATCTTGCTAGGCTCTTGGGGCACAGATGGCTGGATTGTGTACATCACAATGCCTGAAGCACATGATTCAGTCATGTTATTTATTTATACGATAGTTAAAAAAATGTATGCAACAAATTAAGCTATAGAGATGTTTGGAAGTAACTTTAGTTCTGGAGTGATGCTTCTCCCCATTGTTAAAAAAATTAGTCTTACACTTGTTAAAACTATAAGGAAGACCTTATTGAGGGCGATTGCTGCAGGTGTCAAGACTATTGCAGTAGGGGAGAGAGATTAGGCTCAACTACGAATACAACAAAGACAGCTGGAGATGTACAGCCGAAAAGCAGAGTGAGAGGGGTCAGTGGAGATAGAAAATTAGTAAGAGGGGACATCAAGGGTGGGAATGATTCTTGCTAAACTAATTTCACAGAATTCTTGCAGAGGAGGCTAGTGTGGTCGTACATCCAAGGAGAGGGATGAGGAATTTGATTAGATATCAAGGGTGTTCAGATAGAAAGGGTGGGAGGGTCTCTCCAAACTGACCTAGCAGGATTCTTACTCAAACTGGACTTGGCCAGCCAAAGACAGGGCCCAGGCAGGCAGCCTACCTGAGAGGAGCACTCACAGATGCCTAAAATTTGGTCAAACGGAAAGTCTTTGTCACTATCTATTCTCCCCTGTTTCCCTTTATTCCTTAATTTAGTCAGCCTTCATGAAATATCTAGATTTTCCTCCCGTGTCAGGAATCTGCAAATAATTCTCAGGTCCTCCTTCTCCTTCTTTGCCTTTCCATTCCCTCCCTGTTTCCCCCAGGCCTTTGACAATCACGAAGTCTGCTGATTCCTACTGCCAAATCTCTCTCATCTTCCCATTGCTCTGCGCTGCCATTTCCATTGCATTAATTTAGGCTTTAATCCTTAAGACACAATCTTATCCAGACTGGTTTTCCGGGCTATAACTGACCTCCAGCCCAGAGCCGTTCTCTTCTGTTCTGACAATGTAATCTTTCTAAAGTACAAATCCCGTCCTGCGTTGTCCCTGATTAAAAAGTCTTTGTTCTCACTTCATCTCCACAGAATAAAATGTAGGGCATGGTTGGCTGCCACCCCGCCACCCTCCCAGCCTTAACTTCACCACAGGCCCCTTGCTCTTTACCCTTTTTTCTGTTAACTAGTAAGGTCTGGCTCATAATACCTGTTCAAAGAATGTCTAGTCTCTCTATTGTTCAAACAAAACTTAACGTTATAGCCAAAAGAAATGTAGACATATTGCTGGGAGGTATTTCTCCAAATCACTTCAGTGAGGGATATGCCAGGAAATAATTCTAGAACGGTAGGTACTGTGGTAGGCGGAATAATGGCCTCTTAAAAAATGCTCATGCCCGGGGCACTTGGGTGGCTCAGTGCCTTAAGCGTCTGCCTTCGGCTCAGGTCATGATCTCAGGGTCCTGGGATCGAGCCCCCATCGGGCTCTCTGCTCAGCGGGGAGCCTTCTTCCCCCTCTCTATCTGCCTGCTTCTCTGCCTACTTGTGATTTCTCTCTTTGTCAAATAAATAAATAAACTCTTTAAAAAAAAATGCTCATGCCCTTAACCTGTGAATATGTTATGTTCCCCAAACGCAATAGACTTCTCCAAATACCTTGTGCCTTTTTGTACTTCAGTGCCTTTGTTTACGCCTCCTTCAAAACCAGAAACGCCTACAAAACCTAAATGTACTATTACCATACAATCCAGCAATCTCATTCCTTGGTATTTATCCAAAGGAGTTAAAAACTTACATCCACACAAAAATCACACCCAGAGGCTTATAGAAGTTTTATCCATTATTGTCAAAACTTAGAAGCAGCCAAGATGTCTGTCCTTCAATAGGTGAATGAACAATGGAATTGTTCATTCCAAACAATGGAATATTAGTCAGTGATAAAAAGAAGTGAGCTTCAAGCCATGGAAAGATGTGGAGGAACCTGCTTATTACTAAGTGAAAGAAGCTGATCTGAAAAGGCTACATATGGTATGATTCCAACCATGACATCCTGGAAAAGGCAAAACTATGGAGGCAGTAAAAAGACCAGTGGTTGCTAAGGGTTAGGATTGGGGGGAAAAAGGAGTGAATAAGCAGAGCCCAAAGGATTTTTAGAACAACGAACATACTCTCTACGATGCTATGATGGTGACCAAACATACATTTATCATACATTTGTCCAAACCCACAGAATGTGCGACACCAACAGAGAACCCAAACTATGGGCTTGGGGTTATTACGATGTGTCAATGTAGATTCATTAATTTTAACAAATGTACCACTCTGGCAGATGTGGATAATGGGAAAGGCCACGCATATATAGGGAAGAGGGGATAAGGGAAATCTCTGTATCCTCCGGTCAATTTTTCTGTGAATCTAAAACTTCCCTAAAAAAATTAAGTCTTCAAAAATTTCAAAAGAAAAACCAGAAAAGGCTTATCTTACTGCTTCATAGAGTAAATCATTCCTTCCATTTGTGCTTGCTTCTCCTAGTGCCCTTGGCTGCCCAGCACTGTATTCATTCATTTATATGCCTATGAGTTTCCTGTAGGCAGGAAGTATAACAAATGGATTTATATTTGCATCCTCTGGATCTAGCATAGATACCTAGCAAATAGTAGACTTTCTAAAATTCTGTATTATTGAGGTGGCTGGCTGGCTCTGTAGGTTAAGCCTCTGCCTTCGACTCCAGTCATAATCCCGGGGTCCTGATCGAGCCCCACATTGGGCTCTCTGCTCAGCAGGGAGCCTGCTTCCCCCTCTCTCTCTGCCTACTTGTGATCTCTTTCTGTCCAATAAATAAATAAAATCTTAAAAATAAATAAATAAAATAAAATTCTGTATTATTGAATTGATTTTTAATTTTAGTCAATTTACTAGCTAATAAATTCTGAAAATCGGTGATTCTTTTTTTTGTTGGAAAAACTTTTTTTTCTTTTTAAATATTTTATTTTTTATTTATTTGACAGACAGAGATCACAAGTAGGCAGAGAGGCAGGCAGAGAGAGAGGAGGAAGCAGGCTCCCCGCAGAGCAGAGAGCCGGATGCGGGGCTCAATCCCAGGACCCTGGGATCATGACCTGAGCCGAAGGCAGAGGCTTTAACCCACTGAGCCACCCAGGCGCCCCTGTTGGAAAAACTTTTAAAAGAGAATTTCAATTACTTTGTTTTCATTTTTTTAAAATTTAATTTCTTTTCAGTGTAACAGAATTCATTGTTTATGCACCACACGCAGTGCTCCATGCAATACATGCCCTCCATAATACCCACCACCAGGCTTCCCCAACACCCCCCTTCAAAACCCTCAGATTGTTTTTCAGCATCCATAGTCTCTCATGATTCATCTCCCCCTCCAATTTCCCTCAACTCCCTTTTCCTCTCCATCTCCCCATGCCCTCCGTGTTATTTCTTACGCTCCACAAATAAGTGAAACCATATGATAATTGACTCTCTTTGCTTGACTTATTTCACTCAGCATAATCTCTTTCAATTACTTTTTTTTAATGTTTGTTTAAAAATTTTATTTGATTTAACTTACTTTCAAACAAAATAAATTCGGTAATGTGCAAAATAGGAGATTATTTTGTGTTTTTAATAGGAGACTACTAATATTTAATAGGCTTCAGGAAAACCTCATACTTGGAATAACACAAAATACAGTAATTGTGCAACCCCATTTTCCTTTGCTGCTAGATAAAATAGACAGCTGCATTGCTCCTGTATCATTGATTGCCTGTTTTCATTCTACTTACAAGATTTACTGATTGCCTATCTTAGATCTTTCCCTTCTGTAAACCCATAGTCAACCTTTTTTTTTCTATTAACTAGTAAGGTTTGGTTCATAATACCTGTTCAAAGAATGTCTAGTCTCTTTACTGTTCAAACAAAACTTAACGCTGTAGCCAAAATAAATGTAGACATATTGCTGGGAGCTATTTCTCCAAATCACCTCAGAAGAATAGGTACTGTGGTAGGCAGAATAATGGCCTCTTAAAGAATGCTCATGCCCTTAACCTGTGAGTATATTATGTTACATGCCAAAAGCGATATGAAGAGGTAATTAGGATACAGATTTTAAGAAAAGGAAATTATCTTGGATTATCCCAATCTAATCACACATCCCCTGAAAGTGGAAAACTCTCTCAGGTTGAAAGAAGTAGAGATTTGGCAGAAGAAAAATTGGAGAGATTCATGGGTCGTAGGAGTGGCAGAAAGAAGTGGGGACAATTTAACAAGGAATACAGATGGCCTTAAGGAGCTAAGAGATGTTCTTGGCTGGCAGCCAACGAGGAACCAGGACCTCAGCCCTCTAGCTGCAAGGCACTGAATTATGCTAAAAGCTAAATTACCTTTAAAAAAAAAAAAAAGATTTTATTTGTTTGAGAGAGTGAGAGTGAGCCAGAGGGAGGGGAGGGGCCAAAAGAGAGGTAGAGGGACAAGGAGGTTCCCTGCTGAGGGCAGAGCCCCATGGCAATCCCAGGACCCCAAGACCGTGACTTGAGCTGAAACCAAGAGTTGGACACTCAATCGCCCAATGAACTGAACCCCCCAGGTGCCCTGTAAAAGCTAAATTACATTTAAAAGCGTGTTCTCCCCCAGAGCCACCAGATCGACGCTGACATCCTGGTTTTCATCACATGAGACCTGGAGCAGTGGTAACAGCCAACTCTACAGGTCTGGACTTCTGACCTACAAATTGTGACGTAATAAATTTGAATTGTTTTACATCACTAAATGTGTGGTATTTTGCTTCAGCAACAGTAGGAAATTAATACAATTGCCTTTCTATTGTTTGAAGACATAAAAGTAAGGACTTCTCTGTTTTGATCCTTAGCATATAGGCCTTAGCAACTAGGCATTTAGTAGGTACTCAGTAATATTGGATGGGTGCATCTCAAATGAATTAGATACACTGCCTCAACAATTATTTACGGCATGTTTGGTAAAAACTTGAAGAACCTTCACAGAACTCATGGAGTAAGTTTAGGTAATCATACTACTAATGTGGAAAGAATTCTAATAGAGATATGCACCTGGTATTAGAAGAGCTCAGGGCAGAGAAACCTAGCCCAGCCTGCGGGGTTAGGAAAGGCTCACTTGGGGAGAAGACGTCTGAGCCGAGTCTTAAAAGATGGGTTTATTGGCAAGGCAGATGGTAGTAGTGGAGGTGGTAAAGGCGTGGAGACAAGGGAGAGGATTCACAGAGAGAGCAGACATGGTGGTCGAAGGTGATGAAATAAGAATCCACACAGTCATTGAGTGCTCACCAGGGCTTGTGAAGGGAACTGCCCTCTGTTCCTTGTTGCTGGTCCTGGAAATGGGATGCAACTGTTAGGTGAGCACAGAGACTGAGCTTGTCCTTGGTCATCTAGGTAATCAGAATCATTGTCAGATGTTAGCAAAAGAGTAATATGGTCAAATTAAAGTTTTGGCTTCGTGTGTGTGCGCGTGTGTGTGTGTGTGTGCATGTGTGTGTGTTTTGAGAGGGGGTGATAGAGGGAGAGAGAGAGAGTGAGAGAATCTCAAGCACACTCCCAGGCTCGATCTCATGACTGAGATCAAGACCCTGAGATTGTCACCTGGGCCAAAATCAAGAGTCAGGTGTACCACTGACTGAGCCACCCAGGTGCCCCTGGTCAACTTTAAGTTTGAAGTAGATACATTTTGGTATTGTGAGAAGGCAAGATGTGAAGAAGATGAGGAGCCCTGTTACCTTGTGTTGTTTTCCTGCTTAATCTATTAATAAAATCATCCTTTCTTCACCCCCCCTCCCAAATTGCCTTAAAGAATTTGCCTATCTATGTATGCAGTGAAGACCTCTTTATCAAGCTTGAACCAGTTTATCCAACCTTCTGCTGGGACATTCCCAGAGTAGCTTAATCAGCTGTATGAAGTAATTTCCTGAGTGAAGAAAGAGTAGTAGTATTCAGAGACAAGTTGTATCACAGATTTTAGCATGAAAGTAATAACACGAAATTTAAATCTTAAGGACATATATAATTACAATTTTAAAAGATTTATTTATTTATTTTAGAGAGAGAGAAAAAGAACATGAGCATGAGTGAGAGGGGTAGAGGGAAAAGGGAGAGAGTATCTTTTTTTTTTTTTTTTTTTTTTTAAGATTTTATTTATTTATTTGACAGAGAGAGATCACAGTAGACAGAGAGGCAGGCAGAGAGAGAGGGAGAGAGGGAAGCAGGCTCCCTGCTGAGCAGAGAGCCCGATGCGGGACTCGATCCCAGGACCCTGAGATCATTGACCTGAGCCGAAGGCAGCGGCTTAACCCACTGAGCCACCCAGGTGCCCCAGGGAGAGAGTATCTTAAGCAGACTCTCTGCTGAGCGCATAGCCGGACACAGGACTCGATCCCATGACGATAAGATCATGGCCTGAGCCAAAGTCAAGAGTCTGATGCTCCATCGACTGAGTCACCCACTCATCTCCATAATTATTATTATTTTTAAAAAGATTTTATTTATTTATTTGGCAGAGATCACAAGTAGGCAGAGAGGCAGGCAGAGAGAGAGGGGAAGCAGGCTCCTTGATAAGCAGGGAGCCCGATGTGGGGCTCAATCCCAGGACCCTGAGATCATGACCTGAGCCGAAGGCAGAGGCTTTAACCCACTGAGCCACCCAGGTGCCCCTATTTCTTTATTTTTTAAAAAGACTTTCTTTATTTATTAGAGAGAGGGAGGGAGAGAGAGAGAGAGAAAGAGAGCACAAGCAGGAGGAGGGACAGCGGGATAAGCAGACTCCCCACTAAGTATGGAGTCCAATGCGGGGCTCAATCCCAGGACCCCTGAGATCATGACCTGAGCTGAAGGCAGAGGCTTAATGGACTGAGCCACCCAGATGCCCCTCTCATGATCTCTTTAAATCTTACTTATCTTCTCCAAAAAAAAGTGGGTCCAATAATACTGATCTTATAGGGTTTTACAGAGATATAAGTGACATAATACATGTGAAATGCCTAGTATCTTAAAAAAAAATTTATTGTACACCTTTTATGACCTGATCATTGCGTAGTTTTGAATATACATTGGTCAGTAAAAGAGATGTGGTTCCCAGCCCTTGTGAACTGAGCAATTCAGTAGTATGCACGTGGAGAATATACTAAGTAAATTTTGTTAATATTATTAGCATATTAATACCAAATTAATGGGGCTGAAAAGAAGTGTATAGAATTCTAGATATTATCTGAAACAAGAGGCTGCCTGAACCAACATGTAGAATGCTTAATTCCATTCAGTAAAAATGGCATTTATGAGGGGTGCGTGGGTGGCTCAGTCGGTTAAGCATCCAACTCTTGAGTTCAGCTTAAGTCATGATCTCAGGGTTGGGAGAGTGAGCCCCACCTTGGGTTCCACGCTGAGCATGGAGCCTCCTTGAGATTCTCTCTTTCCTTCTTCCTCTGTCCCTCCCCCTATTTGCACGTGCACCCATGGGCACAGGGGTGTGCACTCTCTCTCTCAAAAAAACATTTTTTTAAATGACATTTATGAGTACTGACTATTTGCAAAAAAGGAGATAGGTGCAATTCTTGCCTTTGAAACGTTTGTAAACTTATAGACGAGGCAGATCTCTGAATTTGCAGCAAAATAAGGAAGAATGAAATATGTTATATAACAAAAGAACTGACAAAATTATGTGACAATTCAGAGGAGGCAGTGACTTGATTCCAGAAAGGTGATAGGGACAGAGCCATCAGGTTTAGCAAAATAAATATTGCAGGTGACATACTTATACCAAAAAGAAAAAAAATTGTTGTCTATCTGAAACTCAAATTTAACTAAGAATTCTATATTTTAGAGAATGTGTTGAAGGCCAAAGGTTTAGGTGATGGGATGGAAAATAAAGCTCTAAATGTTATAAAAAGCTAAATCATAAGCAATCTTAAATGGCTAGCCTAGGAATTTTCTCCTTTTGATGATGGTTATTTATACTGGGATATAATTCTGGTGAAATAGGAATGTAACATTTCATTCTATTTTTGAGTATTTAGGTTATGGATGTAATGTGACTGGAATAACCAAAAACACCATAGAGAGGGCCAGGTAGGAGGGCCGCTCTGGAAAGAGGTCCCAAGTGTTTACTGGGAAGAATGGAACCTGAACAGAAGCTGAGAGTGACTTCAGATTAAACAAACAAGCAAACCAATTGTTAATTAATTCAGATTAAATAATCAGTGAAAATCTTCTTCTCAGGGTGTTTTCAGCTTGAACAGCTTGAGAAGAAGAGGAAAAGTCCTGTCGAAAAGAAATGGGAAATGAGTTCTCTCCAGAAATGTTAGCAAAGGCTTAGCCCTGTGAGTCACGGTCTTAAGAGTGGACGAAGCAAGCTCCTATGCAAATTGAAGTAGTCAGAAACCCTGATGCACCTTCCAAGTCCCCAAAGATCAGGAAGTGAAACAATTCAAGGGCATCACAATGCGTGAGTCAAGAGAGCATCTCATCTCAACAAGGAAGCCCAAATGCTAGAGCTTCCTGATTTTTTTTCAGCCAAACATGTACAAGGCTGGGAATTTGGCAGCATGGGAGAAGGAGGGGCCTCGAATGCTAATATGCCAACCACCACAAATCGAATTAATGATTTTAAGTTAATTAAACTATAGGAAAAAGAATTCCTCAACTGAAGTAAAATGGTACTCAAAATGTGAAGTATAATATGGAAAGAGATGGGGTGGCAGGTGGGCTATCCCAACAATTACCTGATGGAAACCATATAAGGATATTGGGGTTGGAGAAGGTTTGGAGGAAAGGGAACACTTGTGAATGGTTGATGGGAATGTAAACTGGTGCAGTCACTGTGGAAAACTGTATGGAGTTTCCCCTAAATTAAAAATATACCTACTATTCGATCTAACAATTCCATTTCTGGATATTTACCCAAAAAAGACAAAAACACTACTACATGATGTATATACCCATGTTCATTGCAGCATTCATTATTTACTGTGGTCAGGATAAGGAACATAAGTGGCCATCGGTAGATGACTAGATAAAGCAAACGTGGTTATTTATATACAATGAAATTTTGCCATTTGCAGCAACATGGCTCGACCCTGGGGCCATTACACTAAGTGAAATAAGGCAGAGAAAGACAAATACTGTATCATCTCACTTACATTTGGAAGCTTAAAACAAAACCAAAAATAACCCAGCAAAAATAGCCCCTAGATACTAAGAAGAGATCCATGGTTGCCAGAGGTGAGGGGCGGAGGACAGTTGAAATGGGTAAAGGAAGTCAAAAGGTACAAACTTCCAGTTACAAATTAAATTAGGTCATGGGGATGTAATGTACAGCGTGACAACTGTAGTTAATAATACTGCATTGCATTTTCGAAAGTTGCTAAGGCAGTAGATTTTAAAAGTTCTCATTACAAGAAAATAATTTTATACAAAAAGAGAAAAGAGAGAAAGCGATCCATTCAATCTCGGAAAAGGGGAATTTATAGTGTAATGGCTACCTCTGGAGAACAATTAAAAATGAAGGAATAATGTCAGTCCTCAGATCATCTCATTCTCTCTGCAAAGAGATTCTTGAGGTGAGGGCTTGGTGTTCAGTACCAGGAAACTCCAGCCCAGACTCTAACTCCAGATAAAGAAAAAGTTTGGTTTTCCAGTTGGGGCGGATAGAGTCTCATGGCTGCTGTTGGTTGGAATAAACAGAGATTAAATCTCACAGAGAAGGTTGAGTTGTGAAGTAGACCTAGATTCAATACAGTTTTTCATTCTGTTTTTTTTTCTTCTTATGTAAAATATTCCCTAAGTGCTTAACTGAGCATTCTCAGACACAGGACAAAAAGTCCTAAAGTTAGGATACGTATATTCAGTGTTTAAAAAGAAGTTATGTTATAATCCTAGGGGATTAAAATTCTTTAAATATTACCTCCCCCACCAAAACTGTTAGAATAAGGCATTAACCTTGGTGATTATCCTAAGTTGGTTTTCAGAAACCAAAGTCAATCTGACCTGCTCAGGAGCAGGTCCGAAGCAGACGCTGCTGGAGATGCCACCATCTGGCCCACTCTTAACCCCTCCATGGAAGATGTCACTGGAGAGGCCATCAGTGGGTAGTCTCTGCTCCTGGAAAGATGTGCTGGGAGTCACTTAGCATTCTATAGTTGTTAAATTGCCACTGTGAGACATCCTTAGGAAAGTGGCAACAAAATCTGCAACTGCTAATTCCCTAACCAGTTTATAATCCTAAATCATTAACCAAGACCTTGAAGTGCAGCTAGGATGCCCCGTTTGACCCAGAACACCCAGAGCGAAGCCCACCCAGATACTGGAGGCAGTACCCAGGACTTGGACCTCTCCCAACTCTGGGCATCTGTGTTCTTGGTCCCTTTACTCATGTCTCTCTGTGTGTTCGTGTGGGTGGCTCCTTCTGTCTCATTCTGTCCCGGATGCGACATAACTTTCATCCACGTAGACGTGGGATTTAAAACCTGAAGGGTGGAGACAGACCATCCCACATCCCTCCCCTCCATTTCACAGACAAGAGATAGAGGCCCAGGTGGGCCATTCTGGCCCCCTCCCTTTTCCCCCCTGAGGAAGGTGACCCAAGCCAGCATTTCTGACCATCTTTAGGTGCCAAGCAAACTGAAGATCATCAAACCCATATACTTAATTTTTTAAATTTATGTTCTAGGGTAGCTATTGTCTCAAATAATGAAACCAAAATTGGCATACAAAGGTCTTGGATGGTTGAGAGTCATACACGCTAGTCTTCAAACATGTATAAATGTGTAGTTTGTCCAGGCAGAGTGTTCTCTACATTTGATAAAAGGATGAATGATTTTAAGTACCACAAGAAAGACTGAGATTAGACATTAAGAACGAGCTCTAGGGGGCACCTGGGTGGCTCAGTGGGTTAAAGCCTCTGCCTTCGGCTCGGGTCATGGTCCCAGGGTCCTGGGATTGAGCTTGGCATCAGGCTCTCTGCTCAGCGGGGAGCCTGCTTCCTCCTCTCTCTCTGCCTGCTTCTCTGCCTACTTGTGAACTCTGTCTGTCAAATAAATAAATAAAATCTTAAAAAAAAAAAAAAAGAACGAGCTCTAATGAGGGCAGAGAGACAGTTACGCTGGCTCTGCTTTCACATGCTCAACATTGACTCATACAGCACCATGCCCCATCCCTTGGATTTGTTTTGTTCCAGGTCTTCGTGCATTGTGTCCTTTGCACCTGTGGATATGTCTGCCTGGAGTGCTTTTCCCTCTTCTACACATCAGACTTCTTACATTCAATTCTCAGCACTGATGCTACCTCCTTGAGAAAGCTGTGCATGGCTGCCACAGCGATAGGCAAATTCTCGGGGACTATCTAACATCCTGTTTGAATTCTTTGCATGTGACTTCCCATCAGATCTTTTTATTGCTTAATTGGGCATCATGGGTTTATTGTCTGCGAGGATACTCTGCCTCCAGCACCACAGTATACTCAGCTAGCTTTTGGACCTTTAGATCGAACACACCATCCTGACAGGTGTTTCAAAGGCTTGATCAATGATTGTTAACAGGCATGAGAATTCAGATTTGCTGATTTATTTACCACTTCTCTAAAGATGTGTTTCACCAGACCCTAACCAGATGGCTTATGGTTACTTCCCAGTGCCCAGAACAGTGCCTTGTATATTACACATTGAATGAATTCAACATTTGTGGAATGTATAAATGACATGATCTTCTAAGAGTGGCTAGAAAGAATGCTCCTTTTGAAGATAATTGTTCAATCATTTTGACTTCATTTTTACAATATTTCCATTTATCCAAAATTTTGCTGGAATTGACCTAAAAGGGGCTCTTTTGAATCCACGTAGATCATTTCATAGGAGAAGAAACTGAGGCCAGAAAGGCAGCTGAGTTGAGGCCACACAGATACCCTAACCCAGAGACCCCGTTTCCTGACCTTTCCTGACCTACTCTGCCACCCTGCTGACCATCACCAAGGCCATTACAACTGGAGGTTCCCATATATTCCAAGAGTCTTGTCTCTTTTGAGGTGATGGTGTCACTGAACACTTTGGAAGCACCCTAGAACATGAAGACATTCAATCGAGAATGAGGAAACATTTTGTTCAACATAAACTTGTTCCATAATCTTCTTTCTAACTTCAGACCTCCAGATGCTTTGTATGAATCATCTCTTGTGCCTTAGGGTGCCAATCTGATTCCACTGGAGAAAAAGCCAGTTACCTCTTCAGAGGTTATTAACACTCTGGTTTGATTTTTTTTTTCTCTGCTTTATTCTACTTTTTTATGAAATGAAGATATCATTTCCTCAGAGCACAGAAAAGGAACTGGAGGTTGTACCACCGAAGAATCAGATACAATGCAGGTCAAGAGGTTAAACTCAACTGATTTCTGACATGATAATTATCTGAGTGTCCCAAAATCTAGAGGTCATTTCAGTTAGGATGTGGTTAACAATTCATTTGCTTAATATGTCAAGGAGGACTTGGTAAAAATTCACAGAAAGAAATTTCTTCAGGTATAATAAGGCTCAGAAGCTGCATGAAGATATGCACACATGTCTGTCACTGTAATGCTTTAAAAATGAGTCTTCCAAGGACAATGCTTCTCAGGTGTTATTGTGCTTATGAATCACCTGGAGATCTTGGTAAGAGGCAGTTTCTATTCAACAGG
The DNA here is from genome assembly GCF_963455335.1 of Martes martes. Taxonomy (NCBI): domain Eukaryota; kingdom Metazoa; phylum Chordata; class Mammalia; order Carnivora; family Mustelidae; genus Martes; species Martes martes. Next base: position 19,151,809 of record NC_137899.1, on the reverse strand, counting down.
TCTGGGGTGGGGCCTGAGACTCCGCTTTTCTAACTGGCACCCAGGTGATGCACTGGCTACTGGTCCACGGGCCACATTTCATGTAGAAAGACTCTATACTGCATTGTCCAATGTGGTAGCCATCTGCCACATGTGGCTATTTTAATTAAATTAAATTAGACGTTCACTTCCTCCGTCCCATTAGTCACATTTCAAGTGCTTAATTATGGATAGTTCTACTGCACAGATACACTAAAGAAAGCACAACTTATTAAATAATTCCTAGTCCCCGTGATCTCTCCTCTTCTCTTTCCTAGATAGCTTCCAGCTTTTAGTTGAAGAATAGCAAGCATTGGTTGGATAAGCAGGTATGGGTGAGCCAGGGAGAAGAGTGCTTGAGGAATCCAAAGAATAAAGGTATTTCAAGAAAGGTGTGGTCAACGGGGCCGAATGTTGCCAAGAGGACAAATAAGCTAAGGTTCAAAAACAGTGCGTTGATGATGAAGTTGCAGGGAGTGTAAGAGGGCAATGGTTGGTGGAATACAGGACCAGAGGAGGGTTTATTATTATTATTTTTTTAAGATTTATTTAATTAAGAGAGTGAGCATGAGCAGGAGAGGCAGAGGAAGAGGAAGAGAGAGATGCTCCAGCAGATTCCACACTGAGCATGGAGCCCGATGCAGGGCTGGATCTCACAACTCTGAAATCATGACCTGAGCCAAACTCAAGAGTGGGATGCCTCACCCACTGAGCCACCCAGGCATGCCCGGATGAGGGTTTTTAAAGATGAAGACTCTGCTTACTTCAAATTGATAGAATTTGAAAATTCCCATCTTGGGCCACAAAGGAGTGGCCATGGAGATATATCAGTTTTGGATTTTCAAGTCAAAATGACTCTTGTGTTGACCTGGTTCATGCTTTAACTATTCAAAGAACTCAAATAGATGCCATTAGCCATCGAAGATTTCAGAATCTCCAAGTCTGCGGAGCGCATCTGAGCCTTCCTGGAAACCTCACGTTTCCTTCTGGCTAAGTAAAAAAATAGTGATTTTTGTCTATTTCCAGTGACTACAGAACCCATCACTCCTCACTCTTTTGTAGGCTCTAGTTAGAATGAAGAGCAATTTCACAAATCACATTTTACTTAAAATTTCACCAGACCCTTAGCAATAAACTTTTTTCAAGGAGAAGCCAAGCCCCAAGGGATTCTGCTGATCAAAATCTGACACCTTGTTCAGAGTGTGAAAAGCTGTTTTAATTAGATGCCCATGCCAACCTCTTTTTCAAGGAAAGAAAACTTCTTGATATTACAGTAATTACCCTGTGATTAGTAAATTTTTTAAAAAGCACAAAAGCTTATAGAAGTCGGTGATGGGCAAAGCTGAGTACATTTTGCCTATGCTACTTGCAGGACAAAAGCCCATTTGAGAAACCTGGGTTGTTACCACAGCAGAGCATAGACAAGGCTTAATTTCCCTGGGGCCTGGGCAATACTTCCAGTATTGCCTTCTGGATGGCTCCAAATTGCTAACAGACTGTTGTGTCACTGCATTATGTGGAGGCGAGGGGAGTGGGCACGGTCCTTGAACTGGACACCTGGGGCAAGCTAGACAACCGGGATTTAGACTCAGATTGGCACCATGTGATCCTGGGCAAGCAATAGAATCTTTGATTCCCTTTATTTTTAAAATAGGCAGCATGTAATTTTTCCCCTTTCCTAAGAGGGTTTTGTTTTTTGTTGTTGTTGTTTTTTGTTTTTTGAGAGGAGTACAATGCAAAACTGACACCTCCATCAAAAGCACCTTGAGTTCCGAAGATATACATGCACGCTCCCAGCATCCTCTAAGTTTACAGCTTGTATTTCTCTTTTAAGGAATTAAAAAATGTCTGAGCTTCTTATGATCAACCAATGGATTTCAGTCATGTGGACATGGGCTCAGTGGGGACTTAGGGATGCCATAATTAATGTCAGCTTAGTTATGGGCCTGGGGAGAAAGTCTGAGCCGGGAAAGGTGAAGCTGAGGGAATGCACTCCACCCAAGGGGCTTGCCTCATGGGGGTGGCTGGGCAGGCTGAGGGCGTGCTCCAAGGAAGTGACAGATTCTGACAGGTTCAACCTGCTGTGAAGGACAAAGAGGCGGGAGGAATTCCCGGCGGTGGCTGCGATCCTAATCCAGACAGCCAGAGGCAGCCAAGCCGGTATCATGTTCGTTCATGAATGAGCCCAGTGAGAAGGAGGCGGAGAGTAAGGCCGAGCTTTCAGCTTCAACCCACGTCAGAGTCACTGGGGCAGGTTATTAACAAGGTGCTTCAGGCTCCTGGGTGGGCACCCACACTTTCAGCCAGCCATTGGGCTATCCTGGTACAGTCATTCAGAGGACCACGCCTAAGGATGGTGAAAGCAGGCCTTATCCTTCCAGGTGTTGGTAGCCCACAGAAGGGCTAGAGACCCCCTCAGGGTCGTATCGCTAGAAAGGATGTTCTCAAGAAGATCCTTCTTGATGTTCTCAAGAAGAAACTGTAGCCGGGTCACATTCTCAGGGAGCGACCACAGACTGGCAGGTAGGAAATGTCTAACTCAGGGGGCAGTCAAGCGTGTTTACCGCATACACATTGACAAAGCTTCCTGCCACACTTCCTGCCCTGATTATGGTCTGAGAGATATGATCTCAAAGGCAGGGCTTACCCAAGTCCAGGATGTGGGGATACGGCACATCTAGACTAGTTTCACTATGTGTTGGTAGCCCTGGCCCCCATGTCCTGGTGCTGGGCACGAAGGTCTGATTAGAGTGCTGGATCATGTGACTGAGCCCTGGCTATCGGTGTGCTGGAGGGAGAGGGTCTGGTCATTTATCTATTATAGTGGGTGGCTGGCCCAGCTTCCCATCAAAGGTCTATCATCAGGAAATTCCATTACTTCTGAGTAATTTAAGTTATATACAAAACATAGAACACAGAGTTAAACAATCATATCATAGGAATTAGTTGCTTCTCCTTCAGAGGCAGCAAGGTGTTGTAGAAAGAGCATGAATTTAGGATGACCTTAGGTGTCGGATATCACACACACACACACACACACACACACACACACACACACACATTGGGGAACAAGAGTTACTCAGCTACAACTGGTCCTCCCTGATCTTATGAAATCTCAAGGGTCTGTTAGAGGTAGAGAAAAGAAATTTTAAAAATCAGTTAAATTTTCAAGATCTGAAATAAAGAAAAAGGCACTGTATTTCTCTAGATGCTGAAATGGTATCTTCCTTGTTTCTCTGTAATGGATTTATCTGGCCTCTAAAATCTGTTCTGGCCAAGAAATAATTAGCCATTTAATTTTCCTTTCTTATCCCCAAGTTCTACCCCAAACTGGAACGGTGGTGAACTCAAAGGTTTTAGACACAAAATCAGATCCCCATGCTTCTCTGGTTCCTGTTTCTACCCATCCAGGGCCAAACACAGATGGGGATTGAGACTCAGCTCTAACACAGAGGCGAGGCTCAGTGTCGTCATGTTCCCCTCACTTGTCAGCAAAAGAGGCCATAGATCTGTGTTGCCTAGCCTACATCATACTGCAGAGTAGTAGGATATCAACATTCTCTGCAGCCCTTAGTATATCCTCGCTTCAGAACGATGGGATATTAACAACTAATTCTGGGGAGGTAGGACAGATGTGGGTGGGGCCTTACTGCTGGCTGATGAGCACACACGGCCTGGTCAGGAAATGATGTAAAACAAGATGATGTTTAGGCAGAGTGACCTACTTTACTCCCTAGAGAGATTGAAGAAGAGCTACTCCACCTTCCTTCATTCTCCCAAAGAGGAGAAAGATCCTTTGTTATCAACTGTTGGGTTGGCACGGTGGCTACCCCTCTCCCTGGGGGACTTCTTCGTACCATTGTCTTACCCATTTACCCCCCAGTGCCCCAGCCGGAGCCTTTCCCTCTAGGATTCCTCCTTTTATTTCCCTTGAACATTGTCCTCTGCTGTCAGACATGTGAGGTCTACCCGAATCTCCCCCAGATGGAGCTGTGGGGTTGGAGGGGTGGCTGAGGAAAGCAGGCCTGATTTCTCAATTTAGGGTCAAGCATCTTCAAAACAATCAGATCCTCTCACCTCAAAGAGTAACCACCTCTTAGCACAGCCTCTGTCTCTGTCCTGCACCTGGACCTGTGTCCCTACAGCCCTCCTTCTCTCGTCCTGGCTAGAGATCATCCAAGTCCTATCTGTCCTGCCACATCCCTTCCATGGCACCCACAGTGCAAGGGAGAGGCAAACCTGGAAAGACCCAAGTAGGAGGGAACCAGACAGGGAGACAGGTCAAGGCAATAAAACCATGATTTGTCACTTGCCCCAGTACTTGGCAAACGCAGACTAGAGCAGCAGGTTGGCATCAGTGGCATGGGGTCCACTCAGGCTAAAATGGGCATAAAACTATGTAAGGAGTAATGTATTAATTATGGGAGGTAAAGAACTCCAGATTGCAAGGACTTGCATATATATATATAGGTGGTTCCCACATCACAACTGGCGTTCCCACATCACAACTGAGGATTAAAAGCCATTATCATATTGTTTGTAGCGTTCAGACTATGATGACAAAGCCCCACATACTCACATGGTTGGAAATACTGATTTTATTCTGGAGTCCCACCCCAGATCATTTAAAGAATCTCAAGAGTCACTTATAATTCTGTATTAAGTCAGTCCTCCTCTGTGCGTGCCTGCTGCTGCCACCTGTCCCGAGAGCACAGAACCAGCTGTCCCCATCACGGCTGACCTCTACCACTGCTGATTTCTGGAAGCACGGACAGGTGCCGGGCTCGGCAGGTATGCTGTGCTGGTTGAGATCCAGCGCATGATAAACCTGGACCAGACAGCTCCAAGGCCGGGCTCTTTGAGGCTGAGGAATCACCATGGTAACCAAGGGTCAGGCTTCCTTGGAAACCGGGCGTTCTAGCGATCCTGTTTCCGGTGTTGTCCAGTGCTGTTTATAGCTGCTGATCCTGCAATGTTTCCTGTGACTCTCTAATATATACCTCGTCAGGTGTCACGCAGCAAAAAACATGGTAGACAAACACAACTGCCTCTGGCTTTTAGACGCCAGCTCTCTGAGTTTGAACACAGGCATCACTTCCCATAAAAAGAAACAGTAACAGAAGCGGGGTCTGTCTCTGGAGAGGGGTGCAGTCCCAGCCTTGAATCATGTCTCGATTCAGTCCTCCTCAGAGAATCTTTTGGCTCTGGTGTGACAGCCAGATCACCCCCCAGCTGTCCGGATCACCCTGGACAATGCGTTTGCTCTTCGGGTTTCCTGTTGGCCTTTTATGATAGCTGGTTTCATTGGTGACCACTCCAAACCCTCGAACGTGTTTTCTTTAAGCACTTTAAACCTCAAAGAGATATTTGTGTTCCATTTACCTTCCTCCCGAAAGCTCTTTGGCTGCTAGAAAAAAAAAAGTTTTAATTGATGTATGAGGGATGCCTTTCACATATCTTTACAGATCAGAATTTTGAAGTTCTAGGCCTTGGCTGAACCACGGAAGTGTGACACATTTCTTTCGGAACAGTGAGTACTTGACCTATATCATTAGAAGGGGTCACTGAGAGCACAAGGGTCTGTATCAGTAAGCACAGACAACTACAGTCCTCCATCCAGCAAAAATAAAATATCTGGTTCTCCCAAGCCCTAGGGAGAATGCTACTCTGGAAATGTGAGGTTTTCCACATGTGTTTAGCTTCTCCCTAGCATGACGCTCATTCTGTGTGCTTCCACAGACTCCCTCGGACATGATGAGGGAGCAAAAGGCTAGCTAAGGACAAGGCAGAAGCTGGCACCCTACACCCCCCCCCCCGACATGTGTGACATTCCTCAGGCCCTCCTGGCTGCCCTAATGGTTACCTAATAGAGATCCCTGTCCTGGAGGACAGGAGTCTCCCTCAGTTTACAGACGTCCTAGTGATTTACAATCACCTGACTTCCAGAAGAGTCCCAACTGACTTCATATTGGTCCCTCATTAGGAAAAAACAAACAAAAAACCCCCACAGCTTGGCTTGACCATAACCAGGCCTCCAGTGTCCCGAGAGTCCTCTTTACCATATGTCAGCCCTTCTGAACACCCGCTTTGTCCGCACCACCCCAGCTCCTGAGTATATAATCAGCCAGTCCTCGGGGTCACGGGGCAGCAGCTCTTCCTGCCCATGGGTCCTGTCTGCGTGCTTTAATAAACCACCATTTTGCACTAAAGACGTCTCAAAAATTCTTTCTTGGTCATAGGCTCCAGACCTCACTTGGCGTTCTAAAACTTCATCAAACAGGAGAGCAAAGTGTAAAGTTATAGTTATAGCAGAGGAAATGTCTCCCACCCTGCAGGCTCCCTGAGTTTCCCAACACATTTCCCTGGCTCTCAACCACCTAAGACTTTTGCGTGCCAACTTTGGTTTCATTATTTGAGACAATGGCTACCCTAGAACATAAATTAAAAAAATTAAGTATATGGGTTTGATGATCTTCAGTTTGCTTGGCACCTAAAGATGGTCAGAAATGCTGGCTTGGGTCACCTTCCTCAGGGGGGAAAAGGGAGGGGGCCAGAATGGCCCACCTGGGCCTCTATCTCTTGTCTGTGAAATGGAGGGGAGGGATGTGGGATGGTCTGTCTCCACCCTTCAGGTTTTAAATCCCATGTCTACGTGGATGAAAGTTATGTCGCATCCGGGACAGAATGAGACAGAAGGAGCCACCCACAAGAACACACAGAGAGACATGAGTAAAGGGACCAAGAACACAGATGCCCAGAGTTGGGAGAGGTCCAAGTCCTGGGTACTGCCTCCAGTATCTGGGTGGGCTTCGCTCTGGGTGTTCTGGGTCAAACGGGGCATCCTAGCTGCACTTCAAGGTCTTGGTTAATGATTTAGGATTATAAACTGGTTAGGGAATTAGCAGTTGCAGATTTTGTTGCCACTTTCCTAAGGATGTCTCACAGTGGCAATTTAACAACTATAGAATGCTAAGTGACTCCCAGCACATCTTTCCAGGAGCAGAGACTACCCACTGATGGCCTCTCCAGTGGCATCTTCCATGGAGGGGTTAAGAGTGGGCCAGATGGTGGCATCTCCAGCAGCGTCTGCTTCGGACCTGCTCCTGAGCAGGTCAGATTGACTTTGGCTTCTGAAAACCAACTTAGGATAATCACCAAGGTTAATGCCTTATTCTAATGGCTATTTGGGGGCAAAGAACTACATCTGAAGAAGAATTTTAACTTTCTAGGGTTTTTAAATGTACTTTTAAGGTTCATCACCAAAATAAGATTCTAGATATCTTAGAAAAGATGGGCATTGAAGCCCTGGATTGTTAATGGGCCTCCCAGAACTGATCTCAAGTTCACCATAGTACCTTGAGGTGTAGTGGACACGAGGGCTTGAAATGAGGTTATGTTCATCAACCTTATCTACTCCCCAACTGGCCCTGATGCCTGTGGTAACTTTTTAAACTCTCTGAATAGTGGTGGCTTCATTGGTTGATAAAGACAGCTGTTTGTACTCTTCCGGACTTGGTGATTTCTAAGCTCTCCTATTAAGGTTTTGTTATATATATTTTTGAAAATCTGGGCACCACCAAAGGAAAATGAGCTGAATTCTAAGTATAGTGGGAAAAATATGGACTGCACAGTGCTGAAAATACAATATACACACATTTTAGTGCCTTGCAATCCTTACATCATCCATGTGAACAATAAATTTGTGTGCTGGCCATAGTCCCAAATTACACCTGAATTTATTTTTTTGTGCAACTCTTGGTCATACCTCCCTCATTTCCTGGTTAGTCCTTTGTAGACAAGCAACTCCTAAACATAGCATGGTTTCTATGGGAACATGCTTTATCCTGTGGATTCTAGGAACACATTTTATCTGAAAAACGAGGTCTGCCAGATCAATCCAAGCTTAGAGATTAGAGTTTGTAATTTTGAAGGAGAGAAATTTAAAACTGGTTGAAATGTTGGTTCCATGTGAAACTTTTCCAGCTGAGTTGAGTTGGTATAAATTTGCTTTTGACAATAAGAGTTAGAAATCTCATCTACTACTGAAAGGTTGTTTTTTTTTTTTTTTAAATTAAACATATGGTTCCATTACTTTAGATTCTTTTGTCTTCTATCTCTGGCCACAAGCGCTGTTGGATGATCATGTAGCAGATAGCACAGGTGGGGACAACACTTACTTTTCCAAAGTCAGTGAGAATTTTATTAGTTACCTAAATGTAGGCAGACAGGAACTTGCTATACAGGTGATTGAGTTTTTATCCTTTTGAATTCCTGTAGCTGAACAGTAATGTGATTCGGGGCTGGATTTGCCTGCCACTGGAAGTCATGTTGGTCTCTTGCATCTTCGTATGTCCTAAACCCAATGCTTCCTTAAAAATATGTTTTGAGGGGCACCCGGGTGGCTCAGTGGGTTAAAGCCTCTGCCTTCGGCTCAGGTCATGATCTCAGGGTCCTGGGATCGAGCCCCGCATTGGGCTCTCTGCTCAGCAGGGAGCCCGCTTCCCTTCCTCTCTCTCTCTGCCTGCCTCTCTGCCTAGTTGTCATCTCTATCTGATAAATAAAATCTTAAAAAAAAATATGTTTTGAGGTCTTAGCACAGCTGAAGATGACCATGAAGGTCGAAAGTGAGGTTGATGGGAGGAAAGGAAACGCTTTCGAGAAAAATGAAATGAGCCCTCTTGTGGAAATTATAGCACAGAGGTTTGGGCTTCAAAAGAACCATATCTCCAAATACAGTTGCTGAGGGAAGGGAGACTTTGAAAATTGAAATATGGAGCTATATTTTGAGCACACTGTTGAAGATATGAATGCGTCTGATAGAGTACTCCTCTAGGTCATTCTTATTTATTTATTTATTTATTTATTTGACAGAGAGAGAGAGAGGCTGAGAGAGGGCACAAAAGCAGTGGGAATGGAGGGAGAAGCAGGCTCCCACCTAGCAGGGAGCTCGATGCAGGGCTCCATCCCAGGACCCTGGGATCGCGACCTGAGCTGAAGGCAGAGGCTTAACGACTGAGCCACCCAGGCGCCCCTCCTCTAGGTCATTCTTATATTCTGCTGTAAAACATGTGGGATAAAACATACAAGTATGATAAGAGGCGGCTTTTGAAAAAAAGAAAACCATGGAAGTTTTTCAGGTTACTAAGAAAAATTTCTGCAAATAAGTCACTGACAGTAAAAATGAAAGTCTTGATGTACAAGAATGCTCTTTTATATGCTTAACCACGAGCTATGGAGACAAACATCCGTTTGTGGCCCTCAGGAGGTTTATCTGGGTCCTCCATCTTGACTGTTCAACTTCGGAAGCCTTCAGTCTAAAGTGCGTTCATCATTCATAGCTCACCCCAAGATTTCTCTTGACTCTTGTCGTTGCTGGAGTCTTGATTCCAGCCACATGTTCTTGTTGCCTGCCCTGATGTGGATCACCCATAAGTGAGCAGCGCGCCCTGAGTCTTCCAGCAGAACCAAATCCTAAGAGGAAAAGACGTGTAAGTAGTCTGGGGAGTCGTTTGTTTCTGCCTAGAAAACAAGCAGAGAAATACCTAGAAATTACAGGCTATTGAAGGATAATGTTCGGTGTGGAGGTGGGGGCTGTGGCCTTAAGTCTTGAGGCGGGGGGCGGGTAGAACAGTAGAACATAGTCCCCATGCATTTAAATATTTTTAGGACAATTCTGAGAAGTAACTACAGAAGAGTGGGATCTTGCTTTTGTGAAATATCCTTGTGTACGTTATGGAGGGAGAAAAGGCATTGGTACTTTGATGCCCTACTCTGTGTCAGGGAATCTGTTAGGTTCTTTACAGCTGTTAGGTTCTTTATAGCTGAAGAGACAGCTTTAGAACTAAGCATTTGTACCACAATTAGGCTTCTGGTGAGCGGCAGAGTACACTGTTTCCAAATGTCATACAGCATGGGGAGGTGTGTGCATTGAAACTGTGCAACTGACAAATAATTTAGATTTTCATTGCTTTAAAATAATTTCAAATTTGAAGCTTGTCTTCTTAGACTTGGGGACTACCAAAATTTTAAAACTAAATTGGTATCACATTTGTTCATAAGTTATATGAAACTCTTCTCTTTCACACAAAAATCACATAAGCATTATATATTTTATTTTACTAAAAAATATTTTTAAAGATTCTATTTATTTATTTGAGAAAGAGAGAGGGAGCAAGAGAGAGCGTGAGTGGGCAGAGGGAGAGAGTGAGGTAGAAGCAAACTCCCCACTGAGCAGGGAGCCCAATGCAGGGCTCAATCCCAGGACCCCAGGAGCATGACCTGAGCCAAAGGCAGACACCCAATCACTGAGCCATGCATGTGCCCCAGCATTACATATTTTAAATATGTACTTTGTGAAAGTGCATATTCTAGCACATAAAATTTGATAATCATGTTTTTGAGTTGTAATAAAATCTTATTTAAATATGCCAGGTCCAATATAATGTTTCACAAACAAAAACGTTAAGTTATTGTCTCTGAGGAGATGCTGGAGTAGCAGAAGAAAAATTCTAAAATATCTTAGACATTCGCTGTGGAATAGCTTTTCCCTCATGTATGTACCGCTTCTGGCCAGGTCAGTGGTAGATACATGAGGAAAAGGGACACAGATCCTTCCGGACAGGGAAGACTGACCTGTTGGTGTCTGAGTCCCACACTGTCCCATCAAAGGTTGGAAAAGGTTTTTTTTATTTTTAATTGTCGGATAATCATAAATATCTGACATTCATAAATATTCATAAATACTTACTGGTGCCATACCAGTTTTATGTGACTAACTGTATATCCGCCTAGGTATGTAAAGTAAGGAGAAAGGGGTAAATGTCTTTTTGTTTCTGATATTTCACGTTAAGTATCATAACTTTTACATGGCTTTTTTTGCTGTTGTTACCAAGCTAATTCAAGTACACTAGCTCATGTAACTTTCCAATAACTGCTTCATGTAGACAGTAGGACCTCTCCCATCTCACAGCTCTAGTTCCGTGGAGCCGGGTGACTCACACACACTCCCACAGTGACCCAGTGACAGATCTGGCACTCGTTTCCAGGACAGCAGATTGCTACGCAGTCACTGCTCCTTATACACCCAGCCTGAAAAACTTACATAAAACTTGAACAGGGGCGCCTGAGTGGCTCAGTCGATTAAGTGTCTACCTTCAGCTCAGGTCATGATCCCAGGGTCCTGCGGTTGAGCCCTGCATTGGGCTCCCTGCTCAGTGGGGAGACTGCTTCTCTCTCTCCTGACTCTCTCTTGCTCTCTCTCAAATAAATAAATAAAATCTTTTAAAAAAATAAACAAAAAACAAACAAAAAAAACTAAACAGAACTCACCCATCAACCCCAACTTTTCACGGAAATGTAACATACTAGTCTAAGATTCAGGGTTAGCAAGAAGAAGAGTGCAGGATATAGTGTGGGCTGCTCCCTGCTCAGAAGCTATTCATAGAAAATATTATATAAATTGACTTATTTTTTTAAAGTAGGCTCTATGCCCATCGTGAGTCTTAAGCTCACGTCGCTGAGGATGAGAGTCACATGCTCTATGGACTGAACCAACCAGGTACCCCTAGTAGAAAATATTTTAACATGTCTGATGCATCTTCTTAACAATAATTGCACACAATTTATATGATCTTCTCTATGTTATCCCAAATTGGATTTCTAACAATAGAAAAAATGACCTTTGTAGATCTGAGATGAGTGTGTACTGGTGCATGCTGACTCTGCCTTTATTTAAAACTTTGTTATTTTATTCATCATGAAATTTTTGCATTAATTTTAATTTTAAAAAAATTGCATTAAAATACCATTGATTTTGATTACTGAGTTTTTGGCCCTTCCTTAAATTTTACGTCACAGGCTAACATGTCCCATGCTAATCTCAGCCCTGGTATGTGAGCTTAATAGAATGACTGGGTCTATAGTTATGAATTTTATACTCAAACAGACTTATTTCTGTGATTTTGCTTCACTCTTTTTCTTCAATATGTTTGGGTAATTAAGGGGAGTCCCTGACAATATTTATTGGGTCTACAGCTTGAGGTTTATAAACATTTGGCTAGGATTGTAAAACTCAATACTATTAAAGTGTAGTTGCTGTATAGTTTCCATATATCCATTATAATTTTGTGAAACTTTTGATTTAGGGGTTTACGGTCTTCTAAGCATTTTGTGGCGATACATGGAGCCCAACAATATGACTACCCTGCCAAACGCCTCAAACACAGAGCAAGGCCACTGCAAGGGACACTGCAGGATGATTCTGATAACACTCTACAGCATGGTTTTGCTTGGAGGCACCACGGGGACAGTACTGATGTCACGTATGATGTGCAAAAGGAAAAGCCAATCCATGATTGCCATGATCGTTCTCAATATCATAGTGCTACACTCAGTCCTCCTGGTCAGCCTCCCGTTCCGCCTCAGCTATTATATCTTAGGGGTCTGGGAGTTTGGATCCTTTCTCTGCCGACTGGTCAGCAGCATAATATATGGTCATATGTACTTCACCTTTGTTTTCTATGTGGCCATTGTCATACTCCGATTGCTCGTCTATTTTAAGAAACTCCAAATGCAAAAGTTGCAAAAATACCACATGGTAGTATTAAGCATTGTTATTTGGACCATGGGCAGCCTTGTTTTTTGGCCAATATTACTTTTACAATATGGCATACATCCAAGCTACTCAGAAAAACCACGGTGCTTTGAGTTCTACAAAGATCTCAACCGGGGGGAACTCATTATCTTGAACTACTCTATGATTGTCATTATGATCTCAACGGTTGTGATACTCTTTCTGATAGAGATGGGCGTCATCGTTCAACTGATAAAAGCTTTCTGGCCTGACATGTGGGCACATCAAGACTATAGAGCTCAAATCAAGAGCTTCTTTTTCCTCCTAGTAATAGTGGTCTGTTTTATACCCCACCACGTATTCCGGGTACATTTTATTCAAAATTACTCAGAGATAGACAATTCTGAGTTAGTTCTTTATAATGAAGTTTTTGTTGCTTTGACTACTGTCTGTTGCCTGGATATGGTGTGTTTCATAGGTGGGGTTATCCATTAAATACTCCTTGTCCCTCACTTTGTAATTGGTTTTTTACCATTGTGACAAAAACAGTTTCAAATGAATGGCTGCTACCATGATTTCAAAATTTTTCAAATTCTCAGCTCTTAATTGTCACTGGAATTATTTTTCCATGAAAAGGTAATGAAGACCAATTGTCCCCCTCTTCTTGGGTGATCTGTTCTCCGTGAACTGTATATTCACTTGCCGTAGCTCTAACCAAGTTGACCCCAAACATCCTTTCCAGACTCAACTGCTACCTCTTTTTCATGCAGTACTTACTCCTGCTGAGCACAACCACGGGCCTTTCCTACTCAACAGTCCAGCCTGTCCTCTTCGCCTTTGTTATTGCCGAGCTTTGATCTTAGAATGTTCTTTCTCTCCTTCTCCAAACTATCTCTTCTTCAAGGTCTAGAGAATTTGAATACATGGACTCTAGAGCCTTAACTTATTCAACTTATGCTCAACCTGATATACGTGCCTCTTGAAAATGACCGATAGTCAGCAAAGATATGGCAGTTGGCCGTAGTATTTGGAGGAAAGAACTAAGTTTAGCAGTCAATAGACTTGACTATTGGAAGGAAACACTTCCAGGATTACTGGAGCATTAATATGGTTTGATTCTGACTAAGACTTTGTAGGTACTCAGGAAACAGAGAATGCCTCCCAGATCTACGTTTCCAGACATGGATCCATTAAGCAGGAAAAGAAATTGGAAAAGGTGGAAAGCAGCTGGTCTTAGTCAAAGCATGCTATACTAGACTATATTAGACTCTATTAGAGTCCAAACTTTTGAGAGCGTGGGACTGTTTTTAAGCTTATCCAAGGCACCCTATGTGAACAAGTAATATTACGTAATGAAAATCAACTCTGGTATCAGTTAAATGCAATAGAAATAACCAAGTCAAGCAACCTGGATTGAGATAAATAGAATCCAAGTTGGTTGTCTTGGTTATTTTTGATAATAGAATTTATCAAATTATTTTTGATCAATAGAATCGCAGTTGGTTGTCTTGGTTATTTTTATTGTGTTAGTTGATACTTACCTGACATAGAAATTGACATGCCCTTATTCTTTGCTTATGATAATGCTACCTTTGATATTAAATTTTAATGAATCAAATAACCAAACCCTTACTAGCTAACAAGACAGCATAGTTAATACAAAAGAATTTGAGAGTCATCTGCACATATGGATTCAAAGGTTTTTGGTAACTATGGAATCATGGATGAAGTATTTATAATCTCTGAGCCCCAGTATCCCATGTTACAGGGTTTGGGTAAAGGTGAAACAAGACAGAAGCATTGTTAAGTTGTGTTACAGTGCCAGGCATGTGATCCTCAGGATAACATTACTTATTTTCCAAATCCAGTGACACTTTTTGTAAATAATTTTAAAATAGATTCAAAATGTTGATTCATGTAAAAATAGACTTTGGAGGCTCAGATGCTATTCGTCAATGTTAATCTCATGCTTTATGTAATTATTAAGTCAGGAACTTAATGGATAATTATTCTTATTTTTGCCCGTAAACACTTATTATTATTCTATAATTATTTATAATACTTAAAATACTATAGAAGAGCCATTTTATAAGCCTGCTTATAAAACAGGAAACAAGATAAATAGCAGTGCACTTCAATTACATGTAATCACTTTTTAAGGGGATATGATATATCCTGAGTAACTTCAAGATTGTGATTGATTGTGTAACTTAAGAATATAGTCATTACTTGCTTACCACTTTGTTGGATTCCATGATTTCCTTTTAATATTGTGGTCAGTGGAGCTAAGGAAGCCTCTGATGAGCTCTGCCTGATATTCCTGCCCCTGTGCAATCTCCCCTTTTACTACTGACTTCTTATGAATGAAATAGGGCAGAGCAACGAGGTATCATTTCCAGTGTTAGGTTATAAAAGGACTATGGCTTCCATCTAGGGGATCCTTTCTCTCCTTTGCGCTGTCTCTCGGATTGCTTCACCCTGGAGGAAACCATCTGCCATATCATGGGGCAGCGTAAGTGGCAAAGAGTCAATACCTTCTAACAACCACGTGAGGGAGCTTGGGAATGGATTTCCTGAGACCTGCCAGTAGACATGCAGCGAGCTCAGAAGCAAATCCCCTCCTATTTGAGTCTTGAGGTGATGGCAGCCCTGGCTGACATTGAGTGACATTGAGAGACCCTGAGCCTGAACCACTCGGCTAATCTGCTCCTAGATTCCTACCATGAAACAATGAGACAATGAATGTTGTCTTCACCTAGTAAGTTTCAGAATAATGTATTACACAGCAATAGGTAACAAATACAGTAAGCGAGCTATTTACACCTGTGGAATGCTGCCACATAAGCATTTATGTGTCTGAGATTTACATCCACTTGTTAGTTCCTGCCTGTTCCAGTGTTCATGATAACAAGAAGTATCATTGCCTGTTTTCTGAGTCAATAAGAACTGTGTCTGGTATTGTATAAGCTTTGCTTCTACCCCTAAAGAGTAGATGATATTACATGGAAATACATTGGAGTGGTTTTAGGGTGAAGACTGCAAAGGGGACAGCTGGGGAGTGGGTAGGAATTTCTCTTTGTTAGTCATACTGATGTATGGATTACGGGCCCTCTGAGTGTGGTTCCTAGACCCCCACCTGCAGGAGCAGTATCTGGGACCTTCTTAAAAATGCAAATTCTTGAGCTCTACCCGTGACCTACTGATTCAGAAATTGTGGATGTGGAACCCAGTGATTATGTGTTTCAACGAGCCCTCTAGGTGATTTTGATGTGAGCTAAAGGGTAAGAATCGCTGTCCTAGATACACTTGATAGATTAAAAATGGACACAAATTCTTTGGCACGGCTCCCACTGTGAGATGGAATCTCTTTCCCTTCCCCTTCACTGGGAGCAGAATTTGCGACTGCACCAACCAACAGAACAGAGGAGAAAGCACCCTGCCATTTCCAGAAGCGGGCCTTAAGAAACTGGAAACCTTCATTTCCCATCCCTTGGAACATTCGCTCTTGGAGCCTGATCTGTCATGGAAGAAGTTTGACTTCCCTGCTGGGGAGAACACGTGGAGATGTCTGCGATGGACAGCTGGAGATGAAGGGGAGATGAGCTCAGAGAAGCCCAGCCTTCAGCCAAAGCACCAGGCACGGGAATGAAACTGCTTGGGCTCGCCGGACCACCCCGCTGCTGTGGGGCTGCCACCACGTGATCCCAGGCCCCTTCAGCTCGTGCAGAGAAATTGCCCACTCAGTCCTGCCTGAATTCCTGATCCACACAACTGAGAGATATAATGAAATGATTGTGTTAAAAAGTGAAAAAGTGAATATATTAAAAAGTATTAAAAAGTGAAAAAGAAACAAGTGAAGTTGAATTGAATAATATGATTTATGTGACCTATTCTATCCCAAATATTATCATCTAAAGAAACAATCAATGTAAAAATTACTAATGAGATTTTTTTGCATTCTTTTATTGCTATTAAGCTCTTCAGAATCTGGTGTGTATTTGAGACTTGTTCTGAGTAGCTGCATTTCAGTGGTCACACATGGCTCATGGTCAATATATTGGACAGCACAGATCGGCATCACCCAGAGATCATTTGGAGATGTACCTGAGGATCCTTTTCTTACAGGAGACTGGCCTTGTGTCTCTCTGAAATTCACTTTCCTCCTATGTGAAACAGGAATAATAGAACCTACTTCGGAAATATAAAAATTAAATGGTATTGTAAGAGTATAGATAGCAGTGCACAGCAAGTACAAATTCTCTGTCTGTCTCTCTCTCCATATAGATACTATTGGTTCTGTTTCTGCAGAGAACCCTGACTAATACATATGTGAAGCAAGATATCCCTGCTATCTCTAGCTTTCATTTATAGAAAAATGTCATGTATGTTTGTATTAAGCAACTTATGATTGCTCCAACCCACAGACCTAAGGGCCTGGAAGGAAGCCTTCCTCTTGCAAATCCACACGCAGGACCATTAGTGCAGCCACCACACGGGCCTGCCCTGTCCTTCCTCTCTTACTCATGCTCCTGGTTGGCAAAATCTTGTTGGCAAAGATCTTGTTGGCACAAGATCTCCAATGTCCATGCCCCAGATTCTCTGATTCTCCCAGTGTTTACAGTCATCAAAACACAAGAACTCTGCTGGGCTCCAAGGCCATGGCTAGACAGAATGAATGGTCCCCAGTTCTACCTAGGTCCAGAGTCTCTAAAACTGTCTTTCATCCTTCTGTTACCTCTGGCCTTCATTCCATGTCTAGAATCTTTTAAAGTCTCTGGATAAATGTCCCTATCTGTCCCTGATCTTTTCCCAACCCTTTATGGAGTTCTCTGCCTTGCCCTGCTCTGAGCACCAGGAATCCAGCCCCGATGCATGGTATTTGGGGTCTTCTTGTTACTGGAAACTGGTTGGATCTGACCACTGGGAGTTACCTGCAGGAGAGTCGGTCCAGAGGGAGGAGTGAGGATGAGGCTTTGATTCTCTGCCCCTTCCCCACGTTGTTATCACACATCTAGCAGGGCCTGCAGCTCTAGGCTTCAGCTTCTACTGCATGGCCCTGCTCTCCCTGCATTCCGTGGAGAATTCCAAGGTCTTTTCTTCCCTTTGTCCCTCCAGGCCTGGACTTGGTGCTGCAATCTCTGTTTACGTCAGTATCCCTTGTTGGCTCCCTCATTTCTGCTCACAGAAACGTACCTTCATTAATGCCTTTTCGGTTTCTCCATCTGAGCTGCATTCTGCTTCCTGCAGAGGGGCTGGCTGATTCCTTAAGAACTCAAATCCGTTCCTGAAGGTGGAGTGGAAACGGGAACTCCCATTCTCTGCCTTTGCCTCGGTTTCCCCAATTCAAAGTCCTCTTCCCCGTCTCACGAAAGGAAAGATTTCACAAATATCAACAGATTCAAACAAATAACGAGGTGGTGCGCAGAGGCAGAGGCAGAGACGCTGACGGAAAAAGAGTAAACGTGGCCTTGGATGCATCCATAGAGGGGACTTGCCACTTCTTCCCCATTTCCCTGTGAGCAAGGTCAGAGGCTTTAGCTTCAGGCAAGACAACTTCACGCCACAGCACCACATCGAAGAATCCAGCAAGAAGTTCTGATGTGACTCTATTGCCCTCCAACTCATTCTGGATTTTGGAGAGAACTGAAAACCAAACCAACCAACCAAACAAACAAACAAAAAAATAATTTTATAAATGCACACGTGTCTTGAAACTGCCTTTTGAGTTTCTATTATTTCCACTTAATTTTCCACTGGGCCATTTCAGGTGGAAATGTCAAGTAGATTGCAGGAGAAAAAAAATGGTACCCCCTTAAGAAGAAATGATGCAGGCCTATACCGCAAGGTCAATATCATGCACCCGTGGCAGGGGGATTTTTTTTTTTTTAACTTTGCTGCATTTGCTTTAGGGCACAAGCCTCCATTCATTTTAACAATGATAGGGATTTTTGTGGAAAGTTATAGGTTTTAGATAGATGATGCCCACACAGGAGTACTAAATGGAATATTTTAAAGTTTTATCTCTGCATGACAATAGATAACAATTATTGAGTTACTGCCCTGCTGGAGACTGTTCTAAGCCTTACATCTGCTTTAAATCATTGAATCCTCAGAAAGTGATTAAATAGGTTCTATTATTATCTCCAGGAAAGACACTAGACTATGAAGAGGATAAGAAACTTGCCCAAGGTCACAAAGACCCCCACTACCCAATACTGCCTCCTCACAGGGATTTCACAAAAAATATGTGTGCTGGGGGGCAGTCAGAAAAGCCTTAATGTAATAAGTGCTTGTTATATATTCACAAATTACTGATCACACAGAGCAAGGGTGATCCTGCTATTATTACTCAAGGACTTTTGCCCTGTAACGTATTCCCTGGGGAGTCACTCATTCTGTGGATCTTAATAATCCTGACTTAACAGTCAATAGTGGTGAGACTCATTAGTCTTCTCCCTGCACTGTGTCAACCTAGAATCCCTGAACTCATGATCTTCCCTCCAGTTCCAATAGTTCTTTTTTCCACCCTCATGTGAAAAACATCATTCACTTGGCCAAATCTGAAACTTCAGAGTTTTCTGTGGATTCTCCTCCTTGCTCACCCCTGTAAGGCGTGCCTTCGTAAGTCCCATTGACACTAAGCCCAAGATAGCTCACGCAAGTCTTTTTTGCCCTTGGCCTGTGTTCTCTGCCTTCTTATAGGGCTAACCCCGCCCTCCCCTATTGCTACGATAGCTTTCTATCTTATTATCTCTCGTTTCACTACCCCAAACACATTTACTCCAATAGTCACACTGATGTCACAGCGGATTTTTTTTTCTTTTTTCTTTTTTTTTCTTAAGAATCAAAACCTTTTAATGTCATCCATCTGTTGTAAATCTTCCCATTTTAAGCGTTGAGAAGTTTCCCACTGTTTTCCCATAAAGCCCACACACTTGATCAAGCTGTGAGATCTTTTGTACGTTATGTAAATGAGGCTTGCACTCTTCCTGGGGCAGAGATTTTGGCATTATAATGAGGTAAAAGTAGTTGTGTGGCATTCTAGAGGTCACTCTACCTTCCTTCTGTGCTGGCCTGAGTCGGGAGTTCAGCTCAAACTGGTCTGAGCGGGCTGGGTAGGCTGGAGGTCTGGTCAGCTCAGTTGTTATCTCTGGAAGGGATTTTGCTTTCCTTTTGGCTGAGTTAAGAGCTAAGCTGGAAGGAAGAGCTCAGGGAACAATGTGGGACAAAGGTCAGTGAGAGCAAGCAGGTATGCAGCAAAGGTCAGGTCCTGGGAGCTGGGCAAGGTTGACTGGATAGAAATACAGCTTATGGATATAGACTTTTGAATGCTAACAGTTTTAAACCACAGGGAATCTCCAAGATACTTGTAATAAAAATAATTAAAGTCACTAAGAGCATAAGATAATTTAATAACTTCATAAAATAGAGGAAAACAGGATACAGAAACATGGTCGTATTTCTTTGGCTCATGCTGGAAGGGGCGCCAGTCCTCTCATCTGAGCCTTGCTCCCTTCTGTGCCCTCCCATCTCTTCAAGCGCTCTATTTCTTCAAACTTTGCTCTCCTGACTTTGAAAAATCACCCTTTCAATACAGTATAGCCAACCTCTTCCACTTTATTGAAAGGAAGTTAAAACCAGCCCACAGTCTTTGGCAACGTCCCTTCTCTTCATCTTTAGGTTTCTGGAAAGAGCTGTTGATTCCCTTTGCCTCCACTTTCTGTCTTGACATTCTCTTTTCCAGCAACTTTCCCCAGAACACTCCACTGAAAACATTCTCATGTCATCAAATTGACTTCTTTGTTGTTTAGTTGACATAAGCAACATTTAATTTGACCTTTGTTTGTTTGTTTTATCTGACCACTTTGCAGCATTTGGCAATATTGACAACTGTTGGCTTTCCATCATCTCATCCTTTGATTTCTGTAACATCATCTGCTCTTGGTTCTTCTCCCATTTTGGCTATTCCTTCTCAATTTCCTTCATTAGTTTCAATTTCTCTCTTCCTAAATGTTGACGTTCCTAGTGTACCCTCTTGGGGCCTCACTTTCTCAAATGCCATGCTTTCCTGGGCCATCAACTCTACTCTTATGTCCTTTAAATATGCCAATTATCTGCAAATCTCTATCTCCTGCCCAGTTATTTTGTAGACATCTTGATTTTCTATCTAGTGGTCCCCAATGTGTTATGCACACCTTCCCTGAGGTGTGCAAAATAATCTGTAAGCTTCCAAGAAGTGATATTGCTGATCGTGTTTATTTTCTAATCTGAGGAATGAGGATATTATGCTTTGTTATTATTTATATATTCATTATCGGCAGTGTCTTTGTTATGGAACCTGGACTGGATTCTGGCAGAAGAACCAAGTGGCACTTGGAGATCTTGGAGGATGGGAGGTTTATTTAACAGCGGCGGGCTCAGTGAGAATGATTTCCAAAGGTCTAAGCCCCAAGCACAAGCAGGGAGGGTAAATTACACCCTTCTACTTCCGCATACTTGGTACGTTTGGCGCGAGCAGGAAACGGGGTAGGAAAGAAGAACCCGGAAGGGCTTTGAGACAGGGTCTGGAATTCCCTTGCTGGTTTGGTCGGCCATCTTAGGGTACAGTTTTCCCCTTATCATCCTCAATGGCTTCTTTGTCCTCTCATTTCAGTGTTGCACAGTATATGCTTTGTCTCTAGGTTTCAACCACCCACCTATATGCAAAGGCCCCGGGATCTCAAGTTCTGTTAAGTGTTTCTTATAGGGAGCTGGTCACACATGGGCACGTCCCAGCTATGTGTGGCCATTGACTCCCCTCTCTCCTTTCACCTTTAACTCCTGAGTTTTAGCAAATCCTAAATCCAATTAGTATTCCTGAATGATGATGACAGGCCCACATATCCACTCTAAAACCACTCATGGACCCATAGTTACAGAATATCATTTATACTTACTTTATATACTCCATAGTGTTGGCCAA
Source organism: Martes martes (assembly GCF_963455335.1). Classification (NCBI taxonomy): domain Eukaryota; kingdom Metazoa; phylum Chordata; class Mammalia; order Carnivora; family Mustelidae; genus Martes; species Martes martes. The sequence goes on along the minus strand of NC_137899.1, from coordinate 19,130,258 downwards.
GAGTTACTACGGTGCTCCAAGAAGCTTGGGAAACAAGCATGTCATCAATCCAGACCAGCTGAGATTAGGCCATTCTGTATGTGTCACAATACACCCAAGCTGTTAATTTTATTAAAATAATAATAAAAAATCATGATCATAAAATAGGAGAATCTTTGCAATAGAGAGTACTTATGAAAGTATTTTTCCCACATAGACTTTCAGTGGTTATCTCATGGGAAAGCTTATTTTTATTTTGCAAAAAGAAAGTTTCAAATTTGAGGACATGCGCTCATCAGTATTTTGCTATCTAACGTATATTTTAAAACATAATCAACATTATCTGTTTGTTCAAGATTACAGTGCTATTTTAGAACAGTGAGAAAATTACTCCTTTTTGAAACAACTCATGGTAAGGAGATAAAACTGTATGAAAACTGGTATTTAGACATGTTTCTGTATTTAACATGATTTTATTGGTGAACATGACCAAGCATTTATTCATGTTTGGAATCTGGCAAGTCGTGAATGAATTGCATGTATGAATTGGCTATGAATGCTAGAGCCCGGCAAAAATCAGTGAAAACATTCTGTAAAAATCTATTGGCTTTGTGGAATTTGCAACTGAATATTGTACGCTTTATAATTATTCGTTACTTGTTGTCACACATTGTTCTTATTTATGCCAGTAAAATTTATCATGATTTGTAATAATTTCCAAGGGAGCTAGTTGTTAACATCTACCAGCACACCAGTGATTATGTCTGTTGTCTCGAGCCCAGGAGAGCTTCGTCAACCGGCAGGTGGCAAACGCACGCGTAGCATAGGGGACTATCCGGCACTGAGCAGAGAGGTACAGGGGCTCCGGGCAGCAGACTCCCCCACCCCTCCCACCCTCCATCCCCCCTCCCACCCTCCATCCCCCCTCCCACCCTCCATCCCCCCTCCCACCCTCCATCCCCCCTCCCACCCTCCATCCCCCCTCCCACCCTCCATCCCCCCTCCCACCCTCCATCCCCCCTCCCACCCTCCATCCCCCCTCCCACCCTCCATCCCCCCTCCCTCTTACCCTCCCCCACCCCGCCACTCCTCCAACTCCCCCTCCCCCTCCGCCACTCCTCCCATTCCCCTCCCCCCACCCGCGGGGGGAAGAGCAGCAGGACTCCGGCTCTTAGTGGTCCTGGGCCTGCGCCCTGGGGCTTGGGGAGGCTCAAGGCACCGCCCCGGTGGGGGAGGGCCAGGCGCGTGGCGTGGGTGGGGCAGCCGTGGACGTTGGCCCCTCCTCCGGATGTCGGTTCCAGGGTCCTCTTTCCGCCTCTTTCCTGGGACCAGCGTGGACCGACGTCCAGACCGTTAGGTTTTTACCTGCTCCGCGCCCAGGTACTCGGACCTCTTGGATCCGTGCTCACAAAGGCCGCAGGCCTCATCCAGGGGCTGGTTTGGATCCTCGGGGGCCTCTTCCCTCTCGCTCTTGTAAACGTCGGGGTGTAGCTTGGAGGAGCACTTTGTTCTGTGTTAAGCTTATTGGAGAATCCAGCACCTTTACCGGGGAGGGACTTTGTTTTGTCCTCCCGAGTAACTCCTTTGTTTTGTGCTAGGCCCGCTGTCACGCGCGCAGGCCGCCACACTGAGCGCCCCCGACACCCCGGAATGGGCCGTTAGGGCCTCACTGACTTAACTCTGCGGATCGTTCGTGATGTGCTTGCTCAAGACCACCCTAGGGTCTTGTTCTACTCACTAAACCTCCGTGGAGAGGGACCCGAGGAGGATCCATGAGCTGGTCACAGACAATTAACACGTGTGCAAATGAAAATAGAACACCCCGTGAAACTTCAGGAAAAGAAAACTTTGTAAGGAGCTGTACCTTGCAACATTCTTACCTTGCCCCAGGGTTTCTGGGAGAGGAAGATAACAGGGCAGAGCCGCCCGAGGAATCCCTCGGCGACCTGGGCTCCTCTCTCCCCAGAAACGGGGGGAGTGTATATTCTGATACCGTCGAAGGAAAATTTCTGTGGGGCATTAAGATGCTGCTTGAATGCGTAGGGAATAACATCATTTAAATTTCCTCTTAAATATTTCTATCTGTCTTCCCTTTTTCCTGTGACAGGGGATAAATGGCGGGCAAAAAGCGAGAGGTCCAGTTACAGGTGAGCATGACCTACCAACAGTCTTTACTTGGGGCGTTGGCGCTTGAAGACCCCTTGACAGCGGCCTCCTTTTTGCAGGCAGTCGTCAATACTCAAAGCCTGTGGGATGAGATGTTGCAGAACAAAGGCCTAACAGGTACTGGGGTTCTCCTGGTTGTCCGGCCATTTGGGACCCTCATGCCTGCCCCGCCCCCACAGAGTGCACCTCCCCACTAAGAGTGTAAAAACCTGCTTCATCTGCCAGGTGCAGCATTCGGATGAGCTGCTATTCCAGATTCTTTGACTCTGTTTTTTCATAAATATTATCATCTTCTAGTGATCGACGTTTACCAAGCCTGGTGTGGACCTTGCAAAGCAATGCAAACTTTATTCAGAAAATTGAAAAATGAGCTGAACGAAGACGAACTTCTGCATTTTGCTGTAGTAAGGATTTCATTTCCAGTAAACGGTTATTTTCCTGATACTTCCAAGTGTTTAAATATTGTCTCTAAGGATTGTCTTATTTTAAACAACCTGCCAACTCTTCAAACATGGACAATATTTACTTGGCAGTTTTACTGTATGTCTAGTTCTATAGAATCTGAGAATCATTACGATTTTTATCCTGTCTCCCATCCTGTTGAGGTTGTTTACCATGATTGCGAACATCAGAAAGTATACATATGGATGTCTGTCTGTTGATCTGTTTCTTTTCACCTGACTGTTCAGTGTGTGTCTTTTAGAATCTGGGCTGCGGATGCTGTTTACTGGATAGCATTGGGAAGGTCTCTGGGCACTTAACCCGGTTACCAGTTTTCCAGTGGTAGTGATTTTCCACTGTCACTGAGATGTGACGAGGGATTAAAATATGGCTAAACTTACTGGGCTTTGTTGTATTGATTATTCAATTTGTCCACATCAGGTTACCACCTGCTTAGCACTTTGAGCACTTGAGATGTGGCTGGTGCGACTGAGAAACTGAATTTTTAACTTTAATTAATTTAAATTTAAATTTAAAAACTGATAACCAATTCAGAAATTATAAAACTTTTTAAGTTGTTTGGGACAATTTGGTATGTGCATCTACTTTTTTGGACTATACATTTTATAAAATCAAATTACAAATCAGTGATTTCTGATTCAAATTTAGCCCATAAATTGAGATGTTCTCTAAATGTAAAATACACACCAGATTTTGAAGATTTAGTATGAAAAAAAGAAAATGAAATATCTCATTAATAGTCTTTTACGGTGGTTACTTGTTGAAATGACCATATTTTGGACTAAGTAAAATATATTTTTACATTATTCTCACCTGTTTCTTTTTAGCCTTTAACTGTTATTACTAGAGCCACAGAATTAAAAAAATATGTGTAGCCCACATTCTGTTTCTGTTGGGCAGAAGCAGCTCCAAACCAGCTAGACCTAAGGTGCAGAAGTGGTAACTGATTTCATATTTTTACTCCTTACACGTAAAATGCATAGTCCCTAACGCAAACATGAAACCTCAACCCCCTGCATGTTTTCATGTGTAGAATCTCTCTGCGACCCTTCCCAACCCAGACTGTGGGATGAGTTTGTTGATTGACCTTAACTTGACTGTCCATCCTCTTCTGGACATTCTTTTTTTTTTTTTTTTAAAGATTTTATTTATTTATTTGACAGGCAGAGATCACAAGTAGGCAGAGAGGCAGGCAGAGAGAGAGAGAGAGGGAAGCAGGCTTCCTGCTGAGCAGAAAGCCCAATGTGGGGCTCGATTCCAGGACCCTGAGATCATTCCCTGAGCTGAAGGCAGAGGCTTAACCCACTGAGACACCCAGATGTCCCTACATTCTTTATAGGACTACTTTTCCTTAGCTCATGGTTACAGTTAAGCAGCCTAAGGCTTAGAAAACTCACCTCATTATTTTTTCTCTTCAAGAGAGTAGGTGGCTGTATACAATTGTTAAATCTTTTTTTTTCTTTTTTAAAGATTTTTTGTATTTGTCAGAGAGAGAGAGAGCTCACAGGCAGGGGGAGCAGCAGGCAGAAGGAGAAGCAGTTTCCCTGGGGAGCAAGGAGCCTATGCAGCATTCGGTCTCACGGCTCTGGGATGAGGACCTGAGCTGAACACAGACACTTAACCTACTGAGACACCCAGACGTCCCTACAATTGTTAAATCTTTTTATCCAGAGGTTGACTTTGTCTTCTGAAGTTAAGAGTGTTGCAATTTTTGAGGGTGACAATCTGTAACAGCCTGCTTCATTCTGAGCCACCCGAATGGATCTGGAATATGATTTGAGACTCGATCCTTAGCAGGGAGGATAAATGGAGTTCAGAGGACACAGAATGGGGCCTAATGGAGATTGCCAGATACAGTAGACACAGGGTTGGTACAGAAGTTGAGAAACCATATCAGGAGGCTCTTAACAGTTGGCAAATGGATTGAGAATCAAGGTAGAAAATTCTTTTGAGTCCTGGCAGTTGGCATAAGGGAACTTTGGGAGTGGTAGGAGTGCAAGTTCATGGGCTAGGAATCATGGGAAAACTCCAGTGTCTAAAAGGGAAATGAGGTCAGTGGGGAGAGACCAACAAAAAGGTAGGCTCCCTGCACACCTGTCAGGCTACCTGGAAGGGAACTTGGACATAGGAAGGTAAGGCAAGAAGTCCTTAGAGACTGAGAAGGTATAACTTGATGCTGTGTTTCCAAGTGCTTTAGAGGCATTAAATCCCTCTTTGTAAACCTGGATAATATGTGCAGGCCAGGCACTGCTGTGGTGCTGGAGGGGTGGGTGTGGAAGTGGAATTAGAGCGCCTGGTATGTCGGACACCATATTCAGCTCACCTCAGAGCTGTGTGAGGATGTAGGTCTTAACGGAGCTCTCTCCCAGCCCAATGACTTCCCACTGTCCTCCCCCAGTACCCTAGTGGGACAGAATTCCTCAATAGACAGCATAAGGAATCTTTTCTTTTACTATAGCCATCCCCCTGGGAAGTGCTAGTAAGTTCTTCCAAAAATATGTTCATATTACTCTCCATAATACTAGCATCTGTTGAATTTAAGAACAAAAATTTTTGTGTCTCCCTGAATGGTTTCTCTTGTCATGTTTGACTGCCCTCAACAATAGCACATTCATATAAATTGATGCTTTTTTTTTTTTTTTTTTTTTTTTTTTTGCTATGGCCTGCCCATAAAGGATGATAAAAATGCATTTAATCTCAAAACCTCCATTGGGAGCAGCCTCACCCTAAACTAAGTGGCCCGTATAATTTTTTTTGTTGTTGTTATGTGTCCTTTTAAAAGACTTGAAGACTTGTATTAACATTGTACCTGTACATATAAAAATTCAGTGAATATTCTTTATTGCAGTTCCTGTATAATATTATTAAGTGTCCTAACTGTTAATACTTTATTATAATATAAACATTGTAATGATGGTACTTAGACTACTTTTAAATATATTCTTTAACTTATGTCCTTTAATATTATAGATTAGTACCTTTCCTCTCCTTCTTTTTTTTTCCCTAAACTATGGAAGCTTGAAAAAAAAAAAAAAGCCATGTAGAATCCAATGTGCTTAAAAAAGAGAGAGAGAGAGAGAGAGAGATTACAACACAGCTCCTCTGGCTGACAGGGCTGAGGGACCTTCTCTTGGCTTCCTTACAGTGCTTATCTCCAGAAATCCTAGTTTGAAAACAATTGCCTTAGGTTGCAAAAACCATCTCTTAGAGAAGACCCTACCAAGTAATCTCATTCTGACAGCTGGCCCAAAGGATGCTATATTAATGTTGAGGAATACACTATTATTAAGTATATAATTGTTTATAATCAGTGTAGGACAACTTGACATTTGTTTTTTTCTCCAAGTTCTTATTTAAATTCTAATTAGTTGGGGGTCCTGGGTGGTTCAGTCAATTGTCACCATCTCAGCGTCCTTGGATGGAGCCCCCGCATTGGGCTCTCCACTCAGCAGGGAGTCTGCTTCTCCCTCTCTCTCATATCAACAAGATCTTTAAAAAAAAAAAAAAAGAAATTTTAGTTAGTTAACATAAGTGTAATATATAGTTTCAGGTGTGGTATTTAGTGATTCATCACTTACAGACAGCACTGGGTGTTCTCAGGTGCCCTCCTTAATACCCGTCACCTATCTAGCCCATCCCCCTGCCACCAACCCTCCAGCAACCCTCAGTTTGTTCTCTATAGTTGAGTCTGTTTTATGGTTTGCCTCTCTCTCCTTTTCCCTCCTATGTTCATCTGTTTTGTTTCTTAAGTTCCACATATGAGTGAAATCATATGGTATTTGTCTTTCTCTGACTGAGAAAGACAAATTTGCTTAGCATGATACTGTCGTGCCTTGGGGTGCCTGGGTGGCTCAGTTTGTTAAGCATCTGACTCTTGATTTCACAGGTCATGATCTAAGGGTGGTGAGATCCAGCCGGATTTGGGCTCTGCTCTCAGTGGGGGTTTGCTTGAAATTCTCTCTCTTCCTTGTCCCCCACCCCCCCATTGCTTTCTCTCTCTCTTTGTCTGTCAAATAAGTAAATAAATCTTAAAAAAATACTCTATACTTCCAGCAATGTTGTTGCACATGGCAAGATTTCATTTTTTTTTTAAGACTTTATTTGAGAGAAAGAGCACAAACAAGGGGGGTGGGTGAGGGTAGAGGGAGAAGCAGACCCCCGTATGAACAAGGAGCCCAATGCAGGGCTTGATCTCAGGACCCTGGGATCATGACCTGAACCAAAGGTCAGATGCTTAACCAACTGAGCCACCCAGGTGCCCCAGGATTTCATTCTTTTTTATGGCCTAGTAATATTCCATTATGTATAACTTCTTTATCCATTTATTGGTTGATGGACGTTTGGCTCTTTCCAGAATTTGGCTGTTGTTGATAATACTGCTGTAAGCTTCGGGGTGTGTGTATCCCTTCAGCTCAGTATTTTTGTATCCTTTGGGTGAGTACCTAGTAGTACATTGCTGAATTGTAGGGTAATTCTAGTTTTAAGTTCTTAGGAACCTCCATGCTGTTTTCCAGAGTGGCTGCCCAATCTGCATTCCTACCAACAGTGTAAGAGGGTTCCCTTTTCTCCACATCCTCATCAACATCTGTTGTTTTCTGTGTTGTGAATTTTAGCCATTCATGAGGTGATAGCTCATTGTGGTTTTGATTTTTATTTCCCTGATGATGGTGATGTTGGGCTTCTTTTCATGTGTCTGTTGGCCCTTTATAGGTTTTCTTTGGAGAAACATCAGTTCATGTCTTCTGTGCATGTCTTTACCTGATTATATATTTTTTGGATGTTGAGTTTGATAAGTTCTTTATAGATTTTGGATACTAGCCTTTTAACAGATATGTCATTTGCAAATACCTTCTCCCATTTCGTAGGTTACCTTTTAGTTTTGATGATTGTTTCCTTTGCTATACATAAGCTTTTTATCTTGATGAAGTCCCAATATTTCATTTTTGCTTTTGTTTCTCTTGTCCCTGAATATGTATAAGAAGATGCGATAGCCAGTGTCAAAGAGGTTGCTGCCTGTGTTCTTCTCTATGATTTTGATGATTTCCTGTCTTTCATCCATTTTGATTTTATTTTTGTGTATGATTTAAGAAAGTAGGGGTCCAGTCTCATTCTTTTGCATGCTGCTGTCCAGTTCTCCCAACACCATTTGTCTTTTTTCCTTCAGATATTCTTTCCTACTTTGTTGAAGATTAGTTGACAATAGAGTTGTGGGTCCATTTCTGGGTTTTCTATTCTGTTCCATTGATCTATTTGTCTGTTTTTGTGCCTGTACCATACTGTCTTGATCACTACAGCTTTGTAAAGTAATTTGAAGTCCGGAATTGTGATGCCTCCAGCTTTGCTTTTCTTTTTCATGCTTGCTTTGGCTGTCTGGGGTCTTTTGTTGGGGTTCCATACAAATTTTAGGATTGTTTGTTTTAGCTGTGTGAAGAATGCTGGTTCATTAAGATTGCATTAAATGTATAGATTGCTTTGGGTGGTATAGACATTTTAACAATATTTGTTTTTCCAATCCATGAGCATGGGATGTTTTTCCATTTCTTTGTGTCACCTTTAATTTCTTTCATAAGTGTTCTGTAGTTTTCAGAGTACTATCTTTTACCTCTTTGGTTAGGTTTATTCCTAGGTATGTTATGTTTTTTGGTGCAGTTAAAATAGGATCGATTCCTTGATTTCACTTTTCTTCTGCTTCATTGTTGGTGTATAGAAATGCAACTGATTTTTGTACGTTGGCTTTGTATTCTGCGACTTAACTGAATTTGTGCATCAGTTCTAGCAATTTTTTGGTGGTGTCTTTTGGGGTTTTTTACTAAAAGTATCATGTCATCTGTGAACAGTGAAAGTTTGACTTCTTTCTTGCCAATTTGGATGGCTTTTATTTCTTTTTGTTGTCTGATTACAAAGTTAGGACTTCCAATGCCATGTTAAATAACAGTGGTGAGAGTGGACATCCCTGTGTTGTTCTTGACCTAGAGGAAAAGCTCTCAGGTTTTCCCCATTGAGAATATTAGCTGTGGGGTTGTTTTGTGTATGGCTTTTATGATTTTTAAGAAGATTTTATTTATTTATTTGAGAGAGAGAGCGAGAGAGCAAGAAAGAGCAGGGAGCCCACTGCGAGGCTCAATCCCAGGACCTGAGAATCATGACTTGAGCAGAAGGCAGATGATTAACCAGCTGAGCCACCCAGGTGCCCCAGTGTCATAAAGAGAAAAGTCATAAATTTTAATAGGCCTTTATTCCTACTTTGTTGAGTTTTTTTTTTTTTTTTAAATCAAGAATCAAATGGTTTGTCAGGTGCTTTTTCTTCATCTATTGAGAGAATCATATGGTTCTTTTCCTTTCTTTTATTAATGTGGTATATCATGTTCATTGATTTGTTAATATTGAACCACCCTTGCAACCCAGGAATAAATCCCATTTGATCGTGGTATTCTTTTAAAGTACTATTAGATTCAATTTGCTAGTATTTTGTTGAGATTTTTTGCATACACATTAATCAGGGATATTGACCTGAGTTCCCCTTTTTAGTGGAGTTTTTGTCTGGTTTTGGAATCAGGGTAATGGTGGCCTCAAAGAATGATTTTGGAAGTTTTCCTTTCATTTCTGTTTTTTGGAATAGTTTGAGAAGAATGGTATTAACTCTTCTTTAAATGTTTGGTAGAATTCCCCTGTGAAGATGTCTGGCTCTGGACTTTTGTTTGTTGGAAGATTTTTGATTACTGATTCAATTTCTTTGCTGTTTATGGGTCTGGTCTGTTCAAGTTTTCTATTTCTTCCTGTTTTAGTTTTGATAGTTTATATGTTTCTAGGAATTTATTCATTTCTTTCAGATTGCCCAATTTTTTGGCATATAATTTTTCATAATATTCTCTTACGATTGTGTGTATTCCTATGGTGTTGGTTGTGATTTCTCCTCTTTCATAATTTTGTTTATTTGAGTCCTTTCTCTTTTATTTTTTGCTGAATCTGGCTGGGGTTTATTAATTTTACTAATTTTTTCAAAGAACTAACTCCAGCTTTCGTTGATCTGTCCTACTGGTCTTTTATTTGTTTCTATGTTGTTTATTTCTGCTCTATTCTTTATTATTTCCTTTCTTCTGCTGACTATCGGCTTTATTTCTTACTCTCTTTCTTGCTTCTTTAGGTGTAAAGATGTGTTGTGTATTTGAGATTTTTCTTGCTTCGTGAGGTAGTCTGTAGTGCTATATATTTCCTTTTAATGACCTCTTTTGCTACATCCCAAAGGTTTAGTACCATCACGTTTTCATTTTCATTTTCTTCCATGTATTTTTTAATTTCTTCTTTAATTTCCTGGGTAAGCCATTCATTTTATAGTAGGATGATCTTAAACCTCCATGTATTTGTTATCTTTCCAAATTTTTTCTGGGGCTTGACTTCAAGTTTCATAGTGTTGTGGTCAGAAAATATGCACTGTATGATCTCAGTCATTTTGTACTTGCTGAGGCCTGATTTGTGACCTGGTATGTGATCTGTTCAGGAGAATGTCCCATGTGCACAAGAAAGAAATGTGTATTCTGCTGTTTTAGGATTAAACATTTTGAATATATCTGTGAAGTCCATCTGGTCCAGTGTGTCATTCAAAGCCCTTGTTTTCTTGTTGATCTTCTGCTTAGATGATCTATCTATTGCTGTGAGCAGGGTGTTAAAGTCCCCTACTGTTAATTGTATTATTATCAATGTGTTTCTTTACTTTGGTTATTGACTGGTTGGTAGAATTGGCTGCTCCCAAATTAGAAACATGAATATTTATAATTGTTAGATCTTATTGTTGCATAGACCCCTTTATTATGCTATAGTGTCCTTCTTCATTTCTTATTACAGTCTTTGGTTTAAAATCTAATTTGTCTGATAGAAGTATTGCTACTCTGGCTTTCTTTTTACTTTTTTTTTTTTTTTTTTACTTTTTTCTTTTCTTTTCTTTTCTTTTCTTTCTTTTCTTTTTCCATTAGCATGACAGATATTTCTCCATCTCCTCACTTTACATCTGCAGGTGTCTTTAGGTCTAAAATGAGTCTCTTGTTTTTTACCCATTCTAACACCCTGTTGTTTTTGATTGGAATATTTAATTCATTTACATTCAGAGTAATTACTAATAGATATGAATTTAGTGTCATTTTATTATTTGTTTTGTCCTTGTTTCTGAAGATTTCCTGTATTCCTTTCTAGTCTTTGTTGCTTTTGGTCTTTCTTCCCTATTCAAAGAGTCCCCTTTAATATTTCTTGCAGGGCTGATTTAGCGGTCATGAACTCCTTTAGTTTTCATTTGTCTGGGAAACTCTATCTCTCCTTCTATTCTGATTGATAATCTTGCTGGATAGTACATTCTTGGCTGCAGATTTTTCTCATTCAGCACATTGTATATATCATGCCACCTTATTCTGGCCTGACAAATTTCTGTGGATAGATCTGCTGCTAACTTTTTTTTTTGTCTTCCTTATAAGTTAGGGACTTCTTTTGTCTTGTTGCTTTTAGCATTTTTTTCTTTATCTCTATATTTTGCAGATTGAACTACAATATGTCTTGGTGTTGGCCTATTTTTATTGATTTTGATGGGAGTTCTCTGTGCCTCCTGGATCTGTAAGTCTGTATCCATCCCCAGAGTATGGATGTTTTCAGCTATTATTTCTCAAATAAACATTCTTCCCCCTTCTGTCTTCTTCTGGGACTCCTTTGATATGAATGTTATTATTTTTCATGGAGTCACAGGATCATGATTCCATGATCCAAGATTTTTCTTTCCCTCTTTTGATCAGCTTCATTATTCTCCATAATTCTATCCTCTGTATCATTTATTCATTCCTCTGTTTCTTCCATCCTTGTGGTCATTACATCCAGTCAGTTTTGAATCTCAGTTCTTGGGTTTGTCATTTTGGGCTGATAGGTTTTAAGCTCTTTTATCTCTGTGGTAAGGGACTCCGTGATGTGTTCTGTGCTTTTCTGAAGGCCAGCTAGTATCCTTTTGATTGTTGCTTTAAATTATGGGTCAGGCATATTGCTTATACCTGTTTCAATTAGATCCCTAGCTGTGACCTTTTCTTCTTCTTTCTTTTGGGATAAATTCCTCTGTCTTGACATTTCGTCTAGGTTTCTGTCTTCAGTGTGTTAGAAAAGCTCTTTTGTTTCCTGCCCCTAGGAGTAATGGCTTTATGAAGAAGGGGTCATACAGTGTTCAGGACTGGTGCCTCAGGAAGTGACTCTGGTATATGCTGTGTGCACTCAAATGCTGTTTTATTGTTGTTCTTTTCCTCAGGTTAGTTGTCTGCAGAGGCTCTCTTAGCCTGCAGTGGGGAGTGTTTGGATCTTGGTCAGAGTGTGGTGAGTTTTAACTAGGTGTGCTCTGGTCTGCTTGTTAAAAGAGACCTGAGGCTCCACTGGAGCTGAAGCTTTGCAGAATCTGTGGTCAGCAGTAGTAGTAGTGTGTGTGTGTGTGTGTGTGTGTGTGTGTGTGTGTGTGTTGGGGAGGGGGGGTTGTGCTAGTCTTCTGGGGGAGGGACCTGCTGCCCTTGTTCTCAGGAGCACTTGCTCAAGAAAGCAGTAGCAGCAGAATGTAGGGGGTAGGGCTGGGCATAAGCAATTTAGGCAGCCAGTGTTAGCACAGCTGTTTACTGATGATGGGTTATGTTGAGGGACAGGGGAACTAGCCAGCTCCTTTTTCCCTGAGGAGGAGAGTTCATGCTCACTGCTGTCAGGGCAGCCCTCCCAGAAGAGCAATAATTTTCCCTATGTGTCCTGGGTGTTTTTCAAATCACTGCTTACACTGTGTCTGGGTTGCTTGCCTGCTTGGACCATTGCAGTGCACTTTGGGTTCTATCCCAGCCAGGCTGGCTGAGTTTTAAAACTCCAAACTTTAGGGACATGGTGTGGTGGGGACCTGCACTGGTCTTCTGGGGGAGGGTCTTGCCACACTGGATTGATGGTTTGACCCAGAAGGGCTCACAAGCTTGGGGCTTGGGGCAAAGCACACAGAAGAGACAGTGTCCACATTCGCTTCCCTCAGCAGGTGTCTCTGCACCATGCTGATGGGCAGGGGAGAGAAATGGTGCTTGCTGGTTCTTTTGTCCCAGGATAGGCAATGCCCAGGATAGGCAATGCTCCAAGAAGGGGGATCTATCTCTCCTGGTGTGTCTCAGGTGATCCATGGATCATGCTGTGGGTCCCTGGGTGACCTGCCTCCATTCTCTACAGGAAAACTGCAGTGCCCTTGGGCTCTATTCCAGCCACAGCACGGACCTCTAAAACTCTAGTCTTTGAGCCCTCCTGGTTGTAAAACTAAAAAAAAATCAGCCTCTCTCATTTCCCAGCCAGTGGTTTTGGGGAAGTGTTCTCCCTGTGTGACCCCCTGTGTGCTCCTCTGTCTTTTTCTCTCCTCTGTCCAAGACCAAGACCCTTTGCAGCGCCTGTGATCATTTTTTCCCCAGATCACATCTCTGCACCTCCTACTTTCTGCAGTGTAGCCTCCTCTCTTTCTGTCTAGTTGTGCAGTTTGTTCTGTCATTCCTCAGCTGGATTTCTTGGGTATGCAGGATGATTTGATATTTATCTGGCTGTGTTCAAGGGACGAGGCAAACCTAGGGTCTGCCTACTACCTACCATCTTAGCTCCCACCAGGACAACTTGAAATTTGTGAGAAAAATTTAAGAAAATTACAAACATTAAAAAATAAAGGCCTTGAAATTTGACAGACAGTTCATTCAAGACGCATGTAAGATAAGCTCCTTTTTTAAATTTTAATTATTTTTTCCTTTGGAGCTTACTTTCTCTCAAATTTTTATACAAATATGGCCCCATGACTAATGCAGAAGGAGGGTGACATGCAAAGGAGAATATGAAACATCATAGATCACAAGAAGTGAGATGGGGGGCGTCTTGCCTGGGTGGCTCAGTTGGCTAAGTGTCCAGCTCTTGATCTCAGCTCAGGTCTTGATCTCAGGGTTGAGTTCAAGCCCCATGTTGGGCTCCATGCTCAGCACGGAGCCTACTTAAAGAAAAAAGGAAGTGAGATAGGCCCATATGATGGTGGTATGATACTGAAAGGGACAATGGAGTCCCCAAGGGAAGGGCAGTTAAAGTTCCATGTCGAGCAGGAGAGGATATACAGCAGGAGGGAACAAGACAGTTCTTGGAGAAGGGAAACTTGACCTGGGTTGGAAAAGGAAGGGCAAGAGCCAGGTAAGGAGGGGGAAAGTGTGGGTGTTGTATAGGAAACCAGAAGTAGGAAAGTTTATTTGCAGGTTTGGGTAACACAAAGGTGAACAGTGAGAAGTAAGTCTGAGGCCAAATGATGCATGGCCTGAATCTCCAGTGTATGCAACTGGATCCTTAGAACAATTATAACATACTCAGAAAATGGTGTAGTAAACATAAACATAAAAATTTTATGTGATCTGCATTTTTTCAACATAGTGTATCTAATGACCTGGATATAGTTTCCTCTATTATTATATGAAATTTTTATATTTTTTTCAGGCAGAAGCTGACAACATTGTGACTTTGCAGCCCTTTAGAGATAAATGTGAACCTGTTTTTCTCTTCAGTGTTGTAAGTATAATATTTATCACCTCAAATATGTGATCAGATTCTAATTTACAGTTAAATAGCAAGTAGCATTGTAAAATTACCATGGAACTATTTTCTGATTGTAGTAATCATAGATTTCTTTTGCCTTATCTTTGCTTGTCTATTTTTTTTTAATTTAATTTCTTTTCAGTGTAACAGAATTCATTGTTTATGCACCACACCCAGTGCTCCATGTAGTACGTGCCCTCCTTAATACCCTCTACCTGGCTCCCCCAACCTCCCACCCCCCACCCCTTCAAAACCCTTAGATTGGTTTTCAGAGTCCATAGTCTCTCATGGTTCACCTCCCCTTCCAATTTCCCTCAACTCCCTTCTCCTCTCCATCTCCCCATGTCCTCCATGTTATTTGTTATGCTCCACAAATAAGTGAAACCATATGATAATTGTCTATTAATATATTTCATAACTTGTCCTCTAGGAGCATGTAATGGGTTGAGGAGGTTAGACAACCATGCACTGAGTTGATCAGAGAAAAGAAAAATAAAATGGTATTTAGCTTTTTTGAGGAAATAATCAGAGATTTGTGTGGTGAATTGTTATTTATAGGAGTGAAAAATCGGAAATTTCTTCACTACTCAGTAGCAGAGAATTGGTTCTACGTATTCATGCATACTAATACAAGGGCATAGCTGTCTGATTACTATTAGTAATGTATGTTCCTCCTGTCTCCGCATGTACAAATGTGTAGAAAGAAGACAGGAAGAGTGGTTCCCAGATTATCAGTAGTAGCTTTCTGTATAGGGGAAAGGATGTAGTAGTTAAGTTTTTTTCTTGATACTTTTTTAATATTTTCCCCAAATTCTGTGATGAATATACAACCTTCATAATCAGGAAGACATAGTAAGTGCTATTTTCCAGAAGGAGAGTATTTACAGTTCAAAGCTATGTGACACAGAGTGCAGCTGCTCTATAGAGCTAGAGAGTTGGGTGTAGTAAGGAAAGACTTCCCAGACAGGGCTTGGACTCTTCTTTTACTGTTGGATACTTAGATTATTATTTTTTTGAATTAGAAATCATTATTTTATTTTATTTAAAAAAATTTTTAAAGATTTATTTATCTCTTTGTCAGAGAAAGAGAGAACACAAGTAGGGGAAGCAGCAGGGAGCCCGATGCGGGACTCAATCCCAGGACCCTGAGATCATGACCCTAGCCATAGGCAGACGCTTAACTGACTGAGCCTCCCAGGCATCCCTAGAAATCATTATTTCAAAAACACTTCTTGGATAGAAGTTTTGCTTCTATGAAATAACGATTTTGCAACAACTTCAAGGAATTGAATTACTGGGTTAATTGAGTTTTAAAAATTGCATTGCAGATTTTGCTCTAAGTTGGACATGTAGAATTTGGTGATTTAGGTGAGGGGTCATCCAGCTCTTTTGATAAAGGGCCAGATAGTATTTTCAACTTTGGCAAAATATAGTGTCTGTGCTGGGTCATTGTCTTCTCACCCTTGGCCTAGACATAGTTTAGGGAACCAGAGTGAGCAATGTGCAAAAATAGGCTTGGTGGGCTAATATTAGGAACAGTGAGGAGACTAGTAGCAGTTAGGAGTGTGGGACTGAGGAAGAGAGACGGGGCAGGGGGACTGTTATGTAGACTCTGGAGCTCTGGGACCACCATCAACCTGCCCGGTTGGGCAGCTCTGATCAGGAGACCATACCCACCCTCCTTAACTGGCCCATCCAGTTTGCATCGTCCTATCTGCAGTCCTTGCCTGGAGGTTAAGTCCTCCCTTCCTTCCAGCTCTGTATAGTTCATCCTTCTCATGCTCAGAATATTTTTTTCCTGACCAGTTCTCCCAATTCTCTACCACCTTACAAAGCCTTTCACTGTGTCACTTCTGTAATTGAGACGAGCAGTCAGCACACTTTCTAAGATCTTTCATCATGGCTTTTAGCCTTTACTCCATTTCGTTGACTTTGGTTAAGTGTCCTTACTTAGAACATACTTCTTTGGAGCCCAGAGCAATGACTATTTTCTCAGATTGTATGTCTCGAGGCCAGGAGTAGAATTATATTCCCTTTATTTCTTCTTACTTCAATAACTTTTTTTTCCTTGCTAACTTAGCTATTTGGCTAAACCTCCTTCTCTCCCCCACCTCATCCCTGTCATTTACTGGTCTTAAGATCAGTCCTCTCCATGACTGAGGACTTTGTCACGAGGGCTCAAACCCATTTGAAAACCCCTGTCCTGCCATCTTCCCGGGGACCCTGGCAACCCACCCACATCCTGGTCCCTCAATCCTGACCTCTGCTGCCAATGAACTTTTCTCCAGGGCACCTTTCAGCCAGTTGCTCACGCAGTCAGGCTCCATATCCACTTTGCTCCATATCCACAATCATTCATCTAAGAATCTCAGTCCGTGCCCACAAAACCACCAGCAAGCCCATCGCTTGTTTATACGGATATTCCCACAGTGGCTCTTTGTATTGCTCAGCACACACAGCTGACAACAAATTCATTCCAGCAAGTTTCAGCAGGAAGGGCTTTTTCAAGGGACATTAGAAAGTCTCCAGAATTGTTGAAAGGTTCCTTTTGGTGGGAAATGGTAAGTAGATGGCAGTATTTATTTAAACCTTTCTCAACTGGATCCTTCTCATTGCCCTTTGAAGGTGATGATCTATTTCCAGTTAAAAAAATAATGCTTTAAAAATTTTTTTTAAATTTATTTCTTTTCAGTGTTCGAAGATCCATTGTTTATGTACCACACCCAGTGCTCCATGCAATAAGTGCCCTTCTTAATACGCACCACCAGGCTCACCCGACCTCCCACACCCCTCCCCTCCAAAACCCTCTGTTTCTCAGCATCCACAGTCTCTCATGGTTCGTCTCCCCCTCCAATGTACCCCAACTCACTTCTCTCCATCTCCCCATGTCCTCCATGTTATTCCTAAGGAATAATGCTTTTTTTTTGATGCCTCTCTCCAAGTACCACCCATCTCTCTCTTTTGTCTCACAGCTAAATTTCACAGAAGAGTTTGAATATTTATTTTTACTCCATTTTTTTCACATCCCATTAATGCCTCAACCCATTCCATCTGCCTTCTGTCTGATTATTCAAGCAAATTTGCTGTTGCTAGTGTACCCAATTACCAGCCTATTGTTATATAAACGGCCACTTTTAGGCCCATCATGCTACACCTCTCAAGTGTATTGCATGTGGTGGTCATGCCCTAAGAGGGCATGAAACATTGGCTACTTTTGGCTTCATTACTTGGTTTCCCTTTCGCCTACCTAGATGTTACTCCCCTCCATCTCCTTTGCAGGTTTACCTTACTTTATCCAGCCCTTAAATATTTATCTTTTTTTTTTAAAGATTTTATTTATTTATTTGACAGACAGAGATCACAAGTAGGCAGAGAGGCAGGCAGAGAGAGAGGAGGAAGCAGGCTCCCCACCGAGCAGAGAGCCCGATGCGGGACTCAATCCCAGGACCCCGGGATCATGACCTGAGCCGAAAGCAGAGGCCTTAACCCACTGAGCCATCCAGGTTCCCCTTAAATATTTATCTTATCATGCTATATGCCCTCCTTAGAAAATTTCCTCCACACACAGTTTCAGTTGTCACCACCTATGTATCAAGAACTCAAGTTTATCTCTTCAGCTAATTCCTATACTTTGAGCTCCAGACTTGTATACCCAACTGATGCTTTGACTTCCCCTCTGTTGTCTGAAGGGCCTTTCACAAAGGATTGGTCCAATACCAGACCCTTCCCCCTCCGCTCTTCCAGGAAATGTGGTCTTCCAAGTGTCACCACATTGGGTGATTAATAGCCTAATTTATCCACTTTCTTTCTTTTTTTTTTTTTTTAAAGATTTTATTTATTTGACAGAGAGAGGTCACAAGTAGGCAGAGAGTCAGGCAGAGAGAGAGGGGGAAGCAGGCTCCCTGCCTAGCAGAGAGCCTGATGCGGGACTTGATCCCAGGACCCTGAGATCATGACCTGAGCTGAAGGCAGAGGCTTAACCCAGGCACCCCTATCCACTTTCTTGACAGAAACAGAAAATTCAGCTTAGTGACATCTCTGTACATCACACCCAATCCATTCCAGACCTCAGACTTGTCAATTTCACCACCCAAGTCTTTCTCATACTAGTCTGTGTCTTTCCATTCTTTCTATCTCCATCACCAGTGCCACAGACTGAGCAACCATCTCTCTCACCGTCATCTCTAGAATAACCCCTAATGTGTATACAAGTATCTTCTCCCCTCTAACTCTTTCTAAACATGGTAGGTGAAATGATCGTTATTATTTTTTTTAAAGATTTTTATTTATTTATTTGAGAGAGAGAATGAGAGAGGGAGAGAGAGCATGAAAAGGGGGAGGGTCAGAGGGAGAAGCAGACTCCCCGTGGAGCGGGGGGCCCGACCTGGAACTCCATCTTGGGATTCCAGGATCATGACCTGAGCCCAAGGCAGTTGCTTAACTAACTGAGCCATCCAGGTGCCCTGAAATGATCTTTGGCAATTAACAGTTCAAATTGTGGTCACTGGCTCTGTTTAAACGTGCCTAAGGCTTCCCACTGCACTTAGGTTAAAAGCTAACTGTGTGGTTCCGAGTCTCACAAGCCTCTGCATGGTCTGGCTCCCCCTCGCAATTAGGCTTCATCTCATGCCACGCATCCCCTCACTTTCTTGGCTGGTCTTCTCATTTGCCATCTTCCCTTCTGGCCTCAGGACTGTTGCATCTCTATTCCTTTTGCCTGGAATGCTCTTTCTTCTCCATTTTGCCTTGTTATCCCTTACCCATCCTACATGTTTTAACTGAAGAATCCCTTCCTGGTATCGATAAGCAACTTTGCTGATCTCCTTGACCAGGACACATTCTTGTAGATGCTCTCGGTGCTTTGTACTTGGTGGTACTTGTCAAGGTTGTTATATTACATGTGTTTGTCTGTGGTTTTTTTTCTCCTCCTTTTTGGTAATTTAATTATGCCACATACCAGGATTGCTCTTCCATACCATCATGCCTGGAGCAGTGCCAGTAAACAGGTTCTTGTGAATATGTGTTGAAAGATGGACAAAAGGGGGCATAGTATAAAAAATAATTAGGGAAGGTAATATTGGGCAGCCTGTACAGAACCATCGAACATAATGCAGGGATGCTTTGCCTTTGGTTGTAGGAGAACAGATATTGTGGAGGGAGAATTCAAAGAGCTGTGTTTTTCAAATCAAGATGTACTTTCCCATCACTAATACTTTATTTTAAAATGGCTAATTATAACAGCTAGAAAGGATTGGTGGGGTGTGGGGCTGGGTGGGATGACTTTGTCAAGTTGAATACCAGACTTTTCCTGAAAATGGAAGTTTCTTTCGTGCTTTCTTTTCCCGTATAGAATGGCAAAATTATTGCAAAGATCCGTGGTGCAAATGCACCACTTGTTAATCAAAAAATTGTTAACTTGGTCGAAGAGGAGAAGAAAATTGCAGCAGGTGAAATGATTCGACCTCAGGTAGTGCTTTACAGTTTTATTCTTAAAAAAGTGCATTACATATTTTTTGTTGTATTTTCCCAAGTTTTATAACCATCTAGGTGTCTGAATGATACAGACTTTCTGGGAGGTATTTCGGCAATATGAATCAAAAGCCTTAAAAAACTCCTGTATCCTTTGACTGAACAATAACACTCCAGTAATTTTCCCAACAAAGATAATAAGACAAATATAGAAAAGAGCACTTACAGCACAGTTGTCTGTTATCAAAAATTTGGTATCAGTCTAAATGTCGAGCCACCCCCAGGTGCCAGGGTGTCTCAGTTGGTTATGCATCTGTCTCCAGTTTAGGTCATGATCTCAGAGTTTTGGAATCAACCAGAGAGCCTGCTTCTCCCTCTCCCTTTGCCCCTCTTCCCTGCTCATGTGCTCGCTCTCTCTTGCTCTCTCTCAAATAAAACAATAAGAATCTTTAAATGTCCAGCATTGCTGAGCAAGTTCCATAAGATGTCTGTAATTTTTGCCATAAATTATGCAAATCCATGCAGTGGAATATTAGTTAGTGTGTTCTGGCTCAGTACTTACTGTTATGGAAAAAGGACCAAGATCGATTGACAAATGAAAACAAAGACATCACTTTGCTAGGACACTTAGAATAAGATCCTGTGTGGGAAGTGTATCATTTATGTAATGAAAGATAAACTATTTAAAATTAAGAAAGAAGCTACAAAGCATGTGGAGGTATGAACATAATAGTATTAGAAAGGAAGCCACAGAGGAAAGTGATCAGAAATACAGGCAGATAAGGAAGAGCTACCGGTGTTAGTGAATTGAACACGCCTGAGCTCGTGCCTGTGCTCATGTGCACACACACAATATGTCCACGCACGCCAAACCAACCACAAGAGCAAAAAGTGGAAAGTGGAAAGTAGAGTCAAGAAATACTGAAAAATAGAAAGAAGAAGGTACAGGTTCAAGCTTGTACTAAATATTTGCCATAAAAAGTTTTAGTTTAAATGAGGAAAGGATTAAAAAAAATTGATAAACAGACTTAGGAATATTGGGTTAGCTCTTTGCATAAGAAATTTATATCATTTTCTCATATCATATACATAAATTACAGAGTTTGATATGAAGAAACAGCATAAAAGTATTAGAAGAAAATACTGGGGAACGTTTGTATTGCTGTAGGTTGAGGAAGGCATTGTAAGCATAACACAAGAGATACCAAAAAAAGGAAAAATTGATAGATTTGATTATTTAAAACCTTGAAGTGCACCCTAAAATGTAAAAGGAAAACAGCAAACTGGGAAAAATTCTTGTACTCTATGTCAATGTGCTAATACCCATACCATGCACAAAGTACTTTTTGAGTTGAGTGTTAAGAAAAAAATGAATTTTGGGGGAATTTACATTTATAATAGCGATTTTTAATATCTAACGACATTTTTTCTTTGCTTTTCAGGTTTTCTTATTTGTCAGGGAATCTTCTTCCTTCCCTTTTCTTTGTATGTGTCTCCCTCTCACTGCTGCACCCCTCACCCCATTCCCACTTGTTTGTGAAAATTGTAATAACTAGGAATTACTGAAGAGCTGCTGTTTGCCAAGATTTTAAAAGAGATCTCCTCATTTAATTTAGACAGAAATCTTTCCTCCCTAGTTATATTGAGATATAACTGACAAATAACATTGTGTTAATTGAAAGTATATGACATAAAGATTTGATATCTGTCTATATTGTGAAATGATCACTGAATTTAACATCTGTCACCTTCCAAAGTTAACAATTTTTTGTTGTTGTTGTTGTGAAGACTTTCAAGATCCACTCTCTTAGCAGCTTTCAAGTATACCATGCAGTATTATTGGTATAGCACCATGCTGTATGCTATGCTGTTAGAACTTATTTATCTTACCACTAGAGGTTTGTACCGTTGGGCACCTTCACACACTTCCTCCACTTCCCACCCTCTACCTCTGGTAACTGCCATTCTGCTCTTTGTGTTTATGAGTTTGGTTTTTTTTTAGATTCCACATATGAGTGAGATTGAATAGTATTTGTCTTTCTCTGTCTGACTGATTTCATTTAGCATAGTGCTCTCTAGGTCCATCTACGTTATACAAATAGTAGGATTTCCTTCTTTGTTATGTCTGAGTAATATTTCATTGCATACATATGCCACATTGTCTTTATCCATTCATCCATTGATGGATATTTAGGTTGTCTGCATATTTTGGCTATTATGAATAATCCTACAGGGAACATGGGTATGCACATAACTTTTTTTTTTTTTTTTTTTTTTTGAGAGAAAGAGACAGGGGAGGGGCAGAGGGAGAGAGAGAATCCCAAGCAGTCTCCAACCACAGCTGTGTGGAGCTCGATCCCATGACCCTGAGATCATGACCTGAGCTGAAATCAAGAGCAGGACGCCCAACCGACTGAGCCATCTGGGTGCACTCACACATAACTCTTTGAGATAGTGATTTCATAGTTGATCGTAGTAGTCTCTTAAGATCCTTTGTATTCATGTGGTATCTTTTTTAATGTCTCCTCTTGCATATCTTTTTCTTTTAATTAATTAATTAATTTTAAAGATTTTATTTATTTGACAGAGATCACAAGTAGGCAGAGACACAGAAGAGAGAGAGGAGAGAGCCCGATATGGGGCTCAATCCCAGGACCCGGAGATCATGACCTGAGCTGAAGGCAGGGGCTTTAACCCACTGAGCCACCTAGGCGCCCCCCACCCTGCCACATTTCTAATTTTATTTATTTGAGTCCTCTTTTTTTCTTTACAGTCTAGCTAAATGTCATTTTATTTTTTAAAAAAAACCAGCTTTCAGTTTCACTGATTTTTCTATTATCTATGTAGTATTCATTTTATTTATTTCTCCTCTGAACTCTGTTATTACCTTCATCTATTAACTTTGACTCCAGTAGGTCTCTTTTTCTAGCTTCTTAAAATGAAAAGTTAGGTAGTATATTTGAGCTCTTTTTTTTTTTTCTCTTAATGTAAGCATTTATCACTATAAACATCCTTCTTAGAACTCTTGTTGCACTTTGAAAGTTTTGATATGTAGTATTTCCATTTTCATTTGTCTCAGGTACTTTTAAATTTCTCTTTTGATTTCTTCTTTGACCCATTGGTTGTTCAGTAGCCTGTTTAATCTTCACAGATTTGTGAATTTTCCAGGTTTCTTCTTAGAGTTGGTTTCTAGTTTCATACTGTTGCGGTGGGAAAAGATGCTTGATATGGCCTTACATGTGGTCCGTCCTGGAGAATGTTCCACGTGCACTTGAGAAGAGTGTGTGTTCTGCTGCTTTTGGGTAGAATGTTTTATAAATGTTAAGTCCACCTGGCCTAACATATAGTTTAAGTCCGTTGTTTTCTTATTGATTTTTCTGTATGGGTGGTTTATCCAAAAGTAGCTGGTTGCACTGAACCCAACAACTGAACCCCTCTGATGGCCACCATAGTTAGGCTGTAAGGGATGTGTCCTTTGGGAGCAGCCACAAAAGCTAGGGTTGGTTGCCAGATGTGCGCTCAAGCCATCTTCATGTGGACATCACCCACCTTCTGCAGGGCAGAGGGAAGGTGCCAAGATGGCACCTGGTACCTGTCATCCTCCCTGGTCGGAGAGGACTACAGTCAGCCCCTAGATCTGTGTTCATTTAGGAGCCTGTCTCTCAGGCTACAGCTTTTAGGAGTTTCAAATAGGCTTCTTTCAGAGAAAAACTGGGCATGTCAGTGAGCTGCCTGTGCATTGAGCCCTGATGGGATAGCCACAGCCCGTCCTTATCAGCCTGTTAAGAACTGTTTGTTTAGTCTCTTGGGACTCATGGACACAAGCCCTATTTGGCTTTCAGAGGTAGGGATTTGGGGGACCTAGCTCTCAAATGGAAGTCTTGAAATTTGGCACATTATAGGGTGAGTCTAAACCCTTCACTCCTGAGGGAGATGCTGATTTTCCCTCCCAACTGTGTGTCACTGTGGTGATGGTGAAGTTGATGGTCATGTTGTGTCTGAAACTCTTATACTCTCCTACCCATTTCAATATGGCTTTTTTTTTCCCCCTCATTCACCTGACATGTGGGAGTTGCTTAGCCTTTCTCTGGATTTCTTTCAGGGGAAATTTTTTTTTATATAGAGCTGTAGATTTGGTGTGTTTATGGGAGGAAGTTCAGCCTTTTATATTGCCATCTTGAATGGGAATCTCAAGAAATCTTATGAGAGATGGGGCACCTGGGGGGCTCAGGTGTTAAGCATCTGCCTGCGGCTCAGGTCATGATGGGATCGAGCCCTGCACTGAGCCCTGCATCCGACTGCCTGCTTGGTGGGAGGCCTGCTTCTCCCTGTCCATTCCCCTTGCTTGTGTTCCGTCTCTTACTGTTTCTCTCTGTCAAATAAATAAATAAAATCTTGGGGCACCTGGGTGGCTCAGTGGTTAAAGCCTCTGCCTTCGGCTCAGGTCATGATCCCAGGGTCCTGGGATCAAGCCCTGCATGGGGCTCTTTGCTCAGCAGGGAGCCTGCTTCCCCTTCTCTCTCTCCACCTGCCTCTCTGCCTACTTGTGTTCTCTGTCTGTCAAATAAATAAAATCTTTAAAAATAAATAAATAAAATAAATAAAATCTTAAAAAAAATCCAAATCTTATGAGATAGTTACAAATAATAAGACAGGGCTTTAAAAACGTTAAGTCATTTCCCCAAAAACAGACAGCTGGTAAGTGTTGAAACCAGAATTTGATGTCAGGCGGAGTAACTCCTAAACATATACTCCTAATTGCTATATTCTATGTACCTTTCTCTGTGTATACTCTGTTCTCTGGTTATGTTGTTGTTCTGATTGTTCTTACAGAATGATTTCCTGTTTTAATTAATAACAGTTGAATGTAAGAAATGTATTAATCTGTTTATTTTATATTATTCCACTTTGTTGAGTGCTTCTGTTGTTTAACTTTCTTATTTAATTGACTGGTCTACCACAGTCCTGTCTGATAGTAAAAAAAATACAACTCATGTTGTGAGTCACATACATAATTTAAAATATTCTACTAATCACATTAAAAGCAACAAAGAAAAAAAGGGAAATTATTATTATTTTTTTCTTTTCAAATATTTATTTAAATTCTAGTTAGTTAGCATATAATGTAATATTGGTTTCAGGAGTAGAATTCAGTGATTCATCATTTACATACAACACCCAGTGCCCATCATGACAAGTGCCGTTCTTAATGCCCATCACCCACCTAGCCCATCCCCCACACACCTCCCTCCATCAACTCTCAGTTTGTTTTCTGTCATTGAGAGTCTCTTATGGCTTGTTTCCCCTCTCTCTCTTTTTTAGAAAAAAAGTGAAACTAATTTTTTAATCCTATATATTAAAAAGATTCCCATTTAAATATGTACTCAATATAAAAAATAAGGTATTCTGCAATCATTTTTTCATACTAAATCTTTGGAATGTGCTGTGGAGCTATTGCTTATGGCACTTCTTAATTTGGACTAAGTTCATTTTCAAGTGCTGAAATAGCCTTATGTGGTTAGTGGTTGTTCTGTTGGCCAGCACATGTCCAGCAAATATAAAGTCAGATCGATTTGAAGTTATAGCTGGTATAATTATCTTATTCCCAATTATAATAAGAATGAGAGCTTCCAGTATAGTCATTTCCATACATTTTGGGGTCTTTATTTCATCGACACTCTGAAATTATGCATTCTCTTGCCAAAAAATGTATATATGTAAATATATAAACCTTTCAGATAGTTAAAACAGAATCACAGAAGCACTTTAAGGGTTTCTCAAGAAATTAAGGAACTCCCATTCCTATCCTTCCCAGTGTTTTACTTTATAGTAGAAAATTGGTTATTGTTTTGAGCAAGACAGTTTTTTATAAGTTAAGGAGGTATTTTTCTGTTTCTAGTTTACTAAGGGAAATGGTCAGGATTGCATCTTGAAACTCATTGAATGCCCTTTTGATCTTTAACATGATAATTATGTATCTGTTGCTTTCTTTCTATTTATTTATTTATTTGAGAGAAAGAGAGAGAGAATGCAGGGGAGGGGCAAAGGAGAGGGAGAGAGAGAATCTCAAGCAGACTCCCCACTGAGCATTGAGCCCAATGCAGGGCTTGATCCCATGACCCTGAGATCATGACCTGAGCCGAAACCAAGAGTTGGATGCTCAACCAACTGAGCCACCTAGGTGCCCCTAATTTATTGCTTTGTTATTACTCTCTGCTTCTTTCTTATTTTATTCCTTGTGCTCTTTCTAAGTTTTAAGGTTTTTTGTTTTTTTTTTTTTTTAATTTGTCAGAGAGAGTGAGCACAGGCAGAGAGAGAGGCAGGCAGAGGCAGAGGGAGAAGCAGGCTCCCTGCCGAGCAAGGAGCCCGATGTGGGACTCGATCCCAGGACCCTGGGATCATGACCTGAGCCGAAGGCAGCCGCCCAACCAACTGAGCCACCCAGGCGTCCCAAGGTTTTTTTTTTTTTTAAGATTTTATTTATTTATTTGACAGGCGGAGATCACAAGTAGGCAGAGAGGCAGGCAGAGAGAGAGAGAGAGGAGGAAGCAGGCTCCCTGCTGAGCAGAGAGCCCGATGCTGGGCTCGATCCCGGGACCCTGGGATCATGACCTGGGCCAAAGGCAGAGGCCTTAACCCACTGAGCCACCCAGGCACCCCAAGGTTTTTGGTTTTTAATTAGTTTCCATATGTATTATTTCTGAAAGCCTTACCATCCTAATCATTTTAAACATTCTTTTTTTTTTTTATTTCAGTGGAAAGATGGGGAAAAGTAGTGTTAGATATATGTGGGCACATTTCCACTTTACCCTTTATCCCTCGGATTATAAATATTTATTAGAACAAAATTTCTAAAAACTCTTTTCCTATCATATTAAAATGTAATTTCTACTTGCATTTCTCTTCCACAGTATCATGAAATCCTGTTTGTAGACCCAGATGAGGATGATGATGGGGAAGCACCCAGTGAAAGTGTTGGTAAGTAAATTTCCTGCAGGGTAACGGGCAAGGGACTTGTGTACATTGATGTCCAGTAGAGCACTAGTTGTAGGACCAGAAAAGCTGGTGGTGACCGCAATGTTATTGTTATGGGACTGGCAGGATAATACTAGACTCTGTTATTAACAAGCAAACCTTTTGCTTCCCTTGCCTTCCATTTGGTCTCTGTGCCTACAGCCTTCGGAGGTTACCCAGGACCAGGGGGTTCCTGTCTCCTGTGACTAATGAGACAGCAGCCTCCTCTTATTTCATCCTTCGTCTTCTTTTAAAACCTTGTGAAAATAATTTCTTCCTCAATGACCCACATGCCAGTTTACTTTACAGTTAAAAACTTTCCTCCTGGATTGTCTGTGTAGATGTGTGAGTGTATGTTCATACTTTGGAGGGAGCAGAGACAGTGTCCTCAGTGGGCTGTCGTGCACTAAACGCTCATCATAAGAATGTGTAGATAGGGACGCCTGGGTGGCTCAGTGGGTTAAGCCTGCGCCTTCAGCTCAGGCCATGATCTCAGGGTCCTGAGATCGAGCCCGGCATGGGGCTCTCTGCTTGGTGGGAAGCCTGCTTTCCCCTCTTTCTCTACCTGCCTCTCTGCTTACTTGTGATCTATCTCTCTCTCTCTCTCTCTCTCTCTGTCAAATAAATAAATAAACAAATCTTAAAAAAAAAAAGAATGTGTAGATAAATGTAGATAAATCTGTAGATGGTGAAATCCATCAGTCTGTTATGTTTGCTTGTGTTGAAACTCCACTCATCAGTGATACTATGATTTTAATACATGTGAATTATATTAAATAACTAGTGCCCACCTAATTCTTTTTTTTTTCTTTTTTTCTTTTGCCTTGGGACCACCAATTTTTGTGAATGTTTCTCCTGCATGCAAATACAGGAACTGTACTTTGATTCTATGGAGAACCTTTGGTGGTAGTTGGAGTGCAGTAATAACAACAAAGCTGTCAATGAAAAAAAAACTCACTGGAAATTAATAATTTATGTTTCTAATAGCCAAATCCTTCATTACCTAGACTTTATGCCAAGAAAATGAAATTCTCTTTTTTTCCCTAGATCAACTCTACAGTATTGCTATTATCAAACCTGATGCTGTGATTAGTAGAAAATCTCAAGAGATTAAACAAAAAGTAAGTGATATTTCCCCACAATACTTTAAATTAATTGCAACATAACAACGTCTGGATTGTCAGTTTGGAGACAAACTTATCATTTAGGGTGAAATGGAACATAAATTTCTGGTGCTAGTTACCTCCAAAGGCTTGGAATGTTTTGTCTTGACAAAAGTCAGACCTACTCAAGTATCTTTATTTAAAGAACTCTGCTCTACCAGCGTCTAATATAAATGATAAAAATTACAGTTCTTATATTGGATTATAACAAATGTTCTTCCTGCTTAGTTATTAATGATGTAAACTTGTTATAAGTTTACACTGGCTTGTTTTTTTTTCTTTATGTTGTGACAAACGTATGGTCCTTTTTAGATACATGGTAGAGTAAGGAAGCATTTAATGTTTTGGTTTGGCTTTAGAGATAAAACAAATTTTTGTAAGAGGAAAACTGTATTCTACTCCAAAGATCCACAGACATTTCCTATAGAGGGCCAGAGAGTAACTATTTTCAGGGTTGTGGGGCATATGATCTCTGTCACCACTGCTGAACTGTCATCACATTGAGAAAGCAGTGTAGGTAGTACGTAAATGAATGGGCGTGGCCACGCTCCAATAAGCTTTATTTCCAAAGACAGGTGGTGGACCAGATGTTGACTGCAAGCTGTACTTTGCTGACTCTTTAACAATGACTTTGTGTTGACACAGCAACAGTAAATTAAATTTGAAAGACTGTTGCCTGGAGAATAGAGGAGGTCACCTAGGGAGCTACCAGGAGGGGTTGGCCATCCCTTGATGAACTTCCCATCATGCACTCCTTCTTGAGCTACAGCAGCACGATCACTGATTAACCTATGAGAAAGTCGTTGGTTCACAGTCATGGGATGTATGGTCTCTTCTTTTTGTGCACTGATTTAATAATATCACTCTCTAAGGATAGCCCTTTTCTTCCAGATTTTGGTGTGTATGTGTGGGGGCATCAAACCACACCCCCACCCCCCATGGATTACTTATACCTTATAAACTTTAAAAAAGTAGTATCACATAGTCATGGTTTACTGTTCCTTATTCGAGTACATTTTGATTAGCTAGGACAGTAAAGCTTTTCTAAATTAAATAGTTCTTTCCGTTGGGGCAATTCTATTAAGCGTAAGTTCATCTGCGACTCTCCCTCAGAACAATGTATTACTTAAAATATAACCCATGGGAAATTTTACTAGTTACCAAGCACGTTTAGATACGGCCTTAAGAAAAACACATACTGGCAACAGGCCTCTGGGGGAGAGGACGATAGACGGCCTTGAAGCCGAGCAGCTGGGAATGCCCGGCCGGCTCAGGGTGGAACGGGGGCGGCTTCATTTTTCCGTTATCTCCCCTTCCCCCGGAGAGCACCTGCGGCTAATTAGATAAGTCCTTTAAATGTGCTTGTTCAACTATAAACTTTATACTGCTTGTCCAGACATATTTTGACCTCCTTCTTGTTTATCTACAAGGCCTATGACTAATGTTGGGCCTCCTTCGGCTCTTCTGTGGGTTACTGTTTCTACCTAATAAAAGCGGGACTGAGGCGTTGTTCGGGGCAGCAGTCTTCTCTACTGTCGTCCCCTGCTCCCTTTCTCTTGCAGCTGACTTGTTTGTGCCTCATTCTTCTCCCATGCGCGGACAGGAAGTGGCATTCGTCTTAATATTTTTGTTTTGACAGAGAAAATAACATTTCAGAGATGTAAATTATGAATATCTCCTGAATATCTCACCTCTCTGGAATACGGTATTGGGCTAATAGCCAAAAGGACAAAAAAACCCAGGAGAATATTTTGAATCGAAAAAAATGAACACACTACATACTTAAATTACAGTAAAGGAAAGCTTATCAGGTTTAAATATTGATTGTTTGGGTCTTACTTTCCGTTGTCAGACACTAAGTAATGTAAAAAGACATGATTTGAGTATTTGGAAATTATTCAAGTTAGACTGTCAGGAGAGGGTTCAGAAGGATGTATGTAGTGCTCTGCCGTATCAGAAGACCAATGGAAACCAGTAGAGTGTTTAGTTTCATAATAGAAGCAGGAGGCACCTGGTGCTGGATACGCCCGTCAAACTGTAATTACTGAGTTACTTTGAACCTGGATTATACTTACATTACATTATTTAGTACCTCAGTAGACTTGGCATATTTGCTTCAAACTTCTCCTTGTTACATTTTACTGTACTTGACATGCAAACTGGATTTGTTTTTAAATTAAGTTTTTTGTTTTTTTGGTTTTTTTGGGACAGAGCATGGCTAAATCTTAAATTCTAGCCTTTTCCATAGTTTGGATAGTTTTTTTTTTTTTGATAAAGTGTAAAATATACTAGATTATGAGTGATGGTCTCAACAAAGGAAAGCCTTTTAAGAATTAATGTTAAAAAAAAAAGAACTAATGTTAAACCAATTTTGAAGGTAGATGGTCAAAAAGTGCTTATAAACGTGTGTCTTTGTGACTGATTCAGAAAGTACAGTATTTTCCCTTGGAATTTACTTAGTTGTTTCATGTTTTGGGGCAAGTCACTTAATGGAAATACTGCAGAGTCTCTGTTTCGAGCTTTGAAAACTTACAGACCAGGAGGCATGACAACGACCTTCTTTGTTTACGTAGTTTTGGGCCTCTTCAGACCTAGTGCCCTATGGGTCGTGCTGAAGTCTTTACTTGAAATGTGTTCAAATCCGGGTGGTTTGTTAAACACAGGAAAGAAATGTCCTTGCCTTGTCTTACATGTGCTCCCCGCTGTGCCTGGATCCGACTCTCTCTGCGAAGATCCTCAAGGCAGGCTTTGTCATAGAAATGGAGGATAAGAGGTTGCTCACTGAACAACAAGTAAGGGACTTCTATCATCGGACAGCAGACCAGGTAAGGAAAGTAGGCACAAACGAAAAGAAGCTGCTGTGTTTTCAAATGCAGCTGCAGAGCAAGAGCGGATGGTCCGACTGGTCTTTGTTGGAGTGAAGCCCTGTTCGGCTTACGTACTCTCAGATTCCCTGCATCAGCCTCTGGGAGTGAACATCCAGGCCTTCCCTATAGATTTTTATCCCCAGCTGAAAGCTCCTTCTCATAACTCTCACAGGGAAGCCTTAATCCTTTCATTACCTAAAGGCCCATGTCCCAAGTTCTTTTCTTTTCTGCCTTGGGGAATATAAGAAAGGAGTGCTGTGTATTGGAAAGGGCAGTGGTTTGGGGGTCAGAAGACAGAGGTTCTGGAAATCTCCTGCCCAGTCTAGCAGCCATCCGTTACGCATGGCCATTTGAATTTAAATTCACTAAAATCAAATCAAGTAAAACAAGATGGAGAGTTTTCGGTTGCACAGGCCACGTTTCAGGGACTCAGTAGCTGCACGGGGCTACGCGTGTTGGAGAGCCCAGAAGAGCATATTTTTCATCAAAGAAAGTTCTAGTGAACGGCACCGTGTCAGCTGGCTGTGACACTCAGGCCACCTCTATTGGCCCCAGGAAAAGGTCGGACCCACTGGCTCAGCATCATGTGGGAACTTTTGAGTCAATCCACTTTCAAAGCCCTCCTCTCAACCTCCATGGTCATGAACTCTGGGACTGGGCTTCTCAGTTCTGTGTTTTCACAAGCCCGGCAGAGGATCTGGAAGCACCCCGAAGTTTGAGAATGGTTATTAGACCATCCTTAGGGTCAGTCCCTGTGAGCTCTGAACTTCCATCCTTCCAACGTGCGACTGTTCACCGGGGGCTGATAGAACGAACATTCCCTTGCCTAGTGGTTGGGAAGGGGACGATGCTGCTTGGGTGGGGGAGTGGCTGCCTTTTTAGACTTCTATCTCAGAAGCCTGAAGTAAGCAGTTTATTGTCTTATTTTGTAGCCTGACTTTGAAGAGTTTGTCCTTTTTATGACCAGCGGTCTGAGCCATATTCTAGTTGTATCTCAAGGAAATGAGGAACAGCCCATCCTGGGAGAAACTGGGCCCAATCCTGAGACCGAAGATAAAGAAACATATGAAGATCACCCTGCTGTGGTCATACCTCCAGGGATGAAGAAGAAGAGGGACAGGTAGCTCGAGACCAGGAAACCTACCATTAGACACTGGGTTAGTAGGTAGTGAAGTGTAATATCCAAATGTCTCAAAATCCAAGAATGCACTTTTAAAAAATATTTTATTTACTAAAGAGAGAGAGAGATCACAGAGGGAGAGGGAGAAGCAGCCTCCCGCTGAGCAGAGAGCCCGATGCGGGACTCAATTCCAGGATGCTGGGATCATGACCTGAGCAGAAAGCAGACCCTTAACCGACTGAGTGTCCCCCGCCCCCACCAGGCACCCCCAAGAACACATATTTTAATGTTGGATGCACAAATGTTTTTTTTTTTTTCTTTTCAGTGTAACAGTATTCATTGTTTTTGCACCACACCCAGTGCTCCATGCAATACATGCCCTCCCCAATACCCACCACCTGGTTCCCCCAACCTCCCACCCCCCCCGCCCCTTCAAAACCCTCAAGTTGTTTTTCAGAGTCCATAGTCTCTCATGGTTCTCCTCCCCTTCCAATTTCCCTCAACTCCCTTCTCCTCTCCATCTCCCCATGTCCTCCATGTTATTTGTTATGGTCCACAAATAAGTGAAACCATATGATAATTGGCTCTCTCTGCTTGACTTATTTCACTCAGCATAATCTCTTCCAGTCCTGTCCATGTTGCTGCAAAAGTTGGGTGTTCATCCTTTCTGATGGAGGCATAATACAAGTGTTTCTTCCTGTCGATCTAAAAAACCATATATATAGCAAAGCTGGGATTTCCCTGAAAGTTTATGTCAAGAGGACTAGAAAGGGAAAAATGTGTCCTGTTTGTCTTTCTAAAGCTGGACACACCGGTCTGGCCTCCCAGCCTGGGGCCTTCTGGTAGATTGGGACCGTGTGTCATTCCCGCCAGGTCTCTCTCCTCTCCCGTCTCCCCACATTCACTCCCACCTGCCCTGCGACCTACTAAAGACATGAGAGGTACACTCTCAGAGCCCTTTTTTTACTTAAGGCAGTTAGTGGTTATAAATTGCTAAGAACCAAATGGCTGTATATTTTCACTACTGGGTTTTTAAATATTTGAAAATGAATGTAAGGACTAGACATAGCGCTGGTTTCATGCACTGCCGTTGTATCTTTTATTCCTTGGAAGACTCAGAAAGTCCAGTTTACCACGAGTGTCATCAGGGCTATGCCTGAAACCAAGGTGGGTGAGCAGGAAGCTGCTGAGAGGAGCCGAGTCTTTTTTTTTTTTTTTTTTTTTTTGAGAGGAGCCGAGTCTTGAGAGTCATCATGTGTCTCTTCCCAATGGACAGCACATCTTCACTGCGTTTTCTGTCAGGCATCTCTAGAACTTTCCTTGTGGTCTTATTAATGTGTGGAGTGGCTTTTCTTGAGTAGCTGTATCTGCTGTTTCTACTGGTGTCATACCTTTTAGGTAGCAGGGTGACCCTAGAGTCATTGGTTATGGTTTTAAGTGGGATCGAGGGGCTTAGAGTTAAGTCAACTGCCAAAACAGGGCTTTGTGAACAGTAGTACTCAATTTTACAGTCTTAAGGGGGAATGATAGTCAGTGGTCAGAGGAAAGGTTTGGGTGGGGAGCGTCGCACTCAAAAAGGTACCAGACTTCATACTGGAACTTTTGAGCTATTAAAAAGATGTTCTGTGAAGCACTCATTGAGGCAGCTTGCATAAGAGAAGTCAGCCTCCTGCCGGTGCTGTAGCTCATGAGTCTTCATCACACCCGCCTTTGAAAAGCAGTTGTCTCCCGTTGTTAGAATACCAACATAATAACACGAACAGTTTAGCCCATTGGCTGGGTGGGTGTGGAGTGAGATGTGTTAATCTTGCTTTGGAAAAGTCTGCAGTTTTTGTTTTTTTTTTTTTAAGATTTTATTTATTTATTTGACAGACAGAGATCACAGGTAGGCAGAGAGGCAGGCAGAGAGAGAGGAGGAAGCAGGCTCCCTGCTGAGCAGAGAGCCCGATGCGGGGCTCGGTCCCAGGACCCTGGGATCATGACCTGAGCCGAAGGCAGAGGCTTTTACTGAGCCACCCAGGCGCCCCTGCAGTATTTTTTTTCTGAACTTAGAGACTCCATTTGCCTTTGGCCCATGTTTTTCCTGAGCAGTGGCCCCAGGCAGGCAGCGTGGAGCGGTGGGGAACATGTTTGTCTGGGAATCTGTTTGCACAGCTTGCGTTCTGGAAGCAGAGTGTAACACGTGTCAAGCACTCCTACTGTCGTCTTTTAAGTAAGCCCAGAACCCAAAGGATCAAGGACAAGAACTCTCACGAGTGATTTACACGTCTGTTCACTTTCTTTCTTTGTGGCTACTTCTCCGCTATCTCAGAGCCTCCTCACCTTCCTCCCTGGGTGGTGGTGGGGCTGGTCCGTGAGGAAGAAAGGAAATTAAAAGCAGGGCAATTAGAGTGGGAGGGGTAGGTGGCTCCTTCTGTGAACATGAGCAGAGCTCCCCTTCTTGGTCAGGGTGGTCGTCCCCGCAGAGAAAAACTCACATGTGAACCCACATGGTCTGGGAAAACTTTCTGTACGTCAGCAGTAGCCCACGGGACTCAGTGGTTGGCCGGCAGGAGGACCCAGGAAGACAGGACACAGGCAGCCGTAGTTTTCATCCAGATCCCAAATTTGTCCATGATGACTTTCGATCACAGTCTGTTATCTATTTGCTTGTTTGTCTCCTTAATCAGGCTGTGTATTAAGAACTCAAAGGTCAGAGTCCTTTATCTTTGCTTTCCAGTGATTCTACAGAAGAGGAAGGTGTGGTTCTACTAGCTATGTTGTGAGGAGTCAGATAAGTGGTTACTGGAAATCTTCACTCACTCACTCATTCACTCATTCATTCTTTATGCATCCTTCTGTTTACTTAATATTTATTAAATCCTACTATGTGCCAAGTCCTGGGGATACAAAGATGGAGGGAAATGAAATGATCTCTAAAGTTCCTTTCAGCTCTGAATCTTTATGACTCAGTGAAGATGTCAGTGCCTACTTCCTATAATATATTGTGTTTCTTTCTCCATACAAAGTGTATATTCTATTCTTGGTAACCAATTTATCTCTATACATGTCATAACTGTAGAGAGCAAGTTTTTCTTTTATAAAACTCTCATTTAGATTGAAGATAATAGATACAATTCCTAAAATAATCTTTAAAAATATTTCTGGGTTCTGAGCGGTCCGAATTGTATACCTTTAGTTTCTACTCCCATCTCCAGAGCTTTCTTGCCTCTCTAGCATCAGAGAGAACCTGTGCTCATAAGCATCTGGCCATAGGTGAGACCTGGAGTTCTGTTCCTTCAGAACTAAGGAGAAGGGGAGGGCAGTGTGGTGCTTTCTCCACTGACAGGGAAGTGTCTGCGCTCAATCACGGGGGATAAGAACCTGGGGATAACCAACCAACAGACTTGTAACTCCTCAAGGCCAGGTTGATACTGGACTACACTGGGCTATCCTGAACCACCCCCTACTGAGAGCCCAAGATGGAGCTGAGCAGAATTACAAAAATTGCCTGCCTTTGAGGACCAGCTCTATAAAGGCTCTTACCATTTGTTCCCACAGTGGAGTGACACCTTGCTTGCTTGTAGCCTAGAGGCCATTTTTGTCTCTCAGCTACAGGGTTTCCAACACCTCATATACCAAAACCCAGATGTAAGCCCCACTAAACCAACCAAAAAAAAAAAAAAAAAAAAAAAAGACCGTCCACCTGAGGGAGCCTAGCAGCCAGAGAAAGGAAGATCTACACAAAAATCAAACATAAGCCCAGTGAAAAAGAACTTCTAGTGCTGGAAAAATCTTTAAGTAAAATAATAGTACAAATACTACTACTGCTACTACTAATAACATATAACTAATAATATATAACTACTACTAATAATAATGCTTGAGACGCAAGTGCTACATACACATAAAAAGAGACTTTCAAATTTGAACCATAAAATAGTGATTTGAACTCTAAATTCAGTGGAGAATTAGACAGTGTGATAGTCGTTTGAGACTTGACTTTAATGACTTGGGAAACCAGGTGAAAGAAATAGCTTACAGTACAGAAATGAGACAGACTTCATGAGAGCAAGAGAATAAACAATGTGGAGAATATACTGGGAAAAACCCATGTGCTAGTAAGAGAAATTCCATACAGAATAGAATAGATGAACAAGCTATAATTCAACAAAGAATAGGGGAAAAAATTCCCTGAAATGAAGAAATAAATGCATCTGCTAATTGAAAGGGCTTACAGTAGCCCAGCCTGGACTGATGCACAAAAATACAGACGGGATATCCTGGGAAAAAGCACTGAATGCCATTTCCAGAGAGAAAGAACAGGCAGTGATGTGCTCAGTATGTCTGAAATCCCAAGCAGGTAATTTTCTTAACACTCCTCTCCTCTATATGATAATATTATTTTTAGTGCTAATTATTGAACAAGGAAAATAATGATGGCCAGGAAAAAACATAAATAGTGAAGATTGTTCTTTGTGAAACATATAAGCAAAAAAAAAAAAAAAGAATATTCTAATACCAAAAATGAGAAAAATAATAGGCTAAAACTGTTTAATTATATTAATGTGTTTTCTTAGAAAGGAAAAAAGCATTCATACTTATATATGTATTAGTCTATCACAGTAATAAGGTGCAAATTTTGTTTGTAAGCCTTAAATTTTGGAGATTTGTTAATGGCTTTCTCAGAATTGATCTTTACTGTATATTCATCTTAAATAGAGTTACATAAAATTCCTGTTTCACAATAAACTCCAGAAATTGCATTCTGCCAATAGCTTTGTTGTTTTAATATTGATTCTTACATGCAGAGTACAAGCTAGAGTACACTGTTTATTAAAGATAAGGAATAAAAATATGCCAACTTGAAGCCTACACATGTATTATTAAAATTTAACGCTAACCACAGGAATTATTTAGACAAAATTTTTTTCAAGGAGGAGTAAATTTATCACTAACATTGTTTAGAATCACTGATGATACTAAAAAACAGCCCAACTTTTAGTTTAAAATTGGGTTAACATTTGTTAGAGGCAGTGCATCCCCCAGTGACTTGCACTTGGTTCCCTTCCACCACCTGCATAGTTGGCAGCAATTGAGAACAAGTTTCTTACAAGGAAAAATTCTTCCTCTGGCATGGGACTTGTCATCAGGCCACTGAGAGAAACAGCATACCCCCTGCATCCTAATGAAGCCGGCATATCCTCTACCTGGAGAAACAAAGGAAGATATGCTCAAGGACATGCTTAGGAATATATGGCCTGAAAAATATTTGAAAGAAGACTTGACCAAACAAAAAGTGAAAAGAGACACTTCAACATGAGGGAGAAGAGGGAAGAGAAATGGTTCTTCTCAGAGTGGAGAGAAGAGAGCTGAAATGAAGAAGGGACACAGTATTTTAAAGTTCTTTTTCAAGTTTAGAGAAATGGGGATAGATGGGATGTTAGAGCTGAGAAATAGTGTGCCATAACATTAAGAAATATTTGGAACACATGTTTTTGGTTACAGAAGCTGCTAAAAGATGGTGAACATCAGTGCCATGGATAAGTATAATAGAACCTCTACATTAACAAGGGGAACACATGGAATGGATAGCAATTTGCTCAGACCAGCAAAATAAGGGAAAGAAAAAAAGAAAAAAGTACAATTTAAAATAAATGGTGTATATATAAAGTCAGATGGAAGGAAGGTAGTTAAGTATATGGCTATTATACTAAATATGAAAAGGTTAACTATCCCATTAAATACAGAGATTACTATTAAGGCTAAGGTAAAAAAAGGTACATTAAAAAACATCATAGTAACAATGGATCATCAATGGGTACTAAAACCACTGCATGAAAAATATATACAGTTTCAAATAGTGTTCTCACAGATTTCTTTTTATTTATAAGGTGGACACTGTAGCTTTCCAGAGGAGCAAAGAGGAAGATACTGCTTTAACCACATTAATACCATCAACAATGGGAAAAACTTAAATTGTGTACATCATATTGTGGTGTATGAAGGATACAACATTACTTATATAAAACTCCTGCCAAAGATTTCATACCCTGAAATTAATAGGAAACTACCGGTCTGTCTAATTGTTTGAAACCATCCTAAATGAGGAACACTCTGCAAAACAGCTAAGCTGGACTTTACAAAATGTCAATATCATGAAAGATGAAAAGGCTGAGGCCTTGACAGAGATTCAAGGAGACTAGGGAGCTAGGACAATTACAGGCAATGTATGGTCCAGGATTAGGAAAAATTACTATTGATGGGACATACTGTAAGATTGGTGAAATTTGAATATGAACTATTTATGAGATAATAGTTTTGTATCAATGTGAACTTTCCTGATATTTAGGAGGGTGAATGTTTAAAATATCTGCAGCCTGCTCTTAAATGGTTCAGTCAACATACACATAACACACACACACACACACACACACACACACACGACAGGAGAGGGAGTGAGAGGGACAGAGAGAAGAAATGTGGCAAAATGTTAACAGTTGGTGAACCTAGAGTTCATTATACTTGTCTTCCAACCTTCCTGTCAATGGAATTATTTTCAAAATAAAAAGTTTCAAAAACTAGAGAGAAGAACCACATGGTCCTCTCAATTGATGCAGAAAAAACTTTGGACAAAATCCAGCATTCGTTCCTGATTAAAATGCTTCAAAGTATAGGGATAGAGGGAACATTCCTGAACTTCATCAAATCTATCTATGAAAGACCCACAGCAAATATCATCCTCAATGGGAAAAAGCTTGTAGCCTTCCCGCTGAGATCAGGAACACGACAAGGATGCTCACTCTCACCACTCTTGTTCAACATAGTATTAGAAGTCCTAGCAACAGCAATCAGACAACAAAGAGAAATAAAAGGTATCCAAATTGGCAAGGAAGAAGTCAAACTCTCTCTCTTCACAGATGACATGATTCTTTATATGGAAAACCCGAAAGACTCCACCCCCAAACTACTAGAACTCATACAGCAATTCAGTAATGTGGCAGGATACAAAGTCAATGTCCAGAAATCCTTGGCTTTCTTATACACTAACAATGAAAATACAGAAAGGCAAATTAGAGAATCGATTCCATTTACTATAGCACCAAGAACCATAAGATACCTCGGAATAAACCTAACCAAAGAGGTTAAAGATCTGTACTCGAGGAACTACAGAACACTCCTAAAAGAAATTGAAGAAGACACAAAAAGATGGAAGACCACTCCATGCTCTTGGATTGGAAGAATAAACATTGTTAAAATGTCTATACTGCCCAGAGAAATCTATACTTTTAATGCCATTCCGATCAAAATTCCACCAGTATTTTTCAAAGAGCTGGAGCAAATAATACTAAAATTTGTATGGAATCAGAAGAGACCCCGAATTGCGAAGGAAATGTTGAAAAAGAAAAACAAAACTGGGGGCATCATGTTACCTGATTTCAAGCTTTTCTACAAAACTGTGATCACCAAGACAGCATGGTACTGGCATAAAAACAGACACATGGACCAGTGGAACAGAGTAGAGAGCCCAGATATGGACCCTCAACTCTATGGTCAAATAATCTTTGACAAAACAGGAAAAAATAGTGGAAAAAAGACAGTCTCTTCAATAAATGGTGCTGGGAAAACTGGACAGCTATATGTAGAAGAATGAAACTCGACCATTCTCTTACACCGTACACAAAGATAAACTCGAAATGGATAAAAGACCTCAACATGAGACAGGAATCCACCAGAATCCTCGAGGATAACATAGGCAGTAACCTCTTTGATATCAGCCACAGCAACTTCTTTCAAGATATGTCTCCAAAGGCAAAGGAAACAAAAGCGAAAATGAACTTTTGGGACTTCATCAAGATCAAAAGCTTCTGCACAGCAAAAGAAACAATCAACAAAACAAAGAGGCAACCCACGGAATGGGAGAAGATATTTGCAAATGACAGTACAGACAAAAGGTTGATATCCAGGATCTATAAAGAACTCCTCAAACTCAACACACACAAAACAGACAATCATATTAAAAAATGGGCAGAAGATATGAACAGACACTTCTCCAATGAGGACATACAAATGGCTACCAGACACATGAAAAAATGTTCATCATCACTAGCCATCAGGGAGATTCAAATCAAAACCACATTGAGATACCACCTTACACCAGTTAGAATGGCCAAAATTAGCAAGACAGGAAACAATGTGTTTTGGAGAGGATGTGGAGAAAGGGGAA
This sequence comes from Martes martes, assembly GCF_963455335.1. Lineage (NCBI taxonomy): Eukaryota > Metazoa > Chordata > Mammalia > Carnivora > Mustelidae > Martes > Martes martes. The sequence continues at coordinate 19,090,226 of NC_137899.1, read as the reverse complement.
TCCTCTTACACTGTTGGTGGGAACGCAAACTGGTGCAGCCACTTTGGAGAACAGTGTGGAGATTCCTCAAGAAGTTAAAAATAGAGCTTCCCTATGACCCTGCAATTGCACTACTGGGTATTTACCCCAAAGATACAGATGTAGTGAAAAGAAGGGCCATCTGTACCCCAATGTTTATAGCAGAAATGGCCACGGTCGCCAAACTGTGGAAAGAACCAAGATGCCCTTCAACGGATGAATGGATAAGGAAGATGTGGTCCTTATACACTATGGAGTATTATGCCTCCATCAGAAAGGACGAATACCCAACTTTTGTATCAACATGGACAGGACTGGAAGAGATTATGCTGAGTGAAATAAGTCAAGCAGAGAAAGTCAAGTGTCATATGGTTTCACTTATTTGTGGAGCATAACAAATAATACAGAGGTCAAGGGTAGATGGAGAGGAGAAGGGAGTTGAGGGAAATTGGAAGGGGAGGTGAACCATGAGAGACTATGGACTCTGAAAAACAACCTGAGGGTTTTGAAGGGGCGGGGGGTGGGAGGTTGGGGGAACCAGGTGGTGGGTATTAGGTAGGGCACAGATTGCATGGAGCACTGTGTGGTGAAAAAACAATGAAACTGTTACGCTGAAAATAAATAAAAAATTAAAAAAAAATTTCAAAAACTGCACTCATCTATATTCTGTTCAGAAGAAACACACAAAAGAAATAAAATAAAAATAAAGGGATGGCAAAAAATATATAACCAGGCAAAATAAAGTACTAGAATTGAAAAACACTGAAAGTACTAAAATGGGGCTGCCTGGGTGATGCAGTTGGTTGAGCATCTGACTCTTGGCTTCAGCTCAGGTCGTGATCTCAGGGTCATGGGATCGAGCCACATGTAGGGCTTCATGCTCAGTGTGGAGTGTGCTTGAGATCCTCTTCCTCTGCCCTTGCTTCCCTTGCCTTTGGCAATGTTCCTAGGAAGAAGTTGCTGCGGCTGAGGTCGAGGAGGTTGCTGCCTGTATTCTCCTCAAGGATTTTGATGGATTCCTTGAGAGAGAGAATCTTAAGTAGGCTCCATGTCCAGCCCAGAGCCTGATGCAGGGCTCTATCTCACAACTCTGAGCTCATGATCTGAGCCAAAATCAAGAGTCAGGTACTTAACCAACTGAGCCCACCCAGGTGCCCCAAGAAAACATTTTTAACTGCATTTTATGTTGGTCTTCTTTATCCTTCCATGAAGTCAAGCATACATGATTTCATGTAATTGATTTTTGGACGGGTTCAACAAAAAGTTAAATACATATTGTCTGATTTGATAGAAAAATACAACTTATCTTTCTATGACATTCAGTTTTTGTTTATTAAATCACAAAGTATTTGTGAACTTATTACCAGTTTTAATTTTTTGGCATGGTTATTAAGCTTTACCTTACATTAATCTTAATTATATTTTGGATTTCCACAGCTTACAAGAATATCTGGAAAGACAACATATATCTCAGTTTTGTGATGTTGAAGAGACTATAACTAATGTTAACCACTTAATTGATGTGTTCTTCCCTGATTTTAAAAATATGAAAAATCTCAAATTAGAAAAGATCCTGGCATTACTTCGGCCAGCTCTCTTTCAAGAAAAGAAAGGTAAGAAATAAATATAAATACACCCTAGTATAATTATATTAAAAGATACTATTTTAAAATTTAACATTGAAGAAAAGCACCTGTTTCTTCATGTATGAAATTCAGAAGATTAAAATGAGGGGTGCCTGGCTCGCTCAGTCAGTGGAGCATGTGACTCTTGGTCTCAGGGTCATGAGTTTAAACCCCATTTTGGGAGTAGAGCTTACTTTTAAAAAAATGAGAACATAAAGTGCCTGGCACCTAAAGGGTGCTAGTTATTTTTAACCTTTTCCCATATTCACATAGCAGACATACAGACCATAAGTTCACATTATAGATGGTATATGGAAATACAATCGATATGTGTATATTGACCTTATATTCTTTGACTTGCTGAACTCAGTTCTAGAAGCTTTGCTGTAGTTCCCTTGGGAATTTCTATGCAGACCAAGGTTTCTCAATTTCAGACCTACTTACATTTGGGGCTAGATAATTTTTTTGTTGAAAGAGGTTATATCTGGGGCACCTGGGTGGCTCAGTCAGTTAAGTGACTGACTCTTGATTTTGGCTCAGGTCATGACCTTAGGGTTTTGATACTGAGCCCTGCCTTGGGATCTGTGCTGGGTGTGGAGCCTGCTTAAGGTTCTCTCTCTCCTTCTCCTGCTGCTCCTCCCCCCTCCAAAAAAAAAAAGAGGCAGTGTCCTGTTGCATTGCAAAATATTTGTAACATCCTTGGCCTTTACTCACTATGTCCTCCACACCCACAGTGTGATGACCAAAAATATCTCCAGACATTGTCAGTTGCATCCTTGCAAGACAGAATGTCAGGCTGAGAGCCAGTGATGTGAGCAATAAGTATCACCTGCAAATTGAGAGAGTTTTTCCTCTTTCTTTTGAATTGGTATGCCTTTTATTTCTTCTGCTTGCCTCATTGAACTGGCTAGAACGTCCTCTATGATGCTGACAATGAGAGGTGATGTGCTTGCTTTGTTCATGACCTTATAGCAAAAGAATTCAGTCTTTTCCCATCGAGTACAATATTAGCTCTATAGACCTTTATTTAAATTTTTAAAAATCTGATCTATTTCTAGTTTGAGGAGTTTTTTTTTTTTAAATCATAAATAGGAATTGTATTTTCTCAACTTTTTTTTCTGTATCTGAAGATAAGATTATGTTTTATTTTCTTGAGTTTGGTAATATGGCAGTTGCTTTGATTTTTTTAATATTGGACCAGTCTTACTTCCTCCAGATAAGTCACATTTGGTTTTATATTGCTCTTTTTACATATATCTGGGTTTGATTTTTTACTGTTTTGTTGCCTTTTGTGTGTATATTCATGAGAAATATTTGTTCTTTTTTTTCATGTCTTTATGTGGTTTTGGTGTCGGGGTAATGTAGGCCTTATCAAATGAGATGAGAAGTAAGTACTCTTATTTCTCTGAAGAAAGAGTGTGTAATTCATATTACATCTTTCTTAACTAAAATATGGATATATTTTTTTAAATGAATAGACCATATTTTAGAACAGTTTTACAGAAAAATTAAGGAGGATTGTGGTTTCCATATGTCTGTCCCCTCCACAACAGTTTCTCCTATTACCATATTATGGTGATATATTTTTATAATTAATCAGCCATATTAAAATGTTATTAACTAAAGTTCATAGCAATGTTGGCTCTTTGTTAAACCCATTTTATGTAAAACCCATTTTATGGGTTTTAACAAATGCATAATGTTGTGCATCCCCTTTGCAGTATCATACAGAATAGAATCACTGCCCTAAAAATCCCCTGTGCTTCCCCTGTTCATCCCTCTTTTCCTTCCTCCTAACTCCTGGCAATCACTGATCTTTTTGCTGTCTCTATAATTTGCTTTTTCTAGAATGTCATATAGTTGGAATCATAGAGTATGCAACTTTTCAGACTGACTTCTTTCACTTGATAATATGCATTTAAGGTTTCTTCATGTCTTTTGTTGATATTTTCTTGATGGCTCATTTTCTTTTATCACTGAATAATTTTCCCGTTGTATGAATGTACTTAGGCTTGTCCAGTTACCTATTGAAAGGCATCTTGGTGGCTTATAGTTTTTAGCTACTATGAATAAAGATGCTATAGGCATTCATATGCAGTGTGTGTGTGTGTATGTGTGTGTGTGTGTGTGTGTGTACATGTTTTCAATTCAATTGGCTAAATACCTAGGAGCATGATTACCAGATCTTATGGTTAAACCTTGTTTAGCTTTGTAAAAAAACTGCCAAAATGCCTTTCAAAGTGGTTGTATCATTTTCGATTCCAAACAGCAATGAATGAAAACTCCTGTTGCTCCACATTCTTTTTTTTTTTTTTTTTAAAGATTTTGTTTATTTATTTGACACAGAGAGAGAGATCACAAGTAGGCAGAGAGGCAGACAGAGAGAGAAGGGGAAGCAGGCTCCCTGCTGAGCAGAGAGCCCGATGCGGGGCTCAGTCCCAGGGCCCTGAGATCATGACCCTGGCCGAAGGCAGAGGTTTAACCCACTGAGCCACCCAGGCGCCCCTGTTGCTCTACATTCTAGTCAACATTTGGTATTTTAGATATTTTTTCCTGGTCTAATAGGTATATAATGTTATCTTATTGTTTTAATTTATAATTCCTTAATGACATGATGCTGAGCATCATTTCATATGCTAACTTGCCATCTGTACATCTTCTTTGGTGAGGTGTGTTTTCAGTTCTTACACCCATTTCTTTTTTTTTTTTTTTTTAAAGATTTTTTTATTTATATATTTGACAGAGAGCAAGAGAGCACAAGCAGGGGGAGCAGCAGGCAGAGAGAGAGGGAGAAGCAGGCTCCCTGCTCAGGGCTCGATCCCAGGACCCTAGGACCCCAAGACCCAGGACCCCAGGATCAAGACCTGAGCTAAAGGCAGACGCTTAACTCAATGAGCCACCCAGGCTCCCCTTTATGCCCATTTCTTAACTGAGTTGTTTGTCCACTTATTGTTGAGTTATAAGAGTTCTTTGTAAATGTTGAATATAATTCTTTATGTAAATACAATATATAATCCTTTATATAAATATAATATAAAATATTTGTACAAATATTTTTCCAGGTTTGGGGCTCTGCTTTTTTTTTTTTAAGCAGTATTTTTCACATCAAAGTTTTTATTTATTTATTTATCTACTTTAAAGATTTTATTTATTTGACAGAGACACAGCAAGAGTGAGCACACAAGCGGGGAGAGTGGGAGAGGGAGAAGCAGGCTTCCTGCTGAGCAGGGAGCCCGATACAGGGCTCCATCCCAGACCCTGGGCTCATAACTTGAGCAGATGCTTAACTGACTGAGCCACCCAGGTGCCCCAGAAAAGTTTTTATTTTTAATATAGTTCAATATACCAGTTTTTTGTTTCGGATTCTACTTTTAGTGTTGTATCTAAAAAATAATTTCGAAACCCAAGGTCACCTAGATTTTCTCCTCTGTTATCTTCTAGAAAGTTTATGATTTTGTGATTTAAATTTAGGCCCATAATCCAGTTGAGCTAATTTTTGTGAAAGGTGTAAGGTCTGTCTAGAGTAATTTTTTTTTTTTTGCAGGGGCGATGCCTCATTGCTGTGGCGCCATTTGTTGAAAAGATGGTCATTGCTCCACTGCACTGCCTTTCCTTATCTGTCCTAGATCAGCTGAGCATTTTTGTGTGGGTTTTTTTCTGGGTTCGCTATTATATCTCGTGGATATTTGTGTCTGTTTTTCACTAGTTCCATGCTGTCTTGATTACTGTATCTTTATATAGTAAGGTAGTATCCATCCTCCAACATGGTTCTTCTCCTTCAATATTGAGTTGATTATTCTGGGTCTTTTGCCTTTCTGTATAAACTTTAGAATCAGTAGAACTGACATCTTAACAATATTGAGCCCTCCTATCCATGAATAACGAATAATGCCTATGTCTACATTGATTTAGATCTCTGATCCCTTTCACCAGTTTTGTAGTTTTATCTATCTATCATCTATCTATCTATCTATCTATCTATCTATCTATGATCTTAGCTTCTATTTAAATTCCACTTAGTTTGGGTGCCTGGGTGACTTAGTGGGTTAAAGCCTCTGCCTTCAGCTCAGGTCATGATCTCAGGGTCCTGGGATCAAGCCCCACATCAGGCTCTCTGCTCAGTGGGGAGCCTGCTTTCCCCCCTCTCTCTGCCTGCCTTTCTGCCTACTTGTGATCTCTGTCTATCAAATAAATAAATAAAATCTTTAAAAAAAAAGTCCCAGTTAGTTAACATACAGTGTAATATCAGTTTCAGGTATACAACATAGTAAATATACAATAGAGTGAGTCAACACTTCCATACAACACCTGGTGCTCTTCAGCACAAGCACACTCCTTAATCTCCATCACGGATTTGACCCATCCTCTTATTCCCCACACCTCTGGTAACCATCAGTCTGTTCTCTACAATTAAGAGTTTGTTTCTTGGTTTGCCTCGCTTTCCCCCCACCATGTACATCTGTTTTGTTTCTTAAATTCTGCGTATGAGTGAGATCATATGGTATTTATCTTTCTCTGACTGACTATTCCTTATTTAGACCCTATACAGATCTTGTTGGATTTCTACTGATGTAGTTCATTTTTTGTGTGCTCGTGTAAATGGTGTTGTTTTAAATTTCAAATTCATGTTCATTGCAGGTATAGAGGAAAATAATTGACTTCTGTATATTAATTTTAACCCGAAACTTTGCTACAGTGGTCTCTTGTTGTTTTCAGGAGTTTTGTTGTTATTGTTTCTTTGGAATTTTCCACATAGATATTGATGTCACTAGAAAACAAAGACAGTTTTATTTTCTCCTTCCAAATCTATATACTCTTTTATTTCCTTTTCTTGTGTTATTTCACTAGCTCAGTTTTCCAGGATGATGTCACATGTCAAATTGCCTTCTTTCCAGTCTTAGAGACAAACATCTAGTTTCTCTCCATTAAGTATGATGTTAGCAATAGGACTTTTGTACATGTTTTTTAATAAATTGAGGAACTCTCTATTCCTAGTTTGCTGAGAGTTTTAATCATGAATTGTTGTTGAAGGGGCGCCTGGATGGCTCAGTTGGTTAAATCTCTGCCTTCTATTCAGGTCATGATCCCAGGGTCCTGGAATTGAGCCCCATGCTGGGTTCCCTGCTCAGCTGAAGTCTGAGTTTCTCCCTCTCCCTCTTCTTCTCCCCCTGTTTGTGCTCTCTCTCTGTTAAATAAATAAGTAAGTAAATAAATAAATAAATAAAATATTAAAAAAAAGAATGGTTGTTAGAGTTGTCCTATGCTTTTTCTGTATCTATGATAGAATCATATGATTTTTCTTCTTTAGCATATTAATATGCAAGTTATGTTCATTGGTTTTCAAAATTTGAACCAGTCTTGTGTGCCTGGAAAAAATCCTGCTTTGCTGTAGTGTATACTTTTTTTTTATACATTATTAGATTTGATAGATAATATTCTGTTGAGATTTTTTTTCCATAGTTCATGAGACTATCTTATGTGACAGCTAGTACGTGTTTCTACTCCCCACACTTTTCCAGGACTCATAACAATCCTTGAAGTATGCATCAGACACATTCTGGCTAATCCATTTGCTAGCACTCTTACTATCAAGTCGCTAGAAAAGAACATCCCACCAATAAGAATTAACAACCATTAAATCCATAGATGATATATGAGAATTGAAATTGCCTGTCTTCAGTATGAGTTGGTAGATGGCTGTTGCCTCATTCATATTGGGTAAAGATATCAGATGAGTTTGCATCTGGGGCCTGACTGGCCTCTATTGGATATCACCTCAGGCAGTTTTCCTGGTTCTTTCATATGCCCCGAAGCCTCAAATGAGTGGATCACCTCCAAACAACTCTGTCATGTAAGGCAAATCCTCAGACCAGAGCTTCCTTGGAAATCAGACCCTCACACCTTTTATTCATTGTTTTTATCTCCTCTGGGACTGGTTTAGTCATCTTCTCTCAGTTTGCATATAGCTTGTCAGAATTATTTCCATTGTTGCTTAAAGTCTCTCTTTTCCAGTGAGCACAGAATATTGTCTTTTCAAAAATCCATTCTGACAATCTTTATCTTCTAATTGCTATGTTTACACCATTTACATTAAATGTCATTTTGGTACATTCTGTTTTCTCTTTCCTGCTGTCTTTTGGAATTTAAATACTCTTTTAGTGTACCATTTTAATTTACCCATTGGCTTCTTAAGTATATGTATTTTGTCCATTTCTTTTAGTGACTGTGCTTTGGGATAAAATATATGTGCATAACTTTAAAACTGTTTAGAGTTAATATTTTGCCACTTCCCCATACAGCCCCATATATCCTTTTCCCCTTTGGCCTATGCGGTGCAGTCACTGGTCTATTAAATCTACATGTATTGAGTACTCCTGCAGACTATACTGTAATTTTTTGCTTTTCAACAGTGATGAATTTTTTAAAAAAACTTAAGAGGAGGAAAACATTTTATTATACTCACCCGGATTTACTATTCACCCAGATTTATTTACTGTTATCTTCTATTCCTTTCTGGAGTTTCAAGTTTCCCTCTGATATCATTTCCCTTCCACCCAAAGAACTTTTGTATTTTTTTAAGAGCAGGTCTGCCGGCAACAAATTCAGTTGGTTTTCTTTCATCAAAGGATGTCTTTATTTTCATTCCTGAAGGATATTTGTACTGATATAGAATTCTGGTTTGCCAGTTTTTTTCCTTTAACACTTTAAAAATGTTGTGCCACTACCTTTTGGCTTTATTGGTACCTAATGAAAAATCCAGCATCATTCAAAGCATTTTTTATATGTAATGTATATTTTTATTTTTTATTTATTTGGGGGGTTGCTTTCAAGATGTTTTTCTTATCTTTGGTTTTTAGCAAATTTATTATTATGTGTATAAGTACAATTTTAAAAAAAAGATTTACTTATGTATTTGAGAGAGAGCAAGAGAAAGCATGAGTGAGAGGGGCAGAGGGGGAGGAAGAGGCAATCTCAAGCAGACTCCACACTGAGTGTGGAGCCCAAAGTGGGACATGATCCCAGGATCCCAAGATCACAACCCAAGTGGACACCAGGAGTTGAATGCTCAACCAACTGTGCCACCGACGTGTCCCTGAGTATACTTTCCTTTGAGCTTATCTTTGATTTTGGGGTACCTTAAACTTCTTGAATCTATAAATTAATATTTTTCACCAAATTTGAGGAATTTTCCACCATTATTTCTTTAAATTATTTTTTCTGTGACAACTCTTTCTCTAATCCATCTGGGATTCCAAAGGTATAAGTAGTAGATATTTGACATTGTCTCACAGGTTCCTGAGGCTTTGGACACTTCTAAATTTGTTTTCTGTGTGTAATTCTAATTGGATCATTTCAATTGTGTTAGTTTTAAAACTGAATTCTGTGATTTCCTTGTTGGCATTCAGCCCATCCAGTGAATATTTTATTTTGGTTGTAATGTTTTTTCAGTTTTACACACCTTGTATGTGTATGATTCCTGTGTAATAAAAGTTGGAAATAACACCATAAGTCATAATTTGGTATATGAAGAATATTATTCACCTTAAAATCTAATAAGCTATTTTTGAAAAATTCTAAATTTCAAATAAGGATGAAATGCATAATAATACATTCTGTATGGTATGTATAGCCAATAATCTATCAATTTAACACTTGTTATGTGGCTTTTTATTTAGAGGATGTTTTGAAGATTATTGAAGATGAAGGCTTTAAAATACTAATGCAAAGGCAAATTGTATTATCAAAAGAGGAAGCACAAACACTGTGCAAGGAATATGAAAATGAAGATTATTTTGGAAAGCTTATAGAAAAAATGACCAGGTAAAGTAGATTTTCAGGTTTAGAAGGCACAGTCTGATTTAGTTTTTAATCATTTAGGTCTTCTTTTGAAGACCTAATGCCGTGTGGCAACTGCCATGGTCAAGTTGCCACACCTCTCAGTTCTGTAAACATATGCTGAATCTACTTCTTGGCCAGTCTCACTCCTATCTCAATCCTCTGTTCAACTGTCCATATTCTGTCATCCTCCTGGGATGTTACTGGAGCAATGGAAAGGCCTGGGTGAGTTCCTGGGGTCCACTGAGTTGAATGCCAGAAATCCAAGTTGTGTAACATTAAATCCAAGCGGAGAACATATGGACTCTCAAGGGTTTGGTAATGCTGAAGATCACTAGTCCTAGGGGAAGACTGAGGGGCTAGAAATCTGTCAGGTTTTTTAGAAGAGTAAGTGAAATAGCAGCTGTGACAGAAATCCAGCAAGGCTGTATAAATCAGCAGGAATCTGGGAACAAAATAGGAACCGATCTATCAGAATAAAGGCCCTTCTCTTCCTTTCCTTAAACTGCTTCCATCCTTTTATAAGGCGTTTAAAACACTCAAGAACACACCAATGGAAATTCATCTTAGACTTGATAAAAGGATTATCTTCACATGTTTTTGTCTATTTAACAAAACTACTTGTATTATCTCTATATAATTAGCTGCTGAGCCATACTTTTGGTCTTTTTTTTCTAACAGCGGTCCATCTCTAGCCCTTGTTTTAGTAAGAGACCATGGTTTACAACACTGGAAAGAGTTAATTGGACCAAGTAGTGTTCAAAAAGCCAAAGAATCTCTTCCAGAGAGGTAGGATTCATATCATGGGTCCCAAACTTTTCTCATGGGAGACATTTTAATTTCTTTTTAGATGTGGGTACAGGAACCACAGCTCTAGTCCGAGGAAGGCTCTCAGAGGAGGAGGTCCTTTCCTTTCACACATGCTTTTCCCCCAATAATCATGTCTAACAGCACCACGGAGGGGCAGCTTGTAGTTCTCTCCATTGAGCAAAGGTAACTTCTGGTGATACATTTGCTGTGCAAATCCCGCACCCCTAACAATCACAGGCTCCAGGGGTCTTGGGCTACAAGGGTCTTCAAGTCAGAGATATGAGAACCATCAAGGGTCAAGTGGGAAGGTCAAATTGGATAAGGCAAAAAGGAAATCTGGGAATACATCAGCAAAAGCAATGAGGTAAGAAGGGGGTCTAAGGAGAGAAAGCCAAGTTACCAGTGAAGTCAGTTTATGAGCAGGAAAGGACTTTATTCACTATGGCTGGGTTCTGTGGGTTGGCAGTTCAGGACCATGTGTAAAGGGCAGAAAATGAAATAAGCGGAGAGTATATCCTCTACTGAAATTTATGTGGATGAAGAGATGGGGGGGAAGGGCTACTGAAAAAAACACCAAGGAACAACTGATTTAGGAGATTTTATGCGTTCATCTATTGTACAGGAAGCAGAACCAGGATAAACTGCCTAGACCAGGGGCCCGTGGGCAGCTCAGCAGGTTAAGCGTCTGACTCTTGGTTTCTGTTTAGGTCCTGATCTCAGGCTCATGGGATCGAGCCCTGCACAGGGCTCTGGCTCAGGGGGGAATCTGCCTGAGATTCTCTGTTTCCCTCTCCCTCTGCCCCTCCTCCTACTCACACACTTTCTAAATGCATAAAGTCTTGAAAAAAAGAACGTGTCTAATGCAACATGTCCAGTATCAGCCTCACTCCTGCCCCTTTACGTGTGGTGGTCCTGTGTGCTCCGCTCTCAGCTCTCCGCTCACCCTGCTGGAGGGCTCCTTTGCAGTGTCTCCCAGACTCAGTGTTTGTCATTTGGGTTCTTTGGTATAGAGTCATGTGCCATCTCTAGTGCTTGGTAATATTTAGTGATGAAGGAAGGGATAGGAGTATTTACTGACAACTTAATATGCACCATATATTTCAAATGTATCATCTGATTACATCCTCAAAATCTCCTTCCAAAGCAGTTTTATTATTTTATTTATATCTGACATGACTAAAGCACAGAGAAGTTAAGTAATTGCCCAGTGCACTAAGCATTCTACAGTCTGTGCTTTTTCCCCGTACCAGGGTACAGTTCCTTCTTTTAGAGTTATCTGTCAATAGTCACATCATAATTATTTCAGTGCTCATGTTCTTCCTAATGGCTGTGAAGCTTCCTTGTAAGGAAGGAGTATGCGCCAAGCCACTCTCTAATTATTGCCTTTTGCACAGTGTCCAGATCAGGAATGAGCTGTTTGATGACTTTTGGACAATTTATACAGTGTTCTCTTGTCTTAGATTATACTACATTATGTTACACTCTAACAGTGCTTACCTTGACTTCTTTTTCAAAGTTTATGCGCACGATTTGCAATGGAAGGTTTGCCCATCAACCAGTTGTATGGAAGTGATTCATTAGAAGCGGCCGAGAGGGAAATACAGTATTTCTTTCCTCCTCAAAGCACTTTAGCACTGCTTAAACCTCATTTAACACAGGAACAAAGAGGTAAATATTTAGAAATAAAAATTAATGTGTACATTTCCTTCAGATTTTGTGAAAACTTTCAAACTATGGAATAGCTAGAAGAGTAATTCAACAAACGTCCACATCAGTCTAGATTTAACAATGAACTTTTGTCATATTTGCTCTCTCGTCCTACTTCCCTCTTCCTTCTCTCGGTCTCTCTTATAATCAAAATGAGATTGAATTTTGTCAAAGTCCTTTTCAGAGTTGATGGATATGACAATGGTTTTCTCCATGGGTATATTAGTAGGAAAAATCATGTTCATGATATTTCTAATATCAAGCTATTCTTCCATTCTTTTATAAACTTCACTTAGTCCTGAGGTATTTATTTATTTTATTTTATTTCTTTTCAGTGTTCCAGAATACATTGTTTGTGCACCACACCCAGTGCTCCATGCAATACATGCCCTCCTTAATACCCCTCACCAGGCTCACCCAGCCCACCACACCTCTCCCCTCCAAAACCCTCAGTTTGTTTCTCAGCGTCCACAGTCTCTCATAATTTGTCTCTCCCTCCAATTTCCCCCAACGCACTTCTCCTCTCCATCTCCCAGTGCCCTCTGTGTTATTCCTTATGCTCCACAAGTAAGCGAAACCATATGATAATTGACACTCCCTGCTTGACTTATTTCACTCAGCATAATCTCCGCCAGTCCCATCCATGCTGATACTAAAGTTGGGTATTCATCCTTTCTGATGGAGGCATCATACTCCATTGTATATATGGACCATATCTTCTTTATCCTGAGGTATTTTTTAAATGTGCTTTTAGATTCTATTTGCTTGTATTTTATTTAGGATTTTTCGCATTGGCACAGTGAGATTGGTCTGTCCTTTTCATTTTTTGTGCAAGGTTTAGATAACAGTGTAATATTTCATTAAAAAATGTGCATGCCTTCTTTTGCAGTACTCTGGAGGAGTTTAAGAAGCAGTGGGATTGGTATTTGAAGATTTGGTAGAGTTTTCCTGTGAAAACATCTGGGCCTGTTTCCTTTTTTTGTAGGATAATTCTTTGACCACTTTCTCTGTGGAGAAAGTCTATGGAAATCGATCTATTTAAACTTTTTACCTCCACTGTGGTTAATTAGAGTTAATTTTGCTAAGTTGTATTTTCCTAGGAAATTATCCATTTTGTCTGTATAGACTTCATGGTCTCTTATTATCATGTTTAATTTATTCATTCAGTGGTTATTTCCACCCTGCTATTTCTTCATTTGTTGTCTTTCAAACAAACAGAATTTATTTATGAGTTTTATTTTCTGTTTTCAAACTCATTACTTTCGTTTCTTTTTTTAAAATTTTTGCCTTTGAGTCTCTAATTGTTTTTAAAGTGTTCTTCTAGCTTTTAATTTTTAAAATTATTTATTTATTTATTTATTTTGAAGATTTTATTTATTTATTTGACACAGAGAGAGAGAGATCCCAAGTAGGCAGAGAGGCAGGCAGAGAGAGAGGGGAAAGCAGGCTCCCTGCTGAGCAGAGAGCCCGATGAGGGACTAGATCCCAGGACCCTGAGATCATGACCTGAGCCGAAGGCAGAGGCTTAACCCACTGAGCCACCCAGGCACCCTTCTTCTAGCTTTTTAAATTGGATATTTAATTCATTTATTTCCATTATTTTTGTCAGTATAAATGTTTGATTACTGTTTTAATTTCCTCTGATTACCCCATAGATTTTAATGCATAGTGTTTTCATTAACATTATTATTATTTATTTATTTTTTTTAGAAATTCTGCACTGTGCCTACAATGTTGTTTCTCTATTTGTCTGCTTGGTGATCATATCTTATTTTTACCGTACTGAACACAAAGGTTGGCCTTTCTGGAAATCATATCTGACCTTCCCGGAGAGTTAATAGTATACTTGCCTGTGGTTCCGGGAGCCTTTTGCATTGTTCTTTATGATAATGACAACCTTTTCAAGCTGTGTTTCTAGGCCGGGCCCTCTAAGCAGACAAGATCTGGAAGAAATGGTTAATGTTCCCTTCATATTTGTTCCCACAGCGCCTCTCATAGGGTGCATCCTGTCTGCCCCCTCTGTAGAAGTCCAGCCTTCTTCGGGCTCTCTATGGGTTATGCTCAAGGTTGAGCTATAGAGACCAGCAGGGCGGCACAGCACTTCCAAGCGCTTTTGATCTGCACCAAAGAAAAGACTGTTTTACCAGAAAGCTCCTAATCCCTCATTTGATTCCCTGAATGTAGCCTTTAACGTTTGGGCTGTTGTGAGATTTTGACAAGATTTACTTTAATTCCCTCAAATAGAGCCTTGCTACGTCAGGGAGCAGTGCTCAGATGGGCTCTCCCCTTCAATCCGTATCTAGCAAGGACTTCCTTGACGTTTGCTGCGTGGATGTGAAAACACGTCTTCACTTTCAGCCCAGAAGCACACCCTGCGCAACCTCCTTATAGTCAATGAGACGTTTCCGGTGGGTTCTGGAAAGGTGCATCTCAGAGACTGATCATCTGCGTTAATGTATTCACGTTGCTCTGAGTGTCTATGTGATGCTTTTCAGTTCAATTTAGTTTAGCAGAGTTTTAGCTTTTTAAGCCACAGTAGGCAAGTGGAATGATTACTTTCCTTAGTTATTTCAGTCTGTTTGAATATGGAACAAAAGTGGAGGCACTCTGCAAGATTACCAGATATCTGTTTTCCCTAGAGGAGATCCTGAAACTTATTAGAGAGGCTGGATTTGAAATAACACAGATGAAGGAAATGCTCCTAAATGAAGAAGAAATAGAAAAAATTTACTCAAAAATAAAAGGAAAAGACTTTTATCAAGATGTAGTAGAAATGTTATCTGAGTAAGTTTCTGATACATAGTTCTTTGCATTATATAAGTAGCAAATATTCATATAGAAACTGAAAAATACAAAATGTAATTTAAAAAATTCCATTCATTAAGAGACACCCTATTAATATTTGGGGTTCATTTCTTTCCTATTTCCTTCCTTCCCTACCTTCTTCTTTCCTTCCTTGCTTCATTTCCTTAGGTCTTCACATTAGATACAGAGGTGATCTGGGTTCTATTCTCTGCTTTTAAATCCCTGCTCTGTCAACATATTTAATCTGTGCCTCAGTTGCCTCATCTTTAAAATGGAGATAATAATAGTATCTATTTGTTTGTTGTGAGGGGTATATAATTGATACATTAAACATACTTGGAATAGTGCCTAGCATATATTTCTAGAATTAAGCTATAGCACTGTTCTAGCACAACAACCTGTTGGAAAAGGGAGAAATGGAAAAACAGAAACCACAAAAACACACTGATAAGAACAGGGAATAAAGACAAAGCGTGATATTCTGTCCTTAGCTGTATATGCAATCTCTATAGGTATAAATAGCCCAGATGGTCTGAAAGCATTCTTATTTGCAGGGGTCCATCTTTGGTCATGATTCTGACCAGATGGAATGCTGTTTCAGACTGGAGACGATTGATGGGTCCCGTAGAACCAGAGGAGGCAAAACTACTGTCCCCAGACTCTATCCGAGCCAGGTTTGGAAGAAGTGTTTTGAAAAATGCTGTCCACGGGTCATCTAATACCTACGAAGCAATGGAGAGCATTAATAGAATTTTTGAAGACTTCGTTCCTGAGAATCCTGAGAGAAACTTAAGTACAGTACCTCTTTGATTACTGTTTTCTTTTCTTTGCTTATTACTGTGACTGTGCCCAGGACAAGACTGTCCCAGAAAGACCAGAACTTTCCCCATATCCATGAATCAAACTTTATTTCCTGCCAAAGCAAGAAGCAAAGCTGTTCCAAAGCAAGCCTGAAGCTGCATAATATGTATATGGATTGAGTTTACTCAGCTGTTGATAGAAAGTTTGGAAACTTTTCTGTCCTGGGCGATGTGGGAAACAACATGAGCGAGGTGGCTTTTCCCACTAAACCTACTTTCCTTCTTTATTTTCAAAGAGCACGTTCACAAATGTTTATTTATGTGGCTCCGACAGCTGACTGGAATATGACTGAGGAGACTCTTCTCATGTGGAAGGTTGTCCCCACACTGAGCCAAACTGAGAGTCGGTACCCAGAGCATAGGGAGAAAGTGATATTAAATGGAGAAACCCCTCCACGTCCACCCAGTTTCTTAGGGGAGAGAAGTGTACATTGTTCCCTTAATATTGTCATTTAGGCTGTGATTTCTGCCAGTATAAGAACATTGTAGCGAAATATCAAGTCATAAAATAAAAATAAACTTGGGCACTGCTCATTCCATAAGTGTCACTCAAGTATAGACAAAGGCATGAGTACACAATCCATAAACATTTATGTTGGGAGACTATGAATTGTGTGGCTGTTTGGACTGCAAATTCTTTGTTAATACAAAAGTGGCTGAATGGAGGTTGTTGCCTTCAGAAAAGTGAAAATTGAATGTGGAGGCAAAACTCAAAGAAACAACATCTAATTATAATCAATATAAGACAGTACATTATTAAACATGCCAGTGATACATGACTAGTGGAAAGGGAGGTGAGTGGAACTACATTCTGTTTATAGCATCATTTAGCAATATGGTATAGATATATGCTAACATCACATAGCCCCCCCCCTTTATGGTGAGGGGAGCATTATGAATAATATGGGGGATTTCACATTAGTGTGTAATTAAGTGCTGAACTGATAGGTATGTTTGATGGTTAGGCGCTGGAAAAGGTAAGGAATGAAATCGATCTTGAAAAGTAGGGAGAATTTTCAAAATCAGAGGTAAGGAAGCAAGAAAGAGAAGTCAGTTTAAAAGGTTTTAAACCATCACATACATATATGCTTGATGCTTATCTATAATTATATATATATTGCTGGTTTCTTACTATGGCTATTGTGCTATATCTGCTATACTCTATCATATCACTTTAAGGTATTGTTGGTCTGTTTCAGGCACTCAGGAATCATTTGTTCAGCTCTTGCTATGTGCTGTACATTGTTGCAATACTGAATATACACAGTCCTTATCCTAAAACTCTAGAACTCTAGAAGTAAGAGATAGAAAATTAACATGTGTTCTAGGGTTTTTAGGGGTAAGCACAGAGTGCTTTGACCACATGCATATAGGAGAAGGAGAAGGAAAATGAGAGGGAAGCTATCCAGGCTGAAGGCATTACAATAAAATGAAAGATTACAGCAAACTTAACTAATAATAGAAATGGTGAGTTGGTGATAAGTGGAATGATGAGAGGATTCTTAGAAAGCTACCTTACAGAACTTGATGACTGACAACCACATAAGTGGGAAAAGATAAAAATTCCTGGCTTGAGTGACTGAGGAAATGACCTAACCATTACCAGAAAAGAAACCCAGAAGGGAGAAGTAGGTTGGAAGGAAATGCTATGAGTTCTGTTCTGGTCATGTTAGGAAGAAGGCATCTGAATTGAGATCAAGTGAGTTTTATCTTAGGAATACCAGGTAGTTCAGCATATGAATATCAAGGAAGGTAATACCCACACTAATAGAATGAAGGAAAAATATATTATCTCAAATGATACAGAAAAAGCATTAGACAACCTCCAGCACCCTTTCATGATAAAAACACTTGATAAGTTAGGAATATAAAGAACTTCCTCAGCATGATAAAGGCCATATGTGTAACACCCAGAGCTAACTTCATACTACAATGGTGAAAGGCTGAAAGCTTTGCTTTTAAGATCAGGGTCTCTGCTTTTGCCACTTCTGTTTAATGTTGGAAGGTCTAGCCAAAGCAGTTAGGGAAGAAAAAGAAACAAAAGCATCCAAACTGGCATATGATTAGCAGGTGGCATGATCTTATATTTAATAAATCCTGAAGAATCACATACACATACAAAAAAATTGTTGGAGCTAATTCTGTAAAGGCACAGGATACAAAATCAACACACAAAAATCATTCATGTTTCTATACACTAGCAAAGAAAAATTTCCAAAAGGAAATTAAGCAATTCAATTTACCATAGCATCAAAAATAATAAATACTTAGGAATAAATTTAGTCAGGGTACAAGTGCAAGAATTTTATACTAAAAGATGAAACAATGCTTAAAGAAACTAAAGAAGACATAAATAAGTGGAAAGATACCCTGTGTTCATAACTTGGAAAACTGAACATTGTGAAGATTACAATGCTACCTAAAGTGATCTACAAATTCATTGCAAGCCCTAAAAAAAAAAATCCCATTACTGTTTTTTACAGAGATGGAAAGACCCATCCTAAAATTCACATGAAGTTTCAAAGGACTCAGAAGAACCAAGACAATCTTGAAAAACAACAAAATTGGAGCACTCCCACTTCCTGTTTTTAAAGTTTATTACAAAGCAGCAATAGTCAAAACAGTGTGGTTGTGGCATAAGGATAGACTGATGGAAAAGAATTGAGAACCTATAAGTAAACCTTCACATTTATGATTAGTTAATGTTCAACCAGGGTGCCAAGATCATTTAGTAAAAAGAGAATAGTGTCTTAATAAATAGTATGGAAAGACTAGATATCTACATTTAAAATAATGAAGTTGGACTATCACCTTACACTATATACAAAAATTAATTCAAAATGGATCAAAGACCTACACTGAAGAGCTAAAACTATAAAACTCTTAGAAGAAAACATAGGGGAAAATCTGAGGGACATTGGATTAGGCAGTAGTTTCTTAAATGCTATGCCAAAGAGATGGGCAACAAAAGAAAAAGGAGATAACTTGGTTTTAATAAAAAATAAAAACTGCATCAAAGAAAACTATTGAGAGAGTGAGCACAACCCTCAGAATGGAAGAAAATATTTGTAAATTTGTTATCTGATAAGGATTTAATATCAGAAATGGATAAGGGGCTTGACTAGACCTTTCTTCAAAGAATATCAACAAATGGCCAACAAATGCAAGAAAAGGTTCTCAACACAATTAGTCATTAGAGAAATGTAAATCAAAACCACAATGAGATACCATTTCACAGATAGCTAGGATGGCTACAATAAACAAGGGAATATAAAAAGTGTTGGTAAGGATGTGGAGAAATTTCTACCCTTATGCATTATGGTAGGGATATAAAATGGGGGAGCTACTGTGGATGACAGTGTCACACTTCCTCAAAAGGTTAAACATAGAATTACATCTGACCCAGCAATTCTACTCCTATATATATATCCAAGAAAATTGAAAACAGGAATACAAACACTTACTTGTACACCAGTGTCTGATAGCAGCATAATTCACAATAGGTGGAAAACAACCCAAGTGTCCATCAATAGAAGGATAGATAAACAAAATATGGTATATACCTACAATGGGATTTTATTTAGACATAAAAACGAAGTATTGACAACATGCTACAACATGGGTGAACCTTGAAAACATTACATTACATGAAATAAGCCAGACACAAAAGGACAAATATCATATGATTCGATTCCACTTCTAAGAGATACCTTGGATAGACAAATTCATAGGGACAGAAATTTGACTAGAACTTAATAGATACAGTTTCCTTTTAGAGTGATGAAAAGTTTTGGGAAAAGATTGTAATGGTTGCAGACCATGTGAACATAACTAAGACCACTGATTTGTACACTTGAAAATAGTTAAAGTGGTAAGTGTTATGTTATATATATTTTACCACAATAAAAATATTTTTAAAATAAAATACAGAATAGTTCCTCAGGAAAGCACAGAGCTCTCCTATAGTAGAGTTCTCCAAAAGTCCTCCTAAAACTATATAAAATTAGGGATATCTGATAGTGCGTTTATTTTTATCTATTTTTTTAGATTGAGTATAGAGCATATGCTTATTTTTTTCTTCAAGTTTTTATTTAAATTCCAATTAGTTAGCATACACTGTGATATTGGTTTCAGGAGTAGAATTTAGTGATTCATTACTTACATACAACATCCAGTGCTCATCACAAGTATCAGCTCCTTAATCCCCATCACCCATCCAGCTCATTTCCCCACCCCCCCCACCCTGTCTAGCAACTCTCGGTTTGTTCTTTATAGTTAAGAGTCTGTTTTATGGGGACACCTGGGTGTCTCAGTCATTGAGTGTCTGCCTTTGGCTCAGGTCATGATCCCAGGGTCCTGGGATCGAACACCGCATCGGGCTCCCTGCTCTGTGGGAAGCCTGCTCCTTCCTCTCTCACCCTCCCTTGCTTGTGTTCCCTCTCACTGTGTCTCTCTCTGTCGAATAAATAAATAAATTTTTTTTAAAAAAAGAGTCTGTTTTATGGTTTGCCTCTCTCTCTTCCCCCCATGTTCATTTGTTTTGTTTCTTAAATTCCACATACGAGTGAAATCATATGGTATTTGTTTTCTCTGACTTATTTCACTTAGCATAATAGTCTCTAGTTCCATCCATGTCATTGCAAATGGCAAGATTTCATTCTTTTTTATGGCTGAGTAATATTCCATCATGTATGTATAACACGTCTTCTTTATCCATTCATCAGTTGATGGACACTTGGGCCCTTGCTATAATTTGGCTTTTTTGCAACACATTTCAAAAAAAAAAAAATGCATGCAATTCAAACAGTAAAATCTGTAAATGAAAGTAAGTTTTACTGAAGTTTCTTGAAGAGATACTAAATAAAGGAGTTGTTTATTATTTTTTTTTCCAAAAAAATATAACACAACACCAAGAAATTCCTAAAACTCTTCATTGGGTACCTCTGTCCTCAGAGTTCCCCTGAACTCTGCAGCTCCTTCCCCAGTCATTCTGCCACAACTCCCCCTCTAGTCTCTCCATCATCTTCCGTAAAAGCGCTGCACTCTCTGTCCTGTGTCTTTGTCAGTTCCTTCCAATTCTATTCCCCACGTTTGGCTTGACTAGCAATTCTGAATCCTTGAGACGATTGAGTAGGAAGCTGTGGTTACTTAGAGTTAATATTTTTAACCGTGTCAAAAGAATTTATTCATTAACTTATTGGGTTGTAAATCCTTGCTGATTACTTACTTGCTGAACCAGCAGTATTATCTGTAAAGAAAAGAGACCATCTCCCCAGCTTGGTGATTCTACCATATGTAAGGGATTTTTGCACAAAATGGAAACTCATAACTGCTTTAAAATTAGCTTTGTAATGTATCTTACTAACTGTATTCTTTCTTTTCTTAGAACTTTGAGAAGATAATGTGTTTAAGTTCACACTGGCATATAACCATGTGGCACAGCTTTCTGGGAGGAATGAAAGGAAGATACTCTTTGGAGGAAAACTTGGTGTTACCTCAAGTTAAAAACTCACCTCAAGGTGAAAAACCTGGCTGTGCATTATAATAAATAATAATAAAATAATTAAAAATGTGACCTTCAAACAAATTTTAATGTTTCTTTTTACCCTGTCTTTCAGAGAGGATTTAGGGTGGCTTACTGATTGATTGAAAAGATTGAACAAAACTTGGAAGAACATGGATTATGTGGAAGAAGAGTGTAGAATGGATCCAGGGAAGCCAGGAGGGGAGTTATATACAAAATGCATAGAAAGCCCTAATGTGTATTTAGAGGTTGGCCAAAAATTTGACTCTAACCATTTCAGCAATAAACTCCGAAAAGGTGTCCTATTGATTTACAGAATTTGCAGTCTAACTCCAGGACGAGTGCAGGCTATGTACCTGCTATCCTGACACTAAGACAATGCAAATCTCTGCAGGGATGAAGTTGATAATAAGCCAAAGTTTCCACTGGCTTTGGCATGTTCCCCTCTCAGGATGTAATCTGAGGATGTTTACTACAGTGAAGCCTTTCAGCTTTTAGCCAGAGTTCTGTGTAATTCCCAGCATGTTGGCTATGACATCTCCTTTTCATCCCATGTGAGAGAACATACTGGAATGCACGCGAGTTAGAATGATGTTCTTGTATGATGAACTTCCCATCCTAATTTCTAAACTCTAATATTAAGGTACTCACAAAATTTGATTATTTATCTTATTGTGATATGAACACTGAACGCCAAGCTCCATCCTCCTGACGATTTTTAAGGGTACAAGGCTTTATTGTTGACTCTAGGCACAATGTTGTATAGCAGATCGCTAGAGCATATTCATCTCACTTAACTGAAACTTTATGTCTATTGATGAATACTATCCCCTCTCTCACTCCCCAGCCCCTGGTAACCACCATTCCTGTCTTTGATTTTATGAATATGACTATTTTTTTAATTTTTTTATTTTTTGAAGATTTTATTTATTTATTTAACACAGAGAGAGAGAGAGAGAGAGAGATCACAAGTAGGCAGAGAGGCAGGCAGAGAGAGGGGGAAGCAGGCTCACCGCCGAGTAGAGAGCCCGATGCAGGGCTTGATCCCAGGACCCTGAGATCATGACCTGAGCTGAAGGCAGAGGCTTAACCCATTGAGCCACCCAGGCACCCTGAATATGATTATTTTAGATACCTCATAAAAGTGGAATCATGCAGTTCTTGTTTTCTGCGTCCGGCTTGTTTCACTTAACAGAATCTCCTCAAGGTCCATCCGTGTTGTCACATTTTATAGAATTTCCTTCTTTTTTAAGGTTGAATCATATTGTATTGTATGCCTACAGCACATTTTCTTTATCCATTCATGTCAACAGACATCAGGTTGTTCCCATATGTTTATTATGGTGATGAGTGCTGCAACGAATATGTGACTATTAATATTAAGATCCTGTTTTTAATTATTTTGGATATGTACCCAGGAGCGGGGTTCCTGGATAATCTAGTAGTTCTGTATTTTTTGGTAGCTCTGTTTTTAAGTTTCTGAGGAGCCGTCATACTGTCTTCTGTAGCAGCCGCGCTGCTATGCATTCCCACCAACAGAGCGCAAGGGCTCCATTTTCTCCGCACCCTCACGAACACATACATGTCTGCCACTCTGACAGCTGCGATGTGGCATCTCACTGTGACTTTGCTATTTTCCGGATGGTGAGTGATGATGAACATTTCTTCATACACCTGTTGGACATTTGTTTTTCTTCTTTGGAGATGAGTCAATTCAAGTCCTTAGCCCATTTTTTAAGGGAGTTACTAGGTTTTCTTTGTTATTGAGTTGTCTGAGCTTCTAATGTATTATGGAGATTATTTGGCTAATCAGATGTATGGCAAATATTTTCTCCCATTCTACAGCTTGACTCTCCCCCTAAAATTTTTAAAAAAGATTTATTATTTCAGAGTGCGTGCATGAGAACACTCAATTAGAGGGAGGGTCAGAGGGAGAGGGAGAGAGAGAGAATCCTCAAGCAGACGCCCCGCTGAGACGGGGGCTCGATCCCAGGACTCCGAGATCATGATCTGCGCTGAAACCCAAGAGTCTTTTGCTTAACCAACGGAGCCACCCAGGCGCCCCTACAGCTTGACTTTGCACTCTGTTACTGCTTTCTTTACTGTGCTGCACCTTTTTAGTTTGATTTAGTCTGCTTGTTTATTTTTGTTTTTGTTGCCTGTGTCATTAGCATCATATCTATGAAATCACTGCCAAGACCAATGTCAAGAAAATCTCATGAAGTCCCCCCCCCTTTTTGTTTGTTTTTTAGTTCTTCTTTTCTTTTTCTTTTTCTTTTTTTTTTTTCCGGGAGTTTTACATGTTTGTGTCTTATGTTGAAAACTTTGTTTTTGAACAGGCTGGACCTGGGCAGGGTGTGGTTTGCAGGTGCCCTCGCTGGCACCTCAGCCTGTTGTCTCCACCATGCACTCATGGGGCTGGGCACCTGGGCTCCCTGGATACTGAGAGTCACGTGGTACGTGCTGTGCAGTTTGCTCCCTGATGCCTCGTCTCAGGTACCCACACCCTCCAGGCCTGTGTGACCAGGGCCTCCCCCCCATTACTCCCCCCCAACCTGAGTGTCTGCCTGGGGCAAGTGGTTCCCCCCACCATACCCTTGATGTAGAGGCTGGTAGATTGTTAGGGCCAAACCCCATGTAGCACCAGCTGCTTTTACCAGATGCTTCTCTGCAGACCTGGACATTCTCATCTTCTCTCCCTGTACTGGGAAGAAGGGGAAGCTACGGTTTCTGCCATCTCAAGCTGCCACGTCCACCCTCACCTGGTTGTTGAGCTGTGGTTGATCCATCCAAGCTCTGAGACCCAGGTTTGTCCTCTGAGATCCCTCTCAGGAAAATTGGGGCACTGGACATGCAAAGCAACTCCTGGGAGAAGCCAGGCATTAGGGGGCTTCTTTCTGATTGTATGGTGCTATGCTGTATGGGCAGGGACTTGGGTCACAGTGTGTCCCAAATCTCCCTATTGGCTTCACTGAGGCTGGCTTTCACGGTCACTTAGAGTGGGAGCTTTTCACTTAGTTTCTGGATTTCTTGCAAAGGAGTCTTGTCCATGAACTCTTGTTGAGTTGGTGAGTTTGCAGAGGGAGGGCCCAGTGCTTCTTACTCACCATCTTGCTGACATTACCTCTTGATTATTTAGTCTTAGTAACCCATTGCTCATCTCAGAACTCTAGTGTTCCAACATTATGTCTGAGAAGCACCTGTAAATTATCAGGAGGGATATTTCTCAATTTTTCTTCAGAATGCATTAGAAAAACACTAGGGTAAATCAATTAACTGGTTATTGTGCAGAAGACTAAATATAGTAAAAATCTTTACCTTAACTTTCTTCACATTCCCTACTCCTTCAGATCAAATACTATTATCTGCTGCTTTATATGTCTGGTAGTATTTGGGTATTTGTAGTAGAATTATGTCCAGTGGCACACTGGACCCCTCAGGA
The DNA here is from genome assembly GCF_963455335.1 of Martes martes. Taxonomy (NCBI): domain Eukaryota; kingdom Metazoa; phylum Chordata; class Mammalia; order Carnivora; family Mustelidae; genus Martes; species Martes martes. Next base: position 19,065,599 of record NC_137899.1, on the reverse strand, counting down.
ATTGTGCAGAACTTCAGAAGCGTTCAAACTCTCTTGAAATTAATAACACATTTCACCAGCAGATGGCATGTTTCACTCAGTTGTCCACATATGTGTACCTATCTGTATCAAGATTTTATAAGCAAGACTAGGGAAAGGCTATTTCCTTAGGATTATAGAATTAGTTTTGAGCTAAATCACCAGAAATCTGATAACCACTGTCCAAAGAGATATATTGACTTAAATCTTAATTTGTGTTGGTGTTGGTCTCGAGATTGAAGTTAGTGGGAGGAACGCGGAAGCACGAGGCAGGACATGGGAGCCAGGGTTGGCAGGACCAGTGAATGTCTTCTCACTCCTGGGGAAGAAGGTTACAGAAGAGGCTAGCACCTTTTCAGGGCCCCAGCTAAGTGGGCTGATCTTGAATCTCAGCTGGATTTGTGGCAGAAAACACATGTCTTGAGCCACTGTGGCCAAAGCAACTGAAGACTACAAAATGGGATTATGAATTCCAAAGAGTTTGTCCATAAACAACCTCTTTCCTGTAGGACTGCATCACTTGTCCATCTTGAAGCCAGTTTTTTTGTTCGCCCCATTTAGTCCCTGTAGCCACCTTCCAAGACAGGAGACCTGAAGCATTCTTGGTTGGAGCCCAAAACTTTCCAGCATCCCCTCCATGGATCCTGTTCTCTGTAAATGGATACCCTGAAGCAAATGGACAGATTTCCTAAAATATGCTGTGCCCTACACTATGGCCCTCTTCCTGGACTCTCTTGCTGCCCTTTCTGCTCACTGGAGTGGATGCCCCGACACTGAATCTTGCCTGAATTGTGTTTCTACTTGCTCATCCCTTGGAAACTACTTTGGATGACCTCCAAAGTCAGTTTCTTAATCCTTTTAATAAAGGGAGAAAGTTGACTAAGCAATTATCCATGTGATTTTCAGCTGCTGAAATATTCCAAAGACATAATAAATATTTGATATTATTTGAAGACTAAAAATGTTAATGAACTTTAAAATGCATCACTTTGATTCAATGACAGCATTTTAGATATCCCTCGATACATGACGGAATGTTATTCATAATACCATGTTTTGCTTCATCCCAAAGTTCTTTATGCCACATCGTGTTATTCATGTTATTTCAACTTTGTTACACTTAGAGTCAGCCCTCTGGTTATGAGTCTTCCCTGTTAGCTAAATTTAATTGTTAATAAGGTATGCTCTTTTTCTCTTTCACAGTACATCACTCATGTGATCCAAATTCGCCACTATAAAGTGGTCTCATGTAGATATTGCAGCTACATATTTTAGAATTATCCAGTCATAAAACTGATCTCTTAAAAATATTGAGCTAGATATGCCTATGCTTACACTGTGTAGACCTTTAAAGGCAAAATTACACATCATGGACTTGATTACTGCCATGAATGGCCTTATTAACTACCTCATCACTGCCATTCCTTACACTCTAGTACAAAGAGACCTGTCTTGGGTAGAAGGGTTAATACCGTAAGACTGTAGTTATGATCGGTGCATTTTCTCTTCAATAAATTTGAAATAAAACAGAAAAGACATCAAGAAGACATGAAGATGTTAAAGTTTTGGGGTTTCACAGATTCAAATAGTTTAGAGATGACAATTACAGAAGTTGACAGACGTTTGCTGCTTGACACCAACCACAGGAACTGTGACTAACCAGGTCTCCAGACACTACAGTCTGAAATGCATTGTGAGTGTTGCGCCAAGCCAAGGTGGCCATGGGCTGCTCCCCTTCCGTGACTGAGTATGGTAGGACACAAAGGCAGAGCTGGTCCTGGGAGATGAGGGACTCCTTGATGTCTGGCTTGTCTCAACACTTCCCCCACAGCCTTGCCCAATTCTCCTTAAGACATGAAGGAAGTCTGAAGTGTTTTCCCCCAAACTTCCTTCCCTCACACTGTTCTCCCTGCCAGCCCTGTTTACCTCCCTTCGGTTCTCTCTCACAGGCATTTCCTCAAACGGAATCCTTCCACGATTAAGTCCATTTTGGGCTTGCTCATCAGTTAAGCCACAAAGTTGACAATGAGCTAAAGTTTTTGGTTGGCATGTCTGTCCCTGTGACATAATATATCTTCCAGTGTAAAGTACTTTACAAAAAAATATTTTCCCATTAGGAACTATGATCAATATTGGCACATATCATGCTACGACCAGAAGAGCTAATTTGTTCTCTTATTGCTCTTTCTGTGGTGGATAACATGAGGCTTTCCTCTAACAGCCTGGGTTTATGTTACTGACAAAGCAGAGCCCTTTGATCTGTTAAGTTAAAATTGAGTAACTTTGGGACCCCTCTTCCACATGAGGCATCAGAAAATCCCTGGTGTAGGTTTCTCCTGCAGGCTAGAGTATGACTTCTAAGGTACCATTCAACTTTTGCGTTCCACAATTCCAAGTAACCACTTTTGTTTTTTGAGTCAGTGCTAACAGCAGGTAGAGACTTGTGATAAAAAAAAAAAAAAAGTGCCCTTGTTTTTTAATTCAGGGACTGCTTCCACCAAACAGACGTACCCTAGAGCTACCCCAAGAAAAAGGGTTTTATCGTAAGTTTGCAATAGATAATCCTATAAGCATCCAAGGACAGGAACCAAAAGTGTGTTCACACTGCATTGGTTTCTTCATTTTCTTTCTTTCTTTCTTTCTTTGAGCAGGAGCAGGGTGGGAGAGGGGCAGAAGGAGAGGGAGAAGACGACTCCTCGCTGAGCAGGGAGCCCAACATGGGGCTCAACGTGGGGCTTGATCCCAGGACCCCGAGATCATGACCTGAGCGGAAGGCAGACGCTTAACCGACTGAACCACCCGGCATCCCTACACTACATTGGTTTCCAACTAGAAAGGAAGAAACTAAGGTTAACCTATTTATCCAAATTCTCATGGCATGTCTGCTACACCCTAATTCTTTGGTTTCTCTAGCTGACCAGTTATATTAGTAAATTTGATTCATTAAAAAATTGAGGAGGTTGCACAGGCTTTCCCCAGAAGTCTCTATCTTATCTATCATCTCTCTGTCCACTATACCCTCTTTTTTTTTTTTTTAAGAAACTTCAGATCCCTTTTCCATATGTATCTTTTTTTTTTTTAAGATTTTATTTATTTATTTGACAGACAGAGATCACAAGTAGGCAGAGAGGCAGGCAGAGAGAGAGAGAGAGAGAGAGGAGGAAGAAGTCTCCCTGCAGAGCAGAGAGCCCGATGTGGGGCTTGATCCCAGGACTCTGGGATCATGACCTGAGCCGAAGGCAGAGGCTTTAACCCACTGAGCCACCCAGGTGCCCCTCCACTATACCCTCTTTGAGGGGCTTCATCACTTAGCCCCCAGCTTCTGAGCGTTTGCAGTGTTGAGAGTGTTGTCAGGGGTGGTTCACAGACAAAGAGCAGAGCTTTGCCCAAGGCGACTTCCAGTTCCCAGCTAAAATTTATACAGAAATACTGACAGGGCTAAACCATAGTGAGGTTTTGGAAAGCCAGCATTTTCACCCATTTATGGTCCCACACCCTGATGGATAATTGACACTGTAATCAAGAACTTTCCTTGGTGGGCATATCCCTTGGCCCAGCAATGCTATTTAAACTGACTTACCCCAAAGAACTAATTAAGGCTGTGCACAGATATGAGTTATCAAGACATCGATTCCGTTATTCTGTACGTTTAGTTAAGAAACACCCTGAATCCCTAATAACATCGGGGGTTGTCAAGTAACTCACACCATAGAATACAACAGAGCCATTGTAAATGGGGTGGCATCAGCTTTATTGACATGAGAACTAGTCTGAATAAGAGGCTGAGTGAAGAAGAAAGGTTAATCAGCAGTATGCATAATAAGCTCTTGGGTCCCCCCCCCCAAATCAGTATATAAATGCATAGGAAACACGTGGAAAATTGTATATCAAAATACAGTGATTACCTCTGCATTGCCATGTGTAGGATTAGCTAGGATTTTAATTCCACTATTTTTACTTTATGCATTTATTAAATACTTTATAGAAAATACATGTTTACCATCTTATTGAAAGACCAACACAATTATTGAAAAAAATGCCTGCAGTTGTCCTTAATTATGAGATTTGCTGATCCAAATATTGCGAAATAAGTTATTTTTTTCTCACTAAATAACCCCACTCTCAAACAAGTCTCAATTCAATGTCTCAGCTTTCCTTTCCATATATTTTTATTTAACTCCTCTCACATGTATTTCGATAGAGAAAATATTGAAGGGAGAAAGAAATTTTTGGTTCTCACACAAAGGCCACCACCGCCCTTGACACGTTACTCTCAGTGTGGGCTGATGTTCATTTTTGACTTTATCAAAATAAATAAACCGAGTGGCCTGGTTCATCTTTTGCCGATTAAGCAAATGGATATATGTGCGCGGTTATATATTGTCTAACGTATAAACGTGCTTAGTTAAGAATTGTGTAAGGTGTTAATGTTCCTAGTGAAGTACTACATTTCGTCTAATATTCAGTACGTGATTTCAGTTAAATATTTAAAGTAAACAGTGTTTAAATATGTAGTCCTCTTCAAACCCTTAATCCCTTCAGTATTGTACTTAAAGTGTTGACTTTTTCTTATATATGTGTTTTGTCTCCACTTCCGTGGAAAGTTCCATTTCCGATTCCCCTCCCCGGAGAATCCCTACAATGCTGAGGAGGTAGGCTAGGCTGCCAATGCCTCATAACGGCCTGGTGTGGGTTTCTTTGGTGTGGTGCTACGCTGAACCTTCTCCAGCTTTCCTTAAGGGCCAGCAAAGTTTGACCTTTAACGGAGCAGCACCATACACTGAGTATACTGTTGGTACCCTTGTGTGGGTCCCTCTACTGGACTCCTTTAACTCCACCGCCCTGCAGGGGTGACAACGGAGAGGGGAGCCTGTGTCTGCATTCTTATTAACCCCATCTCTTCACTCTCCCCTGGGTTTACGCAACCCCCTCTCTTCTGTGTCCCGATGGCTACAGGGATGAGAGGAGATTGTGTGTCTAATGATCTTGTGTGAGCACGACAGGTCACTTCACGCCTTCTCTGGGAAGCAGGGACATTGGGAAAGCAAAGGAGATATACTTCAGCTTTCAGATTGTTCCTCCAACTCCTCGAATGGAGAAGTGATTGTAGTTGCCTTTCCGAGCACAGAGCTAGTGTGTGGCTGGGGTACCAGAGTCGGCTGAGAACCAGGGACTTTGGAGTCCTGGCCCCCAACCCCTGCCCCACCCCTACCCCCACATTGGGCCCACGGCACCTTTGCAAGCACCAGCAATCTGCAGACAGAAAATTCTCTCAGGCTTGGCATCAAGGTACCTGGGATGTCCTGGGAGATGACATGAGCACCATATCCACGGATGTGAAATTCTTGGAGGTTGAGTCACTGGTATATAAATCATAATAGGAGAAATGAATCCTGTTTCTGGTGCTACAAGACCATTGCTAATGAGAAGCATCATGAAAGTGAATTCAGCACCTTCTAACCCACGGCATGGCAGCCGGGAAACAAGGATCCGGATGCAGTGTGCCTGCCTTTCCCTTTTATTGACTTAGTTATCATTATTATTTTTTTAGTTTCCAAAGTTTCTGGCTGAAAATGAGCTAAAAGGGTTCTTTGTAAAAAAAATACAATTTTTCCACATTCTGCTTTTCTAGATTATGTTCAAAAATTCCCTTTCATCACAATGAAATGAAATTCTTCCTCAAACAGCAAACACATAAGGCTCTTTTAGACATTCATTCCTCCCGCTTTCCTCCTTAGAATCATTGTATTTCCAATCCCATCTTAAAATATCACGAACCTTCTAACAACACAAGTCAAACCGAAATAAAACATATTGTAAAAAAAAAAAAAAGGGTGTTTTGTTTGTAATATGGCATTTATTTTACAATGCACATATTAGGTCAAATGTAAGAACCAAAGCGTCTTTGCCCAACACAGAGATCTCCCAGAGTAGGCACCGTGAAGGCCACTCCGCATTACGCCGCGGGAAGCTTTGTCCACCCGCGTTCAGCTTTCATATACCTTCCACACCAAAGGACATACCTACCACTATGGTTTGTGGTGGCTTGAAAAGAAAAATGGAAGCAGATCATTAAGAAAAAATGCTGCAAGACGTGTCTACGGGGAGCGCTGTAGTTGTTAAGGCAAGGGGAGTGGGCCCTTCCCCAGGCTGGGCGGCACCCGGCCTCATCCTGGGAGGCAGTTCCAGAAAGCAGCAGGCTCACACTCTTTTGGGGTTTGTTCTCTTTTGGGCACTCCTAGCTTTAATGGTCTTCTTGGGGGTGGCTGGTTTGGGAGCGGGCGGCTTTCCCTTTGGTTTTGGGGTGTTGCTACGACTGGTCCGCCCGGCTGTTCGCTTCTTGTCCTGACCAGTCCTGCGCTGTTCCTGCAGCCTCTCTTCCCACTGCTGGGAAACAAAGGCAAACGTGACCATCATGTACATCTCACTGCGTAATGCTGCTGAATGGATGTCAGAACTGATGCCACTGTTTTCCCTGTAATAGCTGAGTCATGACAACAGAGATCGAAATTGCCACCCCGCCTTGCCGAGCACTTAGCGTACACAGAGGATCTGAAAAGCACTCAGGATGGGACAAAGTCCTGATATCCATTCATTTTACGGAAACTCCCAACAGCCCTGTAGGTGGACACCATGGTCATGACCAGGGAACAGGTGCACAGAGCGCCTTTGCAGCTGGCCACACAGCTGACAAATGCCAGAGCTGGGATTCAAATTCACCAGTCTGACCCCAGGGCCCAAGTCCCCAGGCCATGCTACTTGTGCCCCATCGCCCCGCAATGCGACATTCCTGCCCAGCAAGGCCTTCTAAAGAGGCTGGGACATGGCTGAGAGCAGAAGTCTATCCAGCCCCACCAGGAAGGCCAGGGGGTCTCCTAGCGCAATTATGGGTGGGCTCACCTTATTCTCCTCCACCCAAAGGAAGACAGAAGCCCGTCCCACCTCTAGTCATCCACTCAAGCCTTAGCCACCTGGACCCGATGAGAGATGAGACTTTCTGGAGAGTTGTTTCCTTGACAGAAAAGGACTTACTGCTTATAATATAAAGAAATACTATTCATTTAAACAGCAGGATGGAAGAAAACCCGAAAAAGTGAGTCCACTTGAATAGACAACGCCTTTTATTATAACCTAACGCCCCTGCTTCGTTAGAGTATATTTCATTCAGCAAAGAGTTTGAGCAAGACCGCAGGCTGGATATTGTCCAAGGCACTAGAAATACAGGGAAAGGAGAGACACGGTCCCCACCCTCCCAGGGCGCAATTCTAGTCTGTTCTGGAATAATAAACTCATCACGTCTGCTGCTATGTGGTGCTTCAAATTCTCACGGAAGCATTTTAGAATATTTGCTGCAAAAGTGAATGGCCCAGACAGCTAGGATTCCTGAAAGCTTGCTTTCCTCTCAGGTCCTTATGGTGGACGTGCTTTCTACATTGATGCTTCTACTCTACTGTAGTCTTGGAAACTGGATAGCCAATCCTGCTAGAATTTTCTGTCCAGTAAGGCTAAGTGCCCTTCTGAGCAGCTCCTGAGTTTTTCCCTCAGATGTGACCAACCTGCTATTCTGAAATGCACAGAGTGGGAGAGGCTGTGTTCAAAATACTTTCTCCATAAGCCAGTACTAAAGTAGCCTTTTCCCTCGCAAACTGAAAGGCCACAGGCCATTCTAATACCTTTTGTGAACCTGAAAACACAAATTCTCCCAGATATATCTAAACGTATTTTCAGGAGAGGGGACGCTTTAACCATTTCCAACCAATGACATGATTTCTTTAATTCTGGTGTGATCTGATATCTCTGGGCAAAAAAATTATTTTAACCCCTTTAATTGAATTACCAATATTTCAATGATGTTACCACTAAAATCATAGATTTGGCTACAAAATGATTACAATTTGTAGATAATTGATTTTGACAAACATCATTATAAATATCTTAAATACAGGGAAAGATTATGCTTTGTACAGAGACGGCATGAATTTTAGAATTGCGTATTCACACCCTTACGTGTCTATGTCTATTTTAAGCCCTCTGGATGTTAATTCTGGTCAAGTACCTGACTGATTTTGCTAAAATAGTTAAATGAAATACCATAAAGAAAATAAAAAAAAAACACCTAATTTAATCTGGAAATAACCAGTCGATCAGTATTGAATGCAACCAAATCCCCTTTGAGGCTGAAGAGAGGTTCATGCTACAACTTCTAAGTCAGAATAGCTGGGCTCTTTACTTATTCAAAAGATAAATAGTGCTGCTATTGCAGGCTTCCCTGAGAGCCTGGAGATGGAAGAATGTGAAGAATCCCCCGGCTTAGCGATTTCTTCACATGCCCTTAACTCCATATCCGTAGTGTTGCCATTTATACTTACTATGGATCTTTTACTGAGTTGATCTCTCCACTTTTCAACTAAACAGTTTTCAAGAAGCATCATCCTGAGAAAAAGAAATTGATCTTGAGCAATTCTGATTATGAAAGGAAAAAGTTGAAAAATACAAAAAACTGTAAAAAACCAAAATTCTTTATAACCCTTCACTCTACAATCCACATAACCACCATTCATATTTTACTAGCATTTCCTTTTATTCTTCCTTGTACCTATACATATATTTGAATCACACTGTATATTTAGATCATACTGTACATTTCTTTTTACCATTCTATTATACGCATTTTCTCACATAATTAGAATAATTAAAAAATACAGCTTTAATAACCATAAAATATTTCAACAATGATATGCATAATACACTTGGGCCTTTCTCTGCTATTGAACCTCCATTTGCTTAGCTACTATTGCCAGCATTGTGTTGAATGTCCTTATGTATATATATATGGGGTGTGTGTGTGTGTGTGTGTGTGTGCACTGACTTATTATTGCCTTAGGCCAGATTTCTGAAAGTAGAATTATTGGGTCAAAGACTATGTCTTTTTCCAAAGCTTTCCATGCACAGCGCCAAACTGTTTTCAGAATGGTTGAACTTTTATTCCAACTATTTTTTAATTTGGATTGCAGAATTAAAGAGGTAAATGTATTTACAAATTGTATTTCTTCTGGAACTTGTCTGTATAGATTTATGTATACATTATTTATATATTGGAGTCTTAATGTATCAAATATGAACTCTTTATAGAGGAAGGTTACTATTCCTTTGTCATAATTATTGCAAGTATTTTTCTTAATATTTATTGTCCTTTTTGGGTGATTTGTATGTCCATGATATTATGTCATCAAAAGTATGTATTGACATTTTTCCCTTGTAATTTCTTACATTAATTTCATGTTTGCAAAGTACTTTGTCATCCAGATTTCGTATATCTATTCACCTAATTTTATCCTCTATAGTTACATTTTAAAAATATCTCTTTAATCCACTTGGAATTTATTTTATAGTACAGCTTAAAGTGAAAATATGTACTAGTCCAAATTAAAATATTTGCAACATTTACTAAATAATATATTCATGTCCAATTGATTTGCTCTATCTCCTTCATAAGTTATTTCCTGCATTAGAATCTGTTTCAAGTTTGCTTCCTCTGTGTTATTTACCTATATGTGTATTCCTGCCCCACACGGCTTTAGCAAGTGTAGCTTTGTACCAGTTTTCTGTTTCTCCTAAGGCAGATCTCCTTTCAAAAGGTATTTTCAAAAATCTCCTTTACAAGCCCTTGCCCGTTTGTTCTTCCAAATGATCATCAGCATCATTTGTGAAGACACAACTCCCAGTCATTCAAAAGTATTTTTACTGGTATTTTCATCAGAATTACATTAAGTCTACAAGTAAATAGAAAAGATGACAGGAAAGTGGTTATTTAATTCATTTATAATCCATTCATCTGTCCAAATAGGATTTAATGATGAGCGGTCCGGAACGTTCCCAGAACGGCAACTCGTCCTGTAGCAGGTACAAACATCTGGGCAAGAGATGAGCCCAGAAACATTCAGTCAACCCTCATTCACTCAGTTTCTTTAGAGAGACAAGCTATCAAGCCAAGAACAGCTTTAAAGCCAAGAACACAAGGTGGCACAGGCGGTGTGAGGAGGGTACCCAAGTACTGATAGGGTACAGATCGAGGAAGTAGTCAAGTGAGGTCAGTTTCAAAAGGGGTTTTGGAGAGAGAGTCCATAGCTGCATCCAGAGGAAACCGATGAGCATTAATGACAGGGAATCAAAGGGAAGACAGGTTCTATACAAAAGGAGTCACTTTGTTGGAGATACAGCCTGCAGCGGGTTATGGGGTCCTTCCTGGAACCTGGTCTGCTGACTTCCATTTTTCCATTATAAGGAATGTACCAATATATAAAAAGATGTGAAGGAAAGAGAGGTAGAGAGGCACACTCCCAGCTAGAGATAAGTGTATGTGTGTCTGTGAGTGTGACTGTGTATGTGGGTGTGTGTCTAACGGTTTATCAAACAAATATTGTACACTTCTATTGTATATAAGGAAAACGTGGACCTGTCATCTCAAATGGCCAACGTTACTAGATCTGTAAGTTATTAAAGAGCTCTTAAGAAATATTCATGATTTGCCACACTAAGATTGATTCAAGGTTTGAGAAGAACTGTTTTAACTCATAGCAATTTTTCTGCTAAATTTTTGAAGTTGCTTAATGAATTCCAAAATTGATTTTTAAGGATTCCATTCAAATACTCCTATTTCAATTTTTTCCTTAATGCCATGAGGAAGTCAATGATATTTAGGATATGTGATATGGCAACAGTGGCATCTATTAAAATGATTTATTTATTTATTTATTTGGTTGTCTTTTTAAAAAGAACTACGGGTGCCCCCCCTTTAAATAAGCCATCCCTGCTAAATGAGAATCATGTTTCTAGAAGTAGTGTGCAGTTGCTTCTGCCCCTTCGTGCCTACCTGGAGCGCCACTCGTAACACATGATGAGAACGTCTTGGTGGGGCAGGATGTGAGGACACTGGCAGGAAGAATTTGTGATGAGCGGGACCTGCGTTCGCGGGATGGGGGACGAGGACTTGAAGATCTCTTTCACGTCCACCACGGTGGTCACTTCGTTACAGCCACTCCTCTGCACAGCTTTTATCTTGGCGTGAATGACTGCAATTTAAGAAAAGTGAAAGAAGCACTGATGGCGCCTTTGGAGACAAAGAAGGATGGTGTCTTCGCGCCAACTCCTGAGCCTCTCTTAAAGAATCCCTCCTGTAATTATGGTCATGTCCAAGCTGCCGAGACGCAGGCAAGGAGCCCACACAATCATACTGTCTGCATTGTCTTTCAAGTCCCGGATCCTGCGGCGGGATGCAAGAGCGCAGGGACCAGCAGGCTCCGTCTGGGCTCTGCCTCTGACTGCTCGGATCGGGCTGCAGCTAGGACGTGAATAGAGACTCTCATGCATTGTTCCCAGGCTTAAAATCTTACAGTTAGTCTCGTTTGTTTGTATGTTTGTTTGCTCAAGTCATACCTGGAAATTCATGTCAGGAACGTGAATAAAAATCTCACAGAAACGAGTATTTATTGATCCTCTGCCTTGTGCGGATCTGAAGTGAGGATCATATGTTTGCGAGTTCAGAAGCCGCTTTTTCAAAGATATATTATGGGGGGGGGAGCATGAAGGGGGAGGGACAGAGAGAGAGGAGAGAGAATCTCAGGCAGACTCCCCGCTGAGCCCAAGGTCATGAAATCATGACCCAGCGGAAATCAAGAGTCGGATGCTCAACGGACTGAGCCATCCAGGCGCCCCTCAGAAGCCACTTGAAAGTTTGTTTGGTGCAACCATCCGTCTGATGCTTGAACTTCCTCTCTTCCAAAGGAAGTTATTAAAGTCATAACATTTCTGAACTGGAAGGAGTCTCTGAAGATCACCGCTCTCAATCCTTTAATTGTGCCGACTGTCAAAGCCAGGTCTGCGGTGAGCAGAAGTCTAACTCTTATTACAGATGGCTGTTAACATCACTGTCCCTGATCAAACTTTAAATTCTGGCTCTTTCGGTTCCTTGCTATTACTGCCTTCCACGGAATTGGAATCAGCCTAGCAGGGATCTGTCTTGGATTCCGTCCTAGAAAGCTGGTTTATGAAGAAGCCAAAGGACTTAAATAGAAAATGGTTTCATCATCAAAGTAGTTCAGGGAGAACAGCAAGACAGTGAAACTCGGGTTAGTGAGGAGGGCTTCTTCGTGTCAGATGAGGGACAAAGTAGATTAAATTAAGGAAAAACCTACAAAGAACAGTTTTAAACAACAATAATGAAAGCAACTGGAAAAGACCATTGCTTTTTTGTTTGTTTGTTTGTTCAGTTGAGTTACCCACATTGGCTGTGTATAATCTCAAATCTTACAATTCAAATAAGAGTTATTTTTTTCAGACTTTTTCAGACTTTTATATGGCCATGCTCTTCCTATTTACACATGTGCATAAAGTTCATGACTTAAAATTTCAGTCTGAATTACAGAAAGCAAAGTTAACAAATAAAATGACCCTTTTGCCAAAACAGTTCCTGTTATTTCAGCAGAAGTAATTTAACAGATGCAAAGGAGTTCAAACAGATATTTTAAAAGAACCTATTTGGGGGGAGACTGGTTGGCTCAGTTGTTAAGCATCAGGCTCCCTGCTCCGTGGGAGGCCTGTTTCTCCCTCTCCCACTCCCCTGCTTGTGTTCTCTCTCTCTCTGTCAAATAAATAAATAAATAAGATAAATATATATAAATATAAATATATATAAATATAATATATATAAATAAATATAAATAAATAAATAAATAAGATCTTTTTAAAAAAACAACCTATATATTTTAAATAAATAAATAAATAAATAATAAATAAGATCTTTTAAAAAAAACAACCTATATATTTTTAAAGATTTTATTTATTTATTTGACAGACAGAGATTGCAAGTAGGCAGAGAGGCAGGCAGAGAGAGAGAGTGGGGGGAAACAGGTTCCCCGCTGAGCAGAGAGCCCGATGTGGGGTTCAATCCCAAGACCTTGGGATCATGACCTGAGCTGAAGGCAGGGGCTTAACCCACTGAGCCACCCAGGTGCCCCAAAAGAACTTATTTTTAATTAAATTTACTTTCAGATGATAATAGAATTAAATTTACTTAAAAAATTAAAAATAGCCTGATTCATCGAACAACGTGCTGACGTTCTTTCCAGTAAGAGGACTATTTTTTAACGTCTTAATTTTATTTTATTTTCTTCAGTGTTCCAAGATTCACTGTTTATGCACCACACCCAGTGCTCCATGCAAGATGTGCCCTCCTTAATACCCACCACCAGGGTCAACCATCCCCCCACCCCCTCCCTTCCAAAACCCTCAATTTGTTTCTCAGAGTCAATAGTCTCTGATCCTTCATCTCCTCCTCCAACTTCCCCCAATCACCTTTCCTTTCCTTCTCCTAATGTCCTCCATGTTATTCCTTATGCTCCACAAGTAAGTGAAACCGTATGATACTTGACTCTCTCTGCTTGACTTATTTCACTCAGCATAATCTCCTCCAGTCCCGTCCATGTTGATGCAAAAGTTGGGTATTCATCCCTTCTGATGGCTGCATAATATTTCATTGTATATACGGACCACATGAGAAGAGGACATTTAAACTATGTCAATATTTGTACGTATCTCCTCGCAATGCCTTTAAGATGTTAAATACTTACAGGTGTTTATAAGTAAAAAGAAACATGGGTGGGTCTTAGTTCCTGGGCCCCTGGGCCTCAGATAATGCAACCCATGGATCAGGCACCCATCCTGCAGGAAACCTCAGGAAGAGAACAGGTCAGGTGGGCCGGCCTGGCTGGTTGGCCCAGCTCCCCAAGACACGTAGGAACTCGATGGCAAATTTGCACTCTGACCCACATCACTGTTCTCCCTGAGTAAGCTACTTTGGTTTTCCTTAATTTACCCAGAAGAGCAAGGCACTTGACAGTTGTCTTTGTGCCATGGAGAACCCACAGAACCACTTGGTCATCATCTTTGTGGCTGCTGTTGTAACGTGCCAAGTCCCCAAGCGAACGGCTGCGTCGGTGACTTACCGTAGCTGTAGTTTTTGCTCAGATACGTCGCCAGAGTGGGCTTCACCTTCTTGCACTTGCACCGGTCTGAAGGAGATGAAAGAGAGACAAGAAGTTGGAAAAAGTGTCCCAAAAACCACTCTGGGGAGGAGACAAAGAGGGAACCTCAAGGAGAGAGAACTCACCAGGGCTTAGGCGTTTGCAGTCCACATCCAGAGGCCTTTCCTGAACCATCATGTCTGGCGTGATGTCTATCCACTTAACATCTGAAACACACACAGAGCATGGGTGTGGTCAGTGACTTCGCCTGTTCACCCAGCTGGAATAAAGAACCAGCTGGAAGACACACACTAGCATAGCATCACAAAAGAATAATACTACATTGTAAAAGTGGCATGTGATTTTCAATTCTCTCTTTCATACAGACATTCCTGGGCTTAGGAAAGAAGACTTTTGAGTGAGATTTTTTGCCCATCGAGCAAAATGATGTGAATGTGCGTCCATTTGACTTGGCTGATACACACAGCTAACTTCCCTTCCAAATCCATTTTAAAATGTTGGTTTTTCCGAGTTGACAGTTGACCCTAATCAAAATATCCAGAATATTCCCAAATCACCACCTCTCCTTTTGCAGTGCAGAAACAGTCCAAAGCTAAATATAACCCCCCCAAAAGCATAACCTTCTATCATTTACAAAATGTAAGCAATAAATTTTTCTTTCCTGAAGCTTTGAATTAGAGGGGTTTCGATTTTCTCTTCACTTTACTTCTCCTTCATGTGTTGGGCAATGCTCTGAGCTAGAACCTCAGAAACTACACTAAGACAACACCATAATCTCTTTAAATGTGCAGGAACCTGGGTCAGGGATAAAGGCATGGAAAATATTTTTAGATTTCATCTCAAGAAATGGATTTAAGCTTGCTCCTTCATCCTAGAAAAGCAGCAAAATGACAAAATTTTTTTAAAAAAAGGAAGCAAAACTTGATATCCTGTTAACTAAGAGGTCACAGATATTGACCATGAAACAGACATCACAATTTTTCAGAACGACTAAATTTACAAAGGGCACTCCTGGTGGGGAGTGATGACCGATTCTGTTTTTTTCCGCAAGAGTTTTCAAGAGCTAACGCTAACTGGAGAATCCCGTGGGACCGTTTGCAGGACTCAAGGACACATGCCAAGTGCTTAACTCCGGCCCAGAGCCATCCTATGCCCCACCTATACGCGTGTTTGCTACCGCTGTTCCCTGTCAATGACAATGCCCTCTATGGTTCTCTTTACAAACACCTCCTCACCCCGCACATACACGCATAGTCTATGGACGTGGTGTTCTTCAGTTCCCGAAATTCCCCCAAGGAAACCAGACTTCACCCCAAAGTCAGGTCACCAGCCCTTCCCACCTCCTCCAACCCTCGGAAGTGGGACGGGGGACTGACTGCCCAGCCACTGGCATCGGGAGAAGCGGGCGCCCGGTTCTCAGGCGGCAAGAATGCCCCTCGCCCCCTCGGTCCTTCCCCTCGGCCTCACCCTCGGGGAGGTCGGTGACGATGGCTTCCGGCGAGATGCACACGCCGCGATCGTAGACGGGCAGCTCGTCGCAGGCCAGGCTCTCGGGCCAGCTGTGGTTGTACATCTTCATGAGGGGCTCGCAGTCGTCGCGCGCGCGCTGGCACACCGACTTGCACGGCTTGATGGGGTCGTGCAGGAACTCCAGCGTGCAGATGGGCGCGTACATGGCGCAGAGGAAGAAGCGCAGCACCGAGCTGCAGTTCACGTCCACCAGCTCCTCGTACTGCTCGATGGCTAGGATGGCGTTCTCCTGCGTGCTGTGGTGCAGGTGGTTGGGCATCCGCGTGATGTTCCAGGGCATGTGCCGGCACATGGGGATGCGCACCGCCTCGCAGGGCGCGCCGCGCACGCAGAGCGCCAGGCGCAGCCCCAGGCACAGCGCCGCCAGGACGGAGAGCAGCATGGCACTGCCCCGGCGCGCCGCCGTCCCGACAGGCACAAGGGGCCCCTGGCTTGCTGCCCCCCTAGTCTGTCGCCCTCCCTTCCCCGGGGAGGAAGTCCTTCGGGGGCACGGGAGAGGCTCTCCGCCCGCGCTGCCGTCGGTAGCGGTGCGGGGCCGCGGGGGCCGGCCGGGGGTATCCGGCGTCCGGCGCACCGAGCTCGAGCAGCGCCAGCCCTCAGCCTGCGGGGCGCGGACCCGCCCGGGCAGCTCCAGTCCCGGACCCGGCAGCTCCGAGCGCAGCCGGCCTCGGCCATTGCGGGACCCTATTTATCCCGACACTTCCCCTGACGTGGGCCCTGAACGCTCCCTTGGCAGCGGCGGGCGCGGCGCGGGCTCCCCCTCGGCCGCCCCACCCCCTAGCCCTCTCCTTGCTGGAGCGGTGACATCATCTCCTCCGGGCCGCAGCCGCGGGCTGGAAGCCTGCATTTCCCCAAAGTCCCTCCCTTTTAGTCTGGCCAGTCCTTTTTCTTCGCACCAAGAGACAGAGTCTCTGGCAGTCGTTTTGGACACCGGATCCAGGAGGGTGCAGGAGAGGATTTCAGGAGAGAGGAAGACGCTATCTGGGTCAAAGCTGAACTTTGCGCCCTCTCTGCCTCATAGGTTCCCCAAGTACAGAGTTGGAGGGAAATGGGAACTTGGGCGGCCCTTTAATTCTGAACATGCTTGCTGTCTCCAGTAGGGGGCATGAGAGGCGCTGAGCGGCGAGACTACTGTGCGGCGCTGGATGGACACGTTACATAAACACATCCTCCCCCGCGCCCCCCACCAGTTGCACAGAGTTGGGTTTTGTTATTGTTGTGACTAGAAGACATGAGTTTGGGCTCAGGCTTTTCCAGAATGGCATTTGGTCTGTACCTGCTCCAGGAACAGAACTGTCTGAAGGTGCAATAATAGCATCCTCTAGTTGAGGAATGTTTTCCATCCGCCAACATTCCTCTCCCTTTCTCACTCCCTGTTCCTCTCCCCAGCCTGAATGCAACCCAGGAGAAAACACAGAGCGCCGGACTGCACAATCTGAAAGACTTTTTTTCCCTTTTCACGCCAAGTGATTTCCAACCCAGCAGCCTAGAATCTTGATTTTTTTTTTTTAAGATTTTATTTATTTGTCAGAGAGAGAGAGAGAGAGCAGCGCAAGTGAGCACAAGCAGGGGGAGCAGCAGGCAGTGGGAGAAGCAGGCTTCCTGCTGAGCAGGGAGCCCAATGTGGGACTGGATCCCAGGACCCTGGGATCATGACCTGAGCTGAAGGCAGATGCTTAACAGAATGAGCCACTCAGGTATCCCTAGAATCTTAATTTTTTTATAGGAAAACAAAGTTTTATTAATCTAATGAAGGATTTGAAAGTATGAATAGCACTCTAATTATCAAAATAATTAAGTTCATATATTAAATTTTTTTTTGCAAATTCACAGCCAAATCCAAATGACTTAACTTGTGAATTTTATCAAACAAAGAATCTTAATTTTTGATGTGCTTGAAACATCTGGTGTGCATCTGGTGTGCTTGAATGTTAATCTTTAAAAACATAGTTCAGGGGCGCCTGCGTGGCTCAGTGGGTTAAACCCTCTGCCTTTGGCTCAGGTCATGATCTCAGGGTCCTGGGATCAAACCCCTCATCGGGCTTTCTGCTCAGCGGGGAGCCTGCTCACTCCCCCACCCCCCACCCCTGCCTGCACCTCTGCTACTTGTGATCTCTGTCTGTCAAGTAAATAAAGAAACTCTTAAAAAAAAAGACAACATAATTTAGGGGCTCCTGGGTGGTTGAGTCAGTTAAGTAGCTGCCTTTGGCTCAGGTCATGATCTGGGGTTCCTGGGTTGGAGCCCTGCGTCAGGGTCCTTGTTCAGCTGCGAGCCTTCTTTTTCCTCTGCTGCTCCCCCTGCTTATGCTCTCCCTCTTTCAAATAAATAAATAAAATCTTTTAAAAATTTATTTGAAAGAGAGATCACAAGCAGACAGAGAGGCAGGCAGAGAGAGAGAGGGAGAAGCAGGCTCCCTGCCGAGCAGAGAGCCCAATACAGGACTCGATCCCAGGACCCTGAGATCATAACGTGAGCCAAAGGCAGAGGCCCAGCCCACAGAGCCACCCAGGCGCCCCTAAATAAAATCTTTTAAAAAACCATGAAAACACAGTTCAATTAGAAATCTGAACATATGGCAGATAGATTTTTTCTTTCTTTTTTTTTTTTTTTTTGCTTTTTGTTTTTATTTATTTATTTATTTTGCCTCCAAAGCTTAGACTCACAATGTTAGTTTAGTTTTGACTCTGACCAGAACTAAGAATTAAAATAGCCCAAGGAACAAAAAATATAGCTGGCATTTTATTGAGCATTTACAATGGGCTGGGCATGGTGCTAAGCTCTTTAAATGCACTATCTTATTTTTTTTTTTTTTTAAGGAAACATGAATTAAACATGGTAAGTTGAGAGGACAAATGACACAAATAAATTTCAGGATTCATCCAAGCAGTTGGGTTCTATTTAGGGGAAGCCCAGAGCAGCCAAACACAGCCATGCCAACCTAGAGATATTTCCAGTTTCAGACAGGTCTCGAGCTCCTAGGATGCCAAGCCAGGCCAATGAAATATCATGCAAAGGGGATAACTCAGATGACATCCTCAGCCATTTCCAGCAGTCAAACCCAATGAGTCTAACCCCCCCGGCTTAGTGAAAAATATTTGCAGCCTCAATTCCTACAGGGGAAGAAAATACAGTTTTGAGAAAGAGCGGAACCCCGGCTCCTTTTTCCCGTGAGTTGTTTGAAGAGGCAAACTTGGAAAGGGCTGTCCCTGGTGCAGCCAGCTGGAACCTGCTGCGTCTGTCCCAGCAAATACCAAGTCACAATGCTGTGGGCATTGCTCTGATGTTCCCCAGGGCATGTCCTTTAAGAAGGGGTGAGGAGAATGTAAGAGGCTCTCTATGAAGCTCTTTGGCCCCCTCCGAGAGGGCCACTGGGAGCCAGTCTTTAGTGGTTCTACTTGGGATGCAGCAGCAGTGAAGGAATCATCAGCAGGTTCTATCAACGGGCCTCTGTCTTCAGGCCCTGCCTTAGCACTCAATCTGTTACCCTGTACTTGACATTGATTTGCCCTGCCAGGTTTCTCAACCTCAGCGCTCCCGACACTGGGGCCAGAAAATTCTTTATTGGCTCCTGTGCGTTATGGGAAGTTTAGTAGCATCTCTGACCTCCTCCTACTAGATGCCAGTGGCGGCTTAATCCCCACCTGTTATGACAATCAAAAATGTCTCCAGATATTGCCAAGGGTCTCCCCTGCTGTTCTCCCCTTTGGCTTCAGTTACCGCCTAGATGCTGATGGCTTCCCAAACCAGCCCTCTAGCCCTGCTGCTTTCTGGAAGGTAACTCTCCCTGGGGTATTTCCATCTGTGTATCCCATAGGCATCTCAGAGTCAACCAATCCTAAACTGATTTGTCTTCTTTCCTCATTCAGAACTGAGCTCCCACTGGCCCGAACCAGAAAGCTCTTCCTCCTTCTGTACAGTCCCCATCTCTGCTCCGCCCTCTCCTGCTGCCACCGTCTCAGTTCAGATGTCACTGTCCTTCATCTGGATGATAACAGCATCTCCCTCCTCCTTCTTCCTGTCCATTCTCCACACTCACACCTGACAGATCTTCCTAAGGCTTATGCCTGATGGTGCCCCTCCCTGGCTTTCGAGGCCCTGAGTCATCTGGCTCCAGATTACTCTCCTTAAAAGTGCTACACCCACTTTCCCTTGTCCCCATGTCCTTCATCCAGGCATGTTCTCTCCCACTTTCACCTGCCCGCTTCCTCATTCATGAAACACCCATCAACTGAAAAGATGCTATACATTTGGAAAGCAGGAGTCCTTTTTGTTTTTAAGTAGCTTCTTTTTTCTTGATTCTATATGGTACATCATGATATTACAAAACATAAACCATAAACCCAATTAATTTACCTACCTCTAGGGTTGCTGTGTTGTCAGGTGATGGGTGAGGGTAACACTGTCACTTCAAGTGTGGCCTCAAGGGTGTCACTTCAAGTGTGTCCCTGAGTCCTTTGCCCAAGGGCAAGGGCTTGTCCTCTAGTCCCCTGGCCTATACTAAGATTGGGGGCTTGAAAATGGTCATGATGAATGACTGATATCATTTCTTCAGGAAGGGACCCTTCTTTCCATTTCTAATTTGGAGGAAGAGGGTGTCAGTTTTGACAAAGGGGCAAGCTGTGTGGAGGCACAGCAAGTGCAGGAGCATGGCCTTCCCGACCTTGAACTTGAATTGGTCTCCTAGCATGTAGTCACCTGCTGCACGCTTCACTTGGTGGAGAAACATACTCCTTCTCACCGTCCAGCTCTCCCCTCCCCCCGTTTAAAACGCGGATGCCCTTCAGGATGCTAGTGGCACCGCTGCCACTGCATTTCCTGTTGGCAGCAGAGAGCAAGTGAAAACAGAAGCCGCAGCGGGCAGCGGCCCAGGCAGAAATAGCTCCCGCGATTCACCCGAGCCTTTCCAGGCCCTGGTGCCGGCTCCCGCACCTCGCGCGCCTTAGTCCCGACGGCGGTGGAGGCGGCGGCGGGAGGCAGCCGGCTCGCCGAGACCGCACTCCCGCACCCCCGCACCCCGCGGAACGCTGCGCGGCGCCCGCGCGGTTCAGCGCCCCCTGCGGTCCGCGCGGGCTCTCGGCGGGGCGGCGGGCGCTGCGGTCGGCGATGTCAGGGCGCGCTCCGCTCGGCGTGGCCCGGGAGGCCCTGGGCGCCTGGCTGCTGGGCGGCCTCTGCTTCTGGGCGCTGGGCGGCCTCTGCGGCCTGGGGGCGGCGATGCCGGGGGCGGGGGCCGGGGGCGCCCCGGGGACCCAGAGCCCGTGCCAGGCACCGCAGCAGTGGGAGGGCCGCCAGGTTCTGTACCGGCAGAGCAGCGGGCGCAACAGCCGCGCCCTGCTCTCCTATGACGGGCTCAACCAGCGCGTGCGGGTGCTGGACGAGCGGAAGGCGCTGATCCCCTGCAAGAGGTACGCGGGCCGCGGGGTGGGCGGCCGGGCGGGCCTGGCGGGGGCGAGGTCGCGGGGGCGGTGTGGGGCGGCCCGCAATCCAACCGCTGGCGGCGCCTACCCGTTACCGAGGGGAAACGTCGCAGGGAGGGTGGCCGGGGGCAGCCCGGTCGGGGGCTGGGTGGAGGGCTGGGCCCACTGCACGCTGAGATCCTCAGCGGGGCGGTGGCGGGCGAAGAAGGAACCCGGCAGGGGCGGGACCGCATCCCGGGGGCCCCGGTGCCCAGGTTCGCCAGGGTCCGCACGCTGCTGGGTCAGGCCCTGGGCTCTGGGAGCCCCCTTCATCCATGGG
The DNA here is from genome assembly GCF_963455335.1 of Martes martes. NCBI lineage: Eukaryota > Metazoa > Chordata > Mammalia > Carnivora > Mustelidae > Martes > Martes martes. The sequence continues at coordinate 19,044,275 of NC_137899.1, read as the reverse complement.
CATCTGATCTACACCATCTCATCTCTTCCAGGAGCCATCTGTGAGGAAGGCACGCAGAATGTATATATTTTAAGAATTCTTGTTGCATTTTTAAAGGAATAGGACAACACTGCGAAAGGTGTGGGGGATCAAGGAAAATATCGCCCACAAACTCATCACCCTGTTACAACTATTGACATTTTGGTATACTTCCTTAACGTTTTTAAAGCAAGTGTGACATACTGTGATCAAAAAACATCATCTTTTTATATACCCCATCTCTTACGTGTTCTTAATCGCCATCTTATTGGTTGGCCCCCGATCTATTTTTAATAGCTGCACAACTATGCCATTTTCTTAAACCACTTGTCTCACAATTCACCTTTCCACATCTGCTGGAGAAGGATGACCTCCTTCTGAGACCTGGTTTCTATTTTGGGATGACCACCTGTCAGCTGTACTGCTTTCCTGTGGACATTCCTATGTGTGCTCCTCTGGGGGTTATGCCTCCCTCTCTGGGTGACATTTGTGTGATTGGGGCGTGCCCTGTGATGTCCATGGTTTAAAGGTCCGGTGAGCAGTAAGGTCAGGGGCAAATTTTGATGTCATTTCACCTAAAAGCGTTTGTTGGAGTGTTAGGCATCTTGGAGAAAGTACTGAAGGGATAGAACCTTTTAAAGCAGTGTATTCGAGAATGGGAGCTAATGCATTTCCAAGGGTAAAATGTGAATGTGGAGGAGGGCTGGAGCAGCCAAGTCATCATGGCAGCCTGGGAGGCTCTCTGAGGCCTCTAAAAGAGTATCATGGTTCCGCCTCAAAGGACAGAGGAACAACAGTAAACAACAACCAGTGTTTGAGCACTTACTATATACTGGGCATAGTGCTGAGGAATTTCCACATACTACATGAACATTTCACAACAGCATGACAGTGGAGGTTTTATGATCTCTGTTTCATAGAGAATCTGAAGTCCGGGGGTATTCAACATTTTTTTTTTTTTTTTTCCAGACCACACAGCTGGGACTTGAAGCTGGGTGGCTTCTGACACCTGTGCAGTTAACCATACTCTCATGCATTCATCACGCATTTTTTTCATGGCAAGCACTTTGTGTAAACAGAGCGGGTCTTGGGCCGCAGGGAGGTCACAGTCTGTGGGTGGAGTCACATGAAGGAAAATTCCCACCCAGCGAGATGAAGGGTATGCTGAGTGTGACAAGAACACTTCACACGGGCAGCTAACCCAGGCTTCCTGGAGGCGCTGAAGCAGGAGCTAGTCTCCAAGTCTTGCACCAGCGACTGGAGGAGGGAAGGCTGCTCAGGGGGGATGCGGACCTATCGCAGGACATCCTGGAGCACACAGGGCTGGGTGTATTCCAAGACCTGCAGACCAGTCGCTGTTAGGACTGAAGCATAGAGGACATGGAGAGGTCGGGCTCCACTGAAGGATTTTCAAACAGTGAAAGGTTATGAATGGATTACTGGATGGTCACTGGGGTACGGTTGCGAATAAACGAGACCAAGAGACATGACCTGGGAGACTTCTGTGGAGGTCCAGGAGAAGGACGGGTAGTGACCACGGTCATGGTGAGAAGCGGACTCGGTTAGTGCATAAGTCGAAGACATTGATGGCGGAGGTGAGGGGAGGGAAGGGTCAAGGAGAGGCCCCCATTTTTGGCTTCTGGTGGCATGGAATGGATAGTGATGCGGTTCACTGAGATAGAGTTGGTTTTTTGCATTTCTGATTGTGGGTAAACTGCTCATCTTTCTGTGCACTGATGTGAAGGCTGGTGCCGTGAGGGTGAATTGATGACCGGTCATGTTGCAGATGGACTGCAATGGCTCCGAGCCCACTGCTGAAGCGGAGGAGTGTGGCCAGGAGAAGAGCAAGGGTCCATCCCCCAGAGGTCCTATTTTCACAATGTAAGAGGTGAAGTGTTAGAGACGGACAAATCTGAGTCTGAGTGCAGAATCTTAGTGTGGGTCTTGGGGTAAATTGCTGAAGCTTTCTAAGGCTCAGTTTCCTCATTTACAACATGAGAATGCTAATAGTGTGTGATGGGTTGGATGGCAGTGGGGATTCAGTGAGTTCAAGTATGTAAAGCACATAGTGCAGGGTCTGACACCTCGAATGTGCTCAGCGAATGACTGCAGTTATCCCTATGGCCACCACCATCCTCACCATCCTGGTGAACTTACTGTGGTCTGTGGGCTCGGAAACTAGACCCGGCAGGGCACTCAGGGGCCCTGCCTTTGGGAGCTGACTCGGAGGAAGCCGGCTTAACAGCTAAAGTGTGTATTTCAGCGAGTTCTGGGGCTGGCATGGCGGCCAGGATTCTCAGATCCACAAGACCAGATCATCCTTTCCCTTTCGGCTGAACTATGCGGGCAGCCAAATTATAATCAGGAGGTGGTGAGCAAAGAGTTGGAGCAAAGTCACTGAATCTAATGATTGCTTGCTCGAGGCCAGGCAGTATGCTCAAAGTTGAGCTTTCCATCATGAATAAAACAGGCCAGCCCGGGGGAATGGGGTGAGATTCAGTGATGCGCTCATATTTCACTAGAAAGGTGCCTTGTTGCTGGTTCTATGTTACCCCAACCCTATGGGTCCAGACTCCCTCCACTCTGCACGGAGGCTTGGTGAGTACGGTTCAAGCTGTCTTAGCAGCCCTTCTTCATCTATGACTCTGCGATCGATTCATAGTCTTTATATGTGTGCATTATGTCTTTGGTGGGGTCACAGCCAAGTCTTGCTGGCCTAGAACTTTTTTGTCCCCATGTGGTTGGTGATTTCTCATTTCTTTGTCCTGACCTATCGAGTGTTGATTTCACAGTTCAGATTCTAGAAGGCAGTTTTATTCCCCTTCTTCTCAGTTTCTTGGCAAGATGCTGTCTCACAGTCCCATCTCTGGCCCTCACTCAGAGGTAGAAAAGAATGTTTAGTGCATAAATGCATTTTTAAGCTCTTTAAATGTAGATTTGCTGGAACTAACGTGGAAACTTTTTCAGGTGTTAGCAGTCTGGCCAAAAAACCAGATGTTATTTGAAGAAAATATGGATGGGTTGTCTCTTCATATTTATTAGTAAGTTGAGAAGTAAGTTTTAGAATTGGATCAACTTCTTAAGATTTTTATTTTGCATCCAGATTGTTATGGAAAATCCCACTGATAGTTACTGTGGAATGACTAGGACTTTCCAGGCTCTCTTTTCCCTGAGATGATGGAAAAGATTAAACAACTTTACAAGCTTCAGATAAGACAGCCTTAGCAGAGAATGGGGAATATTAGTAATTGATACTATTTTGTTTTCTGGTTCCAACTATCTTTCCTGACTCCTTGACTAAACTCACAAGTATTACATTTGGAAGACTGAGGAAAAGCAAAAAGATTATTTTCATATTCCTGCGAACATGTTGAACTTTGTGGGAGAAACAATACTGAATGAATTTTGAGAGGCCACCAGTAACTTACTGCTCCCACTTACAAAATGGTGGGTTGGGGGTTGGAATTAATGGCGCTACTGATGTACGGAATGTGCATGGGGACATTAGGGATAATATCTTAGAAGACTGATCAATTCCCAGTCCTACATGTTCGGGGATTTTGGGGGGTAAAAGGTGAAAAGAAAAAATAGGTTTTAAATGGCATGACAGGTGGTTTCTCAGTTCAAATTCTGACCAGATCATGTCTGTCTCAGTTTTCCATGGGCATTCTATTTCTTGGAGAACAGAATGTCATTTCTCTTCTGTATTTTTGGAGAAAGCCACCTAGTGTCATGGCGAGAGCACAGACATGCAGTGAGTGAGTCATCGGATGTCATACATGGCTTCTAGTCCCGGCTTCACCACAGCAAGATCCTAACTTCTCAGCCTTTCCGGTTTTTATCTTTGGATTTAATTTTAATGATCTACCTTGTTTATACTAAATAGCCTTTAAGCCTTCTTCCTTAAAGATGAAATGATACCATGGACGCGTTCATTGTTTCTCCCATTTCTACCATGAGGTAATGAACTTAACATGGATTCTACTTTTTTTTCTCAGCATGTCCCTTTGTGTAGATAAAATCAAAATGCTTTTTCTGCCTTCTCCTTTTCATCTAAACTTCTGCTCCTGGGCAGAGAAACGAGGGGCCACCCTTAAGCTCTCTGGCTGCAGACTCAGAAGGCTCTGGTCTGTGCAGGGGTGGGGTGGCGGGGAACTATTCCAGGGCATGGATAGCGTCGCTTACAAAGCTCTCCACCTATCTGCTGTGGAAGATTAATTCCAACGGTTGTTATCAGAGTAGGCAACTTCAACCATCATTGTGTTTGAAGAGCAGGATAAGGGTGTTTTCCCCTCCAAATGTAGAGTTTTATTTTGTTGTGAAGCTGTCGGACTCTTATAGAAAGTCAGGACCCAGCCATTGCCTAGCCCCCCCTCCCCCCCGCACCGCCCCTCCTCCGAATCATTGGGGGGTGAGTTGCCAACTTGATATCCCCGCCACCCCCCAGAGACGGGGGCATGCATTTCTTGCAAAGAGGGCTATTCCCTGGCACGAGAGCAACAGGGACACAGCAACCGGGCAATTAACAACATGGATTCATTTCTACCATCCGAAACTCCGGTCTCTTTCAAGGTCTGCCAGTTCATTTATGTTCTCTGTAGCAAAAGGATCCAGTTTACATTCAAGTACTGCATTTAGGTGTCCTGACTTTTCCGTGTTTTTCTGGCTGGAACGGTTCCTCCGTCTTCCTTGCATTTGGATACTTTGGACAATTACAAACCAGTGATTTGGTAGAATGTGCCTTGATCTGGGTTTGTTTAACGTCTCCTTACGATGAGATTCTGGTTATTCACCTGTGGTAGGAATACCACGGAGGTAGTACTCTGTTCCTACTGCATTGTGATGTCCCCCGGCATCACCTAGGTAACTAACTGACGGCTGCAAGGTTTCTTTGGTGTGAAGTGACACTTTTTTACTCTGTAATGAATACGTATTTTGTAGGGAGGTGTTTTTTTTTTTTTTTCCCCTTAGAGAGGGAGGGAGAGAATCTTAAGCAGGCTCCATGCCTAGTGGGTAGCCTGACCTGGGGCTCAACCCCAGGACCCTGAGATCATGACCTGAGCTGAAATCAAGAGTCAGGTGCTCAACCGACTGAGCTACCCAGGTGGCTCCCCTGTAGGGAGATATTTTATTTTTTATTATTTTTGGAAGATTTTATTTATTTTTTATTGGACAGCAATAGAGAGAGTGAGAGAAATCACAAGCACAGGGAGCAGCAGAGGGAGAGGGAGAAGCAGACTCCTCACTGAGCAGGGAGCCTGATACAGGACTCGATCCCAGGACCCCCAAGTTCATGACCTGAGCCAAAGGCAAACACTTAACCGAATGAGCCACCCAGCCTCCCTGGTAGAGAGATCTTTTAAAACCACGTACACATCCCAGTTTTCATGACACTCAGTTTATTCATTTATTTATATCAGCAAGGACTCAAGGATTCCCACTGTATCGCGTTTGTTCTCACTATTTGTTTTGATGTTCACACTGTCCCAGATCTAGCCAGTGGGGACCTCTTGACATTGGCTCTTAAGTTCTTTAAATAGGTATCTCTTATTCTCTGAGCACTTCTTTGCTTTTTGCCGCAGTAAGATGTTCCAAAATCATCTGTACTCTCTCTGCTAGAGTCTCAGAATGAAACATTTCTGAACCTGGGGCTCTAGTTACTTTTACTGGAGAATAATATTTGGAAGCCAAGATCTCTGCTCTAGTTGTGCTCATGGCTGCTAGTGGTGTGGCTTCTAGACGCTCTCAGTGGACAAAACAAGGGTGTGACATAGGTTTAAACACACACACACACACACACACACACACACAGTTACTTACTCATACGCATACACACAAATTTACATGTGGATACATTGCTAAGCTTCTAATTCTGATCCATATACATTTATACCAGAAACTCCAATTCCATTCCACCCGCACAGGGTTCATTTTTGGAGGTCTCTTCTCAGAGAAAACTGGCTCCATTATTGGTTGCCGTAGATAACCAGCTCTGCATCGCTGTGATGTGCCCTCCCTACATGGGTGGTCCCCTCTCCCCACTTGGGCTCCGTGCCCTGGGATAGACCATGCAGATGCCTACCTTGCACGGCCCTATCTAGTGATTTTAGATTACACTGTTGAGTGAGAGGAAAGGGCAGATCAGGTTATGTTTTTTTGTATGTTTTTCTTCTTTTGGATTTCTCAGGATTATATCGTTGTAAATCCTCGGAATCCATCAATGTGGCTGGGGGAGGTAGATTAGTATGAATTGCTCGACAAATCAATTATTTATTTATTTATTTATTTTTAAGATTTTATTTATTTATTTGAGAGAGTGTGTGCACACAAGAGATCACAGGCAAGGGGATGGGGCAGAAGGAGAGGGAGAAGCAGGATCCCTGCTGAGCAGGGAGCATGATGTGGGGCTCATCCCGGGACCCCGAGTTCATGACCTGAGGCAAAAGCAGACGCTTAACCCACTGAACCACCCAGGCGCCCCTCCACAAATTTATTTAATCACAACCCTGTTTTGCGTGGACTGGGCTTACATTTTAAGAAATCACAACTTTCAGAATTTTAGGAGAATGTCTCCTTTTTGCCTTTACTCCCTCCCCTTGATCTCTGATGGCTAGAGCCAGCATTTTCTTTTATTATTAGCTCAGGAAGTCTGACTGCTGGTGGCCTTTTGATCCCCGAAAGTGAATCATGCTGATTTGCAAAACTGAGTTTTTCTTCAAGAAAGAGATTTTCTTGGAAGCTCGTAAAGTTTGCTTTGAGTCTTAACTCGGTGGGTCTGTTGACCCTGGATTTCACAGGGTTGATGCTGGGATGCCGAGGAGAAGCAGGCGGTGGGGAGGCTTAGTGCCAAGGAAGACAAGCCCCACGGAGTAATAGGACTGGTGGGGTGTAAGACTAACTCATAACTAGAAGCCAGAGGTGGTCGCCAAACTGCTCTGAAAACATCTTTACTTCTCTCTGTCAACCTTGAGCTGTTTCTCCCCGATTCTGCCCTCGAAGATGGCGGTCAGGGGCAGAGTGCCCAAAGATCTGAAAATATTCCACCAATTAGTGGTTTGTTTTTCCTGGAATAAATGTGATAGTGTTATATTTCCCCGATTCCAGTAAAAGTCTTCTATTTTCCCCTTCATAATTTCTTTTATTTTACCCATCTTTAAAGAAAAAATTCCTCTCCTGATCCCACCAGCTGAAACCCCATTCTTCCCATCGACTTAGAGCAAATCTCGTGCGAAGTCCAGTCTCCGAAGCCCGGGCTCTCTCGATCCCTCTCCAGTCGATCCTTGAGTACCGCAGCTCCGCTGGGCCTGCTCTGCCCAAGAACGATATGCTTCCCATTCGTAACCGAACGACCCTTTATCACTCCTCATTTTCCTGGGCTCACTTCCTCCATTTTGGTATCTTCACAGACTACATTCTTCTGGTGTCCCTCCTTCCGTCCCACTTTCTTGGCTTCTCAGTCCCCTTTGCTCTTCCCGCTCTTCCTGCGACCATCAGTGGTAGAATGTCCCAGGGCCGAGCTTGCCATGCCTTTACTGTTCTGTTGCACCCCTCGCTTGGTGCCCTCAGCTCAGTCACGGGTTTACCCAAAACTAATGCGTGCCCTGCAAACGCACAAACCAACCAACGAATGTTGTTCTTTTGCAGGTTTCTGAGGTTCAGCGAATAGCAATTCCAGTTGCTCAGGATCAGCCCTTAGAGTCGTCCTTGAGTTGTTCTCCTACGTGCCATGAGTAGTCCATAAGCGAATCCTGTCGACTCTGATTCTGATAGAGACCCAGCATCTGACCCCATGTTCACTGTCATCGTGAAGACCCAAACCCTCATCGTTCTTGCTCGGGCTCCTTGTGCTAACCTCCTAACGGGTCCTCCTCCTTCCCTCCCTGCCCCTTTGGTCTGTTCTCAACATAGCAGCTTGAAGCATTCAGCTAGAAATATCATATCGTGTCACTCGTCCGCTCAAAACCCTCCAATGCCTTTCTGTCTGTCAGAGTGACTCTCCTTACCAGGGCCCAGCTGCCCTGAGGGATCTGCTGCCATCTCTTCCCATATCTTGTCTCTGAGCGTGCAGCAGCCCCTCATCGCCAGCCGTCTCCGGTCCCCAGCTCAGCAAGCTCCCCCCGTTGGCATTTGGGTGGTTGTTTCCTGTGCATAGAAAGCCTTCTCCCTAAAAAGCTGCACGGCCCCCTCCCAAATTAGACTGTCTCTCCAGCCGACATTCTCACACACCCCACCCCACCGCTTAACGTCTTCAAGACACCGATCACAATCGGACATACTATTTAGTGCTTTTTTTTTTAAAAATTTTTAAAAGATTATTTATTTATTTATTTGTCAGAGAGAGCAGGAGCATAGAGAGCTGCAGGCAGAACAGGCAGAGCGAGAAGCAGGCTCCCTGCTGAGCCGGGAGCCCCATGTGGGACTCAGTCCCAGGACCCTGGGATCATGACCTGAGCTGATGGCAGACACCCAATGGACTGAGCCACCCAGGCGTCCCTATTTAGTGCTTTTTAAACCCGTCCCCTCATCTCCTCTGCCTCCCCTTGCCTGAAGCAAGATTCCACCATGAGGAATTTTTATCTGGTTGTTGCTATTATCTCCAACACCACAGAAATAGATTTTTTTTTGAATAATTGAAAGAGGAAATGAGTAATAATGGTGACCTCTACTCATTGTAGAAGGATACCCAACGGCAGGTATGCACAGAGAAAGAAAGTAAAAATTATCTGTCACTGCTCCACCATTATGGCTACTCGTAATGTCTTCTGAATATCCTAGGTGGTTTTTTAAAAAGATTTATTTATTCATCTGAGAGAGTGACAGTGAGGTGGGGGGGAGCAGAGGGGCAGGGAGCGGGATAAGCAGACTCTCCACTGAGCACGGAGCCTGACACAGGGCTCGATCCCACGACCCTGAGATCATGACCTGAGCCGAAACCAAGGGTCGGATGTTCAGCCTCTGCTCCACTGCAGGCGCCCCTGTCCTAGGTGATTTTGAGATGCACAGCGTGAATACTGGAGCACACACTGTTTCACAATGGGCTTTTGTTCATTTAACAATATACCGTGCAAGCTTATCCATACTGCCTAGTTCACTGCTATCATCTTCCAACTCCCGGCTTCTCCTTATTCAGGTCTCAGCTCACCATCCCCCCAGAGGGACCTTCTGTGACCCTCCCTACCAGCCACTCCCCACCGCATCTTGTTCTGTTTTCCTCCAGACACGATCCCTGGGTAACATCGTCTGGGCAGTGAGTGTGTCTGGTGTTTATTGTCTGTCTCGCCTCCATGAGGGAGAGAATATTACCGGTTTGATTTATCACCCAAGTCCCAGCACCTAGAAGCGCTTGGTACATCATAAGATTCAGTAAATATGTGCTGAGTGAATAAATACCATTTTCATGGCTTTTGGACTACTAGCATTGTAGATGTTCGTGGTGGAAAATCTAAATAACACAGAAGAGTAACATAAAGAGAGTAAAATTGGCTCATCGTCCTGCTATATGGGACTAAGAACTCTGATGTATGTACCTATGTACCTATGGATTTCTTTCCCTATTCCTGTGTATGGGATTTTAAAATTAAAATGGAAACATGCTCTGCATTTTTAAAATTTAACTAAATAGGGTGCACATTTCTCATGCCACTAAGTAACCATTAACAGAACCATTTCTCATGACTGTGTGGTGTTCTACCTAATGGGTAGAACATAGCTGCTTTAAGCAGTCCCTTATTATGGGATAGTTGTATTTGTTTCCTGTCTATTTCCCACTAGTAGAGACTACTACACCTATAGCCTTGTATTTGTGTGCAATTCGATGCATACCACTTTCTAACGTATTTTGGATACATTGCTATATAAGAAAATGATAGAAGAGGTATTTGCACATTTTTAGGTTGTGACAACTTTGCCCCTCGGGAAGATTGCTCCAAAGGCAAACATTTCAGCTGGCAGAATGTGATTGTGTTTCCCACACTCACGCCTATATGGAGTCTAATGATTTTTGGTCATTTCTAATATGATAAAGAAGAAACGGTAGGGCAAAATGGCGTGCCTGCGGTGATGTCACACCCCCTTGTGATTCTCACTCTGTTGTGACTGTCTCTAATCCTCCCCAGGTAAGTCCCCTGTGGACCGTTGGTTTAACAAAGATACTCCATCAAGTTCAGTAAATATTTTTCTGACCTCTTTTGTAAAGAATTTCTTCTAATCAGGATGGGTATTAAATAGTCTTTTACAAGTCTGCTTGATTTGACTCAATAACATTTTATTGAAGGTTTGTTTTTAATCCATAGCCACAATTTAGCTTATTCTTTAGTTTTTATTTTTCTGCTTTCCATATTTTAATGTAGAAAAGATTTGTAAAATTATAAAAGAATTGGCAAGTCTTCAATATGTCTCTATCCTCTCCAGACTTGAGGTTGGAAGAAATTAATTCCTGAAACCATTAGGACCTAACTCCTTTTGAAGAAGAAACTCTTTGATCTCTTTTTAAGATCAAAGATCTAAGATCTCACTAGGCTACTGTAAGGATATTTTCCTCTGGCTATTGATCCACTTAACTTTCTGCTTCATTCTGCATTAGTTGGGTTATTTATATTTTCCTAGAAGATCTTCCATTTCATCAGGATTATATTTATCATCGTAATAAGTTTGTACATGATATTCTCTGAACTCTGAAACAACTTCAGACCTTATCTACTCATATCCTTTTTTTCTTCCCAATTTTCTTTTCCCTCATGATTACATTTTTAACAATCAATCTGTGAATTTATGGAAGGTTTTTAGGGTTTATTAAGTATTTATATTCTACATCATGTATCTTCTTTGCCAAGAATGGTTTCTGATATGATATGCCTCTGCCTACCCATATTTTGAAAAGCTTTTAGGCAGGCTTATAGTGGCGACCTCCTAAGAAGGCATACCATGACCCCCCAGAAATGGATCCCCCAGGTTCCTTTCATCCACAAGCCACTCCTCTGCTCTTCCCTCATCAAATTCTATCTTCAGTGTTTCTCTCGCTCCTCAGTCCCAATTTTAGAAAATTTCCCTCAATATGGCACTGGAAGTTTCCTGACCACTAATGTTCCCTTCAGAAGCAATGCCTCTTTGAGCAGAGAGGCCGGGTGAAGAATCAGACCCCCAGCAGGGTGCCTCAGTGGCCCTCAGACCCTCCAAAGACTGGGGAAGCTCTTGGACAGATGGTCCCTAAATAGAAGGCAGCTGCCCTTGGACAAAAAGGCTGTGATGCTCCTTCATGGAAGGAGCCTTTAGTTGTGGCTAAAGTTAGACAGACTGGGAAAGTTCCAGAGTGTGAGTTGTGCCAATGAGTGAGAGCCATCAGTCTTCCCTAGAAGAGGCACCAAGTAACTCCTCCAGGCTCCCCTGAGTCTGTTTAGTCTGTTGGAACAAATACCAGAGACTAGGTAGCTGGTAAGCAACAGTTCATTGCTCACAGTTCTGGAAGCTGGAAGTCTGAGAGCAGGGTGCCCGCATGGTTGGGAAGGGCTCTCTTCTTGTCATAGACTTCTCATTGTATCTTCACATGGAGAGGCCAGCTAGCTCTCCAGGGCCTCTTGTATAAGGACACTAATCCCGTTCACAAAGGCTCCATCCTCATGACCTAATCACCCCAGAGACCCCACTTGTAATGCCTTCACCTTGGGCATTAGTTTTTCAACACAAAAATATGGTAGGGTTGGGGGAGGGACACAGTCTCTCAGATCATAGCTCCCGAAGACCCTGGTGTTGTGGAGCATCTGAGAAATCGCCAAAGAAGGTGTTGTCAGATGGGAAAATGGTGGCACACAGCTGGGGGGCACATTAGTTCCTTGGTCTTACACAGCATTATCAGCTGCAGGTGAGCTATAACTTAGGAGGAATGGATGAGGCACCATGAACCACCGAACTAGTTGGTGTGGGATCCAGATTCAGCCATGATGAATGCAAGGCTTTCTGAATATGCTTGAAAATACTTGGAGGGAGGACTATGGTAAGCTAGACCATCTGCACTGATTTCCGAAGCTTCTATAACACACGCCACCCCCCCCCCCCAAGTCCCTTACTGAGGTACAGCTTATATTCTCTGGAATTGTAAGTCCTCCTTCCCAGACTGTGTCATCAAGAAGCTGATGATCCAGGATGTCAAGTTAAGAAAGGCAGATCATTCCTCTGAGGAAGATGCCTGGCCACCGTGGGGTTACTGAGTTGGCTGATATCAAGAGAGAACAGTGTCTCCTCAGGAATTCCAGGGAAAAGTCTTGGCAGAGGGGCCCTGGGAGATGTGGGGAGGCAGTGGCAGCAAATGTGGAGAAAGCACAAGATGATGGAGCTCTCATTCCAGAAGGAACAGGGCAGTGGGCAGTTTTACCAGCTCGCCCTCTGGGAAGCTGGACTCCCGATTTAATATCCACTGAAATGTCACGTCACGTGCTGTGTTCTGATGTGATTTACGTGTTTCCTCTGGATCCGGGAGTCCCCCCTCGCTCTGAATCGAGCCCTCTCCCTGTCCCTTTTGTCACACACTGTATTTTGGCTGGCGATCCCCCTTCCCCAATTGGGCTCCAGCCTACCATATCCATGTGTTGAAAAACTAATGCCCAAGGTGAAGGCATTACGAGGGTTCTCTGGGGGTGATTAGGTCATGAGGATGGAGCCTTTGTGAATGGGATTAGTGCCCTTATATAAGAGGCCCTGGAGAGCTAGCTGGCCTCTCCATGTGAAGATACAATGAGAAGTCTATGACCAGAAGAGAGCCCTTCCCAACCATGTGGGCACCCTGCTCTCAGACTTCCAGCTTCCAGAACTGTGAGCAATGAACTGTTGCTTACCTTGCCCCTGGGACCCCCGGAGATTTTCCCTCATGATGTCTCAGTTCTCCTAAGGAGTGAGGGGATGAAACTTGGGAATCCATTTTTCTGTCACCAGAACACAGTTTCTTCTAGAAAATGACAAGTATTTATTTAGGTCCCACTCAGTATGTTGAAAAGAATTTAAAGTGCTTGGGTGATTTCTTCTGTTCCTTCTTTCACGATACTGAGTCAAGTCAAAAATAAGGTCATCTGCTTCACATGTTAAACACAGAGGAAGTTCTATTGTGTGAGTGTTTGCACAAACTTTGCACAAACTTCTAAGTAGCATTGCCACAAAAGAAACATAAATGGTTTTACTCCTACTGTTTGCTGCAATATCTTTCATGCTGATAGGCTTATCTATCTGAAACCTCTATTTTGATTCATGTCTCAGTCAGCTAGAAAATATATTCAATTAATTTTCTTTAGAGAGGGTATGGCTGTGGTGGTACAGTTCCAGAGATTTTGATAAAGATTTTATTCACTTATTTATTACAGAGAGAAAGACTGTGAATGTATGAGCACAAGTTGGGTGGGCTGTGTGTGGTGCAGAGCCGGAGGGACACCAGCAGACTCCTGGCTGAGCAGGGAGCCCGATGTGGGGCTCAATCCCAGGACGCTGGGATCATGACCTGGGCTGAAGGCAGACGCTTAATCGACTGAGCCACCCAGGCGTCCCTAGAGTTACCTAGAGTTCTGGAATCGTAACTTTTAATCCGCTGCCTCTGTTTCTTATTTGTTTTTTGTTTGTTTTCCATATCAAGAGCATTCTGTGCTACCTCCACTGCATTTTCTACTTTGATAATCATGTTTTTCATTAGAGAGCTATTTTTGTGGTCATGTGTTTTTCTTTGTTTTCTAAATTCAGTATCTTCTCAAATCCCAGTGAAAGTAAAAAATAAGATTTCTATTTTAGACTCATTAACTGTTAGCTGTAAGGGCATCTGTGTTTATATTTACACACAGTGGCAACTGATACGTTTCTCCTGAGAAGCGGGGTACTGGTTGGACAGACCTGACTAACCTCATACCCTCCCAGACTCCTTACCACCCCGTGACATGTAGTTCTAGAAACCACTGCGTACCAGGGCAACATGGGTATCCTGGTACTAACAAGGCTCTTCCTTTCGATGGTGAGAAGAAGACAGCTTGAACTGTTGTCTCATTAGACGTTTTTTATTATCTTCCATCAGATGAAAGAGTATCTGTCTGCGCGTTGCCAGTTTTCATCCTGAAACATTCTTGGAAAAAAGAAATCTCTTCAGTTTCTTGAGCAGCCTTTCCCTCTTTTGAACTAGAATCCAAGTGGTGGAGGTCCATCACCTTACAGCTCCTTAAATTGCACACGTAATTATTCTTTGATTTTACTTTTCCTAGGGCTGCGTTCTCAAGTAACTTAATTTTCCTTTTGTTATATGTGGTTGTGTCAGCCTGCACAATGAGTTTCTGTCTGACACAACAATTTTGAAATAGTGTTTTGCTTTTAAGTCTCATAATTACCGTCGGGTGTAACTCAATCTCGGTGTGGGCTAGAATGGCAAGCGGCTACCGCTCGGTTCTTCCTGCTAAGAGTAAGATTGCTGGCTTGCATCGCTGATCTGTTATATCGCATTGGAAACAAATCCAAAGTTTGTCCAATTCCTTCCCTAAAAGCCAGAGTCCTTTTAGTGATCACAATATTATATTTGTCCACTCCCTTTTCTGCAATTTAAGATGTCCTGGATGGCCAAGCAGTTATAAGTGGATGGGAAGAATCACTCCTTCCCCCTGTCGAAGGAGGGGAAGGAGCATGGTGTTGGTGAATTAGAGCGAGTCTGGGAGGAGATCCGACCTGGAGTCCAATCCTGGCATATACAACGTAGTTATGCTCTCAGCCTCATAGTTTCTCCTCTGTTTAAAAAAGGAAGGAAGGGGGGTGCCTGGGTGGCTCAGTGGGTTAAGCCTCTGCCTTCGGCTTGGGTCATGACCTCAGGGTCCTGGGATTGAGCCTCGCATTGGGCTCTCTGCACAGCAGGGAGCCTGCTTCCTCCTCTCTGCCTTTCTGCCTACTTATGATCTCTGTCTGTCAAGTTAAAAAAAAAAAAAAAAAAGAAAGCTAATAATGAGTCAGGCAGCGGAATTTGTCAGTCTGTAGCCCCTGCCTCAGACTGTTTCTTTTTTTTCCCCCTTGACTGCTTTGGTTCAAGACAGAAAAACAGTTGCCTCCCGGCTACACAGGCAGTAGCTGTTCGGGTTTATCTACGCCCAGGCCAGGCTCCGATATTGTGGGTTCTGGGCCAAGTCCTTGGGCCCTGCTCATTCTGGAATGAAGGCTCTCAGAGAGTTGTTAAAAAGCATCCGCTAGATCAGAACTATAAAGCAGCGGATTTTCCTTATTTAGGGTGCTTTCAGCTGTACATGTCAGAAAATCTGACGAACAGAGGCCAAAACTATAAGGATGTTTGTAGTTTGCCTCAGAATACTGGCGATGCATGTTCCTAGGTCTGACTCAACAGTATCATCAAGGCTCCTGCCATTGTCTCCTCTGCCATTCTCAGAGAAAGCTGGCTCACAATTGCAAGATGGCAGGCTGACTTGTTGCCTCATGGCCTCCAAGTGGCTGTCCCCACTCCAAGCATTATTTCCTTGTGTTCAAAGACAGGAAATGAAGGACGGAGAGCGGGACAGGAAGTCTGTTTTTTGGAAAGAGGAGAAATTTCCAGCAGATCTCCTCTTCCAACAGACTTCCTTTCAGATCTCCAAGGGCAGAACCAGGTATACCCCCACCACCAAGGGAAACGAAGGAAGTGAGTCAATGAGAATACTTCGTCAGCCTGTATATGATGGAGAGGCAGGCAAGAGAGAGAGGGAGAGATGCCTGTGGGTCTGCTCCAGAGGGGTCCACTATAGGACCCAGGACCTTTCTGTCCTTCATCCTTCCATCCTGCTGGATGAACCAGACTTTCTTTGTTACACCACCGATCGTATCTTCTGGGCGCAGGTGAATCGCGTAGTTTCCTCATCAGACATTAACTGGTGATCGTAAATGTAACCGCTGGCAGGCTTGCCTACAAAGCTACAGTCCCTTACATTTGTATAACAACTTTATATCTGCTGTTTCAAATCATCTTCATAATAATGCTTGGAGCTTCAAAATTCTAATCTCTCTTTATGTATGAGAAATAGGGAGATGCTTAACTGGCTGAGCCATCCAGGCACCCTGGATTCTGATTTAAAAAAAAAAGAAACTTTAAAAAATTCACATTTGGGGGACAGTTGAATATGGACCAGATATTAGGTGGCAGCATTAGGGAATGAATTTTCTTTTTTAAAAAGATTTTATTTATTTATTTGACAGAGAGAGATCACAAGTAGGCAGAGAGGCAGGCAGAGAGAGAGAGAGGGAAGCAGACTTCCTGCTGAGCAGAGAGCCCTATGCAGTGCTCAATCCCAGGACCCTGAGATCATGACCTGAGTCGACCGCAGAGGCTTAACCCACTGAGCCACCCAGGCACCCCGGGAATGAATTTTCATTTCTTAAGTGTGATAATGGTAGTGTGGTGGGGAGGCAGAAAGTATTTTTTTTTTCCAAATATTTAGAAACTAGATAAAGCAAATATAGCAAAATGTCAACATTATGGAATTTAAGTGGTAGGTACAAAGGTGATTTTTGGACTAGTTCTTTAATTTCTGCATTTTAAAAATATTTCATGGTAAATTAAGAAAAACTGATTCCATAAATCTGTATTTTTTTTTTACCTAGAAGGATATCAAGGACAAATTGTCGAATTTAAAACAATAGGTTATAAAACATAATTCACTCATTTTTGTAAAGTGTGTCTAGTACACATAATGAAAAAATTGATATGATATTTGCACAGCATGTTCATAGCAGTTCAAAATAGCCAAAAGGTGGCAACAACCCACGGTCTATACACAGATGAACGGATAAGCAAAATGTGACCTATATATTCAGTGGAATATTAGCCTTTCAAAGGAAGGAAATTCTGACATACACTGCAGCATGGATGAGCCTTGAGGACATGATGCTGAGTGAAATAAGCCAGTAGGACAACTATTGTATGATTCCCCTTATATGTAGAGGCACCTAGAGAGTCCAGTTCACAGGGAGAGAAAGTAGAATGGTGGTTACCAGGAGCTGGGGCAGGGAGAAATGGGGAGCTGCTTAGTGGGCAGAGTTTCAGTTTTGCAAAATGAAAAGCATTCTGGAGATTGTTTGTACAACAATACAAATATACTTAGCGCTATTGAACTACACACTTGAACATGGTTAAGATGGCAAATTTTATGTTATGTGTGTTTTGCCACAATTTAAAGAAATTTAAATAAAATTACGCATATATGTTTAGACACAGATGCACAGAGTTGTTACTTCTGTAAGTGTGAGTTTCTGGGCAATTTTTTACTCATTTTCCATTTCTGTACTGTTGGAATTTTTTTTTTTCCGTTGAACATGAATCAGCTGTACAAAGCCCAGAAGATACGAAACTTCTACAGGTTTTCAGTGTTTGAGAAAACATGAGGATGGTGAAGCCTAATTGTCAGGACAGTGGATTTTCAGGAGCAACAGAGATGATCAGTGCAGCCCGAACATTTTGTCCAAAGCATCTGGAATCCTTGGTCCCGTGAGGAGTGGGGCAAAATGGGGGCACTGGGCACGTCTGCACTGAGACTGGTGTGGAGAGCTCAGCCTGCTGACCCTTTGGCCGGGTCTGGCCGACCTAACCTTGCTCGCAGCTGAGGCCTGGCAGGGCCCTCCAGGGAGCTGTGCTTTGCTTGGGGTCTGGCCAGTGAGGAGGAGTTTGCCGGCTGTTGTTGACCCGGGCCTGACCTGCCCGCCTCGTCCTCCAGGCCCTTTCCAGCACCTCACCTTGCCTGCACCCCGGGGGTGTGATTTGTGACTCCTGTCCTCCCAGCTTCCTCCACTTCGGAGCCAGGCTTTGATCTCGCTTCCCGGGATCGAGTTTCGGTTGAAGACAGTCAGTCCAGTCCTTCGGGTCTACGGGTTATTACCCGCACAGCATCCCAGGCAGATGATTCATTTCAACCCTGGCTGATCTCTGCGTTTTGACCCAATGACTCTATCAGGCTCCACAGCTTGTATCCTCTTGGCAATGGAGAAACTTACCTCTTAACTAGGAATTATGCTCACATCAATACCCAAGTCACAACAGCATCATCAAAAGCTTCTGTGTCCCAGAACTCTGTATGGAACGGCACGAGCATTGATATCCATATGGGATTTCGAAAAACAACCAAACAGTTACATGCTTGTATTTGGTTTCCCATTAAATGAATATTTTCTGTTTTACTTAAGGCACTGTCAACATAACCTCAATATCAGATGATGGTCTCTTGCGAAAAAATTAAATATTTTGAAAACAGCCAAGTACTGAGTACACTGAAACAAACACCTGTGTTCAGACCACCCAGAATGGATAAATGGTAACGGTTTGTGATGATTCTTTCAAGTCTAGCATTCTCACTTTAAAATTTAACTTTCCCTCTGTGGATGGGCAGAGCTGGCCCCGGGACAGCAGTGAAGCTGGCAGCGTTCCCCTCCTGCCGCCCCATCCCCTCCCCGGCTGGGGGCTGACCGGGCGACCGTGGCCCTGGGATCCGCGCAGGGCCACGCGCTGTCTCTCCTTGGACAGCTGTGCCGGCGGCTATCCTCCGGGGCTCTAGGTGGAACAGTGGAGTCCTCCCATTAGAAATGAGCCCTGCTTCTGAGTCACACAAAAAGTTCCAGGCAGAAAAAAGGAGAGTTTATTACAACAAAAGAAACATAACTCTGCAGGGGGATCTCCAGACACTGGGCCTCAGGAGAAGAAATATGTCCAGCAAATGCTCCGCTGTTGGAGTCCCAGCTTGCCAGTGCTTCTCCTGGTTTCCGTCTTGACTCTCGCTCGGTTCACGTGTCGGAAACAGCCTCCCCCAGCCTCCGAGTTTACGGGGGACATGTCCAGCTGCATAAAGAGACCCCTGGGGCTTGGGAAGGCATGAGAGGACGGTGCTGATGGTGAGAATAAAAAAAGAGAGTCCCCCCCCCCCCCCCGCCAGGACACACGGTGCAGGTGTTTTGGGGCACCCGCTGTCCCTGAATGGCTCATGGAAATGGATTTGTGTACAGCATCCCATATTTATGAATGGACAGCCCTCTAACATTGAGAGTAATATGTCTGTACTCCGTACATGAATGTTAGACTGTTCTGCGAGGTACTTCACCAGGCACCAGGCAACAGTGACAGTCCAACCCAGCTCCTGCAAAGGGCCGCAGTTCGGTGGGAATCCTGAGTGCGTGTTTTTATAAGAGGCTGGAGGTTGGCTCTACTTCCCTGGGAGAGTGTCGCAGCAAGGGAACACTTCCTCTTCTGTCTGCAATCACTCCCACTTCTAGAAGGCGTGGGTTTGACCCTCGTAAGCCATTTCAAGCGTTTGCTGGGATGAAGCAGGATGGATAATGTATCTAAATATATAAAATGAGGTCATGTTCACATTTCCATACTGGATCGTAGAAAACAGAAGCGTAACCCTGAGAGTGGTACTATTTTGACCATGTAGACAACGATAGTTTGTAATAGTTTTTCTGAAGAAAATACTTTCTAAGCTCGGACTTGGGATGGCAAACGTTTGCCCTGGAGGCAGATGGAGGCTGTGGGGTGGAGACCCGTCTCACGTCGTTTTTTCGGGGGAAGCCCTCCCCCACCCTCGGCTCTTCCGCCCTCAAGAGTTGTGAATTTCACTGTGTGAGGTCAGAGCCACAACCTCATTCTGCTGGACCAGCAGCTGTGGCCTGAGTTTTGGATTGACAAACACAGGGAAGCCCAACTTGTTGGCTTCCCCCGACACCAAGATGGCTTAGCTTTACGATCCACACAGGACTGGGGACAACCTGGTGTGCAGGGCGATGGGGGGGGGGGTGGGCATCTGCAGACTCCCTGCCCAGCCTGGGAGTCCGTCTGACTCACCACACACATGGGCTGTACACGTGGGCAGGAGAGGCGAGGCCTGGAGCAAACTGTGTGGGAAACCAGTCACTCTGGGGTCCCCTCGACTTCTGTCTGCGTCCAGTCTCCTCCAGGTATGGGAGGGGCCCTCATTTTCCCGCAGCTATGCCTTACCGGAACCCATGACTCGTGACTGAGAGTCGAGACAATGGGGCACAGGTATGGGCTGACCTTAGCGGCTTCCGGGTGTGCTACCTTCAGCGCACCCCAAGGACTCCTGACTTAGTGCTCCAAGGAGAACTCGGCCCAGCCAAGGATCAAATCCTCCTGGGTCTTTGTGGCTAAAAGGTCACAGTTCAGCCATTAACCCAGGGCTTCCCCATCTTCCCCGTGTTTGCAAGCCTAAGCATAGGATCTGGCGGGTAATAAGTACTCTGTGATTCAGTATTCAGTTTCGAACTCTGAATTTTAATGATTTCATATTTAGGTTGTCAATGTGTCGAGTGCTCATAAATAAGTAAGTGATTGCCTCGCAAGCAGAACTGTTTTTTTCTGCTTGTTCTAGGAGGAATTAGTATTGATGGCCTTTGGATCGAATGCTGATAAGAGGCATGATGACTGTAACACAGGGTCCTGATCCATTCTCTCTGTATCTGTCTTTCAGATTATTTGAATATATTTTGCTCTATAAGGATGGAGTGATGTTTCAGATTGAACAAGCCACCAAGCAGTGCTCCAAGATCAGCCTGACGGAGCCCTGGGACCCTCTAGACATTCCTCAGAATGCCACGTTTGAGGACCAGTACTCCATAGGGGGGCCCCAGGAGCAGATCGCTGTCCAGGAGTGGTCCGACAGAAAGTCCGCTAGATCGTGTAAGCCTTCATGAAATAGCCAAGTGCCGCATCTCAGGAAGCATGATGGGGAAAAGTTTAAGTCTATTCAGGAAGGGTAGTTAGGGCAATTTGTAAGTTTAGGTAAATTGTTTAATGTTCCCCACGCCTGCTTTGAAGTCATTCCCCGCCCCCATCTGTGTACTCTGCTGCTTGTTTAGCTCCAGATTCTAAGCATCATATTTGAAACACCTCAGCCTTCTAGCACTGCCTGTACCTTTCTGCCCCCTTGGGTGTTACGGGCTTATCCTCGGCCCTGACACTGAGTGGTCCTGAGATCTGTGACACAGAAGACATCTGTCTGAGGTCTACTTTAGAATCCTCATGTCACTTTCTAAAGTCACAGAGACCAGATCTACTCCCGTTATTCTGGGTGTCTGCTTTTGTTTATAGCCATAAAGCTCTTTTCCGCAGTGCTTTCGTATGCCTACCCCAAATGGTGCAAGAACACAGGCTTTATGGTGTTCGTGGGAAATACTACAAAACAGTGTGCAAAGAGTCCCCCCACCCAAGTTTAGCATAGAGTTTTTTTTTTTTTAAGATTTTATTTATTTATTTGACAGAGAGAGACACAGAGAGCGAGGGAATACAAGCAGAGAGAGAGGGAGAAGCAGACTTCCCACCGAGCAGAGAGCCTGATTCAGGGCTCGATCCCAGGACCCTGGGATCATGATCTGAGCCAAAAGCAGATGCTTAACGACTGAGCCACCCAGGTGTTCCCTAGCATAGAGTTATTACATGACCTGGTGATTCCACTTCTGGGTGTATACCCAGAAGAGTTGAAAGCAAGGACTCAGAAGGATGAGTGTGCACCCTTGTTTCTAGCAGCATCAATCTTTATAGCCAGATGGTAGAAACAACCCAAGTGTCCATCGGGAGATAAACGAATGCCCCAAATGTGGTGTACACAAACAATGAAATATTATTCAGCCACAGGTAATATTGGCCGAAACTTTAGGACATGATGCCAAGTGAAATAAGCCAACCACTAAAGGACAACTACTATGTAATTCCACTTCTCTGAGGTCCCTAGAGCGGTCCTGTTTGTAGAGACAGAAAGTGATGGGGGTTGCCAGGGGCTGGGGGGAGGAGGAGTGAGTGTTAGAGGGCACCGAGTTTCTACTGGAGAAGACGACAAAGTTCCAGAGATGGATGGTGGCGATGGTTTTGCGTGAACATACTTAATGCCACTGAACTGTCCTTAAAAATAGTTAAAAGGGTTAAATGTTTGTGTATTTTACTACAAGAGAAAAATACAGGTATTTTGCCTATCTTCTATGTTAAAAAAAGTCCACTTCCCTTCCTCTGACAGATGAAACCTGGATTGGCATTTATACCGCCAAGGATTGTTATCCTGTCCAGGAAACCTTCACCAAAAATTACAGTGTGATATTGTCCACGCGGTTTTTCGACATACAACTGGGGATTAAAGACCCCTCGGTGTTCATCCCACCGAGCACCTGCCAGACGGCCTGGGCTGAGAGGATGAGCGAGGACTGCTCCTGGTAAACCTGTGAGCTCCCAACAGCTCCAGAGGGATTGGAGGCTTTTGAGAAGTGAGAATCTTCACTGGAGAGAAATACCGTAATTGTAGGAAGAGAAACATCGGTCTGGGGTTCTCTGTATGTATGATTTTGACTCCTCAAGCTATGTTTACAGAGCGCTGGTGCAGCCCGTGGGGGAGCTGTGTTTTCCACGCTTGCAAGTGGATCTGGGCACGGGGGCAGGCGTGGGCGAGGGGCGGTAGAGAACGGAAAAGACACCTGCCTTGGCAGGGAGGAGGGTTTCATTACTGGCGTGACCGAGAATTACTGGATTGCTGCCACATGCCATGTGATAATAAAATGCAGAATGGATTTGGTCCATTTCATGACAAAGTTTTCCGTTCTCTATAGATAATGGCCCCAATACTGAGGACACCCGGTGGCAACGGCTCCCCCTGCCCAGCCTCCCGCCCCCTTCGCCACTGCAAAGTAGTTCCTTAAAATCCCTTCCAGACTTAAGAGCTTTATGGTATGACCCGATTGATGGAAATTTTGGGAGGAAATGAAAGGCTCCAATACAAAGTAATTATTCCTCAAAGAGACATTTTAAATTGAGGGTTTGGAAATCTTAATGTCTCTACCCGCGTAAGCGTAAGCCGTGTATGGGTCCTTTTCTCTATGCAAGACTATTGCTGTATGTGCCGAATCATCACATATTTGTCGGGGAACCTAGAAAGACAGTATTCTAAAAATAGCACTGCACTAGGAGTTGGGAGACTATTGTCTTCAGAATCCAGGACTGGAATTCCTCTGTACTTGATTGCCTTCGATGCTCTAACTGCACTATGCTTTTCCTCACTCGAGCCTTCTGGGGCTGTCTGGCAAGCTGTCTATGCGACTTCTGCTCATCCTTCCCAGGTCAGCTCACACTTGACCTTCAGAGAGCTGCTCCCAGGCCCGGGTTGGGTGCACTCTGTAGCTTGAGCATGCTGTTCTCATCATACGTATTAGGCTGTGTGCTAATTCCCTGCTTACTGGACGCTGTCACCCATGAGCCTGGCCATGAGCAACCTGAGTACGGGTACCACGTTCTGTTTACTTGTATATGTCCAGCGCCAAGGAAGTGCCTGGCACACGCTCAGTGCCCTAACCGTTTGTAGAGTGAGAATGCCAGTCTCTCCGGTCGTTAGTTGCCTCATCTATCCAAGGGTTGGGTTTGCTGGTCTCTAGGGAGACTCTTAGTAATAAAATTTATTATTCTAGATTCTTCTACTGTTGTGTTTCGTCTGGCTATCATCTGTTACTAGGAGAAATGTATGACATCTATATCGCGTGGAAAACAATCTGTATGACTCACAGTTTATTTCAATAAACACGTTTGATTGCATTTCAAAGTGTTCTTTGATATATTTACTTTTGTCATATAGATGGATTATCTTGGTTATTATGGAGTTAAAGCTCCTCTCTGATTAATGAAGTGCTTCACGTGGTCTAAGCCAAGTTCATTATCCTCTCTCAAAGGCTTGCTCTTCTGCTCAAAGCCCAGTTGCCTGGGTTGGAAGCCACAGAGGTGTTCTTAGCCCATTTCTCTCCTTCAGTCCCCACAGGCCATCAGTGTCCCGAGTCTGGTCAGAGTAGCCCCTGTCCATCCCCTCAGCCACCCTCCAGGTCCAGGCTCTTAACATCGCTGGCCTTTGCAAGATCTTCAGAGCCTCTGTCTTGCCCTGGTCTTTTCCCCTCGAGGCCATCCTCTGCTCAGTCAGTCCCAAGCCGGCGCTGAGCCCCTGTGATCCCGAGGGCCCATGCCTGTTCTCGGAGTCTCAGAGCAGCGGGAAGGCCAGGCAGGGCCGGCATCAAGAATGCACACGTGGGGACTTTTGCAGCTGCCTTTGAGGTGGTCCCGCTGGATTAAGCCTTTGTGACAGCATTTCGCCGTGTCCTATCTCTCCACCCACGGGATGGCCCTCTATCCTTCCTGAACCATGCAGGTCCCCTCAGCCCTGGATCTCGGACTTTGCCTGCCTGAGAGCACATCCCTTCTTGCAGGAGAAGGAAAGGAACCCCTTTTACTTTATTCAGGGACATAGGAAGTGGGCGTCCTTTCAGTTCTCTGTTGGGCTATTTTAGCAGTTAAGCCATTTCGCAGATAGGAATAATAAGTCCCTGTCACAGCAGATTTTACATCCGGTGGGACGTCGCCTCCGTTGGCGCCCTGCTCCTGTTGGTCCCCATTGTGTCAAAGTGAAGGGGGGGCTCCTCAGCGCAGTGCCCACGGCCCTTCTGATCAGGCCCCCCTCACCTCCCATCGTCACTGCCCACGCTGCTCTCTCTTGTCCAACTGTCACGAGAGCCTGAGGAGTGAGGCCCAGGTTACCTCTGGGTGGCAGGAGGCCTTCCTTAGTCACCAATCTGATGTCAAAACCCTCTAGTGGACAATATAGTCAAAAAGAAGAGGGCCCTCATGAATGAGTAGGAGCACCCAACGTCCCCTCATCTGCAGACACGCATTCCTGACCAGCCCAGCGAGGATGGGTACCACTTTGGGCCCACCCTGCCTCCTGTGTCTCTGACCTTTATGTCACACTGGAGCCATTTCTACCGCTCCCAAGACAAATGGCCAGGCCCCACACAAGTGCTGGGGTGTTCTCTACCCTTTGCCTTCAACTCTGAGGGCCCAGGCCCCATCAGAGCCTTCCCTCCCACTCCCACTGGCCCATGCGGAGTCCAAGGGGCCCCGCCATTCTGCCCTCGGTTGCTGTCTTATCAGGGTCACTTACTTGCAGGAAGTTTTGCTATTTGAGATAATGCTGCACTTCCTAAAATTGGAACATGTTTTAAAATTATTTAAATGTTTTAAGAGGGCCAAAGAGTTTAGTTATCTGAGGAGATTTCTCACAAAGTACTCTGGATCTCCCACCAGGTGAAATTCCACACCGTTGGAAAACTCATTTCTCTCCTCTTACTGGATTTCATTTACAGGTTCCATCCTGTCAGTGTTACCTCTGTGACTTTAAATCACTTTGCCTGTGTATTCATGTGTAACACAAAGGGTGTTTTTCAATTTTCCCCAGTATGTAGATCTTCCTCTATCCGTGGAAAGTACTTTAAATGTCGAAATGGCGTCCTTGCTTTTCTCATTGAGTTAAAAAGTTCAGCTGGAGGGGCAAGGAGCTTCCTCAGCTAAAGGCCTTGGAGGTAAACCCCTCTTTAAAAGAGAAACTTAGCTTTACATATGAATATTCTAGCATCAGTAATCTTTTCCACTAAGAACTATGCTAGGATAATAACAATTGAAATACATTTTTATTTGTATTATAAAAAAACATTTTATTTGTTTTAAAGCAGAATTATTAGCTCAACTACATGTGAAGAAAAAATATTGGGCCTACAATTTCTTGTATTTTTTTTTCTTTGAGGGAAAGCGACGCTTACTTTTATGATATCCTAATTTAAAAATTCACATTGTTTCCATTAGAGCAAAACTTCATGAATATTTGCAGTATCTATTTCATGCTTAAAGGTAGGGAACATAATATATCCTTAGCAACCAAAGAATGGGTTATAATTACTCTACAACTTAGGGATAATTTGCAGTGAATACAACATACACAGTATTTAGGTAATCTGGGCATAGATGTGTGTACCAGGCTGCCGCTGTGACTCTCTTTTTCCCAGTGGCATACTGGCATACTCTATATTTATTTTAACATATGTTTGTTCAAATCGCAGAGCTAAGTGTTCTTATCCTTCCTTAGGTCCATTCTTACTGCAAAACAGGTATTCTTCTTACTAAAATGTGACTGCCATCATTGTAATTTTCAGTTGAGCTCTACAGTTTCAATAAAGAAAATTATCAAAAAACAAGTGATAACTCAAAGGGTGATCTTGTGAAATGGTTTTTCGAATATGAAATACTTCATTTTGTAACCTCTCAGTCTGGTCGATAGATTTTCTCAACCTGGAGAAAGGCTGGGAAAACAATGGTATGTTTCTCAACCGAAAGGATGCACCGACATATTGAAAACTACTGAAAGGTTTCCAGTTAACTAACTACAAAAATCTATTTGATTAGCAGTATAGTTTTGGGCTAGATATATGGGCAGTTATATATGTCATAGAAATGCAGGATATCTTGGTTTTGTCCCACTCCTTGAGGTAGGAATGGTACCTTTGCTGTGCAGTCCTGGCATATTTGTCTTATCGTATGGAAAAAGCCAAACTTCTCATCAAATTCCAATGTAATATGCAGAATTTCAGGAAAAACCAAGTAAAAACAAAATTAATAACTTTTGATGAGGAAAAGACTAAGATAAAAGCTATTTCTGAAACATTCTGTGATTGCACTGGTTAATGGGTATGTGTGATCAACAGTTCCAATTCTGTCTCTTTTTAGCAAGGCTCTTTGTTTTGGCAGAACCTTTTGATCCTAACATGTTAAATTACCCTTTCTTGCTAGCTCCAGCCTCTTTGTGGTCTTGAGGATAGTCATAAAGTGAACACAATAGATGGATCCATCTTGTACAAACTTGGGAAACTTTAATGACCCATGGTGTATTTTAGCACCATGAAATAACTAAACGTGATGTCTCAAGCCCCATAAAGCTGTATGCTTTTATGAAGTTTCTTTTTGGCTAAACTTCCCTTCACTTATAGGCTCCCATAATTTCCTCTCAAATCAGCAGATACACACAAGCTCTTATCACCACCACTCACATTACATGAAAAGCAAAGACTGCTGGTGCCGCAAAGGCTTCCAGTGGATCCCAGTATTCCTGAGAGCTTGACGTGAAGGGTATTGCTAAGATCCTTATGTGTCCTACATAATACCATCAAATATCATGATTACAGAAATCCTATGCACTCTAGCTCACACTTTGGATGTCCCAAACAGCAAAGAGAACTGAAGAATAAGCATAAGTTGAGGAGGAGAAAAGGGAAGAAGGAAGAAAAGAAAGAGGAGAGGAAGAGGAGGAAGAGGAGGAAAAAGAGGCGATGCTGTTGTTTTATCATGCTAATTTCTCAATCCAAACTTTTTGACGTGTATTGTCTAAACATGGGAATAGCTTAAGCCATTGCTGGAGCAGCACCTGAGTGATTTTCAGTTCAGGCATCTCTCCTCTAAGTTCCCTTAATATAGAGCTTTTCCAAATGACCGTTCTTCCTTAAACCATGACCCATTGGCCCTTACTATGTGAGATTCAGAATGGTTCCCATGCCTATGGATCTACGCACCTTGTAATAGATGTTGCCTTTTAATGGAGAAGGAAAGTAGCCTGAAGGAGAAAACCTGCTGGTTTGGGGAATACTGCTTTTCAATTAAATAAATATAAAATGATTTTTATTTTGTCTACTAAGAACAACTAAAGTTCAGTACTCTGGTGTGTTCAAATGTGTAGTAATTGAAACTCGTGGGACAGTTTCCAGTTTAACTTTTCTGGAAATATATTATTATGCAGATAGTTCTTGGATAACAATGGGGTTCCACGTGATTTTGACAACTCACTCTTACTTCCGACAACTCACTATCTTACTCTACCTTTAGCCCCTTAACTTCCCAGTTCAGGCATGAGAAGTTTGTATTTCCTGTGTCAAGGGTTGGGCAGAAGGGGAAACAATTCGGATAATTCATATGGTTTGGATAACACAGGAATAATAGAGTTTATTATGGTATTTGCAATGGATGCTTCTGGAGTGGGAATAAAGTTTTTCCCAGATTCTTGCTATATATAATCATTCAGTATAAGCAGTCTGTTAAAAAAATAAGTTTGTTAATAAATTTTCCATTTACATGAATCCCATATGTCTCTGGAAGACTATAGTAAGACACAAATGGGCTAAACTTAGTTGCCTCCTGATTTGGAAATAAGCTTAAGCTCTATGACTGAAAGAATAGGACCAATGAATAGATAAATGAGCTCTTCAGAGACTTAAGCCACAGAAAAAGAAGGTCTACATGTTTAGGGCTGAAAAATGGAGAAATCATAAAGTTCAATTACAGCAAGATTTCCACTGCAATGCAGTACCAACAAGGTGCTGTCCGAATGGGGTTGATACTCTGGAATGTTATCATTTTGTCTAAAGACTAAGTGTTTTAGCAGAGAGAAGTTAGTTTACATGGAGTTTAGTTAAGAAATCTAAGACCAAGGATTTGGCAGTGTTCATCTAACCATGTCCAGGAAAAAAAACAACAGGATATAGCAGATATGTGGAGAATGTTGGGGGCAAATATGAGATTAAAGTCCTGTGTTGTTACTTTGGCCAAGATGCAGGAATACCCAGAGTGTACTTCCCTCTGTCAAGGATCCATGGAGCAGTGAGCTCAGAAGACAGAGCCAAGCAAATCATCACCAATACTAAGCTGGGGCTTTAACCTCCAAGTACCTCTGTAGAACTCTGGTGAATTAAGCTGGACTAATTGGAGGAAGTGGAAGCCAAAGAAGCTGCAGCCCAGAGTAAACTAAGTTATTAGGTCTGTCTATTCTACTGCAAATCCCAGCTCAGGTAGACCTTACCTTTTCCAGCTGAGCAACAGGGCACAGACAACAGACCAACTGGCACCAGAGGAAAGGAGCAAGGACACAGGAAGAGAGTACTGGCCTCAGGGTCTAATGCCACCTTTCCTAGACCTTGGCAAGTCAGAGCCATAACCAACCTGTATGAAGAACATCCACAACCAAGAGAAAGATTTGGACAGGTCTATAGGTCAAGCAGCATTTAATAAACTTGGTGGCCTGGAATATTTTTATAGATTTGGTGGATTCCTTCCTAATTAGAAATTTACTTCTTAAGAAATGAGTCATCACAGGTGAATGTTCTCAGTGGCCGATTTAAGTATGCCACTCACCGGAAGGGTAAAAACACCATTGTACAATAAAAGCATTGTTGTTCTGGATTACGTACCAGTCTCTTAGCAAAGTTGCAGAGTACATGTCAGTTTCTGAGAAAGGCTACGTGGTATAATAGAAAGGACAAGAGTTTGAAATTGTACAAGCTTGAGTTCAAACGCTGATTAGGTCACTCATTACCTTGGACAGGTTATTAGAACTGCCCTTAGCCTAAGTTTTCTCTTACTTCTTTAAAGGATTTTGTTAGGATTAAATGAAATCCCATTTATAAAGTGTGTAGCAGATAGCTTTGCAAGTAAGAGGCATCCAAAATGTTAGATACTTCCTATCTTTGGTGTCTTCTGCCTGAGAGTCTGACCAGTCTTCCATGGGCCAACAAAATCAAACTTTTGTGACCATGAAATTCTAAGGATTAGATCTGGGTTACGGTGACCCATGAAGATGGTGCCCTCTGTGGGCTCACCTTGGCCCATTAATTGGCCTGCTCTCTGAGATATGTGTCTGTTCTCCATTGTTTCATAACCACAGTCAGAACTGTGTGGCTACTCCTAGTCATACTCAGGTACCGTTAAGGATAAGATAACCTTTGTTCATAAAATGACAGTGACCTTCTTTTAATAAATATGGTTCCCACAGTTCTTACCATTTTGCATACAGTGCACTGAAGATAGAGAAAATAAAAATAATATCAACCTCAATCTTAGAGAACACTAGCCAGCACTTACTTTTTGTCAGGGTCTCTACGAGAATTTTATGCTGATTATCTCATTTAATCTTTACAAAAACCTTTAAGCTAGATACCATTATTATTATTATTACCTTAAGCTAGATACTATTATTGTTGTTGTTATTATTACTATTATTATTCTCATCTCATAAATGAGAAGACTGAGGTTGACATCAAATGCCTTTGACTTGGGAAGATAATTGACAACAATTTTCTTTTTTTTTTTTTAAAGATTTTTATTTATTTATTTGACAGACAGAGATCACAAGTAGGCAGAGAGGCAGGCAGAGAGAGAGGACGAAGCAGGCTCCCTGCCGAGCAGAGAGCCCGATGCGGGGCTCGATCTCAGGACCCTGGGATCATGACCTGAGCCGAAGGCAAAGGCTTTAACCCACTGAGCCACCCAGGCGCCCCTTGACAACAATTTTCAACTGTTATTTATCTACTGTGTGCTATTAACATGGTACTTATAAGAGTCACATTTATTAAATGAAGAGAAGGCAAATATGAATACATTAAAGCACAATTCTCTACAGCCAATTCTGAACATGGGCTGAATATACAACTATGTCAATATCACCTTTGTTTGATTGCCAGCATAGCCTATGGACTTCTGAGTCATGGTAGCACCTTCTTACCTTTCCCCCAATTTCATGGTCAAATGTCCATTTAAACAGAAAGATAAAAGTCATAATAGTACTGGAAACAAGAAGTATCCATCAGGAGTTTGCCAAAGGTGTGCAAGATTTATCGATAACACCAGCCATCAGAGGTGTTAGCTGAGCAAGGGTTATGGCCATTTCACTTCTCAGGCTTTGAAGAACAATAGCACAAGCATGAATAAGGTAGAAGAATGTTCCCACCCATGCTTACCACTTCTGCCAAAGGTCTGGCCTGATCAGTCAGAAAGCAGCAGGTGTCTCCCCTACTGGGAAAGAACTATTTCCTGAGCTCTATAACCTGTCCACATTAATTAAGCATTCATTAATCAAGCATTTCTGAGACCCTTCATTAATTAAGCATGTCTAAGAGCTTCATTCTTTAAGCATTACTGAGACCCTTCTGCATCTGAGGTTCCCTTCTAGGCACTGAGATATAATCAAGGACAAGACAGGCACTGTTCTACTCTGGGAGCTTCATTCTGGTGGTGGCGGGCGGGCAGGCAACAGATGGGGCACACAAAAGGCCAGAGAGTGACAAGAACTACACAGAGAATGAAAAGAAGGTGATGGAGCAGAATGAATAAATAGCTACTTCAGGTGGAGATCGTCAGGGCAGGCCTCCCTGACGAGGTGCCCTTCAACTAGACATCTCAACGTCAAGAGGCAGCCGGTCAGGCAAAGATCCAGTGGTCTGTATGCAACGGGTTCATCTTGTTTGAGGAAATGTACAGGCCCAAGTGGATGGAGTCTGTGGGCAAGAGCTTCGAACAGTGATTCTAGATGAGGCTGAAGAGACAGGCAAGGGCAAGATCCTAGATGCCGGTGGGGGGGTGGGGCAGAGCAAGGAGTGTGGAATTTATTCCAAGCACAGTGGAAAGCTGATGGAAGGTTTTCAGCGAGGACTTGCAAAACCTGACCTGTATTTTGGAAAGATCCCTCTGTCTGCTGTGTGGAAACAGATCATAGAGGGGTGGGAGGGAAAGCAAGAACAGGGGAGACTCTGAGCTCGCCCAGGTAGACAGATGGTGGCAGGTTGCATGAGGGTGGCCACAGTGGGCTGGGAGAAGGGAGCACAGTAAGGATGTGTTTAAAAGTAGAGTCAGCAGAATGGGTTGATGGATTAAATGTGGAAGGTGAGCAGAAAGAAGGAATCAAGGAAATTCTGGTCAAGTGTCAGTCATGATTAAATGTACTTCAGGTTCAGAGAACTAGATAATGAAAGCAAGAGAAAATCTTTCCTCGATCTAGTACCTGGAAGAGTGGTGTGTGTGTGTGTCTGTGTGTGTGTCTGTGTATGATTAGAACTATGGGAAATTTTGATTAGTTACGAATAATGTGTATAAATGCACGTCTGTCTGTGATACTGTGTAATAAGGTATCAAATTGAATTTTTCTTCTTTGCATGGAATTGTGCTGAGGACAAAGTTAAGAGAGCTATCAGCAGTCGAAGCCAGACACCTCCTTCTTTTACCAATGGAGAATTGGCCCAATGTTTGTTTCTTCCCAAAACTCATGCTGATACCCTCACTTCCAAAGTGACGATATTAGGAGGTTGCCTTTGGGACATTAGGTGAACGGGTTTAGCAATCTTATAAAAAGGCCCAGGAGAGCTCCCTTGGGCCCTCCACCATGTAAGAGTACAGTGAGAAGAGGGCTGTTCATGACCCAGGAAGTGGGGCTTGCCAGACGCTCCAACTGCTGGTGCCTTGCTCTTGGATTTTCCAGACTCCAGAAATGTGAGAAATGAATTTCTGTTGTTTATAGGTCACCCAGGCTGCTCTATTTTCTAATAGCATTCTGAATGGACAAAGATGTGGCCTTCCCAGCACCTTGTGCATATGTCTCCTCCCTGTCTTGTAAGATGAGGATTGTGAAGAGACAAGTGTCGTAGGGCATGTAGAGCTTGGCCTTCTCCAGACTAGGGCACTTGATGTGCGTTTCTCCCTTTGGCCTCTAGCTGCTCAGTGGAACATATATTTTGATAGAAGAAATGTTGATGGTAAATACTTTAAAAATCAACAATTTTAAAAATGCTAGACAATCACAAGTAAAATGAAAGTAAAGATTATATTCACACTAGCATCAGAAAATCAAAGACTCCTGAAAATAACCCTTAGAAGAAATTCATAGAATCTCTACTCTAAAAACACAGATATGAAAACCTCATAATTGTACAGCAGTGTATAATGCTTTTTAAATCACTTTTGAATTTACCCACTAGCCTGTAGAGATAAGTTTTTCCACTTAATATAGAGATTCTAATTCAATTCCTATCCCAAAAAGTTTTCCTTTGCAATTTGGCAAGATAATCTTAAAATTTATCTGGTAAAATAAGCAGCTGGGATTAGAAAAGGAAAGAAAGCACAAGTGTGGACCTTCCTTATGAGATGTCAGTTATACAATGAAGTGTTAAATAAAAAGTTGGATAGACTCAAGAATTCACAGATGGATCATTGAGTACAATAATCTTGAAACAGACACACAAATTTGAGATTTCATAATGAAGCATCATAAGACCATGTAAGGGATACGGTTTCTTATCAAAAAACTATGGGGAAAAACATGTATTTCTTTAAGAAACAAAATCTACTTACAGCTTTGTCTATACCGTGTACTGAAATAAATTGTAGTAGATGTAAAAGATGGATGTAAAAACCACATGAGGCCAATTGAGAGTTTTTTTAAGGCTACCAAGACAAAATGTAGGAAAACATATCTTGGATTGAACAATTTAAGCAAACAAAAATGCATTGAAAGAAAGCACACAGGAGAAACAGAACTGACTATACACAGTTGTGTGTATAAAAAATACAAAAATCATATAAGTGATATACATAATATATGTAATAGGCATGTACTATCACATGTTTCTCATATATATATATAAAACAAAGAAAATGAAAGGTAATTGACAGATGGAGAAAAATATTTTATAATGTACTTCCTATATAATACATTTTACAAATCAGTTAAAAATATTTGTAGCTTATTAGAAAAATAAGTGAAGGACACAAATAAATAATTTATAAAGGAAGAAAGAAAAATGACTAATAAACATTTTGTAGTGTCCAACTTCAGTAATAAGGAAAGGCATGCAAGTTGAACAACAGTATCATGACATTTTCACCTACTTTGATATTAAAAAGTCTATAATCAGTGATATAGAAGGTTGATGATGAGATAAGTACTCTGATATGAAGCTGCTGACCTGTACTTTCATGCATTTCGGAAAGAGTCTTGGTGATATGAAGTCAACAGTCTTAAAAGATTTCTTACCATGTCATCTGCCCACTCCCATCTTCAAATTACTGAGATGAGCATTTAACATCACCAAATTTAAACTTATAAATCCTTGCACTCTGGCTGTGTGCTGTAGAACTTTTAAGTTTTTTAAAAATATTATTTATATATTTATTTCAGAGAGAGAGCATGAGCAGGGGGAGTGGGAGAGGGAAGAGGGAGAGGCAGACTCACTACTGAGCAGGAAGCCTGATATGGGGCTCAATCCCAGGACATCGAGATCATGACCCAAGCTAAAGGCACCCCGAACTTTTAAGTTTTAATGAATCACTTGATCATTTCTTGGAGTAGGCTCCACATTATTATTATTTATTTTA
The DNA here is from genome assembly GCF_963455335.1 of Martes martes. Classification (NCBI taxonomy): domain Eukaryota; kingdom Metazoa; phylum Chordata; class Mammalia; order Carnivora; family Mustelidae; genus Martes; species Martes martes. The sequence goes on along the minus strand of NC_137899.1, from coordinate 19,010,236 downwards.
TTTATTTATTTATTTTTTAAAAAATATTTTATTTATTTGACAGACAGAGATCACAGGTAGACAGAAAGGCAGGCAGAGAGAGAGGAAGGGAAGCAGGCTCCCTGGTGAGCAGATAGCCTGATGCGAGGCTCAATCCCAGGACCCTGGGATCATGACCTGAGCCAAAGGCAGAGGCTTTAACCCACTGAGCCACCCAGGTGCCCCCCCCCTTTTTTTTAAAGAAAACATTGACACTCCCTTGATTAACCTTTGACAGTTGGGGCAATCATCTATCCATCAGTTTTCTATCTGTTATCAAAAGGTATTAATTCAACCTGATGGGTTATTAAAATCTTGGACTCTTCCCTTTCCTGGCCATGGGATCTTTAGATCCTTTTCTCTTCAAAGCGCACATATTCAGGCAAAAACACCACATGTCCTCTATAGGATTTTGGCCAAATTGGGCTGGGAGAATAAAGTAAAAGTCCTAGAGCAGTTGTTCTCAAATTGCAGCATGAATTTAAATCACTGGAAAGAGTTGATGGAACAGATTGCTGGTTCCCACCCCATGTTTCTGATGTGATAGAGCTGGAGTCGGGCCTGAGAATTTGCACTTCTAAGGTCCCCATGATCCTGATACTGTTGGAAAACTACTGGCCTAGAGGAATTATTCCTCTAGGAATTTTTCCTCATGGGAGCAAAAAAAAAAAGTAGCTATTTGACAGTTAAAAGAAATTAAAAGACAGTTAAAAAAATTATGGTGAAAGAGCCATACACTGAAAACTACAAGATATTGATGATAGAAACTGAAGACACAAATAAATGGAAGGATATTCCACACTTATGGACTGGAAGAATTAATTTTGTTTAAGTGTCCATAGTACACAAAAAATCTATGGATTCAATACAATCCCTATCAAAATTTCAATAGCACCTTTTACAGAAATAAGAAAAAAACCATAGAAGACCCCAATAGACAAAGCAATTCTGAGAAAAAAGACCAAAGCTGGAGGCATCACACTTTCTGATTTCAAACTACATTACAAAGCTATAGTAATCAAAACAGTGTGGTGTTGGCATAAAAATAGGCACATTGATTGATGGAACAGTATAGCCCAGAAATAAGCCCAGGCACATTTGGTTAATGAACATGACAAAAGAGTAGAGAATATACACTGCAGAAAGGACAGTCTCTTACACAGTTGGGAAAACTGAACAGCCACACACAAAAGAATGAAACTGGACCACTTTTTTATACCAAGCACAAAAATTAACTCAAAATGGACTACAGACCTGAAACCATAAAACTCCTAGAAGAAAATATAGGTGGTAAACTCTTCGATGTTGGTCTTGGCAATGATTTTTTTGGATATGTCACCAAAAGCGAAGGCAACAAAAGCAAACAACAACAACAAGAAGTGAAACTATGTCAAAGTACAAAGCTTCTGCAGAGCAAAGGGAACCATCCATCAAATAAAAAGGAAACCTACTGAATGGGGGAAAATATTTGCAAACCAAATATCTGATAAGAGGTCAATATCTGAAATATATAAAGAATTCCTACAATTCAGTAGTAAAAACAAAGAATCTAACTAAAAAACGGGTAAAAGATCTGAATAGACATTTTTCCAAGGAATATATGCAGGTGGTCAACAGGCATATGAAAAGGTACTCAATCACCAGAGAAATACAAACCAAAACCATGTTGAGATATTACTTCATACCTATTAGAATGATTATTATTAAACAGACAAAAAAATAAGTGTTGGCAAGGATGTGGACAAAAGGAAACACTTGTGCACTGCTAGTGGGAATGTAAATTGGTACAGTCACTAAGAAAACAGTATGTGGGGCAGTGGGGGGGAGCTGGGTGGCACAGTTGGTTGAGCATCTGACTCTTGGTTTCAGCTTAGATCTGATCTCAGGGTCTTGGACCAAGCCCTGCATAGGGCTCTGCACTCAGTGGTGTCTGCTTGGGTTTCTCTCTCCCTCACCTGCAGGCCTTCCCTCTGCTCATTCACTCTCTCTCTCTCACATAAATAAATCTTTAAAAAAAAAGAAAGAAAAAAAACAGTATGGATGTTCCTCAAAAAGTTAATCACAGAACTACCACATTACCAGCAATTCTACCTTTTGGTTATTATCCAAAGGAAAGAAAATACTAATTTGAAAAGATACATGCACCCCCATGTTCATTACAGCACTGGTTACACTAGCTAAGATATAGAAGCAACTTAAGTGTCCATCTATGCATGAGTGGATAAAGAAGAAGTGGTACAACGGAATATTATTCAGCCATAAAAAGGAAGAAATTCTTGTCATTTGTGAGAATGACAATTCTCACATGGGTGAACCTTGAGGTAAGTGAAGTAAGTGAAATTAGTCAGCTAACGAAAGACAAATGCCATATAATCTCACTCATATGTGGAATCCCCCCACCTAAAACCTCTTAACTTATATACAGAGGAAAGATTTATGGTTTTCAGAGGTGGGGCCTGGAGGGGTGAAATGTGTAAAGGGGTCGGAAGTTATAAGCTACCAATTATAAAGTAAATAAGTCATGGATATAATACAGCATGGTGACTATAATTAATAACACCATGTTTTATATTTGAAAGTTGTTAACAGTAAATTTCAGAAGTTCTCCTAACAAGAAAAAAATTTGTTACTATGTATGGCAATGGATGTTAACTAGACTTATTGTGGTGACCACTTTGTAATCATTAAGTTATATGCCTGAAATGAATACAATGTTATATGTCAATTATATCTCAATTAAAAAAATAAATTATGATGGAAGGCTTTCCATCACATTTTAGCCAGTGTCTGAGGGACATTTTGGTAATACCAAATATTTTCGTCCTAATCCCTCACGCAGACTCTGATAGTTACTTACTACTGTTTATTTGAGAGAAAGAGAGAGGGAGAGAGAGAACAAATGGGAGTGGTAGGGGAGGGGGATGGACAGAAGGAGAGGGAGAGACTCTCAAGGAGATGCCTCTCTGAGCATGGAGCCTGACATGGGCTCCATGGTCTCATGACCCCAAGATCACCACCTGAGCCAAAACCAAGAGTTGGACACTTGGCGGATTGAGCCACCCAGGTACTTCCTACTTTTAATGTGAGCCCAGTTCATGGACTTCATTTTCCTCAAGTGCAATCCCTGTTTTAAATTTTTCTTAAATTCTCTGTAGTTCTTTGCAAAAGTAAAAGATCAATATAGATTTGCTAATTGAACTAAAATCATAAAACAGCAAACTCTGAGAAGAGAGAGCCTGTAGAAAGTTCTGGGCCCATAACCACAGCTACAATTTAGGATTTAGTGCTTTGCCACATCAAGGAATGTCGCTGAATCCCCATCTTTCCATTATTCCAGTTGTAGCTAAGGATAAGCTGAATAAACTTTGAGGTTAAAGATTTTAATGACTGTAAAACTCCTTTAAAATTCTCTGGGTGTGCTTTACTTCAGGATGCCAATAATAATGGTAGATAATCATGGGACAGAGATGGCATTATTTAGTTCATCCCTGTCCTTAATGAAGTTGCGGGGAAATGGGAGGGGGTGTGAGAGACATAAATAATAGAATTAGCTTTTACTGGAAAACAATTTTTTTAAAAACCAACAGTTCTCATATATCTGCCTTGGAGGTTTTCTTTCTTTCTTTCTTTTTTTTTTTTAAGGGAAGATGATTTCTTGGAATGAGATTTTGTGGTTGGGTATTGAATGTTGTCTTTTTTTAAAAATGTATTTATTTATGTTGATGTATTTACTTTCATTCCAGAGACCTTGGACAGTACCTTCTTTTGCCCCGATGAAGCTGAGACTTTGCTACTCTTTCTGGTTATAATAATAGTAATGGCTAACTTGTTTATAGCACTTACTAATCACTAGACACTGTCCTAAGTATTTTACAAGGAATAATTCATTTAACTCACAACAGTCCTATAAGATGGATATTCTTATTAACTATTTTATTGTTAAGAAATTGGAAGCACAGCAGGAGCAAGGGGCTAGTTCAAGGCCACAGAGCCAGGAAGTGATGCAGCTGGGGCTCGTAGAGGTCAGGATCTCACTACCATGTAGAGCTTCAGGCCTAAAGCAATCAGTTTGGACTACAACGAGGGATGGGGAACCTGTACACTTCTAAGTCAAACCACCCATGTGAAATTCTGGTCCAATCTATAGACCTCTCGGGGCCACATTTTCTATAGCTGTGAAAATGAGAATCCCAATAATTACTTGACCGGTTTAACAGAGTAAAAGGTAATGCATGGGCAAACACTTCTAACAGTTCCATGAGCACAGCGGGTTGTCAGCACACATGAGATTCTGTTTTTTATGAAAAGAAATCTTCAGAACAAGGAGAATCTGCTTTCTCTGGTCCCCATACATCTCTGGCTTCTATTCCCGTCCTCAGAGACCTGTGCTGGAGATGATAACACCATACATGTGACCTTAACTCTCAGGCCCATGGCACTGCACTTCCGTGATGTTTGGAAGAGCTGTCACTCTTAACCACACATATTTTGACTAAGTCTCTAAGATTGCACCTGAAGAAGACAAGAGGGAAGCTCACACCCAAACTGAATTTTCCAGAATTTTTCTATGGCAAGTGGTAGTATGGCAAGGATAATAATTTTAAGTATTGCCTCCCACAGGCCTCAATGAAGCAAAATCAAAAAACATTTAAGCTTTTCTTAAAAGCTGCAGAATAAAGAAGAATTATGGCATAAAGATTCAGGTGCATTCAAGCAGTGAGTCTCCACCATCCCACAGTCCCAGACAAGATAAGCCTTGGTGAGCTCCAAGCCGATGTGGGAGGCATGGGCTTCCCTGGGCCACTGGCTCGCAGCTCACCACTGAAGGCCTCATTCCCTGGCCTCTGCCAGCTGTCCCTCCCCAACATGTTGCCTGTGGACAGCCTGCCCTTGACCCAGACCTTGTCTGTGAGCATGGTAGAAGGAAAGGGCTCGCTCTCTGACCAATAGGACACACCTGTTGGAAACTTGTGTCTGATCGAGGGGGGCTGTGGGCCCCCGCAGGATGGCTGCACTTGCCCTCACTGAGGAGCAGTGCCCTGGAGACAGGTGGAAGGAAAGCATCAGGTTTGGAATACTGAGTCTGCCAGTAACACAGGCCTCCACCAGGTCTGGCCTGTACTACTGTTGTAAGAGCTGACGCTGCGTGGGGCACTATTCTGAGGGTTGCATGGAAGCAGTCATTTATTGTCCACAATGGACCTTATTATCTCTTGTGTTGAAGCAACTGAGACTTTGATTAACTGACTTGCTAGATTTCCACAGCCAGTAGCCCTCTCTCCAGTATTCTCTCTTCTGTTGCCCATCTGCTTCCCACAGTTCCTCGTTTCTGGAGGAAACCAGAGACAGCTCCGTCACACAGCTACTATCAGGGACCTTCAGGATCTAGCTCCTAAATACCCCTTCAGGGTTTACTTTTTTGCCCTTTCCATTCCACACTCAGGATGTGATGAATTGTGTTCGGGTCTTCAAATGTATTATATTTTCTGTTGCCTCAGGACATCTGCATGTGTTTCTTCTGCCTGGAACCACCTTTCTCTCTTATGTGAGGGTAATCACTACTCAGAATTTGGGGTAAACTTTGATCTACTTTTCTACCTGACTAGAGGTAGGTATTTACCACCTATTTGCTATGTAGTACACTCATTTTTGCTTAAAACACATTTTACTTTATTGTATTGACTGATGTCACTTAGTGCCCGCATCTAGATTTAAGGCTCAATGTGGCAAGAATTTGTCCACAGAACATGGAGACAGATATTGAGTGGGTGATCAATAAGATCTTTGATGAATAAGAGATTGACTTGATCTGCTGTCTCATGCACACTACTGTCCCATCTCTAAAAATCCTAAAATTCCTATTGGTAATTATCATCAGTATGACTTAATTAATTCTTTGTTATCTCTCTCTTTGCCTAGCAAGAGCAAAAATCCTTCGATACCAAAATCCTTAGTTCGAAAGAAGTTGTAATGGCAAAGAATGAAAGGAAAGCGTTGGCCTTTCTTTACTTTTTTTTTTTTTTTTAAAGCTTTCTCCTGTTTCCCTCGAAGCCACTGACACATGTATAACCCTGGTCTCTGTAACCTCATAACCCCGGAAACCACACATCATGTGCTTCGGATCTCACATATCACTCGCGCTCAGAGGCAGGGTAAGGATGGAAAAAGCCTTGGTTTCAGGGTAAAACAAACTCAGGCCATATTCCCAGCACAGCCACTCTCTAGATGTATGAATTCCTGCCTGATGTTCAGTCTCTGGGGGTCTCGATTTCCTCCTGTCCGAAATGAAGAAACTAACGTCTACTTCACCAAGGGGTTATGAGGATTTGATGGAGAAACAGATGCCAAGTGCCCGGCTAAGGCCAAGTATATAGCAAACAATCCCCGATGCCCATATTTCACGCTGTCTTCTTTCTTTGTCCTTATCCCAGTGGGTCTGGGAGCAGGAATATTATAGCGTGTGTGTGGGAATGATTAACCTGGGCTTTTCTGGGTCTGTGAATGCCATGAAACTTCATGCAGAGTTGTGTAAGACAGGGAGCTGCATCAGTTTCCTGAGTACCACAAACCTGGTGAATTAAACAACAGAAATTTATTGCCTCATAGTTCTGGGGGCAAGAAGTCCCAAATTAAGGTGTTGGCAGGATTGGTTCCCACTGAGGCCCGTGAGGGAGAAACTCTTCCAAGCCTCTCTCCCAGATTCTGGTGTCTCTAGGTATTCCTTGACTTATAGATGGTGCTGTTGCTGTGTCTTCACATGGATTCCCTCCATATGTGCCTCTGGGTCCAGATTTCCCCTTCATATATGGACATGAGTTATCTTAAATTAGGGCCCAGCATAACGGCCTCAGCTTAAACTTGATCATCTGCAAAGGCCCTATTTCCAAATACAATCACATTCACAGGTCCTGGGGGTTAGGACTCCAATTTATCTCTTTGGAGGAGGCACAATTCAATCTTTAGCAATATCCACAGCTTTAACTGGGTTCTTAAAGAAGTCCACAGCCCTTTAGAGATTAAGAACTAGTGGCTAGAAAATCTGCTTCATGGTTTATCTTGTATCAACTTAACCACCAAGTTTATAAGCTTGACATATGCCAGGGTGTATCTTAGTACTAAATCGTGGAGAAACATCATGATGATTTGGATGGCGTTACTTAGGCATACATTAATGGCAGAGAATATATAAAGTCTCTTTCCACACCAGACTTGATTATGATTGGCAATAACTGCTGTTTGGTTGGAATGCTGATGGCTGTACTAAGAATTCCTTGAGTCTCACACTCAAAAAGTTTACAATCCAGTGGGTGAAATATTTTTACCAAATAACACAAATGAATGTATGATTATAAATTGAGATTAGTTTAGGATACAAAGAAATATGATTTTATTATAGCATATAATTAAGGAATTTGACTTGGCCTGGATGGGTCAGGGCAGGCTTCATGGAGGAAATGGTGCTTTATCTGAATTGTAAAGACCAAGGAAAGTGCACTTTAGAGGAAAAGTATTCCAGACAGAGGAAGAGTATTCCAGGCAGAGGAACAGCATGTACAAAGGCCCTGTGTACAAGGTACATTAGAGGAATTAAAAGCCTGAAAAGGCTGGAACAGAGAGATGGAGGTGGGAAAATGAAGGAATAGTGTGAGATGAGGCTGAAAGCCACTTGGGATCGTGAGGAGTCTGGGAACTTATCCTGGGAGAAGGAGGAAACCATAGAAAGTCTTCTCCATCTTACTCAACCTGTATGTTAAACTGTACTCTTAGCCCCCTATCACTCGTAATTTCTTGAAACTCTTAGCCTGTTTCTTTAAAGATACTAGTCTATTCTGGCACATTCCTATTACTCTGGTTAGCCTTTCAGTGTCATTTTTTCCCTGCCTGCTCCTGAAATGTAGCTTTCCACTCTCTCCCTGAGTGACCTCCTGTTGAATGCTTTCTGCTACCCTCTTCTGCTGCTGCTTTCAAAACATTTCCCTAGACGGAAGTTGCCCTTCCCATCTGCTTACAAACAAAATACTGCACAATTTTGGTCACGTGGATATCAATATGGTCTGTTTGAGAACTATGTATGCTCACTTATTTTTTGAGGATGCTACCAAATCCACATCATTTGGACTATTAACATGGATTTGCCACAGGGCAAAGGGGTATGAGTTACCTTTAGGGAGGCTTGAACAGTGACCGGTGGGGTGCTCTCAGTAAGGCCTCTCCAGTCTCAGTGGAAAGAGTTGATGGGAGGTTTTCCCTTGTGCTCTCTCCTGGCATATGAAACACATGCTTTGAGTTTGCTGAGGTTTCTGCTCATCTTTCCTGAGGGACCCTGACTCAGGGTTACAATCACCCTCTGCTTACGTCCATGTGGGCATGGAGCATCACCCTCACTGAGCTGGTGTGGGAGGAAGCCAGCAGACTGATGCACTTGAAGGTCACTGTGGCAAGGTCTACGTGAGTACTGGAAGCCAAGACCGAATAGGAAGTCTTGCTGGGTCTGCTGCTCAGGGAGTGATGCTCCTAGGATACCTACTGCGGAAGGAAACAGGAGGAATAGGGGAAGAAAGGGAGAGAGGGAGGGAAGAAAACAGGGAGGCTGGAAAAGATTCAAAGTAGTATTTACTGAGCATTGCACAATCCCCTTCCACACATACACTTTCTTTGATCCTCACAAACAGTCTAGAAAGGTAGGTATTTCTTATCTTAATGTTTACAGGCTCAGAACTATAAAATGGGTCTCTTGAGATAAAGAACAAATAACCTGTCAGTTGAGTTGGGAATCAATCATGTTTCTTTCTTTTGTAGTTGATGTGCTTTCAACTGTACCACAAAGCCTAGGTCATGGATTTGGTGAATTAGCAAGAAGGCTGAGTCATACTGGTTTCTGTCACTCCCCTGAGGATTCAGCCACACCATCGGGTTCTCTGAGCTCTTTCCTCAAGACACTTTGTCCTGAACCTATACATTTAAGTTGAACCAACTCAACCAGAAACACAAACCACATGGCTGACAGCAAGTACCGGCAAGCTAGGGACCCGGCGGTTTAATGGAGACAATCACCTCTGTCCCATCTCTGGAATCTGTCCCACTTTGTGCAGTCCCTCTTGATTTCCAGTCAAGTTTTTCCTCCTGGTTTGGCTCAGTTCATACTCTTTGACCCTTGGACTTGTTTTTTACTGGCTGTAACCTAGTACTAATTAAGGATTTGCTTCCTGGGCCGCTCTCTGGCCATATTGGACTTATTTAGGTCCTACCTAAAGGCATAATTCTCATACTTATCTGTCCGGGCTGATACTCCACATGCTTCAGCGCTGAACCCCTTAAAGGCAGGAAAGAACTTACAGAGAACCACAAAGGGAAGATCTTCGAAGGGCCTGAGGCTCTTCCAACAGTAGCCTCCTTAAATAAACTGTACCTGTCCCATAGCAAGAATGTTAAGGCATTTGAAGGGAAGTTCATCTAGCAAAAGCTATCTGCTTTAGACATCATTAGTGGAATACACTGGGCAAATGCTTACTTGCCAGTATAAAGGGTGAATTCCTTTTTACTCAACTCAGTCATTCTATTCTTGGAAACTCCAAAAGGTTTTTTGCAAACCCCCATTAACATTTACTCCCCAGCAGTGAGTTCCTGTGTTGGGTAATCCCAGTGTATGTGTCTCTGGGTTTTTTTTTTTTCCCCCTCCATGCCCAGCATTTTGCCTCCATTCCCTGTGCACTGTGAATTCCCGGAAGGGTTCCATTCTCATAGTCACCTCCAGCCATGGCTTGCAGACGCTGCTGAATTATTCTCTGCCTCTCACTTGCTGTTACTCCTTCTTATCCATGTTTTGGCACTGATTGAGACATGGATCCAACCTTTTCCCCTCATTTCTTTTCTTTTCTTTTTTTTTTTTGGTGGTAACACAAATTTATTATTCTGCCCTTCTGTCCTCAAGTCTCTGCTCCTTCCAGAAGCTCTAAGGAGCAGTCTGTGTCCTTGCCTCTTCCAGTTTAGAGAACTCTCAGGGCTTTTGCTGGCTCATGGCCCCTTCTGCCATCTTCAAAGCCAGCAGTGGCAGATGGAGTCCTTCTTAAATGGCATTTCTCTGACTCTTGCTCTTCTGCATCCCCAAGGCTACTTGTGGTCACACTGGACTTGCCCAGATAACCCAGGAGGATCTCCCATCTCAAGGTCATCTGGTTAACAACCTTACTTCCTCTGTCATGGAATGTAACAGATTCAAAAGGTTCCTGGGATTAGGACACTTTGGGAGAAATGGTTCTGCTCCATCTGTAGGACGTTTGGCACTGGCCTTCTTTGCCACCCTCCCAGTCACCCTCCTTTGCTTCCCATACCTTTCCCCTGTGCATTGCAGGAGCTTTGCCACAGGCCTCCCTGGATCTCTTCTCCCCTTTTGCAATATAGAATTACTTTTCTAAACCATAGACCTTCCTCTGTCCCTTCTAGGCTGAGCCCTGTGACTGGTCAGCCTTGCTGAGCCCTTGGAAGACTGACATAACCTAAAATGGCCATTTTTTAAACATTTATTTATTTATTTATTATTACTTCTTTTTTAAAATTAATTTTTAATTTTTTTTATAAACATATAATGTATTTTTATCCCCAGGGGTACAGGTCTGTGAATCGCCAGGTTTACATATTTCACAGCACTCACCATAGCACATACCCTCCCCAATGTCCATAACCCCACCACCCTCTCCCAAACCCCCTCCCCCCAGCAATCCTCAGTTTGTTTTGTGAGGTTAAGAGTCTCTTATGATTTGTCTCCCTCCTGTTCCCATCTTGTTTCATTTATTCTTTTCCTACCCCCCAACCCCGCCCCCCCATTGCATCTCCACTTCCTCATATCAGGGAGATCATATGATAGTTGTCTTTCTCTGATTGACTTATTTTGCTAAGCATAATACCCCCTAGTTCCATCCACGTCATCACAAATGGCAAGATTTCATTTCTTTTGATGGCTGCTTAGTATTCCATTTTATATATATATATATATATATATATATATATATATATATATACCACATCTTCTTTATCCATTCATCTGTTGATGGACATCTAGATTTTTTCTGTAGTTTTGCTATTGTCCCCCCATTTCCACAAATTATTCAAGCTCTTTACTGCAATTTTAGGCAGATGAAGGAATATACAGAGCACAGAATACAGCCTAAGATCGAACATGAAAACCAAGCGTCTCTTGGAAACTGTCCCACGATGCTTGGCCCTCTCCTTCGGCCACCGTCTCTCCTTCCGTTTCTCCTCACCCCCTTCCTGGAACCCTTTCCTCTTCTAATTGCGAGCGGTTGAGCTCTCCCTTAATTTACTTCCTTTTTCTCCTAACCAGTGCTCTCAGTGACTATCTCAGCTGCTATCCCAAGTGGCCTGTTAAGGTATTCTGCTAAATTACGGCAGCTGTTTCCCTAAGACCCAGCCACTAAGATGATACTTGTCTTTGACAGAATGTAAACACGGAGCCACTCTGGTTACTAGAGCAGTCGGACACCCGTGTGGGTGTAAACGGAGCTCTACCCAACGGCAACGCTCTTTCTCCCTGCTCTGCAGGTGTTTTCGCCTTTTTTTTTTTTTTTTTTTTTTTAAAGAGAGATACTCTGGTCAGAGCACTCATGTCTCGTCTTTCCGCAAGAAGCATATTGAAGTTACTCCGTTTCTTCTTCCAAGTCGCATGGCAAGGAGCAGGGTGGGGACAAACGCACAGCCCGGGGATGCCCCTGGCTGACTCCCGGATGCTCCCTGCACAGAAGTCTAACATCTTCTGGGCTTTGGGGACGAAAAAGAAAATGCCTTAGGGTGCCTGGGTGGCTCAGTGGGTTAAAGCCTCTGCCTTGGCCTCAGGTCATGATCCCAGGGTCCTGGGATGGAGTCCACATCGGCTCTCTGCTCAGCAGGAAGCCTGCTTCCCCCTCTGTCTCTCTGCCTGCCTCTCTGCCTACTTGTGATCTCTGTCTGTCAAATAAATAAATAGGGTCTTTGGAAGAAAATGCCCTAGCTGTCATCCTGGACCTTAAAATTTGTGCAGGGGAGTTTACGAATTCCTTTGCCTGACAAAGCAAAACCAAATCAAGCAGTTATCAAGATTTTTTTTTTTTTTTTCAAATTCTCCACATCAACATTCAAGCCACTCTGTGTCTCTGGAAATTCAGTGGAACCCAGTCGGAGGGAGTCATGAACTTGGAGACTGGAAGGAGGAAAATCAATGGATGTTTTATTGTGGTCACTGTAAGTAATTAAGGAAGCTTTAATAGAATTACATGTGACTTCAGCCACTCACCTGGTTTATGTCTTTCAGTGTTTAAGTTTCTTAAAATTTTTTTCCCTGGAGTGTTCTAAGAAATTGGATCATTATGACTGAGGGGCTTTCTGAATTATGATTATTTCCAAGTCTATCTCTTTCTTTAACTCTTTAGCTCCTTCAAGTGCTAATAAATGTAGATTGAATGATTGAATAAACAAATGGATGTGAGAAAGACAGAAAGAGAGAATGAAATAGGGGACACAGTTGAGAGAGAGACAAAGAGTTGATTAGAGTAATTCTTTTGATGAAAATGTTATTCCTGAGGCATCTGGGTGGCTCAGTTGGTTGAACATGTGACTCTTGATTTCAGCTCAGGTTATGACCTCAGGATCATGAGATCAAGCCCCATTCCAGGCTCCACACCCAGAACAGAGTCTGCTTGAGATTCTCTCCCTCCCACTCCCTCTGCCCCTCCTCCTGTTCGTGCACTCTCTCTCTCTCTCTCAATAAATAAATAAATAAAATCTTAAAAAAATCCATTATGTAGAATAATCAGTATCACCAGATAAAAATGTGACATTTAAGGAGGACATTCAATCCTTTAGTAATGAAAAACAGCTATTGTATTCAAGATGAAATACTGTATCATAAAGCAGCTCGGTATATCTTACTCAGACCATTTGATTAATAACAGAAGCAGCTTTTCTGGTTAAAATCTCAGGGAAAAAGTATGAGGGAGAGCCTAGAAACAAAAATCAATATTTGCTGTCCATTCAAGGCCGGTGCACATATGTTTTTTACTTTTTGTGGGAAAGGGGAAAAATGATTCTGGATGTCGCTACTTCCCATTGCCATGACAACGCTCCCTCAAAGTTCTCACAGTGTAGTAATATTGTTTTAAAGACCCATTGATCAAACACTGTTTTATCTAAAACTAAACTAGAAAGTTTTTTAAGGAGGAAAAAGCCAACTGGTGGTTTTATCCTCATCATTTTCTTTTCCTCCTTTCCCCCTTCCTTTCTTCAGAACTACCAATCAGCATCAGTACAAAAGAACCACGATCTAACCACAGGGTTTGATTCAAGGAAGGCAGAAATTTCAGTTCATAAGCCCCAAAGTAATGAAGTCAGTGATTCAGTTAAGAAAAGGAAAGTAACATTCTCAGGGAGCAAATGTGACCTTCTAATACAGAAGCTGATTTCTGTTCAAGCTGCCCTGAAGCCTTGACAGGGATCAAGAGGAATGATTTCCTGGGTAGCTTCCTGAAGGGCTGTTGCTAGGTGCTTTCTGGTTCCCCGCGCTGGAGTAGTGTCTGTCTTCACAGCCAAAATGAGGCCCATGGCTGCTTTGGAAATGTTTGAGCAGAACCCTGTTTGAGCTGAGCCATGAACTGAGAGGCAGAGCTGGGGCCCCTCTCCACTCAAGCCACATCTGTCTCTGACTATCATGTGTCATGTGTGGGGCTCTCTCTCAGGCTTTGTCTTATACACATGTTAGGACAGATATGAAGCAGTATTAGGATGTCGGAAACCAAGGGATACAGATGGCTGAGTCTTACAGAAGCAAATTACTAAATTTTCATTTCCGAATAATGTTGCAGCAATAATTTCAGCAGCAAGTACTATTTATGGAGCTTTTACTTTGACTCATATATCGTGCCAAAAGTCTACAGCCATCATTATATTAAAATGATCATCATTCCAGAAGGAGTACTACTGTTATCACATTCTGTTATGCAGGTGAGAACCTGAGGTTTACCCAGGTAACTTCTGTACTCAAGTTCATGAGGGTATACTCACGGCAGAGCCATGGTATGAAGCCTGGCCATCTACATAAAAAGCTTGTGTCTTTAACTGCTATGTGATATGACATATTTATTAAAGAGACATATTTAAAAAAATCAGATATGAATACATAAATTTGTGTTCCATAACATTGAAAATTTTGCCCATTGTGTTTTGAGTTGTGCTCGGGCTTAGGACCGACCACCAGCACTGGCCATCAGGGATGGCTCTCAGCCATGCTTTCAGTACCATTTGCAGTCATTCCTGCACCCTTTGCTGCAACCATCCTCCAATGCACATCTTCCTGGAATATAATTTATGCTGTTGTTAAAAGTCTGCCATCTGCCTTAAATGTCCCTCTTCTTCTCCAGCAGCCCCAATCCTGTGGACTCCCTAGGGTCTTGCTCAATAGTCCCCTTTGCCCAGTAACTGGGAAATGGCAGGATGTTGAAGGATGGTTATTGAATTACATCGTGAACCTAGCATGTGTTTTGGGAGAACTGATACTGGTTTGGGTGAAGTTACACTGGTTTAAGGAGTCCTTGTCTTTGCCAAGTGAGGGCAGACAGTTCTAATTTTCAACATCCACTATAATTCTCTAAGAACAGAAGAGGATTTCTCTCTGGGACAGGGAGAGGCAGGGCTGCAAATGCAACAGGAGTCGGTTTCTTTTTATCCAAGAGAGAAGACTGGACTGTGAGGGAGGCCAGCGTGTCCTTCCATATAAAGGGGAAAAGTAGTTTCTCCAAAGGGGCCTGGGTCTTCATGAAATTGTTGATGCTCTGCTCTCTTTTTGCAGTTTAGCTTTATCAGAATGACCTTATAGCTGGTACACTGGGGTTTCTGGACCTTTTGCAAGAAAAAGTAATAAGCATATATATGCATTTGCTTTTTTTTTTTTCTTCAGTCACTGTTGTTGGTTATCACACTAGGTAACTTTTGTGAAGTAATAAACAATCCTTAAATTCCAGTGATTTGGACAAAAAAAATTACTTGTCTCCTGCATTTACACATCATCTTGGCAGCTCTGGTTGTCAGTCTTAGGCTGAAAGAGCAGTCCTTATCTGGGACAAATTATCCTTGAGGCAGATGGAAAGGAGCAAGAAAGTGGTGAGAACAGTCAGTAGCTCTTCAAACTTCTGCTTGAGAGTGGGGTATGCCCCACACACTCACCTACCACACTTACATGGCTGAGCCAACGGTGGTGGAGCATGAATGCTTAGCCCTTTTTTGTAGCTTCCCATCAAATTGCAAAGGGTAGGGATATATGCTCTTGAAAGTAGGGTGAGTGAGTAGTTAATGGTTATACAGTCTGCCAAAGCTACTTAGATATGACTTTTAAGGTTTGTGATATCTAGTGCTAATTGTGATGTCCCTTCAAAATTCGCATGTTGAAGTCCGAACTCCCAGTACCTATGGATATGACTGTATTTCAAGACAGGTCTTTCAGTAAGTAATTAAGTAATTAAGGTTAAATGAGTTCATTGAAGTGTGCCTTAAATCCATAATATGACTCGTGTCCTTAGAAGAAGAGGAGATTAGCACACAGACACACAGAAGAAGACCATGTGAAGACAGCGAGAGGGTGGCCATCTATAAGCCAAGGAGAGAGGCCTCAGGATGAAACCAATCTGCTGACACCTTGATTTTGGACATCTAGCCTCTAGAATTGTAAAAGAATGAACTTTCTGTTGTTTAAGCCACCCAGACTGTGGCACTTTGTTGTAGCATCAGTAGAAAACACTGATGAACATATTAGCATATTTAATGACATTGATATTTCCTGTTTTTATTTTATTCAACTAACACCTATAATAATAGTCTCTAATAAATATTAAGTATTTACTATGTATTAAGGATAGCATCAACCAATCTACATATATTATCTGTTTTAGTCTTTCAAAACAATTCTGTGATATAGATACTAATATTATCCACACTTTGTATATGAAAACATGTTATCAGTATGGGTGGGAGGGTTTTAGAAACTTGCGCAAGTCTGTCCCCAAGTGGAGAGCTATGATCTCATTCTACGTCATCTGATTACAGAACCAGCTTCCTACTACTGCCATCAGGGGACATTAGGACATTTCATAGCATTATTAATCTCAATAAAGTTAAGGGATTATAAAAATGTGAGTGAACCACAATGTGTGTCTTGAGGAGTTCACATTCCAGATAACAAAACAAGAGAAGAAAATAACTATAATCCTAGGGAGGATAAGATAAATGTTATGTGAAAGGTCCTGTCCAGAATTGTTATTTATCACTTGGATGAAGAAATTGATGGCACGATAATAAATGTTGCTGATGATGTAGCTGGAAGGGGCAGTATATTACTTGGATAATAGACTTGAAATTTTAGAAAGAAGATCAAAGAAAACCGTTGTGTCAGAGTGGAATGATTGGCCAAATCTAAAGAAATGATGTACAATGAATAAATAAAATGAACTTCTAAGTCCAAAAAACAGCTGGATCAGAACAAAAAAAGTGAATGTAGACTGTTAAGCATGCAAAGGGCATTTTAGCTTTACTAGCCAGCTGTGTCACTCATTGTGGACTAAATCACTGAACAGACATTAACAGAGAGCCTCCTCTGTGTTTGGAACCAGAGATGGAAGGATGAGCACGTGGAACTCGACACTCTCAGGGTGTCCTCCGTCCAGTAGAGATAGGAACATAAGTATATCATTATAGAAGAATCTGATAAGATGCTTTTAAATGAGTCTGAATACAGAAAGAGAGTAAATAACTTTCATAGGGTCAGTGGAGGAAGGTTGAGATGACATTTGAAGTTGCGATGGGAAGAAGGAGCTTGCAGAGAAGAGAGTTCATGACAATCCAGGCGGAAGGACTAGTAAATAAAAATTCAACAGTATGAAAAAGCTGGGGCCCCTGGGTGGCTCAGTTGTTAAGTGTCTTCCTTTGGCTCAGGTCATGATCCCAGGGTCCTGAGATCGAGACCCTGGATCAGCATTTGGCGCGCTGCTCAGTGTTCGGCTCCCTGCGCAGTGGGAGGCCTGCTTCTCCTTCTCCCACTCCCCCTGCTTGTGTTCCCTCTCTCACTGTGTCTCTCTCTGTCAAATAAATAAGTAAAATCTTAAAAAAAAACAATATGAAAAAGTTCAGGTTTGGAAAGCTTAAGTACGGGTTTAATCATGGGCTGAGACATATGATGATGCTGAAAAATTGGGCTGGGAATGGATTTTGAAAGACGGTGTAGTCATTAATACAAAGTTTGACCTCTCTAGTATGTTATGGCAGGGTGATACAAATTTCTAGAGTAGTAACATCACATTAGATTTTTTGGAAGATGATGTTGTAACTCATGCAGAAAAAAGTTGAGAGGATAGAATGGTTTCAGTGACATCAGTTAAGAGCTGGTTGTAATTCTCTGAATAAGGAAAGTTGAAGCCTGTCCTAAGCATGTTCTACTAATATTCATACTAATGTAATGGGAGTGGGTTTTTCCCTCATCTGGGCTTGAAATAAAATTTTGAGCTATTTTTCCTACCCAGTTTCACCCAAGTTAAGGTGCTCATTCCTCATATACCACCACAGTTCATTCAGATGTCCAGGTTTCCACATTCTTTTAAGGAGCCTTAGAAAGTTCTAGACTATTAAAAAAGAAATGCAGCAGAGTTAAAATAGGCTGAGTAAAACAGGATATACATGGGTGACACTCCTATTAGGAGATACACAGGACAGAGAGTGAGGTGCAAACAGCTTTCAGTGGGAGACCTTCATATCAACAATGCTCCCAGGCAGGATGACATGCAGTGCTCTGTTGAATGATGACGGATGGCTCTCAGCATTGGCTTGGCTCCATTACCTGTTCTTGAATTTGCCATAATGGTCTTTCTTCCAGTAGAGGGTGAGTTCTTCTAAACATGATCTCTGCTCTTCTCTCTGTGATCTCTCCAGGTTGTTTAGAAGGTCACCATGACCTCCATCTTTGTCAGGTTCTCAATTTTCCTATCTACTCCATGAGAAACTGCAGTCCTAATTTATTATTTATAAGCTAATTTTATAACTTAATCTTTTAAATCTTTGTGGTTTTGGTTTTCAAAAATTATTCCCTTGAAAAGCTTGTTCCTTAAAAATCAAGAGCTTTCAAAACTATCGTCTTCAAAATATTTCACTGTTTTTCTTTATGTTGAAACAAAACTCTCCTTAAACTCCCCTCTTCTTATTTCCCTTAAACTAAAGGGTATCTCTGACAGGTTGGGTCCCTATATAGGAACATACTGGATCAGGCAAGTACTGAAAAGAAAAACATATTAATCAATTTTTTTCAAAATAAAATTTTATTAAAATAATTGTTTTTAAATCTAGCTAAAATGTATGATATTGTAGAAAAAGAAATTTCCCAAAATTGACCCAAGAAGAAACACAAATTAGAATAGGCTAATAACCAAAAAAAAAAAAAAAAAGAATAGGCTAATAACCATAGGAAAAAAAAATTGAAAAGGATGTTAAAGTGCTAAGTACTAAACTATCTTAAAACAAAGATGCCAAGTTTTATGTGGGATGCCTTCAAGGATCTTATATAAATCCTATAATTTAAAAAAATGTTCTGAAGGATTGGTTTTCCAAATGTCTAGGTGCAAGAATCACTTGGGGAGTTTAGTAAACATAAAGAATCCTGTTTTCCCATCCTCATCTTCTTTTTGAAACTTTGATGCAGTAGTTACAGGACAGGGCCCAGGAATCTGAATTTTAAACAAACAGGTACTTGGAGACCCATGCTATCCTTTGAGAAACCCATTTAAAGTTATGGTCTTTAATATGAACTAAGCGTGAAAAATCCAATGGGATAAGGAAAAAAAATTACCACCTCTATATATTTTTTTTCCTAATCAAAGAAATATTTTATAGTATTTGTTTTCCTGATTGACCTGGCACCCTCTCTGAGTTTGTAGATCAGGTTGCCAAACTACACACGTGGCCCAGCACAAAAAGGTCCTTGGAGAAAAATGTGGGTGCCACCTGGCCCCCTTAAATGTCACATTTGCCCTTACATACTGCATTGCAATTGTCATGGTTACATTATATACATTATATATGTCAGTAAATGAATCCCTACAAAATTGACAAATGGCATGATTATATTCCTGAGTAGAAGCCACGGATGGAGGAGAACATTCCTAAGAAGATAATAAGACTTCATCAATGTATTATAAGACAAAAATAAAAAAATGATCTAATCAGATATGAAAAATATCAGCCCAAATAATGTTAAATGATAAAAAAAATGTTACTGGTGACTAGGAGTCTACACGTGGTATGGACAACATATGGACAACAAATCTTATTTCCAAGTGTACATTGTACCTTGTGTGTTAACTAATGAAAGGATGAGATTATCAGGATACAGGACATTTAAAATCTAAGCATCTAGAATATTATTAATAATTTCAGGTATATATATAACTTACAGATAAATGAAAATACATTTTCATCCCATTTTTCTTTTTCGGCTGATAAAAGCACATCATCAAAAATGTTAGAGCTCTTCTTCAATCAGGGCTATTCCAACTGTGGTCCATGGGCAGAGAGCAGTCATGAGCTATGTGTTACAGGTTCATGATAAATATGGCAATTGAGAGTCAGTGTCCAGAATCTTTTATAGTAATTTGACAGAGTAATTTTATGTCTGTTAAATCTAATGATGAATAAATTAACTTGCATTTTGATTTGTTTTTGTTTTTTTATTTTACTTTTCTAATAATTCCCTTTTATTTTGTTTTAATAAAAGCAGAAGTGCATGAGTAGTGGCCTTGTTCTCTGCCTTTCTCCTCTTGTCACAGAGGCCGCTCTGTTCTTGTCAGCCTCCAATCTGCAGTCCACCTGAGACTGAGGACCACGCCTTCAATTAAATTGCAGTGTTCCAATAGAGAGATATTTGGAGTTGACGTTGAAATTGCCAAACAGTCTGTGACTATCAAGACCATGTTGGAAGATTTGGGAATGGATGATGAAGGAGATAATGACCCAGTTCTTCTACCAAATGTTAAGGCAGCAATATTAAAAAAGGTCATTCAGTGGTGCACCCACCACAAGCATGACCCCCCTCCTCCCAAGGATGATGAGAACAATGAAAAGTGGACAGATGATATCCCTGTTTGGGACCAAGAATTCCTGAAAGTTGACCAAGGAACACTTTTTGAACTTATTCTGGCTGTGAACTACTTAGACATCAAAGGTTTGCTTGATGTTACATGCAAGGCTGTTGTCAATATGATCAAGGGGAAATCTGAGGAGATCTGCAAGAGCTTCAATATCAAAAATGATTTTACTGAATAAGAGGAAGCCCAGGTATGTAAAGAGAACCAGTGGTGTGAAGAGAAGTGAAATGTCATGCCTGACACTAACACTGTAAGGATTGTTCCAAATACTAGTTGTACTGCTCTGTTTATGATGGTTAATATTAGACACACAACAGACAAATGACAGCAGGAAATCAGTTGGTTAAGCAGAATATTGTCCTCCTTGCATGTAGAGTTTGAGTACAGATTCCAAACTTATGGGTGAGTTTCTTCTAGTATGATCAAGTTTTTTTTTTTTTTTCTTTGCTCTAAATAAATCTGAACTGTGGGGTCTCCATAGAAGGTGGTATTTTGGGCTTTCCCTTTCTTTGTAAAGTGATTTCTGCCTGGTTTATTGTCTAGTTAACTTTAGTTTAATGATCTTTTGAAAGTTGGCATTGTAAATAAAACAAATTAAAAAAAAAGCAGAAGTGCATGATGGATTAGAAAGTAGGGAAAATAAAGGCTTTTAACCACAAATCATCTGAAAAACACTGTTATAGAATATAGAAAAACATGTATAGTATAGTATAGAAAAATAGTAGAGAAAAACTATCCTAACATTTTTTAACATTAGCATTGTCCTGATACTAAAACCTGACAAATATCTACAGAAAGAAATATACAGTGGAATATGATGCAGCTATAAAAATGATGAGATTGTGTCATTTGTGACAACATGGCTGGATTTAGAGGGTATTATACTAGATGAAATAAGTCAGACTGAGAGAGACAAATACAATATGACTTCACTCATATGTGGAATCAGAAAAAAATGAATAAACATAAAGCAGAATCAGATCTATAAATAAAGAGAACAAACTGATGATTGCCAGAGGCAGGGGGGTGGAGGGATGGGCAAAATGGATGAAGGAGAGTGGGAGATATAGGCTTCCAGTTATGGAATGAAATAGTCACGGGAATAAAAGGTGCAGAATAGGGAACATAGTCAATGATATTGTAATAGCATTTTATGGTGACAGTTGGTAGCTAAAATTATGTATATTTGTCAAATCACTATGTTATACACCTGAAACTAATGTAACATTGTGGGTCAACTACCCTCAAAGAAAAAATTTTAAAAAGAAATACACAAATTAATCTCAATTATAAGTAAAATATTAGCAAATCAATCTAGATTCAAATTAAAATACTAATATACCATGACCAAGTAAATTTTTTCTCTTTATGTTTTGAATTATAAAGATGGTTCAATATTATAAAATTCATTAAGATATATTGTTATACCAATTGTTATATTAATAAATACATGAAAATTATTTTATCAACAAAGCAGGTTATTAAACAGTAATGAGCATAATTTTTCATAATTATATATCTAAATATATTTACTTATATGAACGAGTAGAAAACATCTGGGACATTATGGGACATTATAAATCAAAATGTGTGTGGGGGTTATTTTTGTTTTGTTTTGTTTTGGTTCACATTTCTTCTCTTTCCCCTCTTATCAGATTTATTGAGGTATAATTGACATACAACAATGTGTACAACATGATGATTTGATATACACATACGTGAAATTATTACCACAGTAAGGTGTCAACACATCTATCACTTCACAGTTACCTTTTCTGTGTGTGCATATGGTGAGAACATGTAAGATCTACTCTTTTAATAACTTTCATAGTATGGTTAACTATAGTCACCATGTTGTAAATTAGATCCATAGAACTTACCATCTTATAACTGGAAATTTTGCACCCCTTGACCAAAATATCCCCATTTCCTCTAATCCCAGCCCTTCAAAATTGCCAATCAACTCTTCTTTCTATGAGTTTGGCTTTTTTAGATTCCACATGTAAGTGAGATCACATAGTATTTATTTTTCTCCATCTGACTTATTTTATGTGACCATGATCCCCTCAAAGTTCATCCTTGTCACAAATGGCAGAATTTTTTATTTTTTATGGCCAAATAATATTCCTGTGTGTGTGTGTGTGTGTGTGTGTGTGTGTGTGCACATCTTCTTTATCCATTCCTCTATTGATGTACATTTAGGTTGCTTCCATGTCTTGGCTAATATGAAGAATGCTGCAATAAACATGGGAGTACAGCTTCTGTTTGACAAAAAGATTTCATTCCTTCAGATATATACCCAAAAGTAGGAATGTGAGATCATATGTAGTTCTATTTTTAATTTTTTGAGAACCTTTCTATAGTGGCTCTACTAATTTACATTCTCACAGCAATGCACAAGGGTTCCCTAGTGTATCTTCACTACATTTGTTATCTCTTGTCTTTTTGATAAATTGCCATTCTAAAGATGTGAGATGATACCTCATTATAGTTTTGATTTGCATTTACCTGATGATGAGTTATGTTGAGCATCTTTTTATGTACTTGTTGGCAATTTGTATGTCTTCTTTGGAAAGCTATCTATTCAGAACTCTTGCTCACTTTTAATTTTTAATTTTTAATTGGATTATTATTATTATTATTATACTGCTGAGTTGTATGAGTTGTATGAATTCCTTATATATTTTGGATATTAATCTCTTATCAGATACATGGTTTGCAAGTATTTTCTCCCATTCTGTAAGTTGTCTTTCTGTTTTGTTATTGGTTTCCTTTGTTGTGCAGAACCTTTTAATTTGACATAGTCCTACTTTCTCTTTTTGCTTTTGTTGCTGTGCGGTTGATGTAATATCCAAAAATCATTGCCAAGACCAATGTCAGAGTTTTTCCTTGTTTTCTTCTAGGAACTATATAGTTTTCAAGTTCGTTAACTTCATTTGAAGTTATTTTATTTTTGTGAGTGGTATAAGATAACCAATTTCATTTTCTTGCATGTGAATATCCAGTTTTTTCACCACTTTATTGAAGAGACTATCCTTTCCCTATGGTATATTCATGACCTCTTGGCTGTAATTCAATTGGCCATACATCCATGGGTTTATTTCTGGGCTATCTATTCTGTTCCATCAATCTATGTGTCTGTTTTTATATCCATACCAAACAGTTTTGATTACTCTAATGCCATAATAATATGATTTATAATACAGTGTAAAATCTAAAAGTGTGGTGCTTTCAGCTTGGTTCTTCTTTCTCAAGATTGCTTTGGAGTTCCATACACATTTCAGGGTTGGTTTTTTTTTCCTTTTTCTGTGGAAAAATGACACTGGGAATTTGGTAAGAATTGCACTGAGTCTAGATGTCTTTGAATAGTTTGTGTATATTTACAATATTAATTCTTCTGATCCATGAATGTGGTATATCTTCCCATTTGTTTGTGTCATCTTCAATTTCTACTATAAAGTCACATAGTTTTCAGTATACAGATCTTTCATCTCCTTGGTTTAATTTATTCCTAAGTATTTTATTTTTTTTGATAATATTGTGAATGAGATTGCTTCCTTATTTCTTAATGAGATATTTCACTGATAGTGTATAGAAATGCAACTGATTTATATATATTGATTTTGAATCCTACAACTTTACTAAATTTGTTTATTAGTTCTAACGGTTGTTTTGGTGGAATCTAAGATCTTATATATATAAGATCATGTCATCTGCAACCAGAGACAATTTTAGTTCTTCCTTTATGATTAGGATGCCTTTTATTTATTTACTTTTTCTTGTCTAATTTTTCTGGCTAGAAGATTCAGAAACATTATATAAAAATGTTTACAGTGTTTGTTTCTGTTTTGATTCACATTTTTGATAGCTATTTTCTAAACTTTCTGAAATAAACATAATTTTATGTAATAAGTAAAAAATAGTAATTACAAACATATAGCTTTGCACGTGTATGGAATTAAAGTTCCTATGAAACATGTAAAGAATTAATGTTACTCACTTGGAAGCCTATGCATATCCATCAACTTGCTTTATGTATGTATGTATGTATGTATATATGTATGCATTCATTCACTCATTCATTCATTCATTCATTTTTCTCTCATGTTTTCTATCTTTATTCTTTCATACAGAATTTTGGGAGAAACTCTGAGATTGATTTTTCCGTTCTTAGAGTCACTCTACCACTATCTCCATTTTCTTAGAAAAGAGAAAGTATGTATAAATCCAGATTTAGTTTTTAGAAGAAAACGCTACTGTCCTGGAGATTAATCTGGTTTTATACATAAATTTTCTTCCTTAATATTTTGGGGAGTGGATGGGAGATAGAGGTCTACTTGGGTTTTAAGGGGTCTGTTACAAATTCCCGAGATCTGGCCCCTTTTCTGCCATTGAAGTCCTTGGAACACTCTAGTATCATTATAATAAATCTCACTTTTCACTTGTTACTTCTTCTTCCTTTTTTTTTTTTTTTTTTTTGTACTATGCAACACACTTTGGGAAATGGCTGCACTAAGTTTCCTATCTCGCTCCTCCTAAGTGTCTCTGCTTTTTTTTTTTTTTAAAGATTTTATTTATTTATTTGACAGACAGAGATCACAAGTAGGCATAGAGGCAGGCAGAGAGAGAGGAAGGGAAGCAGGCTCCCTGCTGAGCAGAGAGCCTGACACAGGGCTCCATCCCAGGACCCTGGGATCATGACCTGAGCTGAAGGCAGAGGCTTTAACCCACTGAGCCACCCAGGCGCCCCTTCTTCTTCTTCTTTTTTTTTTTTTTAAATATTTTATTTATTTATTTATTTGACAGACAGCGATCACAAGTAGGCATAGAGGCAGGCAGAGAGAAAGGGGGAAACAGGCTCCCCGCTGAGCAGAGAGCCTGACACAGGGCTGGATCCCAGGACCCTGAGATCATGACCTGAGCCAAAGGCAGAGGCTTAACCCACTGTGCCACCCAGGTGCCCCTCACTTGTTACTTCTTAATTAAAAAGGTTTAGTCAAAGTTTCCTGCACCCATTATCTTGTTCCATAGCCTCATGCTTTGTTTTATTTTTTAAAAAGATTTTATTTATTTATTTATTTATTTGATGAGAGAGACAAAGAGAGAGAGGGAACACAAGTGGGGGGGGGGTGGGAGAGGGAGAAGCAGGCTTCCTGTTGAGCAGGGAGCCCGATGCAGGCCTCAATCCCAAGACCCTGGATCATGATCTGAGCCGAAGGCAACCGCTTAACGATTGAGCCACCCAGGAGCCCTCATGCTTTGTTTTATATAAACCTTTTCTTTTAGAATGATTTTATATTTACAGAAACCTGGCAAAAAAAGATCAGAGTTCTCATATAATGAGCCTCCAGTTTCCTCTTTTGTTAATATCTTATGTTACTATGGAACATTTGTCACACATAGTGAGCTATTACTGATACATTATTACTAACAAAAACCCATATTCCAGTCATATTCCCGTAGTTTTTAGCTAATATTTTTCTTCTGTTCTAGATTCCATCTAGGATACCACATTACATTTAGTCATCCTGTCTCCTTATGCTCCTCCAGGCAGTTTCTCAGAGTTTCCTAGTCCTTGATAGTTTTCAGGAGTACTGGCCAGTTGTTTTATAGAATGTCCCTGAAATTGGGATTGTCTAATGTTTTCTTCTTAGTTAGACTGAGGGTTTGAAATTTTGGGAAGACCACATTAAACTGCCATTCTCACAACATTATATCAAAGGTACATACTATCAACATAACTTAGCACTGACGGTGATGTCAGCTTGTTTTAGTAGTAATTTGCTCAAGGGCTCATTTGAGTTTCATTTTCAGGAATGAGTAGTTTGTAGTTGACAAAAAAAGGGGAAACCACTTTAGCGTCTCTTGAATTGCTGTTTTCAATGTAATCACATAATAAGGACTAACTTTTGTTCTCTGAAAATCACTGAGTTTTTTTACTTCCCTAAATACATAAGTAGCCCTGCTTATGTGCCAGGTAAAAGCATCTAGCTGGGCCAGTCTTCTTCCTTTGAAATTTTCTTCCTCCTACCAGCTCCCTGGTCACTTGCTGGTGATATCACAATGAATATAAAAGAGGGAATCTTTGCCATTAAAGGGCATACATATATCCATATGTACATATATATAATAAACACCAGACTGCAAAAAAAGGGATAAACAGTAAGAGGATAGAGGGTGTACTAATTAATCTTCATGCACCCTTGTTTCTAGATCTTCTTATATCTGGATACTTCTGCCCCTCTTTTTCTCTGGTCATGAAAAGCTAACTCCCCTGCTCTTTAGGGATATATCATTGAGTTCCTATATGGCTGGGCAAGAAAACAGAGCCCATGTCCTGTAGTGCCGCACTTCATCTAAATATAAAAGTGAGTAGAGATGAGGAACTGATGGGGGCATTTACAGATTACTATCAGCTCTAGGGGCTCAACAAATTTGGAAGTGGTGTGGCATAGTCTAGGAGATAGATGACATCTCAAGAACAAAGGAAATGACATCTAAGGAGACATACAAGGTTTCTTTCCTTCTTTCTTTTTTCTTTTTTTTTTTTTTTTTTTTAAGATTTTACTTATTAATTTGAGAAAGGGGAGAGTGAGAGAGAGCATGGGAGCTGAGAAGGTCAGAAGGAGAAACAGACTCCCCATGGAGCTGGGAGCCCGATGCGGGACTTGATTCTGGGACTCTGAGATCATGACCTGAGCTGAAGGCAGTCACTTAACCAAATGAGCCACTCAGGCACCCGACACATACAAGGTTTATGTTCAGTATAGAAGGCTCTCTACAGAGGTGCCATTTAAGTTGAAGTCTCACTGAATTGAGAGAAGAAGTCATTCAAATAACTGAGTGATGAGTATTCCAGACTGAGGAAACCATAAGTGTGAAAGAAAGTTTGAGGAACAGTAAGAAATCTAGTGTAGTTGTATGAAGTGACTGAGGGGGTAGTGGCAGGAGATAAGGTTGAAGAAAGATGCACAGAACCTCTTGGGCTATTTTAGAGACTTCAAATAAGTATGGTTGAGGGGCATCTGGGTGGCTCAGTTGGTTGAGCATCTGACTCTTGATTTCAACTCTGGCCATCATCTCAGGGTTGTAAGATTGAGCCGCATGTCAGACTCTGTGCTCAGTTGAGAGTCTGCTTGTTCCTCTCCCTCTGCTCATCTCTTTACCCTCTCTGATAAATAAATGGATAAAAGCTTTAAAAAAATATGGGTGAGGTGAGAAGCATTTCAAAACTTTAAAATTTGCCATTTGGGAGTGATAAACTATGATTTGAATTTTAAAGGGATGACAGATATCTATGTGGGAAATAGACTGTCAAAGACAGAGATGGAGATCCAGAGATCTAAGTCACTCCTAGAATAGATGAATCATGATGGAGAGTTGCACCACGGTTACAAGTGCTTGGAGGGCCTGATGGGTCAGATTTGGAAAATTTATTAAAGGTGGAGCTTATAGGATTTGTTGGTAGATTGGAGAGAAATTGTGAAGTTAAGGATGGCTATGATTTTGGCTTGAACAATTAGAAAACTGGAGTTGATATTTATTGAAATGAGGAAGACTGTGGGAAGGACTTGGGTCAGAAGTGAGAGTTCTATTTTGGACGTGTTGGGATGCATTTAGTATATCAAATAGACTTGGAGAATATGCAGCTGAGTATTTGAATTGGTAGTTGAATGGAGTCATTAGGGAAGAAGATAAAATGGGATTTGATGCTGTATCTGCCATCTAAAGCCAATTGGATGGGATAAGATATTTTAGGGAACAAGTATAAATAGATGAGCCCTGAGCCATGGGCACTGAAATATTTTGAGGATAGAAATGTGGCCAGCTTCATGGGCACACAACCTGTGTAGTCACACAAGACATTATGCTTAAAAGGGCTCTGTGTTTGGTTTAATGCTCTGCTCTCACTGTCTTGAAATTCTTAATAATTTTTTAAAAATATTTTATTAATTTATTTGAGATAGAGGGAGAATGAGAGAGTGCATGAGAGGAGAGAAGGTCAGAAGGAGAAGCAGACTTCATGTGGAGCTGGAAGCCCGATATGAAACTCAGTCCCGGGACTCTGGGGATCATGGGCAGCCTCTTAACCAACTGAGCCACCTAGGCACCCAATTCTTAATAATTTTTAAACAAGGACCCAGCATTTCCTTTTGTATTGCACCCTGAAAATTATGTGGGAAGTCCTGGTTGGGAACATGAGGATTCAGCAAGGTCAAAAGCTAATGAAGTAGACTGAAAACCAAGCAAGTATGTTAGTGGTTTCATAAAAGCCAAGTAAAGAAGTTGTATGGAGATGAACAGAGTGATCAACAGTCTCAAAATCTGCTGCGAGGTCAGGTTATTTTTTGGCCTGAACAGTGATCACTAGATTTAGTAACTTGGGTGTGATTTTTGGTTAGGTTGATTTGTGCTGTAGAAAGAAAAAGAGAAGAGAGTAAGAACAAACACTGAGCATAGACAACTCTGGAAAACACCTCTGTGAGTGGGAAAGCTTCAAACTGAACAGGAGCCTAGATAGGTATGGGTTCAAGTCAAGGTTTTTCTAAAATGGAGATGTGGCATATATTTTCTCTTGGCAATGAGCCACTAAAGAAGGGAAGAAGTGATGAGGCAGGAGAGGAAATAATTACAGGAGGAAAGTCCTTGAGGAGGAGAGGGGAATGGGATCCATTGCAAAGTGGAGGGTCCTAGGAGCAGATGGAAGTCAAACCGCATGGGAAGGATGCCTGTGCCGATGCATTTTGGACAAAAATCCATTCTGATTGTTCCTGTATAAGACTCAAAGTTTTCATCTGAGAGTAGAAAGCAGAGAGGGGATGCAAAGATTTGGGGGGAAAAGGGAGTGTGAAACCATCTTCTGTGAAGGGGCTGGAACTGATGGGCAGTCCAAGGCCACTAAAGGGCTATGTGAAAATACGTACTGATGGTACGGTATGACAAACTGTTGATGTTGAGTATCTCTGGTGATTTTTTTTTTTTTTGGAGTTCTCTGGTTCACGAGTAAGCATATATTACTTCCATAACCAGCCTTTTAAAACTATAGGGAGGGGTGAAAAGCAAGACACACAAACTACAAGACAGGTGCTTATGATTTATGAGAGGTGAGTGGGGAATCGGAAAGAGCCTGGAGACATCATATTCTGGAAAAGCATTTGTTTCAGAAAGCACTGTCCATGCAACAGATGAAGAGCAGTCCCATTTTCTGTGGAAATGAGGAACAAGACAAAATATCCTCCCCAATTTTTAGGACTTAAGATTTACTCTGTTTCTAGGCCTGAGCCACCTATTGTGTTTCTAGTTGAGTTTGGTGGGTCTAATGGTTCAAATCTTCCCAGGGTCTTGATTACCAGGTTGGCTGCCATCCTTGATTTTTTCAGGGCCACACATCCCAGTCCGGGTCTGAAGAGGTGTTATAGTGAAAGACCGAGGGGGTCTCCATCAGGGACTAGCCAGACATCTCTTACATCAGAAATATGTTAAAGTTTGCTTGTTAAAAGTGTTAAAAGTGTCTCTTAGAAGTTGAGGTCCTTGATGTCTGCTTTCAGAGCATCCTTATTCACTCAGTACTTGTTTTATTAACAGCTTTGGCTGCTATTTTTTTAAAAATTTCAAATCAAGATCATCGTTCCAAAAAGGCATTTCAGAGATAATACATTGTTAGGAAGAGATTGTTACTAATTCCAAAATATTTTCACCCTGTTAGACCTTGTACTATTGGCTCTTATGTGCTTTAGTTTTGACCCATGATAGATGGGATGGTGAGTAGGGAATTTCAGGGCAACATTTTAAATTGAGTTCCTCTGAGCAATTTACCCTCATCTTTCTGTTGAAATATTTATTGGGATCATAAATCTCAGTTTTCAGTACAAGATGTGAGAATTAGATCCTGGTTGCTAAAACACCCCATGGACCTCAGCTGTGTGGGCGCAGAGGCGGTAACTCTGCATGGGGTTGTGAGGTAGGGTGTGTGTTTGGAACCCTAGGAGTGGTGAGCTGAAGACTGTAGAGCCAAGGGCAGTTGTGGAAGCCAAGTCCACAGCTTAAAATCAGGGAAGGGGGGGGTGAGTATTTCTCCTGTGGCAGAAATAATATTTAACTTAACAATATGCATTTGGATTATATCACTCTTACTTCATGAATAAACTCATTGATGAGTTTCTTTTATCATTAAATTCCTTCATAATGAATTTCTTACATAAGAAACCTTCTAGATAAATTTGTCTATTGTTTGTATTCATACATGAAAGTAAATTCTTAAAAGGGTAGCACAGTTACTTAATATTAGTTTATATATACTGTTATTGAGAACAAAGACAAATTGATGGAGAGTACTGTCTGAGCACTGGATCTAATTTGAAATATGTAACTTTAAAACATGGATTATGTTAATGGAACTATCTACAAATCAATTGAAAGGAATTATTTGCATTTCTTTTCCTGAAAGAATGTCTATGACTTCCTATCTTAGATGGGCTGAAATGGGAAGTAAGAGTTGTTGTGGGTGAAAAGCACAGGATATGCTCAGAAGCAGATTTTTAGGATCTTATGAGGAAAGATTCAAAGAACAGCAACTGGGATCAGCAACCGGAAGTTGATGAGCTAAAGACAGGTTGTTTTCCTGAAGGAACCTAAATCCTCATTGCCTAGAAGTGTTGGCAATCAGGCAAGCTTAAATTGGTGGCTTTGAGAAAATCAGTAAGTCTCATTTATCAACATTTGTTCAATGAAAAAAGCACCTACATTATAAGTTGGTGGGATTTAAGTACGAAAATATTACACACACATACACACACACCCTGGATATAACGTAAGTTCAAAACATTGCAGTTTATGATCATGTTCTTGAGAGGTGTCTTCTATGACAAAAGGCTCCTCAAAATTAGCCCTTTAGAATTAGAAGACAACCCCAACTGTAGGGACAAGATGGGGGGTCCAAATAACCAGCATCTGTGGGCCTATCCTCTCTCTTTTTTGGGGGGTATAACTGAAATTCTGTTATGATTGAAGGACTTTCTCTCCATATCTGCTTTCCTAGGTGCTTTGGGACACCAGCAGATTTTTTTCAATGCCTATAAAATAAAAGACCATAGTTACCTCCTCTTTCTCACAGCGAGCACAGAGGACTGACCTTGTTTTTTTTTTTTTTTTAGGGGGGTGGTGGTGATCCTTATGTAAGGATGAGACTATGTAAATCATGGAAGACTCTGCTAGTTTGGGCAGAGGGTAACTGTAGGCCCTGCATGGCTGGTCAGGGAGTCAGTCACTGGCTCAACTCCAGCCATCTAGGAGGTTGGTGGTTGAGGAGGATCACAGGCTGATCTGATAGAGAACTGTACAAGGGGAGGATCCAGTCAACTTCTTCCAGACTCATTGCAGTCCCCTAAAGCATTAATGACCTTTTTCTTAATACTTATACAGGGAAAATTTTAGTTCATTGACCTTACAAATAATTATGTTCATTGGAAAGCTTTTGTTCATGGAAACTGGGCAGCACTTCCAAACACTTCAATGATGTTTATTATCTTAATAACACCTGTCCTTTACCCTGCCTGCATACTCCAAAAAAAAAAAAAAAGTTAACTGAAAGAGAGCATGATTCATTTTATATCCTGATGTTTTCTTATGACCACAGCTGTGGCCACTTCAGTGTCCAGCAAAGAATTTCTTTGGCGAGTGATTTTGGGAGGGGTGGAAAGTGAAATGGAAGCAGTCTCTGGAAAATCTTTAACACTGGGGCGTATTCTCTCCCTATTTGACTCCAAGGAATTCCCACTCATGGAATCTGGCCTATCATAAAGACATTCTCTCTTCTGTACTTGATTCAACTTAATAAATTATGTCAACCATCTATGGCAAATGACGTCTGTTCTCCACACTACAGAACAATAGCTTTCCTAGTTAAACCTCTGGAAGGGCAGGAATCTATCAGTTCCAGTTCCCTCTTGCTGGGCAGTCTTCTCTGTCAGCTGGCTGGATCCTCTTGCTCATAGCTCCTCCCCTAGAACAAATTCTTCTTTTTTTCTGACCCCTAGAACACCCTGACATGCATTCCTCCTCTAACTGCCTTTGTTGGCCTCAATTCTGAAATAACATCTCTTTAAGATACAGAAAAGTGACACTTGTCATCAAAAAGGCAAATCCTCAGTGAGAATAACTAGCCTTAAAAAAAAAGTCATGCCTAAGTCAGCCAGATTTAGAAAATGCAGAAACTCTTCCAATCCTTTTTAAAGGGAGGTTTTAGAAAATAAATTTGTCCCATGAAATAAATGGTAACGGGTACATGAAACGGTATGAGAATGAGAAGTATTTCCTTTATTTGTATCAACAATACTTTGAGTGCCTATTCTCCCCAACCACATCACAAATTGTTAAATTTTGGTGCACTGTCACAGCTGATAGTTCACATATTTGAATCTTTCCTCAATAATCATACTGTTTCTGAAGATTACAACTCTTCTTTCTAAACCAAATCTCTCCTGGAGTCTGTCTCCACACAAAGGTTCTCTTACCAAAATTTTCTTCTTCCAATAATTTGGTGCTTATTTTTGCTCCCTGCTAAGCACACCTACCGTGTCTCCAACCTTGTTCTTCACAACCACTCAATCATGGTTGTTTTACTTCATTTCATGTCTACCATTTTGTTTCTCTTCTCACTGCCACCATCCTGGCTCAGATATACAAGTGGTCCCTCTTATGCATGGTAATGAACAACCATAAAAATGACTGCATGAACAAAAACTGGGCAAAGCAACCTTCCTAATAATCAAAGTAGGGGTGGGGATTACAATTATTCTGGGATTTTTTTTTTGTTTAGATTTTTTAAAATTTAATTTTATTTTTTCAGTGTTCCAAGATTCATTGTTTATGTACCACACCCAGTGCTCTATGTAATACATGCCCTCCTTAATACCCACCACCAGGCTCACCTATCCCCCCACCCCCATCCCTTCCAAAACCCTCAGTTTGTTTCTCAGAGTCCACAGTCTCTCATGCTTCATCTCCCTCTCCCATTTCCCCCAATTCACTTTTCCTTTCCTTCTCCCAACATCCTCCATGTTATTCCTTATGCTCCACAAGTAAGTGAAACCGTATGATAATTGACTCTCTCTGCTTGACTTATTTCATGCAGCATAATCTCCTCCAGTCCCATCCACGTTAATACAAAAGTTGGGTATTCATCCTTTCTGATGGAGGTGTAATGTTCCATTGTATATATGGACCATATCTTTATCCATTCATCCATTGAAGGGCATCTTGGCTCTTTCCACAGTTTGGTAATTGTAGCTATTGCTGCTATGAACATTGGGGTACATATAGCCCTTGTTTTCACTACATCTACATCTTTGGGGTAAATACCCAGTAGTGCAATTGGTGGGTCATTGGGTAGTTCTAGTTTTAATTTTTTGAGGAATCTCCACACTGTTTTCTGGAGTGGCTGCACCAACTTGCATTCCCACCAAGAATGTAAGAGGGTTCCCCTTTTTCCACATCCTCTCCAACATTTCTTGTTTACTGTCTTGTTAATTTTGGCCATTCTAACTGGCAGATAATCATGTCAAAAAGCCGGCAGAAGACATGAACCGACACTTCTCCAAAGGGACTTTTTTTTGGACAACACAATGAAAACTCTTTTTGCTGTAGGTTATAAACATATAGGGGAATTTAAAGGTAGTAAAAACAATATTTACTTAGAACAGTGTAATTTATTCATTTATGTTTTTAGTGTACTATAATTTAAAACATTAGAAATACTTAGCAGACAATAAGCAGATTTCTGTGTAGAAATCTTACTGAGTAGTGTGGACAGTATTTGTCCTCTTGTTCTCATTGTATTGTATACCGTATGGAGCAAGCATCATTGGTGAGCTGTCATACTATGTAAATTTAGATTGGCTTTCAACTTTTGGCTTCAGGAAATACCTCCAAGAGTTTCTTCAATGCAAGACTTTTTGTGTTTGGTTCTTGTTTTTCCCAATGTGCTTTCTTCTGGAACATCTTCATCCTCATTGTGTCATTAAGTTTGCCTTTACTGAGTTCCTCTG
Source organism: Martes martes (assembly GCF_963455335.1). Classification (NCBI taxonomy): domain Eukaryota; kingdom Metazoa; phylum Chordata; class Mammalia; order Carnivora; family Mustelidae; genus Martes; species Martes martes. The sequence continues at coordinate 18,976,011 of NC_137899.1, read as the reverse complement.
GTTGCACATTTGGGAGTCTTTCAAACAGTCAGCATTCCCGCAGAGAGTGAGTTCTTCCATATCTCCATTTATGTTCAATCTGAATTTCACTTGCAGTTTTATCAACTGTCTCTTTCACTTCCTCTCCTAGCCAATTTCCTTTTTTGGTTATCTATTTTTTTCAAACATTATATATATTTATCCCTGGAAGACAAGGAGGCAACACAACTGCCTGCTTTGCTATCTGTGTGAATATAATAATTATTATTACATATTAATAATAAATTTGTGGTGGCCAGTCATGGATTGACTTTGCTAGAAATAATGTGATTGGTCATGGTCACGATGTGCATTTGTTATGATGTAGTGATTTTTGTATTGACGATATAACAGAGAAGTTTCTACTTTATGCAGTTACACAGCATGGTAACTGGAATTTGAACTGTGGTATTGGGAGACTGGTATCATTTAACCAAACTTGTTATGGAAATCTGCCTATTTGGAACTGTGCAAAGCAAGATGGCCTGACTATTACAAGGACAATTTTCTTCCTTCTCTTTTTATCTTTAGTGTTTCCAATCTACCTGCCATTCACTGGTCCAGAGTTTCTGCCAGGATAACCATTGCCCTATTCATCATATGGCCACTAAAGGACCTCACAGACTCTTACATGTAGTTTTTACCCTGACATAGGTATTATGTACATCTCCTTGGTTGGCCTAAGCACCTGTACTTACATTCTGAGGTTGCATAGCTCCAAGAACCCCAGGGATAACAGGTGTTCCTGAACCCTGCTGCTGGATTAATGAATTGAGGCTGCTTTGTTGCTCTTGTTCCTGATGATTCCTTGGGAAGTGATTTAGAAGCCTCTGTTCCTTTGATAACCCTGGATTTTTTGAGCATCTTATTTGAGTGATATCCCCAGTAAGCTGGACCTGAAGAGCTGTCTCTTTGGTTTTTAGGCCTTCTGCACAAGACTTACTCTCCAAATACCCACAAGACTGTGAGAGTGACTGCTGAACTCCCACGTAATAAACACATGGTTAGACTTCTCAAACTTGTTGCTTTGTAGTCAATAGCAATAGAACCACTCCTGCCTGATGTTCTATCTGCCGTCTCCCAAATCAGAGTCTGGGGAGAGTAATTTTGTCTCACTTACTTCCTCCAGGGTACCCTTATGTACTGGTATAATGAGAAACAAATGTCTCCTTCTTGATGGTCTCTTTTTTGTTTCCTAGGAAATAGGACAATATCCCTGAATTTTCCTTTGTATATACCATAAAACATCCTCTGAGAATGAGGGGTGAATAGGAAGAAGCTTTCTATCTTCTTATTCTGAACCCCCCAAGAAATACTTGTAGAGTCAAGCTGGGCAGACCTTTGTGTCTATCTCAGTCAATAGAGTATAGTAGAGGTGATGACACATCCTGTCTGAGGCTAGGTAATAAGAATACCTTGAACTTGTGCCTTGCCTTCTTATGATGCGTATTCTTAAAGCCCAGTTTTTGTGCGGAAGCCCAAATTAGTCCACATGCAGAGGCCATGCATAGGTAATTTGGCCAGTAGCCCAGCCAATAAGCAACATCAACTCTCAGACATTTGTGTGACAATGTATCCAGATGATTTCCATACTCAGCTGTTAACTTACCCCAATCTTTCCCAGCTAATGCCCCAGACGTCCTATAGCAAACATCAGCAGTCTTCCTGTGTCTGGCCTAAATTACTGACTGAAAAAATCTGTGAATACAATTGTTATTTTTAATACAATTATATGCCATTGAGGTTAGGGTGGTTTGTAATAGTAACTGGAACAGAAATGTTTGGCTCTGTATGACATTTAAAATCATCTGAATGGTGAGGTAAGTGAATATGTCTTATCTCTACTTTCTAACATTTCCACAACGTACATGGGTTATGAGTGTGGCCAATAGGGACATAATGAAGTGACTGATTAGATGTGGATGGGAATGGGAGGCGTCTGGCATGCTGGCCAGATTTCATGTCCTTGGATGCCAGCAAGACGAGACTGTTATGTATTGTTTCCCTTATCTCATCTATATAAAGGACACTGGTAGGACATTATTTCTTGTTAAAGAATTTCTTTAGGAATAGTCCCAAAATTGTAATAAAATGTGATCTGATAATTTTCCACCCTTACCAAATACTCCTAAGATGTAGAATTCTCCTCATCCATTGCAGCAAAATGGTTGATCAGAGGAGAGGCCCATCTGAATTCTATACACCCCGCTCAGTGGCCCAATTATGGACCACCGTTCATTTTCCCTATCTCATCTTCTGATTTTGTGATTGAATTGATACACATGAACATTTAGGATTTTTGTGACAAAAATCAAGTGAGTCAACCTGATAATTGTAGCCCTCAGAAGGACACAAAGCCATCTGAATAAGTAAGGATCAATTTGACTACTAATTCACCAAAGTCAAAACATTAGCATAAAGGAATAATCCAATTGCTGGCATAAGTGCATGTGCCAAGAGTTGCTTGTTTAAACTAATGGAATTCAGTAAATCATTGCAACTAGAGGACTAGATGGTTCTAAGTACTTCATTTATCCCTAGTAAGTGGATATAACGTACTCTTCGATTTCCTGGGGAGAAACAAAAGAATTTTCCATCTCTAAAGTAGAGTAAACTGGGTTAGGAGAAGACCCCCACAGCATCAGCAGCAAACAAATTCTATGGGCAAGTTTCTCAACCATTAGAACTTTAAAATTATATTCTGGTGGTACAGTTTAGAAAAAATAAAGAAGCAAGGTTTTACCTGTATGATACATTAGAGGCCACATGGTTTCTTTCCATATTCTTGTAATCTTAAGGGAGATAGTTTCTGAACATCTAAAAAGTTCTATCTTGACCATTTGGGCATAAAATAGGTGGAGATTGAAGGGAGGAATGACAAGGCCCTTGGAGGAATAAAAAATGAAAATAACCAAAATTACATCTTTGTTACATGAGTGGCCAAAACCAGAAAGCTTCATGCAAGGTTTTTTTTTTTTTGTTTTTTTTTTTTTGTCTTGGCAGCAAGTATTGCCCTTACACCATTGAATGTCATTGCAATCATATGGTATCAATAACAAATGAATCTTGGCCAGAATGTCTAAGGTCTGTTCTTACAGACATTAGATATGAATTCTCCTTTTCACAAATCTCAAAAGCATGCTCATTCTGAATGGTGGCCAGTTTTTTGACCTTTCTGCTGACCTGAAAGGGTTATGCAGCAAGGGTAAGACACAAATTAGTGCTTGGAACATCCCTCAGAATGGCCAAAATATTTTCTTTATGACTGGAAAGCAATTTTCAAATCACATTGTTTTCTACTGCAGAGTTTTCTAGACTATTTAGTACTATGTTATATCCCAGTATAATGACTTTCAATTTTTGTCTCAAGACTTGGGTTAGACTCTTTCAAGATGACCTAAACACTCTACCAATTGATAGCATTATGTTGGGCCTATGAATTAGATTTTGTCCCAGAGGCTAGCCATGGGAACCTGTGTCTATTATTTACACCATTTTTTTTTTTTTTGGTCTTTGTGGGCAGCATAGTTGAGACATAAAAGCTTTAAGTACATAGTAAAAATGGAGAAAAGAAAATAATGAGAGAGCTTAATGACATTCTGAATGTGGGCTGAAGACGAAAAGGAAAAAAAGTTGACTAAGTCTTCTGGTTAACTGGGCCAATAAAAAGATACATGAGGTAACCCAGATGATTTGGCTTTGGGTAGTCTCTTGCTAAACTAAAAACTAAACTAAAAATAATAAAATAAACTATAAGTAACTAATATATAATTATTGAGAATATATCATTAACATGCTTTAGCCAGGTCTTATATTTATTTAAGAACATACTTCATATAGTAAAACTGCTGTCAAATAATGTTGCAATTTAAGCAATCCCTCCCAAAACAGAGGCATTATATTGTACAAGGGGTGTACATTCCAGATTTATTTCCTGCTGGATCTCAAAACTAAAACATCCCCAAATTAGGTCACTCACCAAGCATTCTAAAATTCGGAGCCAGTGAATCCTCACTTTCAGGTTTTATAAAGGCACCTTTGTTTACTTAGTAACCCAAGTGCAAGAAATTCTCCTGTTACTACTAAAGACAAACCACTTCTTATTTATATTTATTTATTTATTTAATTTATTTTATATATATACACACATACGCATATATATATAATTTATTTATTTAAATTATTTATATTGAAAATAATGTATTAAAGTAAGACTAAACATTTTTAACCTTCGTTGATTTAATGCATTGAATAAAAGCTTGCTTTAAACATCATAGTGAATTGCTAAGGGCATTCCAATTGGTAAGAAAAAAGAGTATGACTACTTTCACTCATATTTGATATTGTTCTGGTTTTATTCTCAAAGTAATATGACAAGAAAAATAAGGCATATAGTAGAATTAAACAAATTATTTGCCGCTGATGTGATTCAGAATGTGAAAAAAAGCAACAAGTTAAGGAAACAGATAAAAAGATAATACAAAACTCAGTTTTAAGACTTTGGGGAGGGGCGCCTGGGTGGCTCAGTGGGTTAAAGCCTCTGCCTTTGGCTCAGGTCAGGATCCCAGGGTGCTGGGATCAAGCCCCGCATCAGGCTGTCTGCTCAGCAGGGACCCTGCTTCCTCTTCTCTCTCTGCTTACTTGTGATCTCTGTCTGCCAAATAAATAAATAAAATCTTTAATATAAAAAAAAAAGACTTTGGGGAAGATGGTAGAGTAGAAGGGTCCTAAGCTCACCTCATCCCATGGACACACCTAGATAATACCCATGGCAGTGCAATTGTCTCAGAAAACAACCTAAAGACTGGCAGGACAGACTTTCTACAGTTAATCATGGAGAGGCCACATGGAAATGAGCAGATGGGGTAGAGACTCAGTTGGGAACCATATTCCTGGGCAGACTAACAACAGACAGGAGGGACACCACAAGCATGGAGAAGGGAGGAGAGCAGACCACCCCCACCAGGCACCCCTGGTATGGGGGACCTACACTGAGATGACCGCCCATAATATTTGGCTTTGGAAATCACTGGGACTTAACTTCATAAGTTTTTACAATCATCAGAGCTTAACTCCAGGTGCTTTTAAAATCAGTGGGCTAGCTCTGGGAGTTCTGGAGGGAGATAAAAACTGAATTCCACCCTTTAAGAGACAGTAACAAGTAACCCTGCCAGGATATAGTATAAAAGCAGCAGTTCAAAAAGTGTCTGGGGTATACATGCATGGGTTTATTTACTAACTGCAGAACATTCACTGGATTGGCAGGGATCTCTAAGAGACTTCTCCAATAACAAAAGAGCTGGTGGGTGCCATTTCTCCTCCCCTACCTCCCAACCCCAGGCTAGACATTTGGATACTTGTGGGAACCAGCAGTGACACTACCCACTAATCTTGCTAACATCATACATCCTGCTCGGCATTCTTCTGTGGATCTGCCCCATCCAACTTGCCCCACTCAGGAGGCATTCCTCCAAAGTAGCTCCTGCCTTGGGGAGGGAGGTACATAACCACACACACCAGTGCATCTGCAGCTACAGCCGATGGACTGCGGAAAGGCATCTGGTCTGACTGCCAGCCCCAGTACCAACAGAAACCTCTCAGGGGATAGCACAGGGAAAGAGCTCTGCAGTTTGGGGTGACTCCAGCCCCAGTGGTCAGACAGTGGGCAAGCATCTGTTCTGACTACTGGCCCTGGATATCAACAAAAGTCTTTTAAGGGACAAGACAGGGAGAGCACCTCATAGATCCATGATACTACAGCCCCAACAGATGGACTGGAGCCATACACCTGGTTTGACTGCAGGCCTTGCTCATGATTGAAAGCCTCTCAGGGGACAATGTAGGGAGAATGCCCTGAAGTATGGTGTGAATTCAGCCTTGGCAGATGGCTTGAGGGCAGGCATATGGTCTGACTGATGACACCACAACAACTACAAACCCATGGCAGTCCAAGACTGGCTCGTGAACAGCACAGGGACCAAACCTGCCCAGTGTGCCTACTACAGTAAAGTGGGCCATTGTAACAGATTGGACTGAAGGCAAATGTGGCTTGGCAATGACAATACGGCACATGCGACTCACATAGGAGACACCCCTAAAGCACCTATATGGTGAACAGGGGACATTATGCTACACAGAATGCACCACAGAAGCTTTTCTTCATAAAGCCACTACTTTCAAGATCAGAAGACATAGCTGACTTTTCTAACACGTGGATATAAACACAGAGAATTAGACAAAATGAAGAAACAGAGGGATATGCCTCAAATGAAAGAACTGGAAAAAACCATAGCAAAAGAGCTAAATGAAATGGAGATAAGTAATATGCCTGGTAAAGAATGAGTAATATGCCTGGTAAAGATCCTCACTGGACCTGAGAAAAGAGTGGAGGATCTCAGTGTGACCTTTAAAAAAGAGATAGAAAATGTGAAAAAGAACTAGTCAGAATGAATAACTCAATAACTGAAATTAAAAATACACTAGAGGGAAAAAAAAAACACTAGAGGGAATTAATAGAAGATTAGAGAGGTGGAAGAATGGATCAGTGAGCTGGAAGACAGTAATGAAAAGCAACCATATTCAAGAGCAAAAGAAAAAAGAAAATAAGAAATGAGAATAGGTTAAGGGAACTCAACAACAACATTAAGTACAATAATATTCTCTTTATAGGGAACCCAGAATGAGAAGAGAGAGACAAGGGGGCAGAAAATTTCTTTGAAGAAATAATAGCTGAATATTTTCCTAGCCTGGGAACAGAAACAGACATATAGATCCAGGAAAGACAGAGAGCCCCTAACAAAATCAACCCACGGATGTTCACATTGAAACAACTAATAAATGAAATAGCAAAATGTAGTAATAAAAAGAGAATTTTAAAAGCATCAAGAGAAAAGAAAATAGTTACATAAAAGGAAAACACTATAAGGCTCTCAACTGATTTTTCAGCAGAAATATTGCAGACCAGAAGTAAGTGGAATGATATATTCAAAGTGCTAAAGGAAAAAACCTGTAACCAAAATACTCTATCTAGCAAGCCAGAAAGGGCTGGCAAGATATATTCAGGGCACTAAATGAGAAGAACATGTAGCCAATAATACTTTCTCCAGCAAGACTGACATTCAAAATGGATGGAGAGATAAAGAGTTTCCAAGACCAGCAAGGCTTAAAAGAGTATGTGACCGCCAAGCCGACACTGCAGGAAATATTAAGGGGGGTTCTAAGAGGAAAAATCCTAAGAATAGCATTGAACAGAAATATAGAGACAATCTACAGAAAGAAAGACAACAAAGGTAACATGATGTCAATAAAAACATATCTATCAATAATCACTCCCAATGTGAATGGCCTAAATGTGCCCATAAAATGACACAGGGTTGCAGATTGGATAAAACTACAGGACCCATCCATATGTTGTCTACGAGAGACCCATTTTGAACCTAAGGATACACCCAGACTGAAAGTGAAGGGATGGAGAAGCATCTTTCATGCCAATGGGCCTCAAAAGAAGACCAAGGCAGTGATTCTCATATCAGATAAATTAGATTTTAAACTAAAGACTGTACTCAGAGACACAGAAAGACACTACATCATTCTTAAAGGGCTTACCCACCAAGAGGATCTAACAATTGTAAATATCTATGCCCCCAATATGGGAGCAGCCAATTACATAAGAAAACTATTAATCCAGATAAAGAGTTATATTGATATGAATACATTAATAGTAGGAGATCTTAACATGCCTCTCTCAATAGTAGACAGATCATTGAAGCAGAAAATCAATAAAGAAACAAGAGCATTGAATGACACATTGGACCAGATGGACCTCATAGATATATACAGAACATTCCACCCTAAAACAACAGAATACTCATTCTTCTCAAGTGCACATGGAACCTTCTCCAGAATAGACCACATACTGGGTCACAAATCAGGACTCAACCGATACCAAAAGACTGAGATTATTCCCTGCATATTTTCAGATCACAATGCTTTGAAACTGGAGCTCAGTCACAAGGAAAAATTTGGAAGGAACTCAAACACCTGGAAGCTAAAGACCACCTTGCTTAAGAATGCTTGGATCAACCAGGAGATCAAAGAAGAACTTAAACAATTCATGGAAACCAATGAGAATGAAGACACTTCGGCCCCAAACCTATGGGATACAGCAAAGGCGGTCCTAAGGGGGAAATACATAGCCATCCAAGCCTCCCTCAAAAAAATTGAAAAATCCAGAATACACCAGCTGTCTCTACACCTTAAAGAACTGGAGAATCAACAACAAGTTAAACCAACCCCACACATAAGAAGGGAAATAATCAAGATTAGAGCAGAGATCAATGAGGTAGAAACCAGAGATACAGTAGAACGTATCAATGAAACTAGAAGCTGGTTTTTTGAAAGAATCAATAAGATTGATAAACCATTGGTGGGGCACTTGGGTGGCTCAGTGGGTTAGAGCCTCTGCCTTTGGCTCAGGTCATGATCCCAGGGTCCTGGGATCGAGCCCCACATCGGGCTCCCTGCTCAGTGGGGAGCCTGCTTCTCCCTCTCTCTCTGCCTGCCTCTCTGCCTACTTGTGCTCTCTGTCTGTCAAATAAATAAATAAAATCTTTAAAAAAAAAAAAGATCGATAAATCATTGGCCACACTAATCCAAAAAAAAAGAGAGAAAGCTCAAATTAATAAAATTATGAATGAAAAGGGAGAGATCACAACTAACATCAAGGAAGTAGAAACAGTGATCAGAAGTTATTATCAACAGTTATATGCCAATAAGTTAAGCAACCTAGATGAAATGGATGCATTCCTGGAAAACAACAAACTCCCAAAATTGAACCAGGAAGAAATTGACAACCTGAATAGACCAATATCTAGTAACGAGATTGAAGCAGTGATCAAAAGCCTCCAAAAAACAAGAGCCCAGGACCTGACGGATTCCCTGGGGAATTCTACCAAACTTTCAAAGAAGAAATAACACCTATTCTCCTGAAGCTGTTTCAAAAAATTGAAGCAGAAGGAAAACTTCCAGACTCTTTTTATGAAGCCAGCATTACCCTGATCCCCAAACTGGGCAAAGACTGCATGAAAAAGGAGAATTTCAAACCAATATCACTGATGAGTATGGATGCTAAGATTCTCAACAAGATCCTAGCAAACAGGATCGAACAGCACATTAAAGAGATTATCCACCATGACCAGGTGGGATTCATCCCTGGGTTACAAGGATGGTTCAACATTCGCAAATCAATCAATGTGATAGAACAAATCAATAAGAGAAGAGAGAAGAACCACATGGTCCTCTCAATTGATGCAGAAAAAGCATTTGACAAAATCCAGCATCTGTTCCTGATTAAAACGCTTCAAAGTGTAGGGATAGAGGGAACATTCCTGAACTTCATCAAATCTATCTATGAAAGACCCACAGCAAATATCATCCTCAATGGGAAAAAGCTTGCAGCCTTCCTGTTGAGATCAGGAACATGACAAGGATGCCCACTCTCACCACTCTTGTTCAACATAGTATTAGAAGTCCTAGCAACAGCAATCAGACAACAAAGAGAAATAAAAAGTATTCAAATTGGCAATGAAGAAGTCAAACTCTCTCTCTTTGCAGATGACATGATTCTTTATATGGAAAACCCAAAAGACTCCACCCCCAAACTACTAGAACTCATATAGCAGTAACATGGCAGGATACAAAGTCAATGTACAGAAATAAGTGGCTTTCTTATACACTAACAATGAAAATACAGAAAGGGAAATTAGAGAATTGATTCCATTTACTACAGCACCAAGAACCATAAGATACCTGGGAATAAACCTAACCAAAGAGGTAAAGGATCCGTACTCAAGGAACTACAGAACACTCATGAAAGAAATTGAAGGAGACACAAAAAGATGGAAGACCATTCCGTGCTCTTGGATCAGAAGAATAAACATTGTTAAAATGTCTGTACTGTCTAGAGCAATCTATATTTTTAATGCCATTCTGATCAACATTCCACCAGTATTTTTCAAAGAGCTGGAGCAAATAATCCTAAAATTTGTATGGAATCAGAAGAGACCCCAAATTGCGAAGGAAATGTTGAAAAAGAAAAACAAAACTGGGGGCATCATGTTACCTGATTTCAAGCTTTTCTACAAAACTGTGATCACCAAGACAGCGTGGTACTGGCATAAAAACAGACACATAGACCAGTGGAACAGAGTAGAGAGTCCAGATATGGACCCTCAATTCTATGGTCAAATAATCTTCGACAAAACAGGAAAAAATATACACTGGAAAAAAGACAGTCTCTTCAATAAATGATGCTGGGAGAATGGGACAGCTATATGTAGAAGAATGAAACTCGACCATTCTCTTACACCATACACAAAGATATACTCGAAATGGATAAAAGACCTCAACATGAGGCAGGAATCCATCAGAATCATAGGGGAGAACATAGGCAGTAACCTCTTCGATATCAGCCACAGCAACTTCTTTCAAGATATGTCTCCAAAGGCAAAGGAAACAAAAGTGAAAATGAATTTTTGGGACTTTGTCAAGATCAAAAGCTTCTGCACAGCAAAGGAAACAGTCAACAAAACAAAGAGGCAACCCACGGAATGGGAGAAGATATTTGCAAATGACAGTACAGACAAAAGGTTGATATCCAGGATCTATAAAGAACTCCTCAAACTCAACACACACAAAACAGACAATCATATTAAAAAAATGGGCAGAAGATATGAACAGACACTTCTCCAATGAAGACATACAAATGGCTACCAGACACATGAAAAAATGTTCATCATCACTAGCCATCAGGGAGATTCAAATCAAAACCACATTGAGATACCACCTTACACCAGTTAGAATGGCCAAAATTAGCAAGACAGGAAACAATGTGTTTTGGAGAGGATGTGGAGAAAGAGGAACCCTCTTACACTGTTGGTGGGAATGCAAGTTGGTGCAGTCACTTTGGAGAACAGTGTGGAGATTCCTCAAGAAATTAAAAATAGAGCTTCCCTATGACCCTGCAAGTGCACTACTGGGTATTTACCCCAAAGATACAGATGGAGTGAAAAGAAGGGCCATCTGTACCCCAATGTTTATAGCAGCGATGGCCACGGTCGCCAAACTGTGAAAGAACCAAGATGCCCTTCAACGGACAAATCGATAAGGAAGATGTGGTCCACATACACTATGGAGTATTATGCCTCCATCAGAAAGGATGAATACCTAACTTTTGTAGCTGTATGGATGGTACTGGAAGAGATTATGCTGAGTGAAATAAGTCAAGCAGAGAGAGTCAATTATCATATGTTTTCACTTATTTGTGGAGCATAACCAATAACATGGAGGACATGGGGAGATGGAGAGGAGAAGGGAGTTGAGGGAAATTGGAGCGGGAGGTGAACCATGAGAGACTATGGACTCTGAAAAACAACCTGAGGGTTTTGAAGGGGCGGGGGGTGGGAGGTTGGGGGAGCCAGGTGGTGGGTATTAAGGAGGGCACGTATTGCATGGAGCACTGGGTGTGGTGCAAAAACAATGAATACTGTTACACTGAAAAGAAATTAAAAAAAAAAAAAGGAAATATCACTCATAATGTAAGTGGTGCTATAGTTGGTACAACATTTTGGAAGAACATTTGGCAGTGTCTACACTTTAAAATGTTCTTAATTTTTAACCTAGGAATTCCACCTGTAGTACTTTTTCCCTATATAATAGACACATAAAAATATAAAGATATATGGAAAGATGTTTACTGTCATATGATGTGTAATAACAAAAATTGGAAACTAACTTGCATTTGTTATAATTCATTTCAGTTATAAGTGGCAGAAAAACAAATGTAGCTCAAATAAGATGGTATTCATTTCTTTCTCATGTAAAAGCCTGAGTAGACAGCCCAGGGTAAGTCTAGCACTTGGTCATACCAGGGACCAGATTCCTTATATTTTGTGACTCTAAACCTCAAGATACAAGATGGCAACATGAGGTTATAGGCAGCAGGATGGAGGAAGGGAGGTAGAAAAGTGGAGGGTATAGTTATTCTGTCTCCTAGAAAAGGTCCTAAAATCTGCTCTTTAATGCTCTACCTATACTATACTATCCAGTACTTAGTCACATGGCTATATTCAGCTGGAAGAGAGATTGGACAATATAGTCTTTATTCTGAGAAGTCAAGTACCTAGCTAAAAATGTGGAAGAAAATGGAGAATACAGAGAAAGGGGAATGGATTCAAGGAAACAACTAGCAGCTTCTGCCACATGACCGAATGACCAACAAGAGAGAAATATGGTATAAAATATCATACAGTTAAATACTGTAACAATGACAAAATAACTATACTATACAAAATACTATACTATACTATACAAATAACTATACTATACAAAATACAAAAAAACCCTATACTATACAAACTACTATAACAATGACAAAATAAGGCAATTCTATGTGGCTTGGCACACAGGCTTGGCATAGAAGGTTGTTACAGAATTACATTATTTAGCAGTTTCAAAACACATGTGTGAGAAACGCCAGCATATAGTCACCAAAAGACATGTTAAAATGTTCATTTCAGCATTATTTAAAATAATCTGGAATTGAAAACACCACAAATAAGTGTGGCATATTTACCTAATGAAATGCTATAGGTGATGGGAATGAACAATGCTACCATATGCAAAAATATGGATGATCCTTAAAACATTATGTTAAGCAAAAGAAGCCAGTTCCAAACCATGTAATGTATATTCCACTTTATTTTTTTAGATTATTTATTTATTTGAAAGAGAGAGACAGAGATAGTGACAGAGAGCATGATAAGGGAGGAGAGAGAGAAGCAGGCTCTCCACTGAGTGGGGAACCTGAGGTGAGGCTCAATCCCAGGTTCATGACCCAAGCCGAAGGCAGATGCTTAACCAACTGAGCTACACAGGTGCCCCTATATTCCACTTTAGGTAAGTTTAAAATCAGACAAAATTAACTTACAGAATTAGAAATCAATATCAAGTTACCTTTGAAAGATTGTAGTGACAAGAAAGAAGCATTAGGGAAACTTCTGAAGTGCTGGTAATATTCTATTTCTTGAACTGAGTGCTGGTTATTTGAGGATAGTCACTTTCTGAAAATTCACCAAGTTGCCCAATCATTTCTGGAAATTTTAGTACGCATGTAACACATCAGTAAGATTTTTAAAAAGTATGTGTATATTTGCACATATATAGAAAATCTAGAACTGTATGAGCCATATTAAATTAGGAGTTGACAAAGTTTTTCTTTAAAGAGCCAGACAGTAAATATTTTAGACTTTGCCATACAGCATCTTTCACAACTACTTAGTTTCACCATTGTACTGCAAAAGCAGCCCTAGAAAACACAGAATTGAATAGGTATGGCTGTGTTCCAGTAAAGCTTATTTACAAAAACAGGTGGCAGGCTGTAGTTTGCCATTTCCTGTACTAAACTCTTCGTAGTGGTTATCTCTGGGGCAAAGGTTGAGGAGAAGGATGCTTTTTACCCCTACATGTTTCTATAATGTCTAATAATTAGCATTTTAATTAAAGCATCCACTCTTCCCCCTGATTTTATTTATTTATTTTTTATTGTTATGTTAGTCACCATACAGTACATCATTAATTTTTGATGTAGTGTTCTGTGATTCATTGTTTGTGTACAACACCCAGTGCTCCATACAATCTGTGCCCTCCTTAATATCCATCACCAGGCTCACCCAATCCTCCACGCCCCCCCTTCTAAAACCCTCTGTTTCTTGGAGTCCACAGTCTCATGGTTTGTCTCCCACTCTGAAACCCTCCCCTCCTTCATTTTTCCCTTTCTTCTCCTAATGTCCTCCATGCTATTATTTATGTTCCACAAATAAGTGAAACCATTTGATAATTGACTTTTTTGCATGACTTATTTCACTTAGCATAATCTCCTCCGGTCCCACCCATGTTGATGCAAAAGCTGTGTATTCATACATTTTGATGGCTGAATAATGTTCCTTTGTGTATATGGACCATATCTTCTTTATCCATTCTCTGTTGAAGGATATCTTGGCTCTTTCCACATTTTGGCATTGTGGACATTGATGCTATGAACATTGAGGTGCATATGGCCCTTCTTTTCACTACATCTCTATCTTTGGGATAAATACCCAGTAGAGCAATTGCTGGGTCATAGGGTAGCTCTATTTTAATTTTTTGAGGAATATCTATACTGTTTTCCAGAGTGGCTACACCAACTTGCATTCCCACCAACAGTGTAAGAGGGTTCCCCTTTCTCCATAACCTTTCCAACACTTGCTGTTTCTTGCCTTCTCAATTTTCACCATTCTAACTGGTGTAAGGTGGTATCTCAATGTGATTTTGATTTGAATTTCCCTGACGGCTAATGATGATGACATTTTTTCAAGTGTCTATTAGCCATTTGTATGTCTTCTTTGGAGAAGTGTCTGTTCATGTCTTCTGCCCATTTTTTGACTTGAATATTTGGTTTTTTGGGTGTTGAGTTTGAGAAGTTCTTTGTAGATCTTGGATACCAGCCCATAGTCTGTAGTGTCATTTTAAAGCATCCACTTTTATTAAAAGCTCATTCTTACCAATGTTTCCCTGAAACAAAGAAACAAAAAAACTGGGTTTAAGTGCAACCAGTAGACATCTTAGGGTAGCAATATAAATCTGATGGAAGTTAGGCAGCAAATTATTCAGCATATTATCTGCTACCTAAAGTTCCTACAAGATTATACAAAATTTTGTTGGCAATTATCGAGAGGATTAGCATCTGTTCATAATAAAAAATCTATTCACCAAAATTCTTTATCGATACTTGTAGTTTTCCACTTAATCACACATAGTAGCCATGGCATGGCCATAGTGTCAACTTTCCATGTTAAAATAAGAAAATCACTGCTTTTACTCTGCATACAGAGAACACATTTTGATCAAGGTAGAAGCATGCCAGTATCATCAATGTGCATATTCAAAAGAGCACTATGATTTACAGGCTAGAGAAATATTCACAAATAAGCTCACATTTGCTTTTGAACTTTGTTAAGATAAATTTCAACTATTTTGACTTGGTAATAGGAAAAAAATGTAAGCCAGAGCTCATGGTTTCTAAGGATTTAAAATCCACTTGCAGACCCAAGATATACACAGACAATAGGTAATTAACCTTAGGCTGCCTGCGTCTCCTATTTTGGCAGGTATATACCAGTGCTATTAAAAAAACCAAGGAAAAAATATTGTGATTCAGTGTAGAGGAGATCAACTTTTCAAAGAAGCAGAGTGGATTAGATTTGAGGAAATGGAAAGGAAAACCAAATTCTCCATGCTGGGGGAAGAGAGGGGAAACAGAGAACAAAGTTCCAAACAAGCATGACCTCCTCAAAGGACAGTGAAACCAGTTTGCTTTGGGGGAAAGCCAGTTTAAAGAATATAGGCATTCTTCAGAGTTCAGTGAGAAGCCAGTGGGAGTTGAGCAAGGAATTAATGAGTTTTTAAGAAGATTAATTTTGAGACTATGTGTACAGCTCATGACCTTCTCCCTCACTCCCTTCCAAACATCCAGCCCTATAATTGTAAAAGTTCAGGCCAGGATCTTAATGCTGGACCAGAAGGCTAGAGGCTCCAATCAGGGTAATGTCAGTACAAATGGCTAGAAAGGGAAGGTAGTTTACTTTACTTTCCATGTCTGAATGACCAATGCTTTTAGCAAAACTGTCATTGGAAAAAGCAAGTGTCCATGCTAATGCTGTTCTTTGTTAGTTGGTTAATTTGTTTTGATGTAAGTTTTTTCATCTCTATGATTTCTACCAACATCTCTGACAAAAGTTTATTGAAGCTCAAATCTTAAGAATTCCTAACAGGTCAGATCTCTAGCAAAAGCATTTCTTAAGTATGATGGGTTTTTTGTTTGCTTGTTTGTTTTGTTTTGTGTTTTTTTTTTTTTTTTGTAGCCATTCATTCTTTTACCCCCATTAAACCTAAACTGTGTCCAGACTTTTTGACCTCGTGAAGAATGTCAGAAATAGGAATGATCTTACTGAGGATTTTCTCCTCCTCCTCAGGAAGCTTGTTTTGTGTTTTTTTCCTGATGTTTTCAGGAATAGTTGCCCTCTGAGAGTAGAAGGTTACCCCAGTTACCACATTGATATTCTGCTCTGAACTATTTAAGATGCCTATAATACCTAGCATCTTGAATGAGGAAAGACATAGGTTAAGACATTTTGGGGAGGAAGATGGAAAGGATCTAAGAGGGTCCTGTGTTATCTCACTAATACAGAGAGGCCTTTCTCCTTTGAAGTTAGAGGTATAAATATGGAAGAGAATGGAGTCAGAGCATGGCAACAATAAACTTCAGGAAAGAGGCAGGACAGCCTCTGCAGTGGGAAACGATATTAAAATGAAATGCCTTGGACAAACAAAAAAAGCCTGATAGGCTCAGGATGGCAGGAGTGAAGGGGACTGGGTGCAATAGTAACTTCTCCCCCCCCCTCAGGGATATACTGGTTTTTCAAATCTTGGGGGGAAAAAGTTTTATTTTCAAGGGGGAAGACTTTTGGAAAGATGAGATGGTGGGAATAAATCCAAATTGGTTTACTCTCTGGAGGCCATGGCTAAACCATCTATTTCAGCCAGCTTTCAGCTTCACATGGCCACATAATTATAGCATTAGGTGATGGATCATAGTTTTATGAGATCTCAGCTTCTACCACGACCCTCACTAACCATTCATCCTCTGGAGCTCTTGCCATTTCTATCTTATTCCCCAAGCTCTTTGAGGGCTATTGTTCACTAGAAACAACATCTTCCCTTTGAAGTTAGGACTGTTTGCATGATATATATTTTTTTTCCCATATTTTTACTATTAACTTACCTATATATTTGAAGTTTCTTATAGACAGCATATAGTATTGAGTCACATATTTTTATCCACTTTGACAATCTCTTTTAATTTGTGTGCATAGACCATTGACATTTAATATAATGGTGATATTTTTGCCATTTTATTGTTTATTTTCTATTTGTTATCTTTTTATTACGTTTCCTCCTTTCTATTTCTTTAGGGTTATGTGAATTTTTTTGGTGTTAAATTCTACCTATTATAAATTCTACTATGTCTCTTTGTATAGAATTTTTTTATTGGCTATTTAAGGATTATAATACACATACTTAACTTTTCACAGTCTACTTAAATCAGTACTTTATCACATTAAGTAGAAGGTAGAAAAAATACAATAATATTGTTTTACTCTCCTCTCTTTACATTGTAGTTGTCGTTTGTATGATATCTAAATATAATGAAAATTCCATGAGACAGTATAAATGGTCCATCACTTACAATGGTTCAGCATGCAGTTTTTTTACTTTATGACAGTGTGGAAGTAGTATGTATTCAGTAGAAACTGTACTTACCATTTTGAATTTTGATCTTTTTACAGCTAGTGATATGTGATACAATACTCTCTCATAATTCTGAGTAGTCGTAGCAAGTCACATCTCTGTCAGCCATGCAATCACAAGGGTAAACAACCAATAACCTTACAACCATTCCATTGCCATAAACCATTCTGTTTTTCACTTTCAGTATAATATTCAATAAATTACATACATATCCAATAGTTTATTATAAAATAACCATTGTGTTAGATGATTTTGCCCAACTGTAGGCTAATGTAAGTGTTTTGAATACGTACAGGGTAAGCTAAGCTAAGCAATGATGTTTAGTAAGTTAGTGGATTAAATGCATTTTTGACATGATATTTTCAACTTATGGGTTTATCAGGCTGTAACTCCATCATAAGTTGAGAGAGATGTATATTATAATTTTTGCTTTCAACCATTGAACATATTTGAATGAACTCAAGAGGAGAGAAATAATTAGAATTACCCAGATACGAACTGTTGCTCTTTTCTGTTTCTGTTGCTCTTCTTTCATTCCCGTAGCTCCAAGTTTCCTTCTGGTATTATTTTCTTTCTATCTGAAGAACTTCCTGTACCAATTCTTTAAGTGCAGGTTTGCTAGAAAATAATTCTTTTAGTTTTCTCTCAGCAGAAAACATCTTACTTCATTTCCATCCCTGGAAGATATTTTTGCTGCATGTAGAATTCTGGATTGACAGTTCTTTTCTTTCAGCACTTAAGAATTGTTGGGCCAGGTTTTTTTTTGTGTGTGTGTGTGTGGTTTCTCCATGGTTTTTAATGAGAAATCCAATTATTAAAATTACTGTTACTCTGTATATGATGCACTGTTTGTCCCTGCCTATTTTCAAGACATTTTCTTTGGCTTTAATTTACAAAAACTTGGTTATGTTGTACCTGGGTGTGGATTTTTTGTTTGTTTGTTTATCCTGTTTGTAGTTTTCTCAGCTTCTTGAATCTCTACATTTATATCTTTCACCAAATATGGAAAATTTTCTTCAAATACATTATCTTCAGATGCTTTTTTTGTACTGCATCTTCTCCTCTCTTTCTGTTTCTTCAGTGACATAAATGTTAGAACTTTTGGTATCAACATTCAGATCCCTGAGGCTCTGCAAAACTTTTCTTCTCATTTTTTTCTCTTTGTTGATCAATCTGGAGAATTTTTTTGTTTTATCTTCAAGTTCATGATCCCTTTCCTCTGTCACCTCCATTTGACTACTGAGTTCATCCAGTGAATTTCAAAAATTTTATTATATATTTAGTTCTAAAATTTCCATTTAGTTTTCCTTTTTATTTTCTACGTATTTTCTGACATTTTCTATCTTTCCATTCATTTTAGGAGTATTTGCCCTTACTTTCCAGAACATTTTTATAATATATGCTTTAAGTCTCTGTTAGATAGTTCCAATGCCTGTGCCATCTCAGTGCTGGCATCTGTTGTTGTCTTTTCCCATGTGAGTTAAGATCTTCTTGTTTCTTCACATGCTGAATGATTTTGGATTGTAATATCATGAACATTTTGAAAGTTGTATCATGAAACTCTGAGTCTTGCTTAAGTTCTATTGAGAATGTTTATATTTTGTTTTATTAGGCAGTTGATCAGTTGGATTCATGTTGCAAGATCCAAGTAGTCTCCTGTGGGTGGTGGTATCAATGTCAGTTCCATTTTTAAAGCCTTTGCAAAGCAATTTAGATCTGTCTCAAATGTGTGCCACCCAGTGGCCAGTCTGGGACATGGGCAGGGGCCTAGCTCTTCTTTCAGTTCTTAACTGAACAACTGTTGGTAGGCTATTTAGATCAGATTCATGTATGTGCAGGGTGGAGTGAACCCAGGAGTTCATAAATTTACAGGGGTCACTTACCCAAGCTCCTCCACCTCCATGACCTATCTGTTACATTTTGGTTTACTGTGCCTTCCTTTTTCAGTCCTCCAGACAGAAATCTAGGGTTTTATCCTCCCTGTTCTGCTGCACACTTTCCATAGCTATACCTTTATTTTAACTAAGAGGTAGGAGGACAGAAAAAAAAACCAACAAAAATGGGAATTCACCCCACTTTCTTGAAGCCATGGGTCTTCTCATTTGAGAGTTAACATCTTCTTCCCTCAGAATTTAAGGCACCTGCAGGTGTCCGCTACTGTGGCTGTCCTTACTGCCGATGCCATGGAGATGGGATGTGAGAGAACCAAAAAATTGGTTTTGCTCCTTCTGAGCTCTCAGACATCCATTTCTCATGTCTTGACTAGAACTGGAGGACTTTCCTGTAGCTCTCTCTGTGTCAACATCTACTTCTCCATTTCAGGTTGTCTTGAGTCCAGACTGGGGGATCCTGGAAAACAAAAAATTGTAAACTCACAACTGGTTTTGTAGTGTTTCAAATTCTGGTCTTCCCCTATCTGTCTGCTATTTTCTACCTTCAGAATCTTCAAGTAACTGCTCCAGACATTCTGTACAAGGTTTATGGGTGCATTCAGTTGGAGAGATAGGGTGGAATGTACTTTCTCATAGTCCAATATTTTTTAATAACATGGTACAACATAAAAACAAGAATGAAGTGAACAGTGTTGCATGCCAAAGTTAATTGCAAGTAAAAGATTGACATTTTAGTTCTAGAAGCTAAAAATATTTTAATGTTTTGCCTTCTGCATGGTAAGTAGTGACAAGAGCCAGATCTGAATTTCCTAGTTCCTCAAGGTAGTGGAATTCCCTATAAAACCCAGCATTCATTACTTAGGCTAACTAAATTAACTTACCTCCTTAGGTTTCCTGAGCAGTTTTGTCTTGCTTTGGATTTGCTCTGTGCTGGCCCCTTTTGCATATGAAAAATCATTTGATAGTCACAAATCCCAGATTAGGTGGTGGGAATCATCTTCAGATTAAGTGACTTGCTTATTAAGTGAAAAATGCTGTCAGATGGATTGAAGGAGGGGATAGATTGACCTACTAAGTGGAAATATGGGAACTAACAGAAGTAGGAGGATAAATAAGCCTTTTTCTCATCCATTGAATTAAATGGGATTCACTTACTGGCATTTACTTTTTATAATAATGAACAGTCCATATGCTGCAAACAGTATAAATGGATAGGAAACTAACTACCTCTACTAGGTCAGAGTGCACCGACCTTGCTCACCACCTCCAACTATCTGCAGAAATCTGTTACAGGTTTCGGAGTTCCTTCATGGCATCCAGAATGGTGAATGGTAGTAGAATACAGAAATTGCTACAAAAACTCATGCTTGGGAAATCCATACCTCCACACATGGTCAGAGAGGAGAGCATGAAAGTGTATCTCATTGGTGGAATCTTGAACAAATTCAATACCCCATTGGCAAGGGAGTCTCAGAAGTGTAACTCCCTCCCAGGGTTCCTGGCCCTGGCCATACAAGAAGAGAACTAAAGGGTTATGAAGAGTATTGAGTACCAGCAGTTAATAAAACTAGTAGTGTTTAATTCTAGGATGCAGCATTCTGTTGCTGGTGTTAAATGATCTGTCTGCTACAAACTATGGTGTAGAAAACCCCTAAAATACAAGGAGTCTGTAATTAAAATTAAATATCTGGAAAATAGTGGGAAACATCTGAATTGACTGTAAATAGAGTTAATATGGATATTCGTGACAGTTTTATTTAAAGTCAGTTAAAGAATAAAATGCACCCAGAACTCATAGTAAAATATGTTAATTATAGAATTACCATAAAGAAAGCATGATGCATGTAGGTATTTTTTCTGTGAATAAGGCTAGGATTTTTTTTTCAATTTTAAAAATCTGAGCAAAAATAAAGGAAAAATTTTAACTTGTGGGTATTTTATTCCTATAGATGTACAGTGGTTTTGAGTTAATGCTCATTTCACACTTGAATTTAAATATTTAAATCTACGATGATTCAAATCATGACAAATTAAAAATAATTAAAAATTATTCTAGCAGCCTCAAAATGAATATTTATATACTTTCTCAGTCTATTAAAGAAGGACAGTACTTCATTTTCTGTTATATGAGAGAATTACTGAAACATTTAGTACAGAATGGAATATTACATATATTACATATTATATATTATATGTTGTATCATATTATATAATATTATGTATATTACATGCATATGTAATATACAGGTGAAGCATTTTAAAATTAAAATATCTTCTGGAGGAATGTTAATAGTGAAAATGAGATGGAGTGATATCACTTCAATTAGAACAGTATAAAATAGCATTTAGAAACAGTGGATATCATATTACTAAATTTATACGTACATTGAATTTTAAAAGGGACTATAGCAACATAAAACATAATTTGTGTCTCTATAGATCAAAGTAAACTAAGCAATGGACAAACGTGTAAAAAATTTATTTGGTGCAAATAGGTTCCTAGACTTTAACTTCAACAAACTATAAACAGCTTGACATTGTCTATTATATATTGACTTAATTGATCTTGGCAGTTTGTTTATTCAATAGGATCTTCACAGTAAAATTGCCTTCTGGAGTCATTTCATACTGTTTGCCCTAGCCACTTTACAGCAAGTGTTGAATGATCATTTTCCACTCTGCATTACTAAAAGCCTAGGTGAACCATACCGTGAGCAAAGAGCATTAACTTTGTACCCAAGTTAAAAACAAAACAAAACAAAAAAACCTTCAGGATACAATATATCAACCAAGACAATACTAAATAAATGTGAACTATAAAAAAATTTCTTACGTTAATATGTCATATTTCATATATTTTTAAAAGATCTTATTTATTTGACAGAGAGAGATTAGAAGTAGGCAGAGCAGCAGGCAGAGAGAGAGGGGGAAGCAGGCTCCTGGCTGAGCAGAGAGCCCAATGTGGGGCTCAATCCCAGGACCCTGAGATCATGACCTGAGCTGAAGGCAGAGGCTTAACCCACTGAGTCACCCAGGCGCCCCCATATTTCATATTTTTGACTTCAGTCTATGCATCCTAAATCTTGCTTCTGTGGTTATAGCTTGGAAATGAGGTTGGCAGGGTTGTTAAGATGGCATATAAACATTAACATGTTAATTCACACAAATAGTCTCATATTCAAAATAGAATCTTTTGGATATACTTAACTGGAAATATTTCATGCTTCATGCTTCTTTAGTTCTCCTTGTGAGGAGGTCTACATATTGCCATATCCAAGTGACTTTTATTCTGTCTCTGCTCTTCAATTTCAGTGGATGGTCAACATCTACCAGGGTTTCAGAGAATGAAACTCAGAATTGAAGGGACTGGATCTGAAGCTAAAAGTTCTCATATGGCAGCCCAATAAATGGTGGTGGTAATCACCACTATTCCTTTAAGGACTGTTGGACCTCATGGAAAATATCTACCATGGGCCCAGCCTATGGGTTGTGGTGTCACAACCTATACACAATCATTATGCTCTTTGATTTATGGCTTAACCCAAAGATCTTCTTCCTTAATTTGTAGATCTTAGTCCATTCAGGTAGGCAGAGCCCTCTGTGGCCTTACACTACATGCTTCTATAGCCCCAGCAGACCTAGCTTTGACCCAGGCCTCCCCCAAATTTGAAAACTCTTTTAGCATTGGTGGTAACAAAGAAGGAAATATTTCAGATGGAAAGTATCCTGGTTTTTTTTTTTTTCCAGAAATATGAGCATATAGAGTTTCAGTTAGAGGAGCCTTTTCTTCCTATCAATTCTAGAGATTCTGCAAGGCAAATGTTTGCCTGGCAACTCATCCAAGAAAGGGCTACAACTTAATTATCTGACATTAGATAGCAAATAATGGTTGGTCTTGAACCTAGAGCTCCTAACTTAAACTCTTATGATCTGTCCACCACTGATAGTGGTTCTCAAATCTTGTTTCCGTTTGGCTGACAACTCAAATTTAAATACATTAAAAGAGGTATTAACATTTTCCTACTTTCCCCTTAAAAATTCTCCTAAGAATTTCTTTTAAGCATGCATTAAAACTATCCACAAGTCATAACTCCAATGAAGAATACTTTTCTGTCACATGGGGATACCTCTAAACATATTCCCAGTAGGGCTATAGGAGTTATTTGGAAAAAGCATGTATAAAGCCAACAATCATGAAATTACTGTGGCTAGCCTCTCAGTCTTGACACATGATGACCTTCCACTCTACTCTGTAAATAGCACTTTGCTAAATTCCTGAATGTCACCCCTTTCTTCTGTACTTTTAGAAAGCCATGGAGAGTTCACAGAATTTGGTTCAATGAAAACAGAGCTCCTCAGCAACAATGTTAAGGGCTGTATCATGTAATTACATGATCAGAAGGAGCTGGCACTTCTAATTACCTTCTAGTTAGTTTCTAATAACATAGTGATTAAGAATCCATGAGTTCTTTAGAATTATCAGATCCAAATTAAGTTTTAGTCACGGCCTGCATTCATAACTTATTCCAATCTTCAATGAGAATATTTCCAATATCTTATTGTTAAGGATAATATTAGATGTCAATGGATTATTTTATTTTATTATTTTTTTTCAATGTTTCAAAATTCATTGTTTATACACCACACCCAGTGCTCCATGCAATATGTGCCCTTCATAATACCCACCACCAGGCTCACCCAACCTCCCACACCCATCCCCTCCAAAACTCTCAGTTTGTTTCTCAAAGTCCACAGTCTCTCATGGTTTGTCTCCCACTCTGAATTCGCCAAACTCCCTTCTCCTCTCCATCTCTCAATGACCTCCGTGTTATTCCTTATGCTCCACAAGTAGGTGAAACCATATGATAACTGACTCTCTCTGCTTGACTTATTTCACTCAGCATAATCTCTTCCAGTCCCATCCATGTTGATACAAAAGTTGGGTATTCTGATGGAGGCATAATACTCCATTGTAAATATGGACCATATCTTTTTTATCCATTCATCCGTTGAAGGGCATCTTGGTTCTTTCCACAGTTTGGCAACTGTGGCCATTGCTACTATGAATATTGGGGTACAGATGGCCCTTCTTTTCACTACATCTGTAGTGCAATTGCAGGGTCATAAGGAAGCTCTATTTTTAATTTCTTAAGGAATCTCCACTCTGTTCTCCAAAGTGGCTGCACCAACCTGCATTCCCACCAACAGTGTAAGAGGGTTCCCATTTGTCCACATCCTTTCCCACACTTGTTTACTGTCTTGTTAATTTTGGCCATTCTAACTTGTGTAAGTTGTTATCTCAATGTGGTTTTGATTTGAATCTCCCTGATGGCTAACGATGATGAACAACAACAAAACCCATAAATGATATAAAAATATCAGTGAGTCAAAAATAAAAAAGTGTTGACTGGTTCTTTATCATGTTAAGAAAAGAGCTCTCCATTCATCTTGTATGACGTTTACAAAAGGAATGGATATCTTACCAAAGGGCTTTTGAGGATCTTGATTGACTCACACACTTGTGCTGAATTTCTAATTCTAAAATGTAGGGGCCTACTTAGCTAGAGCGACTCCATCTCGGTTAAACAGCCATTTTGTTGTTTATGCAGTAAAATTTAAACTGACTCCCCCATCCCTGGGGAACTTACTTAAAAGCAAGTCCGGGAAACTAGTAAAATATGGTTGACCAGTCCCTGATAACAGAGCCCAAATACAAGGATGGGTCAGGTCAGGTGGAGATAACAGAGCCCAGAATGCAAAAAAGAGTCAGGCCAGGTGGAGACATCCAATCAGTAAAGCACACATACTATCTCCCTAACCACCAAAGAATGTAAACCCCGCCTTTTGGATGCCAAACTAGGGCGACAATTCTGACCAGAGTGATAGGCTAGTTCAAATAGCTACTATAGGGTAAATCATAATTCATTTGGCCACCTGTGTGTGTCCTAGCACGAATATGCAACTTTCTCTGTGTATTACAATCTCATTGGCCAGGCTCAACCACATGGCCTTTGCTCTATAAAAGCTAGTCTGTGAGGCTGGGGGTGGTCGCTCTCTCCATAAGAGACAGCCCAGGCGGTCAGTTTGATTCTCAGTGCTGGCACAAAATAAAGCTTTGCTTGACTTTCACTTTGTATCAGTCTCACTCCTTTGATCACAGACCCCACCAAAACCATTTTGGTAGTAAACCTTTACTTAATCATATTTTCATTCTTTTTTTTTTTTAAGATTTTATTTATTTCTTAGAGTACAAGTTGGCAGGCAAGGGCAGAGGGAAAAGGGAAAGCAGACTTCCTGCTGAGCAGGGAGCCCAATTCAGGGCTGGGGGATCCCAGGATCCCAGGGACAGACCAGAACCAAAGGCAAATGCCTAACAAACTGAGCCATCCAGGTGCCCGTCATATTTTTATTCTTTTAATATTCAGTTTCTTAGGGGTGCCTGGGAGGCTCAGTGGGTTAAGCCTCTGCTTTTGGCTCAGGTCATGATCTCAGGGTCCTGGGATTGAGCCCCGCATTGGGCTCTCTGCTCGTCAGGGAGCCTGCTTCCCCTTCTCTCTCTGCCTACCTCTCTGCCTACTTGTAATCTCTCTCTCTGGGGGGGAGGAGTCAAGATGGCGGAGAAGTAGCTGGCTGAGACGACATCGGGTAGCAGGAGATCAGCTAGATAGCTTATCTAACCATTGTGAACACCTACAAATCCAACGGGAAATCGAAGAGAAGAAGAGCAACAATCCCAGAAACAGAAAATTGATCACTTTCTGAAAGGTAGGACCTGCAGAGAAGTGAATCCAAAGCGACGGGAAGATAGACCCCGGGGGGAGGGGCCGGCACCCGGCAAGCGGCGGAGCGACGGAGCACAAAATCGGGACTTTTAAAAGTCGGCTCCACTGGGAGACATCGCTCCAGAGGCTAAACTGGGGGGAAACCCAGGCGGGGTCAGCATAACCCCAGGACCCGCGGGGTCACAGAAGGACTGGGGGTGTCTGAGTGCCGCAGAGCTCGCAGGTATTGGAGCGGGGAAGCCGGCTATAGCGACAAAGCCGAGGAGTGAGCTCTAAGCCCGGGGTTACCTTGTGCCGGTCGCAGGCTGGGTGGGCTCGGAGCGCGGCCGGAGGCCACAGAGACAAAAGCGACCCGGCGCTTTTCTCCAGCTCCAACAATTGACTGCTTTCCTCAAGGTGCGACCGCAAGCCAGGGAGGCGGGACTGTTGGGCGCTTTGCTCTGAGAGCGCACTGAGGAGCGGAACCCCAAGCTCTCGGCTCCTCCGGGCCGAGAGATTGGGAGGCCGCCATCTTCATTCCCGTCCTCCGGAACTCTACGGAAAGCGCTCAGGGAACAAAAGCTCCCGAAAGCGAACCCGAGCGGATTCCTTAGCCCGGCCCCTGGCAAGGGCGGTGCAATTCCGCCTGCGGCAAGGACACTTGAGAATCACTACAACAGGCCCCTCCCCCAGAAGATCAACAAGAAGCCGATCCAAAACCAACTTCAGTCACCAAGAATAGCGGAATTCCACAGCAGGAGAAAGCAAATCCTACCTGGACAAAATGACAAGGCGGAAAAACTCACCTCAAAAAAAAGAACAAGAGGCCGTACCGAAGGCTGGAGACCTAATCAATACAGACATAGGTAGCATGACAGATCTAGAGTTCAGAATGACAATTCTCAAGGTTCTAGCCGGGCTCGAAAAAGGCATAGAAGATATTAGAGAAACCCTCTCCGGAGAGATAAAAGCCCTTTCTGGAGAAATAAAAGAACTAAAATCTAACCAAGTTGAAATCAAAAAAGCTATTCATGAGGTGCAATCAAAAATGGAAGCTCTCACTGCCAGGATAAATGAGGCAGAAGAAAGAATTAGTGACATAGAAGACCAAATGACAGAGAATAAAGAAGCTGAGCAAAAGAGAGACAAACAACTACTGGAACACGAGGAGAGGATTCGAGAGATAAGTGACACCATAAGACGACACAACATTAGAATAATTGGGATTCCAGAAGAAGAAGAAAGAGAGAGGGGAGCAGAAGGTATATTGGAGACAATTATTGGAGAGAATTTCCCTAATATGGCAAAGGGAACAAACATCAAAATCCAGGAGATGCTAAGAACGCCCCTCAAAATCAATAAAAATAGGTCCACACCTCGTCACCTGATAGTAAAATTAACAAGTCTTAGCGACAAAGAGAAAATCCTGAAAGCAGCCCGGGAAAAGAAGTCTGTAACATACAAGGGTAAAAACATTAGATTGGCAGCGGACCTATCCACAGAGACCTGGCAGGCCGGAAAGAACTGGCATGACATATTCAGAGCACTAAACGAGAAAAACATGCAGCCAAGAATACTATATCCGGCTAGGCTATCATTGAAAATAGAAGGAGAGATAAAGAGCTTCCAGGACAAACAAAAGCTGAAAGAATTTGCAAACACCAAACCAGCTCTACAGGAAATATTGAAAGGGGTCCTCTAAGCAAAGAGAGACCCTAAAAGTAGTAGATCAGAAAGAAACAGAAACAATATACAGTAACAATCACCTTACAGGCAATACAATGGCACTAAATTCATATCTCTCAATAGTTACCCTGAATGTTAATGGGCTAAATGCCCCAATCAAAAGACACAGGGTATCAGAATGGATAAAAAAACAAAACCCATCAATATGCTGCCTACAAGAAACTCATTTTAGACCCGAAGACACCTCCAGATTTAAAGTGAGGGGGTGGAAAACAATGTAGCATGCTAATGGACATCAGAAGAAAGCTGGGGTGGCAATCCTTATATCAGATCAATTAGATTTTAAGCCAAAGACTATAATAAGAGATGAGGAAGGACACTATATCATACTCAAAGGGTCTGTCCAACAAGAAGACCTAACAATCTTAAATATCTATGCCCCTAACATGGGAGCAGCCAACTATATAAACCAATTAATAACAAAATCAAAGAAATACATCGACAGTAATACAATAATAGCAGGGGACTCTAACACTCCCCTCACTGAAATGGACAGATCATCTAAGCAAAAGATCAACAAGGAAATAAAGGCCTTAAATGACACACTGGACCAGATGGACATCACAGATATATTCAGAACATTCCATCCCAAAGCAACAGAATATACATTCTTCTCTAGTGCACATGGAACATTCTCCAGAATAGACCACATCCTGGGTCATAAATCAGGTCTCAATCGGTACCAAAAGATCGAGATCATTCCCTGCATATTTTCAGACCACAATGCTCTGAAGCTCGAACTCAATCACAAGAGGAAATTTGGAAAGAACGCAAATACATGGAGACTAAACAGCATCCTTCTAAAAAATGAATGGGTCAACCAGGAAATTAAAGAAGAATTGAAAAAATTCATGGAAACAAATGATAATGAAAACACAACAGTTCAAAATCTGTGGGACACAACAAAGGCAGTCCTGAGAGGAAAATATATAGCAGTGCAAGCCTTTCTCAAGAAACAAGAAAGGTCTCAAATACACAACCTAACCCTACACCTAAAGGAGCTGGAGAGAGAACAACAAAGAAAGCCTAAACCCAGCAGGAGGAGAAATCATAAAGATCAGAGCAGAAATCAATGAAATAGAAACTAAAAAAACAATAGAACAAATCAACAAAACTAGGAGCTGGTTCTTTGAAAGAATTAATAAGATTGATAAGCCCCTGGCCAGACTTATCAAAAAGAAAAGAGAAAGGACGCAAATAAATAAAATCATGAATGAAAGAGGAGAGATCACAACCAACACCAAAGAAATACAAACAATTATAAGAACATACTACGAGCAACTCTATGGCAACAAATTTGACAACCTGGAAGAAATGGATACATTTCTAGAGATGTATAAACTACCACAACTGAACCAGGAAGAAATAGATAACCTGAACAGACCCATAACCAGTAAGGAGATTGAAACAGTCATCAAAAATCTCCAAACAAACAAAAGTCCAGGACCAGACGGCTTCCCAGGGGAATTCTACCAAACATTTAAAGAAGAATTAATTCCTATTCTCCTGAAACTGTTCCAAAAAATAGAAATGGAAGGAAAACTTCCAAACTCATTCTATGAGGCCAGCATCACCTTGATCCCAAAACCAGACAAGGATCCCACCAAAAAAGAGAATTACAGACCAATATCCTTGATGAACACAGATGCGAAAATTCTCACCAAAATACTGGCCAATAGGATCCAACAGTACATTAAAAGGATTATTCACCACGACCAAGTGGGATTTATTCCAGGGCTGCAAGGTTGGTTCAACATCCGCAAATCCATCAATGTGATACAATACATTAATAAAAGAAAGAGTAAGAACCATATGATACTCTCAATAGATGCTGAAAAAGCGTTTGACAAAGTGCAGCATCCCTTCCTGATTAAAACTCTTCAAAGTGTAGGGATAGAAGGCACATACCTCAATATTATCAAAGCCATCTATGAAAAACCCACCGCAAATATCATTCTCAATGGAGAAAAACTGAAAGCTTTTCCGCTAAGGTCAGGAACACGGCAGGGATGTCCGTTATCACCACTGCTGTTCAATATAGTACTAGAAGTCCTAGCCTCAGCAATCAGACAACAAAAAGAAATTAAAGGCATCCAAATCGGCAAAGAAGAAGTCAAACTATCACTCTTTGCAGATGATATGATACTATATGTGGAAAACCCAAAAGGCTCCACTCCAAAACTGCTAGAACTTATACAGGAATTCAGTAAAGTGTCAGGATATAAAGTCAATGCACAGAAATCAGTCGCATTTCTTTACACTAACAACAAGACAGAAGAAAGAGAAATTGAGGAGTCAGTCCCATTTACAATCGTACCCAAAACCATAAGATACCTAGGAATAAATCTAACCAAAGAGGCAAAGAATCTATACTCAGAAAACTATAAAGTACTCATGAAAGAAATTGAGGAAGACACAAAGAAATAATCTCTCTCTCTGTCAAATAAATAAATAAAATTTTTAGAAAATATATTCAGCTTCATGTCATTTGTGCCGGCTTCATGAAATAAGTAGGAAACTTCCAGATTTTTATATTCTGCAACATTTTCAACATTGAAATTATTTTTAAAAGATTTTATTTGTTTTTGAGAGAGAGAGAGTATATATGCAAGCTTGAGTGGGGAGGGGTGGGGAGGGGCAGAGGGAGAACAAAAGAACCTCAAGCTGACTCTGCACTGAGAGCTGAGACTGATGCAGAGCTCAACCTCATGAACTTGAGATCACACCCTGAGCCAAAATCAAGGGTTGGATGCTCAACAGACTGAGCCACACAGATGCCCCTCAACTTTGAAATTATTGCATAAACATTATAAAGAATTCATCATTGAGTCTAACCTTGGTGTATTGGGTATGCTTTTTTGCTATTAATTGTCCCACTTATATTTTTATTCTTGCTTATTATTCTCCTGTATCCTTGCCTGGTTCCCATAACACTTTTGTTTCTTGAATCTTTTATTTATGCCTTAGTTTTAGGCTGGTCTTCTGGGGGAATTCAGGCTAAAACAGTATATTTCTTTTTCTTAATTAACATATAATGTATTATTTGCTTCAGGGGTACAGGTTTGTGAATCATCAGTCTTACACAATTGACAGCACTCCATATCACACCAGTGTTCGTCACCCAGCCACCCCATTCCTCCCACCCCCTCCACTCCAGCAACCCCAGTTTGTTCTCTGAGACTAAGAGTCTCTTATGGTTTGTCTCCCTCTCTGGTTTTGTCTTGTTTAATTTTTTTCCTCTCTTCTCTTATAGATTTTTATTTATTTATTTGACAGAGAGAGATCACAAGTTGGCAGGGAGGCAGACAGAGAGGAAAGCAGGCTCCCCACTGAGCAGAGAGCCCGATGTGGGACTCGATCCCAGGACCCTGAGATCATGACCTGAGCCAAAGGCAGTGGCTTAACCCACTGAGCCACTCAGGTGCCCACTCTCTTCCCTTATGATCCTCTGCCTTGTTTCTCAAATTCCACGCATCAGTGAGATCATGTGATAATTATCTTTCTCTGATTGACTTATTTCATTTAGCTAGTTCCATCCACATCATTACAAATGGCAAGATTTCATTTTTGATGGCTGCATAATATTCCATATATATTCCTGTGCACGTGTGTGTGTGTGTGTGTGTGTGCGCGTGTGTACTGCTTCTTCTTTATCCATCCATTTATCTGTTGATGGACATCTAGGTTCTTTCCATAGTTTGGCTATTATGGACATTGCTGCTATAAACATTGGGGTGTATGGGCCCCTTCAGAACACTACATCTGTATCTTAAGGTAAATACCCAATAGTACAATTCCTGGGTCATAGGGTAGCTCTATTTTCAACTTTTTGAGGAACGTCCATACTGTTTTCCAGAGTGGATGCACCAGCTTGCATTCCCACCAAAAGTGTAGGAGGGCTCCCCTTTCTCCACATCCTTGCCAACATCTGTCATTTCCTGACTTGATAATTTTAGCCATTCTGACTGGTGTGAGGTGGTATTTCGTTGAGGTTCTGATTTGTATTTCCCTGATGCCGAGTGATGTGGAGCATTTTTTCATGTGTCTATTGGCTGTTTGGATGTCTTCTTTGCAGAAATGTCTGTTCATGTCCTCTGCCCATTTCTTGATTGGATTGTTTGTTCTTTGGGTGTTGAGTTTGCTAAGCTCTTTATAGATTTTGGATACTAGCCCTTTATCTGATATGTCATTTGCAAATATCTCCTCCCATTCTGTCAGTTGTCTTTTGGTTTTGTTAACTATTTCCTTTGCTGTGCAAAAGCTTTTGATCTTGATGAAATCCCAATAGTTCATTTTTGCCCTTGCTTCTCTTGCCTTTGGCGATGTTCCTAGGAAGAAGTTGCTGTGGCTGAGGTTGAAGAGGTTGCTTCCTGTGTTCTCCTCAAGGATTTTGATGGATTCCTGTCTCATATTGAGGTCTTTCATCCATTTTGAGTCTATTTTTGTGTGTGGTGTAAGGAAATGGTCCAGTTTCATTCTTCTCCTGCAGTTTTCCCAACACCATTTATTGAAAAGACTTTTCTTTTTTTCTACTGGACATTCTTTCCTGCTTTGTCAAAGATTAGTTGACCATAGAGCTGAGGGTCCATTTCTGGGCTCTCTATTCTGTTCCACTGAACTTTGTGTCTGTTTTTGTGCCAGGACCATACTGAGTTGATGATTAGTACAGCTTTGTATTAGAGCTTGAAGTCCAGAATTGTGATGCCACCAGCTTTGGTTTTCTTTTTCAACATTCCTCTGGCTACTTGGGGTCTTTTCTGGTTTCATACAGATTTTACGATTATTTGTTCTAATTCTGAGGAAAAAGTTGACGGTATTTTGATTGGGATTGCTTTAATGTGTAGATTACTCTAGGTAGCATTGACATTTTCACAATATTTGTTCTTCCAGTCCATGAGCATGGAACATTTTTCTATTTCCTTGTGTCTTCCTCAACTTCTTTCGTGAGTATTCTATAGTTTTCTGAGTACAGAATCTTTGCCTCTTTGATTAGATTTATTCCTAGGTATCTTATGGTTTTGGGTGCAAGTGTAAGTTGGATTGACTCCTTAATTTCTCTTTCTTCTGTCTTGTTGTTAGTATATAGAAATGCAACTTACTTCTGTGCACTGATTTTATATCCTGACACTTTACTGAATTCCTGTATGAGTTCCAGCAGTTTTGGGGTGGAGTCTTTGGGGTTTTCCACATAAAGTATCATAACATCTGCAAATAGTGACCGCTTGACTTCTTCTTTGCCAATTCAAATGCCTTTTATTTTTGTTTTCTGATTGCTGAGATTAGGACTTCTAGTACTATGTTGAATAGCAGAGGTGGAGGTAGAAGACATCCCTGCCATGTTCCTGACGTTAGGGGAAATGCTCTCAGTTTTCCCCACTGAGAATGATATTTGCTATGGGTTTTTTTATAAATGGTTTTTGTGATATTGAGGTATGTACCCTTTATCCCTACACTGTAAAGAGTTTTAATCAAGAAAGGATGGTGAACTTTGTCAAATGCTTTTTCCAAATCTTTTGAGAGCACCATATGGTTGTTATCCTTTCTTT
The DNA here is from genome assembly GCF_963455335.1 of Martes martes. Taxonomy (NCBI): domain Eukaryota; kingdom Metazoa; phylum Chordata; class Mammalia; order Carnivora; family Mustelidae; genus Martes; species Martes martes. Next base: position 18,942,645 of record NC_137899.1, on the reverse strand, counting down.
TATTAATGTATTGTATCACATTGATTGATTTGCAGATGTTGAACCAACCTTGCAGCCCAGGAATAAATCCCACTTGGTTGTAGTGAATAATCCTTTTAATGTACTGTTGGATCCTATTGGCTAGAATTTTGGTGAGAATTTTTGCATCCATTGTTTATCAGGGATATTGGTCTGTAATTCTCCTTTTTGATGGGGTCTTTGTCTGGTTTTGGTATCAGGGTAATGCTGGCCTCCTAAAATGAGTTTGGAAGTTTTCCTTCCATTTTTATTTTTTGGAACAGTTTCAGAAGAACAGGTATTCATTCTTCTTTAAATGTTTGATAGAATTCCCCTGGGAAGCCATCCAGCCCTGGACTCTTGTTTGTTGGGAGATTTTTTATTACTGCTTCAATTTCCTTACTGGCTATGGTTCTGTTAGGGTTTTCTATCTTCCTCGTTCAGTCTTGATAGTTTACACATCTCTAGGAATGCATCCATTACTTCCAGTTTGTCTAATTTGCTGGCTCATTGTTCATAATATGTTCTTAATTGTTTTTTGGTTATGATCTCACCTCTTTCATTCATGATTTTATTTATTTGGATCCTTTCTCTTTTCTTTTTGATAAGTCTGGCCAGGGGTTTATCAATCTTACTAATTATTTCAAAAAACCAACTCCTAGTTTCATTGATATGTTCTATTGGTCTCTTGGTTTCTATTTCATTAATTTATGCTCTAATTTTAATTATTTCTCTTCTCCTTCTGGGTTTAGACTTTAATTTCCTATTCCTTCTCCAGTTCCTTTAGGTGGAAGTTTAGGCTGTGTATTTGAGACCTCTTTTGCTTCTTGAGAAAGGCTTGTATTGCTATATACCTTCCTCTTGGGACTGCCTTTGCTGAACCCTAAAGATTTTGAACAGTTGTATTTTCATTTTTCATTCTTGATGATTTTGACAGTTATGAGGCATAATGGGCAGGTTTTTCATACGATACCCATTATTGGAATTTGTCTGATGTTTTTCTCATAATAAAACTGAGAAAATGGGTTACCAAAATGAAGACATCAGAGGTAAATTGCCATTTTTATCACTTCATATCAAAGGTACTTATTACCCTGCTAGTATGCTTATGTTGATGTTGACCTGATCATCTGGCTGAGGTAGCATTTGTCATGTTTCTCCACTGTAAATTTACTACTTTCCCTCTTTTCACACTGCTCTCTTGGGATGAAAATCACTATGCACAGCTCAGAACTAAGAAGTGAGAAGATATACTCTCCCCCCTTGAAGGTGGATTATCTTCATATATTATTTGGAATTCTTCTGCATGGGAGATTTGATTTTTCTCCCACATTTATTAGTTTATTTGATCATGTATATGTATCAGTTTGGGTTCATGGATATTTATTTTATACTTTGGATTATAATAGAATACTACTCCATTAACTTTGTTGCTCAAGTTTTTCTAGCTTTGGCCATTAGGAGCTCTTTCAGTTGACTCTCATGCACCTTTGGCATACCTCTGTCAATGCACGTGTGTATGTGTGTAGGTTTCAACATTTCCTTAATTTCTGCCTCTAAAAATGGTTTAGGCACATCATGTCAAATATCCAGTCATTTCTCTAAGGAACCCTGGTTCCTTTTTTGGGGGAGTGGTATCAGGAAACAAGTTCTGAGCACTAGGTGTGCTTGTTGCTAATGGGTTATCATTTATTTTGGGACATTGAGCAGTAGCAAAGAAATATATGTATGTATACTAACCTGTGTATATATACATATCTGTAAGTGTTTTATATGTAACTAGTTGCATTTGTAGTAAGTCAAACATGAGCTCATTCTGAGGTCTCCAGCTCTACTCCATTACCACATGGATTATTCAGGCCTCTTCCAGTAGCAAAAAATCTGGCTCCCACCATCTACCACCAATTTCCTCAATTGTGTAATTCCAGGATATGTGGGTAGCAGTATCAGAATTGTTAACTCATAATCCAGTGGGAAAAACTTCATCAACTGGAATACATAACATAAAGTTGTGTGCCTTTAGTCTTGTGGACTCCTCTTGCTACCAAAGTTACTTATATTAGCACCTTTCTCCTCCATCCCTGCAGTGAGATTGATTCATATATTTTAACACAGTCAGATGCTCTTGTCACAGTCTGAATTCCTAGAATCCCCAAAACTTCTAAGTGATTTTTAAAAAATATTGTATATATTAATGTTCACTTTTTGTGTTTTAAAGGTCCATGGATTTTGCCAATTCCTAGTCATGTGTCTACCTTACAGTATCACACAGAACAGTTCTTTGCCCTAAAAATCTCTTGTGCCTCCCCATCCTAAAACCCTTGGCAAATACTGATTATTTTACTGTCTGTACAATTTTGCCTTTTCCAGTATGTAGTTGGATCATACAGTCTCCCTTGTGTGGTTTGGTAGCTCACCTTTGTTGTTGTTGTTTGCTTGTTTGTTTTTTGTTTTGTTTTTGTATTGTTTTTTTTTTCCAAATAATATTTCATTGTACAGATTTACCAGTTTATTCACCCATTCACCTATTGAAGGGCATATTCCAGTTTGGGGCAATTATGAAGAGACTACTATAAACATAGGGGCATAAGTTTCTGTGGGCATAAGTTTTCAATTCAACTAGGTAAAACCTAGGTAAATATCTAGGTTATAAATATCTGGATTATAAGACTATACTTGGCATTATATGAAAATGCTATACTGTCTTCCAAACTGTCTTTCCATTTCCAATAGTAAAGAATGAGAATTCCTTGTGCCCTGCATTCTCACCAGTATTGCCAGTGTTTGCTATTGTCCATTTTTGTTTTCTTTTTTTCTTAAATTTTAGCTTCTAATGGGGTGTAGTGTTATTTCATCATTGCCTTAATTTGGAATTCTCTAATCACATATAATGTTGAATATCTTTTCAAAAGTATTTGTCATCTGTATGTCTTCTTTGGTGAGGTGTTAATTCAGATACTTTGCCCATTTCTCAATTGGGTTGTTAGTTTTTTTATTGTTGAATTTTAAGAGTTCTTTATATATTTTGGAAACAAGTCCTTTATCAGATATGTGTTTTAAAATATTTTCTCCCAGTTTGTGGCTTGTCTTTTGATTATCTCTTCAAAGTGTCTTCCACAGAGAAGTTTTAAATTTTCAAAAAAAAAATACTCTTATTTATTTATTTGTCAGAGAGGTTGGGGGGGATAGAGAGAAAGAGCACAACCAGGGGGAGCAGGAGGCAAAGGGAGAAGCAGGCTCCCCTCCGAGCAGAGAGCCTGATGTGGCACTCAATCCCAGGACCCCAGGTTAAGGACCTGAGCCAAAGAAAGACACTTAACTGACTGAGCCACCCAGGCATTCCCAGAAGTTACAAATTTTAATAAAGACAACATTTTATTTCATGGATTGTGGTTTTTGTATTCTATCTACAAATTTATCACGAAACTCAAGGTCTCTGAGGTTTTCTCTTAAAATTTTATAGTATTGTGATTTATATTTATTATCTACATTTTTAGTTAATATTTTGTGAAAGGTCTATGTCTAGATTTATTTACTTTTGTATTTAATTATTCATTGTTTCAGCACATTTTGTTGAAAACATTATCCTTTCTCTGTTGAATTACCTTTGCCCTTTTGTGAAGGATCAGTTGACTCTATCTATGTGAGTCTACTCTGAGTTCTTTACATTCTGCCACTCATTTATGTGTCTATTGTTTTATCAGTACAAACTGACCCAAGTAAGCTTTGTAATAAGTCTTGATTTTGGGTAGTGTCAGTTCTCTGACTTTGTTCTTTGGCTATTATGGGTCTTTTAACTTTTCTATATAAACTTTAGAATCAGTTTGTCAATATACACAAAATAGCTTGATGAGATTTTTATTGTGATTAAAATAAATATATAGACTGAATTGGAAAGAATTGACATCTGAATAATATTGAGTCTTCCAGTCCACAACTATTTTTACACTTATTTAGATCTTTGATTTCTTTCAGTAGAGTTTTATAATTTTCAGCATAGAGATCTTATTCACATTTTCTTAGATTTATACCTAAGTGTTTAATTTTGGGGTGTTTTTTTTTATATACATTTTTATTTTATCAACATATAATGTATTATTAGCCCCAGGGCTGCAGGTCTGTGAGTCACCAGGTTTACACACTTCACAGCATTCACCATAGCACATACCTTCCCCAATGTCCATAAGCCCACCACCCTCTCCCTTCCCCTCCCCCCAGAAACCCTCAGTTTGTTTTTGTGAGATTAAGAGTCTCTTATGGTTTGTCTCCCTCTCGATCCCATCTTGTTTCATTTATTCTTTTCCTACCCCCCAAACCCCCCACATTGCCTCTCAACATTGCCTCTCATATCAGGGAGATCATATGATGATTGTCTTTCTCTGATTGACTTATTTTGCTAAGCATAATATGCTCTAGTTCCATCCACGTTGTCACAAATGGCAAGATTTCATTTCTTTTATAGCTGCATAGTATTCCATTGTATATATATATCACATCTTCTTTTTTTTTTAATTTGACAGACAGAGATCACAAGCAGGCAGAGAGGCAGGCAGAGAGAGAGGAGGAAGCAGGCTCCCCGCTGAGCAGAGAGCCTGATGCGGGGCTCGATCCCAGGACCCTGGGATCATGACCTGACCCGAAGGCAGAGGCTTTAACCCACTGAGCCACCCAGGTTCTCCTATACCACATCTTCTTTATCCACTAATCTGTTGATGGACATCTAGGATCTTTCCATAGTTTGGCTATTGTGGACATTGCTGCTATAAACATTCGGGTGCACGTGCCCCTCCAGATCACTACGTTTGTATCTTTAGGGTAAATACCCAGTAGGGCAATTGCTGGGTTATAGGGTAGTTCTATTTTCAACTTTTTGAGGAACCTCCATGCTGTTTTCCAGTGGCTGCACCAGCTTGCATTCCCACCAACAGTGTAGGAAGGTTTTTGGGGTGCTATTACAAATGGTATTGTTTTTAATTTCAAATTCTAATCGTTCATTGCTCAGATATAAGAAAACAATTGACTCTTGCATATTAACTTGTATCCTGCAAACTTGCTATAACCAGCTCTTAGTTCTAGGGCTTTTATTTTTCTTTCTTTCTTTCTTTCTTTCTTTCTTTCTTTCTTTCTTTCTTTCTTTCTTTCTTTCTTTCTTTCTTTCTTTCTTTCTTTCTTTCTTTCTTTCTTCTTTTTTTAAAATTTTCTACAGAGACAATCATGTCATCTGTGAACAAAGATAGTTTTATTTCTTCCTTCTCAATAGGTATACTTTTCTTTTTTTCTTTGTGTTATTGAACTACCTAAGACTTCCAGTACTACATTGACGTGGTAAGAGAAAACTTTTTTATCTCATTGCTGATTAGGAGAAAAGCATCTGATTTCTCACTTTTTTAAGTATCATATCAACTGTAAGGTTTTGTTTGTTTGTTTTGGTAATTTTTTTTTTAAATCACACTGGCAATGTTCCTGTCTATTCCTAGTTTGCTGAGAGGTTTTTTGTTGTTGTTGTTGTTGTTGTTGTTGTTCTGTTTTTCATTCTTTGCCTTTTTTTTTTTTCTGAATGAATGCATGTTGAATTCGGTCAAATGCTTTTTCTTCATCTATGAATATATTACATGATTCTCCTTATCAAATCTTGATCATGCAAAATTTGGGGAGATCCTGGAATTAGACCTCATGGAAGTGTGGGGGAAGCCACTAAGATTGGACTGCCAGCATTTTTTTTTTAAACTCCCAAGCTAGTCCATATTCAACCTCCAGCAATTTATTAAAATCAACATTTTGATCTTGTTATTAACATACAGCTGCAGCAGCTTCTGTTCCTAGAGAGTTGGTTTCAGCTGTGATTCTTTATATTCACTTGTCTCTCAAGATTCTTTCTCAGAGGGGCAGTCTGCTCTGTGACCTTAGTTCTCTGGTGAGTCTAATAAAAGTCACTTTAGTTTGTTCAGATTTTTTTTTAATAATGTCATCACTGGTGAATCCTATCAAACATTTAAAGAAGATTAATTCCAATCCTTCTCAAACTCTTCCAAACAAATAGAAAACTATGGTTCAATATCTGTAAGTCAATTTGATACACCACATAACAAAATGAAGTATAAATATCATATGATCATCTCAATAAGTGCAAAGAAAAGCATTTGACAAAATCAACAGCTATTTATAATAAAAACTCAACAAACTGGGTATAGAGGGAACATACTTCAACATAATAAAAGCTGTTTATGACAAGCCCACAGCTAATATCATACTCAACAGGGAAAAGGTCAAAACTTTTCTTCTAAAATCCAGAACAAGACAAGGATGTTCACTCTCACCACTTTTATTCAATATAGAACTGGAAGTCCTAACTGGAACGACTAGGTAAGAAAAATAAAAGACATCCAAATTGGAAAGGAAGAGGTAAAACTCTTATTATTTGCATATGACATGGTTTTATATAAAGAAAACCTAAAGACTCCACAAAAGAACTGTTAGAACTAATAAATAAATTCAGTAAAGTTGCAGGATACAAAATCAATGTTCAATAATCAGCCGTGTTTCTATACACCAATTACTACTGGAAAGATAAATTAAAAAAAATTATAATTACATTAAAAAGAATAAAATCCCTAGGAATGAGTTTAACCGAGGAAATGAAAGACTTGTACACTGAGAACAATAAGACATTGATAAAAGAAATTAAAGAAGACACAAATAGATGGAAAGAAATTCTGTGCTCATGGATTGGAGGAGTTAGTATTGTGCAATCTATAGATTCAGTGCATTCTTATCAAAATTCCTATGGCATTTATATATATATATATATATATATATATATATATATATATATAAAATAAATTTTAAAAAATCCTAAAATTTGTATGAAACCATAAGAGACCCCCAATAGCCAAAGCTATCTTGAGAAAGAAGAACAAAGCTAGGGACATCACATTTAAAACTATACTACAAAGCTATAGTAATCAAAACAGCATGGTTTTGGCATAAAAATGAAATATAGATCAATAGAACAGAATAGAGTCCAGAAATAAATGTATATAGATATGGTCAATTAATTTATGACAAAGGAGCCAAGACTATAAAATTGGGAAAGGGTAATCTCTTTAACAAAGGGTGCTGAGAAAACTGGACAGCCACAAGCAAAGGAGTGAAACTGGACCATGATTTTACACCTACACAAAAATCAACTCAAAATGGATTAAATACTTGAACATGAGACCTAAGCCCATAAAACTCCTGGAAGGAAGTATAGGAAACTCCTTGACATTAGTCTTGGCCATGATTTTTTTAGCTTAACACCAAAAGCAATAATGAACAAGTGAAACTACATTAAACTAAAAAGTTTCTGCACAGCAAAATAAATCATCAACAAGATAAAAAAGCATACTACCAAATGGGAGAAAATATCTGTAGACCACATATCTGATAAGAAGTTAATATCCAATATATGTAAGAACTCATATAACACAAATAGCAAAATGAACAATCCAATTAAGAAATGAGAAGAGGAACTGAATAGACATTTTTCCCAGAGAAGATGTACAAATGGCCAACAGGTACATAAAAATGTGCTCAACATCACTAATTATCAGGGAAATGCAAATCAAAACCACAATGAGACATCACCTTACTCCTGGTAAAATGACTATCATTAAAAAAAATAGAAGAGGTAACAAGTGTTGGCAAGGATAAAGAGAAAAGGGAACTCTTGTACACTGTTGGTGAGAATGCAAATTGATATAGCCTCTATGGAAAGCAGTGTGGAGGTTCCTCAAAAAATTAGAAATAAAACTACTGTATAGTTTTGTAACCCCACTTCTGGATATACTTTCAAAAGAAGTAAAAACAAGTTATTGAAAATATATACCATATTTATTGGAGCATTACTTACAGTAGGTAAGATGTGGAAACAACTTTAGTGTCTGTCAACAGATGAGTAGGTAAAAAAGACATGCCTATATACAATGGAATATTATTTAGCCATGAAAAGAAGGAAATCTTGTCATTTGCAACAACATGGATGGACCTTGAGGGCATTATTCCAAGTGAAATAAGCCAGACATAGAGAGACAAATATTGTATGATATCAATTATATGTGGAGTCTTTAAAAAAATGATTTTATGTATGTATGCATGTACATATGTATGTATTTAGAATGCACAAGCTGGGAGATCAGCATAGTGGGAGGGAGAGAGAGAATCTCAAGCAGACTCCTGATTGGATGCAGAGCCTGAAACAGGGCTTGATCTCAGGAGCCTAAGATCATGACCTGATCTGAAATCAAGAGTCTTATACTTAACTGACTGCATGAATCAGGTATCCCATATGTGGAGTCTTAAAAAAAAAAAGATAAATGTATGAGGTGACGGACATATTAATTAGCTACATGAGGGAAATCTTTCCATAATGTATACATATGTCACCATGATGCACACTTTAAATATCTTATAATTTTGTAATACCTCAATAAAGCTGAAATTTAAAAAAGAAAAAAGAGGACATTGGGACTTGGAGAGGAGGAGAACTGGGGGAAATTGGAGGGGGAGATGAACTATGAGACACTGTGGACTCTGAGAAACAAACTGAGGGTTTTGGAGGGGAGGGGGGTGGGGGATTGGGTGAGCCTAGTGGTGGGTATTAAGGAGGGCACATATTGCATGGAGCACTGGGTGTGGTGCATAAACAATGAATCTTGGAACACTGAAAAAATTAAATTAAATTGAAAAAATTAAGAAAAAAGAGAAAATGAGAGAATATGCAGTGATAATGTTTCTTAGAAGTATTAAGGAAGAGGTCCAAAAACTAGTGTAAAGGATTCATTAGATACTCAGAGTTGTAAAGGAATTCTTTTAGCAGCCACAACAGCGTGGTGTATCAGTCCTTTGTCTTCATTTCTAAGACCCTACTATGAATAGAGAGAGACTTCACAGTCCCTCATGGGTGGCCATGAATTTTCCCATTTGGAGCTGACCGGAGCTGATCATCATGATCTAGAGATATAATTGTGATGTTTCCTGGGCTGTAGAGCAGTGAAAATTACACTGTTGCTAATGAGCAGTCAGGAAAACACTGAGAACCAAGAAACGTGTGTTTTCTCAGGCTCAAACCTCTGGAGAATCCTCCTAGGTCTATAATGTGGTGATCATTCTAAACACCCCAATATGCCAAAAGTGGGTATGGACACATAATTCACATTTATTGACAAGGCTCCTGGAAATCTAAAGTCATGATAATCTTATTTAGTCCATTCCAATGTTAAGCTCTCTTCCTGCCATACCTCCTTTATCTAAAATGTTGCTCTATTGTCCACTCACTTCCTTCTCTACCTTTGTGTTACCTAGAGTCTAATATATTTTATATTAATGTTAATGATGTAAGGAAAGTTTAAAAAACTAAAGTAAATCTGCAGGCATTGTTGCTTCCCCCAAATATCATCTGGTGTTCGTCTGTTTTTCCCAAGATCTTAATGTATGTCATACATTGATCCCTGACTATCTGAGTAAAGGCTCTTCAGTCTGAGGTAACACTTGAAATTTGCTTGCTCATTTTATAGATTCTACATCTTCTTACAATCATATCTAGGTAAATGCCTACTTTGGCCTATCTGTAATAGAGAAGGTAGAATGTTTTCCAACAAAGATGACATTATTTCAAACCTCCATTATTTCAAATCTTCCATGCTCTCTTCCAAAATACCACTAAATCACTTGTTTACACACATCTCTTCTTTTGGAAAGAAAGTTACGGTATGGGGCAGGCTTTTAGGTGATTATTGAATTTTTTTCCTCAGTGTTTGATGTTTCAATGGTAGTCGGCCTCAGTATTCACAATGCTATATCAGTGTCTCAAGTTATGGTTGGAAAATAAATTGTCCAAATTCTCCACTTTGTCTCCACCTCATGCAGCTGGTGGTGTCATGGAAATTCTCTTCCAGGTAAACATGAAGAAACCCTAAGGCGATAATACTTGCCCATCAGTTGGAGTAATTACCTGGCCTTTACCAATTGTAGACCTTTGGGTGTTGAGAGGAATCATTCGACAGGTTCTTTTTAAAATAGGCAATGATTCTTTAAAGGATGAAGCCCCATTTCATAACATGCAATTTTGTAAACCACTCTGTTTAGAAAACTGGGCTCCCTCTGGTTTCCCAGCGCCGGTAGCTCCGCTTGACGCATGAGGTTGGGGCTGCATCGGTCATGCCACTTTAGATTACTGGATCTCACAGGATGCTACAAGGCAGACACACCCCAGGCTGACTCACTGAGTGGGAAGTTTAAAAAGATGGTTTTCCTCAGCCATCAATTAGATAAACCACATTTTCCAGGAGAGAAAAAACAGCATCTTGAAAAGTTCTTTACAAACAAAGCTCTCTTGCTCATAATGCTTTTGGTCATGTTTTCTTGTGAAGGGAAGTATGACTTTAACCTTAATTGCACTTACAAATTAGCAAGTAAGATATAATGCCACCCTTTCCCCCTTTCCTTCCTTCCTTCCTTCCTTCCTTTTTTTTTTTTTTCCTCAGAAGGAGACACTTTCTTGATTTTAGCTCTGGTAAAATTAGAGCATTCTTCCTCTTTGCCTTTCCCCTCAAAGTTGTGGTTTTGACCAACCACGTGGTGAATAAGTTATAGGTGCAGGCCCGAGTTCTGCTTCTTCTGTCCTGGTTTACTCACTCTTTTTATATGTTTTCTTTCTATCTTTTATTGCAACATTCTTGAAAAGGCATAAGGAGAAAGCATTTATAGATTGTGCTTTTTTAAAATGGTAATTTGGATTTAAGATGTATGTCAGGAAGAATTAAGAACCAAATAGTGATTTGAACCTCCTTGTCTCCTGTTTTTCCAGTGCTGGCTGCATTTGTGGAAAGTCCTGGGTAAGAGTCTTCAGTTGTACTATACGATTCTGAAGGACATAGAACAGACATACTGTGATTTCTATTTCCTGGTGCGCGATGTACCTAATGCACATTGAGTGACATATTCAAAAGCAGACCTTTATCATGCAAAAAAATAAGAGAAAAACCATGCACTCAAATATTTTGCACAATATAGGACATAGGAAGCATTGTCCTATTGGACATAAGTGGGCAATACCTTGCAGTATGTGCTTACCTGAAGGGAAGGATGACCCATGGGTATCCTTAGGTCAGCTCACAAGGGACTCCATGGTGCTATATAGTACTGATGCAACAAAGGCTGAACAGACTTTGGATACTGATTTTGCTCCTCTCCTCCAAATTTTGAAAGTGTGTCATAGGCATCAATCCTACCTACCTCCATCTTTCTCTCTCTCCCAGCTGAGACAATCTACTAAATACTTATGATTAACTGTTACGCTCTTTCAGGCAGCTGTAGGAGCCTGTTTTAGAAGTCAGTGCTGAACACTGTTTTTGATGAATGTTTCATCACAACCATACAGGTAGTAGATGGGATTGGGGGAAATTCATGAACAAGGAAAAGCAAAGGAAAAAAAAAGTCACATTAATATATTCTAAAATATCACAATGCACCTGAGACTCCAAGCAGCTTTTTTCCCCAATACATTTGATTTTGAGTAATATCATGTTAACATCATGTTTTGCAGAGGAGGGGGGATGAACCACGAGAGACTGTGGACTCCAAGAAACAAACTGAGGGTTTTAGAGGAGAGAGCAGTCAGGGGATGGGTGAACCTGGTGGTGGGTTTTAAGGAGAGCACGTATTGCCTGGAGCACTGGGTGTTGTACATAAACAATGAAGCTTTGAACACTGCATCAAAAGCTAATGATGCATTTTATAGAGACTAACATAACACAATAAAAAATACTATAAAAAACATTAAAAAATCACGTTTTCAAAAATTGCTGGGTTCCCTCAGACTTTTGGATCAGCACCCATAATTGGTTAAGATACCCACTAAGAGGTAACAGGTAGATTTTTAAAAAGTAACTAAGGCAATTTAGCAATAAATGGCAGCATTATTGGGTCGGGACCCCAAAATAAAGTAGATAGACCTATTTTTTAATGTTATGTCAAAGAAACAGGGAGCCCTGATGAGGGATCTAGCTGAGACCTTAAATAGCTAAAACCTCTGATGGGGTAACTTCTCTTGCTAGGTAGTTAATGGTTAACTTTTCTTTCTAAAGTGTTTCAGTTCTGGGTCTTAACCTATATTGAGCTGTCAAGTCATCATTTTTTTTTTTCCACAACTGAATTTTGAAGTGTCCTTGAAAAGCACTACTGAGTAATAAAACAGGAAGAATGAAACAACTGACTGTGCTTTCCTTTCTTGGGAGTTCTCTATAGAGACCCTCAACTCTGCTCACCCTGCCATCCCAAATCTCAACTCAATTCAGTTGTGTGCTCCTGGAAATCTACATAGTCAAGACAACTTGGCCCATTTAAAGTGTATTGTCCAACTGCAACTTGACCCTGAATACTTTTGGAAATGATGCTCTACTCCCAACTTAACATTCCTCTTTAACCTTCCTACTCACCTGTCATCACTGTCACTTTGTCTTTCAGAATGTAGTTATAACATGACTTCCTTATTTGTTCCGGGTAAATTGATATAGATAACATATATTAAGGACTTACTATGTTCTAGTAGCTATCATTACAACAATGCTTGAGATAGGAACCATTATTATCTGCATTTTACAGATGTGGAAGCTAGTTCTGAAGTGTCAGCTGGAAGTGGCAGAGTTGGCTTACTAACAATGGATGTCCCTCTCTAGGATCCCAAGCTCTAAAGCGCCTATAAAATATACATATCTTTCTTTATTCTCTTTTGATTAAAAAATAGATGTACCATCTCTGAGCCCTGTATATACTTATATTTTTATTATATATTTGTTATCAGAATCATGTTCTCTGAAATTCATAGTAATTATATTTGTCTTTCTCTGTGAAGTGATTTTTTTTAAGTAGGCTCCATGCCCAGGGTAGAGCTCAATGCAAGGCTTGAACTCATGACCTTGAGATCAAGACCTGAGCTGAAATTAAGAGTCAGACACTTAACAGACCACCCAGCTGCTCCCTGTCAAGTAATTTCTGATAAGATGCTAGGAATTCTGCTATAAGCGGAAATATTCAGTAATCTCTAACCACTGTTGGTGGAAATTCAGTAAGTATATTCTCCCTCATAAATAATGATGTTGGTGTAATTTGGTAATGTAGAAGTACTATGATTCACCTGCCATTGAATTAGTGTTTCAGAAAAATACCAATTTTCCTTGAGTAAATATGATTCAAAGTCAATAAAATTTTTTCCACAAAGAAAACATCAGACCCAGACAACTTTACAGAATAGTTCTACCACACATTCAAGAGAAAAATAATTGCAGTCTTTCACAAAACTCTTCCAAGAGAATAGAGAAAGAGAAAATACATCCCATCTCATTTTGGGATGAGAATTTTGATGTTCAAACCTGACCAGAACAGTCAAGTCATAAAATTACATAATAACTACACTTTTGAACAAAAATGCAAAATATTAGTAATGAAATAAAATATTAGCAATTTGTGTGTAGTAAGATATAAGAAGTTAAAACATCATCAGTAAGGAAAGTTTATCTTTAGGTGGCAATGTTGGTTTAATAATAAATCAGTTAATATAATTTGTCAAATTGTTAAACAGAGAAAGATTATTATCTTAATAGATGCAGAAAAAGCATTTAAGAATTCAATATCCATAAAAACCCAAATGTGAGCTGGAATCATAAAACTTCTAAGAGAAAACATAGACTGACATTACAGATAAAGGGCCGATACCCAATATCTATAAAGAACTTCTCAAACTCAACACTCAAAAAATAACCCAGTCAAAAAATGGGCAGAAGACATGAACAGACACTTCTCCTAAGAAGACCTACAAATGGCTAACAGATACATGAAAAAATGTTCAACATCACTAGCTATCAGGGAAATACAAGTCAAAACCACAATGAGATACCACCTTGCACGAGTAAGAATGACAAAAATCAACAAGGCAAGAAATAACAAATGTTGGTGAGGATGTGGAGAAATGGGAATCCTCCTACACTGTTGGTAGGAATGCAAGCTGGTACAGCCACTCTGAAAGACAGTATGGAAGTTCCTCAAGATGTTAAGAATAAAGCTACCCTATGACCCAGCAATTGCAATACTAGGTATTTATCTCAAAGATATAGATGTAGTGAAAAGAAGAGGCACATGCATCCCAATGCTCATAGCAATAGCCAAATTACAAAAGGAGTTGAGATGCCCTTCAACAGACGATAGGATAAAGAAGAGGTAGTTCATATATACAGAGGAATATTACTCAGCAATCATAAAGGATGAATACCCACCATTTTCATCGACATGGATGGAACTGGAGGGGATTATGTTAAATTTCTCAAACAGAGAAAAGCAATTATCATATGGTTTCACTCATATGTGGAAACAAAAGCAGTAGCACAGAGGACCATAGGGGAGGGAGGGAAATCTGAAAGGGGAGAAATCAGAGAGGGAGATGAACCATGAGAGACTATGGACACTGGGAAACAATCTGAGGGTTTCAGAGGGGAGAAGGATGCGGGGAGGGGCTAACAGGGGGATGGGTATTAAGAAAGGCACATGCTGTGATGAACACTGGGTGTTATACCTAACTAATGAATCGTTCGACACTACATAATATACTAATGATGTACTATACAGTGGCTAACTGAACATAATAAAAAAATTAAAAAAACCATAGTTGTAAACAATGAATCTCGGAACACTACATCAAAAACTAATGATGTACTGTGTGATTACTAACATAACAAAATTTTTTTAAAAACCCCACCTTCTAAAAACAGAGTAAAAAAAAATTGGCAGTGATCTCTTGGACCTTATCCTTAGCAACATATTTATGGATAAGTCTCCTTATGCAAAGGAAATAAAACTCCTGGACTACACCAAAGTAATACACTTTTGCACAACAAAGGAAACTATCAATGAAACAGAAAGGAAACCGAGTGAATGGAAGAAGATAATTACAACTGATATATCTGATAAGAGATTAATACCAAAATATATAAAGAACTTACACGGGGTGCCTGGGTGGCTCAGTGGGTTAAAGTCTCTGCCTTCAGCTCAGGTCATGATCCCATGGTCCTGGGATCAAGCCCTGAGCCCTGCATCCGGCTCTCTGCTCAGCAGGGAGCCTGCTTCTTCCTCTCTCTGCCTGCCTCTCTGCCTACTTGTGATCTCTGTCTGTCAAATAAATAAATAAAATCTTTTTTAAAAAAAGAACTTACACAACTTAACATCAAAAAACCAGTCTGGTTAAAAGATTGGCAGGGAGCCTAAACGGACATTTTTTTCAAATAAGGCATACAGAATACCAAAAGATGCTCAACATTACTAGTCATCAGGGAAATGTAAATCAAAACCACAATGAGATATCACCTCACATCAGTCAGAATGGCAAGTACCAAAAAGACAAGAAATAACAAATATTGGTGAGGATGTAGACAAAAGGGAACTCTTGTGCACTGTTGGTGGGAATGGAAATTGGTGCAACCACTCTGGAAAACAGCTTAAATTTTTCTCAAAAAATTAAAAATAGAAATACCATATGGTCCAGTAACTCCATTACTGGCTATTTACCCCCTCAAAATGAAACACTAATTTGAAAAGATATATGCACCCTATGTTTATTGCTGTGTTATTTATAATAGCCAAGGTATTGAAGCAACTGAAGTGTCCAGCCCACTTATAAATGAATAAAGAAGATTATATATATATAGAATATTTAATAGAATATTAATCAGCTATAAAAATGAGATTTTGCCATTTGTGACAACATGGATAGAACTAGAGGGTGTTATGCTAAGTGAAATAAGTCATACAGAGAAAGATAAATGCCATATGATCTCACATATATGTGGAATGCAGAAAACAAAACAAATGAACAAACAAACAAAATCCAAATAGACTCTTAAATGAAGAGGAGAAACTGGCAGTTTTCAGAGGGGAGGTGGGTGGGAAGCTGAGCAAAATAGAATAAAGGGGACTAAGAGATATACACTTCCAGTCAAAAATAGATAAGTAACAGAGATAAAAAATATAGCACTGGGAAAATAGTCAATAATATTTTAATAATGTTGTATTGTGACAGATGACTACATTTATTGTGGTGAGCACTAAGTAACGTATAGAATCACTGAATTGATATATTCTACATCTGAAACTAATATAACATTGTATGTTAATTATAGTTTGATAAAAATATTCATTATGCATACATGATTTAAAAATATTTTTATAGCTGTAAGATAGCTGTAGATGCAGTGAACTTCCAATAAAAATCACGAAAATGGTTGTAGATGGCACGGTGGGGCTGCAGAGCCTAGTCAGCATGTATCAGAGGAGGTGGTAGAAAACTCATGGAACTGGACTCTGAAGGTGCTAGATCAAGTGAATCAGATCATAAAATTGGATAAGAGAGAGTTTTTTTTTTTTATTTGGGAGCATATTTCTACCTCACAGAACTTAATCCTTTAACAAGGATTCTAGGAGACAATGTTAATACACAGCTGGGTAATTCCTGGATGCCTAGAAATAGCAACAGCACCCACCAAGTGAAGTAGACATGCCAGAATTGCTATAGCAGGAAGTGGAGGAAGGGGTCAAAAATTCACAGAAGTAGACACTCAAAGTGGATGTAGTACAAAGACCCAAAATCCTATCAGCTGACTATTCTACAGGAGGGCATGGAGAACACTCCATTTATTAGAACAATAAATAATGTGCTAATGAGCCAGACACCAGCATCAAGGAGAAACTCTTTCTCTTTAAGCTTGAAAATGCCACGGCAGACCTGGGCTCACTGGTAACAGTGGGGATGATCCGAAAATAGCAGAGGCTGGGAGGTGTGGCTTAACCATCAAAATGGAGGTGGGCACCAGTTATCGCAAACAATGGTAGGTTTACAGTGGCAGTCAGGAGCAGAAATGGAGATATTTAACAGAATACAATCTCCTTAGGTGCCCAAGAGATGGGCACTATTCTGAACCAAATACATTGGGTTAATGAGAAGCTGGGTGACTAGAAGATAGGATCCTACAGCATCTCAGCTCTCAGTAGTCATTTTTCTAGTCTTGACTCAAAGGATGTAAAAGCCATTTTCCAGTGGGGGAAGGGGAAAATCCAAACATATAGAGGAATATTGGGCACAGGGACTGAGTTGACCTGAAGTGTTAAGTGGCTTTCCTTTTGGGATGAGGGCATATAAAAGTGAATAAAAGGAGTCCTGACCCAGGTCCAGCTCACAGAGTGTCCACTGAGTCTATGGATTCAGTCAGTGGTCATTTTGCTCAGTCCTGAATTTAAAATGGAAACAGTATACTTGGTAGTTGGCATAACCTTCACATTTATTTTTTGATTTGTAGAAGGCCAAGTTGAAACCTCTGAATGTTCTCTCCTTTCTCCCACCAAAATAGCAAGTTATAAAAAATATTGTGTCTTAGAGTTGAGGGTGGATGCCAGATATGAGTGCTACCCTTAAAGTCCTAAAGTGTGCAGAGTTGCTGGTCTCTGCCATACACTCATTTTTTTAAAGATTTGTTTATTTATTTTATGGGGGAGGGACAGAGGGAGAGAGAAAAAAAAAATCCCAAGCAGACTCCCTGCTGAGCGTGGTGTCCCACACGGGGCTAATCTTACAACTCTGGGATCATGGCTTGAGCAGAAATCAAGAGTTGGTTACTTAACTGACAGAGCCTGCCAGGCACTCCTACCATACACTCATTTTATTCACTTTTGTGGTCCTTACAAAAACTAGATGGATCCTGGTGGATGATAGTAGTCTACTGCAAACTCAACCAAGGAGTACTTACTTCCAGTCACAGGTGTTGTGACAGATGAGGTATCTTTGTGAGGGCAGATTAACACAACCTTAAGTACATGGTATTTTTTAAAATTATTTCATTTATTTATCTTTTAAAGATTTTATTTATTTATTACCAAGTGCGAGAGAGAGCACAAGCAGGGGGAGTGGCAGAGAGAGAGAGAGAGAGAAAGAGAGAAGCAGTCTCCCCACTGAGCAGGGACCAAACACAGGGCTCCATCCCAGGACCCTGATCATGATCATGAAGCAAAGGCAGCTGCTTAACCAACTGAGCCACCAGGAGTCCCTGTGCATGGTATTTTGTTTTCCTTTTTAAAAATTTTTTACTTTTTTTTAACATATAATGTATTATTTGTGCATGGTATTTTAAATTCACATGATAACACCTATCAGTAAGCATTCCCAATATAAGAAATGCTAATGGACAACAGAAGAATGGTGTAAACAATGGACCTAGTTAGCCTCTGCCATTGGTCACCTCAGTGCTAGCACAATGGGTTCAAGAATGAAGTAGTTTGTGGTGGCAGGAATGGAGGCTGTGCATGGGTCCAACACCAAGTGCTCCTACTCATCCAGGCTGGGCAAACACTACTGCTGCTACCAGATGTTCAATTCCAGCAAGAGAGAGCTCTCCTGAACCCCCTAATTCATGGAGAGCATATCATGGAGAACTAGCAGCCACCTGGGACAAACTGGTTGAAGTGGATCTGTTGTGGCTTGAATTGTGGTTCCCAAATATATATGTTGAGGTTCTAACATGTGGTATCTGTAGACATGTCCTTCTTTGGAAATATATTCCTTGAGGGTGTAATTAAGATGTAAGTTAAGATGAGGTGGAGTAGAGTGGGTCCTTGACCCAGTATGACTGGTATCCTTATAAGAAGAGACAAAGAGGCACAGAGGCAGACACAGAGAGGAGAACACATATGAAGACATAGACACACAGGGGTAAACTAGCCATGTGATGGCAGAGGCAGAGATTAGGAAATATGTAGTTGTAAGCTAAAGAATGTGAAGGACTGTCAATAACCACAAGAAGATAGGAGAGAGAGCCATGGCTCTACATACCTTGATTATAGGGTTGTAGCCTGCAGAATTGTGAGAGAATAATTTTCTATTGTTTTGAGCCACCCAGTTCATGATAATTTGTTACTGTAGCCCTAGAAAACTAACACAGGACCACTTTGACCCTTGGCAAGGGCAGCAGTTTATCTCACCTAGGATTGATATATATTATGGGTATAGTTTACCTTTCCTGCCTTTGCAGGACTTTGGCCAGCACAGCTGAAGGCTCACAGAGACTGACCAACACAGAACAAAGAATACTACTAATACTGTCTTGGATGAAGGGCTTGATTTTGTAGCAGTAGACAGTGTCCATGGGATCTGTGAGTCCTATCACAAAATATACTCTCCAGAATATACTGGCCTAGTGGAGAAACGGAATGGCCTTTTGAAGGTACAGCTGAGGCATGAACTTGAAGTTGATACCTACAAATGATGGAATGCCATCTTCCAGAATATATTTCTGTGAGTTGTAGGTCTAGAGTTTCTTTTTCCCAGATGAGGAGTTACCATTACAAAACAAACAGCTGGAGTTCAGTTCAACTTTAAACTATGGCTACTGCCCAGCTCCTGAAGACTTCTTGTGTCAAGAGAAGAACAGACAAGAAAAAAGAAAAATCAACTTTAATCATATTCAGGAGGAGGTAGGCCTGCTGTTATATAGGCAAGAAAGAACAAGTTTGCACTTAGGCAAACCACTTTATCATCTTTTGCAACTCCCTTACCCAGTTTTGACAGTAAATGGACAGTAGATGGACAAGTACAGGAGCCTTGTCCTAAGAAGGCCTTGATGATCAGAGTCTCAGATATTTATGTATAAGGGGCTGAGTGATGCTTTTTCTGTCTGAGTGATGTTTTCTGTCTGAGTGATGCTTTCTAGACTAGCAGAGGTGCTAGCAGAAGGGAGGGGAATCTAGAAAAATGTGGTGGGGAAAGGGAATTATCAGTTACAGCTTCAAGTAACTTCAGTGGTTGAGTAATTAGCACAGTCTATAGTCAATTTCATCAGTCTTCCTTTTGTGAATTCCCTCAGAAAAGAGGACAAGCAGAATCCTGAAAGGGCTCAGCTGTAATGGATGTTGTAGCATACTATCTAGAACCATGAAGGCACTCATTCTCCACGCTGCTGGAGTATAGGCCACTGACAGGTTGTAATTGGCTCTTTCTGTAAGAATTGCTTTTGCTGAAGGGAGCTGCCTTACCCAATGTTATATTCCCTTTGCATAAGTAGTCTACACACATTTTGTAGATGTGGGCATTAAAAGGCCTGGTTTCTTTACTTCAATTTGGGACATGTCTGAAGGATATCCCCAGCTCCAGGGCTCCCCATGATATCCACTGAGGCCTCTAACAAGCTGAACCACTTCCTCTGTCTTGCCTTGCTCTTTCTCAGGTATAGACTACAAGGCATAAGCTCCTGCACATGAATTCCCATCTCAGAGTCTATTTCCCAAGAAAACCCAGGAAGGCGAAGACAAGATTTACAATGAAGGAGAGATATTCCATGCTCAGAGATTGGGAGAACAAATATTGTTAAAATGTCCATACTACCCAAAGCAATCTATAGATTTAATGCAATCCCTATCAAAATACCAATAGCATTTTCACAGAACTAGAAAACATAATCCTAAAATTTGTATGGAACCACAGAAGACCCTGAATAGCCAAAATAATCTTAGAACAAAACTGGAGGTATCACAATCTCAGATTTCAAGATATATTACAAAGTTGTAGTAATCAAAACAGTATGGTACTGGCACAAAAACAGACACATAGAACAACAGAGCAGAATAGAGAGTCTAGAAATAAACCCATGATTACATGGTCAATCTATGACAATGGAGGCAAGAATAAACACCAAGAAAAAGACAGTCTCTTCAATAAATGGTGCTGGGAAAACTGGACAGCTACACGTAAAAGAATGAAACTGGACCGCTTTCTTACACCACACACAAAAATTAATTCAAATTGGATTAAGGACCTCAACATGAGACCTAAAACCACAAAAATTCTAGAAGAGAGCACAGGCAGTAATATCTCTGACAGTTGCCATAACAACATTCTTCTAGACATATATTTAGAGGCAAGGGAAACAAAAGAAAAAACAAAGAAACAAACAAAACCTATTGGAACTACATCAAAATAAAAAGCTTCTGAACAGCAAAGGAAGCAATCAGCAAAACAAAAAGACAACCTACTGAATGGGAGAAGATACTTGCAAGTGATATATCCATTAAGGGGTTATTATCCAAAATATATAACGAACTGATACAACTCAACATCAAAAGAACCCAAACAATCCACTTAAATATGGACAGAAGACATGAACAGAAATTTCTCCAAAGAAGACATATAGATCTCATAATAGACACATAAACATAAAACATAAAAAGATGTTCAACATTACTAATCATCAGGAAAATGAAAATCAAAACCATAGTGAGGTATCATCCACACCTGTAAGAATGGCTAAAGTAAAAAACACAAAAAACAAGTGTTGGTGAGTATATGGAGAAAAAAGAACCCTGGTGACTGTTGGTTGGAACGCAAATGGGTACAGTCCCTGTGGAGGACAGTATGGGGGTTCCAAAAAAGTTAAAAATAAAATTACCATATGATCCAGTAATTCCACTAGTGGGTATTAAGAATATGAAAATACTAATTTAAAAAGATATATACACCCCTATGTTTATTGTAGCATTATTTTCAATAGCCAAATTATAAAGGAACCCAAATATCCATTGATCGATGGATACAGATTATGCATGTATATATATATGTGTGTGTGTATATATATACATATATATACATATGTGTGTATATATATATATACATACATATATTGAGTTGTATATATTTACACACACACACACACACACACCAGAATATTACTCTGCCATAAAAAGAATGAAATCTTGCCATTTGTAACAACATGGATGAAGGCAAAGGGTATATTGCTAAGGGAAATCAGTCATTCAGGGAAAGACAAATACCATGTGATCTCACTTATGTGTGGAATTTAAAAAACAAAACAGACAGACAAAGAAAAAAGAGAAACAAAAAAAGGGACTTTTAATATAGAGAACAAACTGTGGTTAACAGAGGGGGAATGGTTGGATGCATAGGTGAAATAGGTAATGGGGATTAAAGAGTACTCTTATTTTGGTGAGCACTGAGTAATGTACAGAATTGTTGAATGATTATATTGTACACTTGAAACTAATATGACACTGTACATTAATTATATTGGAATTAAAAAGTAAAAAAAGAAGAAAATATGGGACAATACATATGAATAAAAAGATCTACTGTGGAACTTGAGAAACTGATACTAAAATTTATATTAATGTGCAAAATCCAAGAATAATCAAGAAATTCTTAAACATAAACAAAGTTGGGAAATGGGTGGTGGTGTTGAGGGGGACTGCACTATCAGATATCAAAGCTTACTATAAAAATGTAGGAAATAGGGGCACCTGGGTGGCTCAGTGGGTTAAAGCCTCTGCCTTCGGCTCAGGTCATGATCCCAGGGTCCTGGGATCGAGCCCCACATCGGGCTCTCTGCGAAGCAGCGAGCCTGCTTCCCTTTCTCTTTCTCTGCCTGCCTCTCTGCCTACTTGTGATCTCTGTCAAATAAATAAATAAAATATTTTTAAAAATGTAGAAAATCAAACAGCTAATTTTGCTACAAATAAAATCCAAGTGGTTTAATGATTTAAATGTAGAAGACAAAGCTATAAAACTTTCAGATGACAACATGGAGAATATCTTTATGAATCAGGGTAGGGAAGAATTTCCTAAATAAGATACAGAGAAGCATAAACCACAGGGAAAAGATTAATAAGTTTGACTATATTAAAAATAAGAACTTCTGGTCCATAAAAGTCACATAAACAAAATGAAAAAATAATTCACAAACTAGAAAAATATAGTTGAATTCATACAAACTCAAAAGATTAGTATCCAGGATATGCATATATGTATATATACATATATATATGTAATGTATAAATATATAATATTATATATAATATATAGATATATCTCTCTATATAATATATATCATTATATTTGTATAAATATATCTGTCCATAACTATATCTCTATATATATTATATAATATATATTTATAAATTCATATATAAACTCTACATATACATAGATGTGTATGTATATATAAACTACATATGCATATACGTATATATGTGTACATATATAAAAGTTCTACATATATACATATATATGTATGTGTAGACTCTATATATTGCATAACATATATTTTTACATTTAGATATATATACTCTACATATTTATGTATACATCCTCATTAAAATATCATCTTAAAAATATTTGTAATATATTATTTAACTATTAAGCAAAATGTGGCTCCATTTCAACAAGATTTTAAGAACCATTCTTAAAAAATTAAAATTAATCAAAACTAATTTAAAGTTTTAAAGTCCTTAAAATTAATTGAAAATTAAAATTCTTTCACTGTGCTTAAGGATCACACACACACATACGTCTGTACATGTAATGTGTGTATAATAGCTGTGAAAATCTATTTTATGTGTTTATACATACACTATAAATATTGCAATATGTTTTTAAAATTCAGTCCACAAAAAATTCCTGGTTCAGTGGATTTCATGTATGGTATAAATGACCCAGGAAACAGCAACTAGATAGGAACTATTTGGCCATACCCCTCTCACTTCCCATGTCATGTATGTCCTGCCCCTCCTCTCGCACTCAGTACTGGAAAGTTGTCACTAATATTTAGCATCTTTTCTAGCAAGGTATCAACTCTCTATTCCAATTCTTTTCTACAGAGTGTTCTAGGCAGCCACTATCAATGAATTCTTCAGAATTGGCAAGATGAATGAAACTAGATTGTCATCTCTACTCTAGAGCAAGCAACATGAAAAAACAGACATTTTTTATTTTGTCTTTTAGAAAAAAATAATAGAGAAAAAGCATTTTTCTCTCATCCTTGTGCACCCCTATTTTCAATCTTAAGTACCAAACCAGGAATTGGAAGGACTCTGGATGAACACTGGCATACACTGGCATCTTCGAATGCTAGAAGGTTTTGTTTTTATAAAAGCTAGTCTTATTTTAGTCCTAGTCACTTTAGTCACTGTAACCAAAATTATGTAAACTTTCTAAATAGACTAAATATTCTAAAAATACAGTGAAACACCAGCCTCCACACCAACCAAGTCACAATAAGGGTGTCTGACCTAAACCCACAAAATGAGGATGATGGGAAGGTCATTTATCAAACTGCAGTGACCATCACATGTTTCCACCACTATGTTAAAAACAAAGACAACCAAATGGCTATTACTCAAAATTATCCCATTATCTTTGGAAAGCATTTCATCCCTGCATACCCTCAAGGGTTATCATATTAGACCTACAACTTAAGTTCCATAGTTAAATCAACATGTCTTTTGAACATCTCCACATACTTTGAAAAAATGGTGGAATTATTTCTAACTTTATTACTATGTTTTCAGAATCTCCCTTGAAGAAAATGAGTGTGTTCCGTGGAAAAAGAATTTGTCCAATATATTTGTTACCACTTATAGTGCAGTCTTGTGTATTCTGAACCCTTAATGAACTGATTTGACCATTAGGAGGAGTTGTGAAGATAAATATGTCAAACATGATGATGCAGACCCAGGTTGTCCACATTTGCTTCCCATCTGCAAATAGAGGTTTCCGAAGGCTTCTTTCTCTAAGCATTAATGCCATACCCATGAGTTTATAAACATATCCACTCAGCTGCCACATTCTGGGTGCTGTCTTTATTTCTCCTATCCTCCTATACTCTTGGCTACTGGAGGCCCCATGACTGATGCCTTGAAATTACTGAAGCATATTCAGTAAAATAAATAAAAATGTTTTGTTTTTTGTTGTCACTTGCTATTGGAAAAAGCAGCAATGCCAAGCTGCTGCCTTATACCTGCTATACTGTATTTAACTGATAATATTCCAGTTTAGATGATATAATGTATGTTATCTGCAATCTACAATATGAAGAAGTCGGTTAATATCTGAGCTTCCCTAATCCTGAATTCACATTTTGTGGTGGGTTAGTTAGACTTTGAGAGACGCTATCAGGCATCCACTCTCTGGAATAGAATATATAAAATACTTTAAATTGTAGTCTAAATCTCCATTATTGCATTTGCTGATTAGAAATGAGTTTCTATTGGTGAAATGAGTGATGGAAATTAGTGTGGGCCCCTTTGCCCTTTCACAAAGAGAGTATAAGAATCTGGTGAGCCTGATAAACCAACACTTCTGTAGCAAACAAAGCTTTAGGGCTATAACTACATTTCCCACCACAGTCTCACCCTCCCACCACAATAACTTAAGGAGGATTTTGTCCTCTTTACAATTGAAAAAGAAGCGATCTTGTTGCCAAAGTTTTTTCTGCATCTCCCTTGAAAAAACCTGTAAAGCAAGGTGCTCTCAGAGTGTGGTAAGTACAGAGAGTAGAAATTTTAGGCTGCTTAGAAGAACAGCTAAACTGTTTTGGTGGCTTAATAAATGCATACGAGGAAAATTGAGTTCAAGATGTTTTCCTTGTAACAGATCACTATGAAGTTTGGAGGAAGGGGTCATAGTTCACTCCCATTTGTAGCTGTTAAAGGCTACTCATAGTTATCAAAGAATCAGAAATTGTCTTGTGACAGTTCTCAACAGCTCTTATATGACTATAAAAATAAAAAATGAATCATATATATTGATGCCATGGATGTGGTGGAAATATCTTTATTTACTATCTTTTTGGAAATCAACTAAAAATATTTATTAAAATAAAAAAAAATTGCATACACTTCAGTCCAATAGTCTAACTTTTGGGACCCTACCTGATGGGTCTTACTATCAGAATATATAAAGGAAGAAAATTATTGTGGCATTGTTTAAAGTGGCAAAAAATAAAATGTAAGCCAGATGAATGCCAACTAAATGGAAAACACTTAAATAAATTATGCATGGAATATTATGCAACATTAGCAACTCTTATTAAGGAATAATTAAGCTATGTGATCTGACATAGGACTTGGGCATATTCCAAAATGTGCTGAATGGATTTTTCAAATTTTTTAAGGGAGGCTTGGATGGCTGTGTATTTCTCCCTTAGGACTACCTTTGTTGTATCCTATAGGCTTTGGACTGAAGTGTCTTCATTCTCATTGGTTTCCATGAATTGTTTAAGTTCTTCTTTGATTTCCTGGTTGATCCAAACATTCTTAAGCAAGGTGGTCTTTAGATTCCAGGTGTTTTAATTCCTTCCAAACTTTTTCTTGTGGTTGAGTTCCAGTTTCAAAGCACTGTGATCTGAGAATATGCAAGGAATAATCTTAATATTTTGGATCGGTTGAGTCCTGATTTGTGACCCAGTATGTGGTCTATTCTGGAGAAAGTTCCATGTGCACTCGACAAGAATGAATATGTTGTTGTTTTAGGGTGGAATGTTCTGTGTATATCTATGAGGTCCATCTGGTCCAACGTGTCATTCAATGCTCTTGTTTCTTTATTGATTTTCTGCTTGGATGATCTGTCTATTACTGAGAGTGGCATGTTAAGATCCCCTACTATTAATGTGTTTATATTGATATGGAGTCTTTATTTTGATTAACAGTTGGCTTATGCAGTTGGTTGCTCCCATATTGGGGGCATAAATATTTACAGTTGTTAGATCCAGAATACATCATCTATCTTTACACCTTAAAGAACTGGAGAATCAACAACAAATTAAGTCAACCCCACATACAAGAAGGGAAATAATCAAGATTAGAGCAGAGATCAATGAGATAGAAACTAGAGATACAGTAGAACACATCAACGAAACTAGAGCTGGTTTTTTGAAAGAATCAGTAAGATCGATAAACCATTGACCAAACTAATCCAAAAGAAAAGAGAGAAGACCCAAATTAATAAAATTATGAATGAAAGGAGAGAGATCACGACTAACACCAAGGAAATAGAAACAATCATCAGAAATTATTATCAACAGCTATACGCCAATAAGTTAAGCAACCTAGATGAAATACATGCATTCCTGGAAACCTATAAACTTCCAAAACTGAATCAGGAAGAAATTGACAACCTGAACAGATCAATGTCTAGTAATGAGATTGAAGCAGTGATCAAAAACCTCCCAATAAACAAGAGGCCGGGACCTGACGGATTCCATGGGGAATTCTACCAAACTTTCAAAGAAATAAATAATACCTATTCTCTTGAAGCTGTTTCAAAAAACTGAAGGAAAACTTCCAGACTCTTTTTATGAAGCCAGCATTATCCTGATCCCCAAACCAGGCAAAGACCCCACCGAAAAGGAGAATTTCAGACCAATATCCCTGATGAATATGGATGCTAAGATTCTTAACAAGATCCTAGCAAACAGGATCCAACAGTACATTAAAAAGATTATCCACCATGACTAGGTGGGATTTATCCCTGGGTTGCAAGGGTGGGTTCAACATTCACAAATCAATCAATGTAATAGAACAAATCAAAAGAGAAGAGAGAAGAACCACGTGGTCCTCTCAACTGATGCATAAAAAGCATTAGACAATATACAGCATCTGTTCCTGATTAAAATGCTTCAAAGTATAGGGATAGAGGGAATATTCCTCAACTTCATTAAATCTATCTATGAAAAACCCGCAGTGAATATCACCCTCAATGGGGAAAATCTGACAGCCTTCCCGTTGAGATCAGGAACACAACAAGGATGCCCACTCTCACTACTCTTGTTCAACACAGTATTAGAAGTCCTAGCAACAGCAATCATACAACAAAGAGAAATAAAAGGTATCCAAGTTGGCAATGAAGCCAAACTCTCTCTCTTAGCAGATGACATGATACTTTATATGGAAAATCCAAAAGACTCCACCCCCAAGCTACTAGAACTCAAACAGCAATTCAGTAATGTGGCAGCATACAAAATCAATATACAGAAATCAGCTTCTTTCTTATACACTAACAATGAAAATACACAAAGGGAAATTAGAGAATCGATTCCTTTACTATAGCACCAAGAACCATAAGATACCTGGGAATAAACCTACCAAAGAGGTAAAGGATCTGTACTCAAGGAACTACAGAACACTCATGAAAGAAATTGAAGAAGACACAAAAAGATGGAAGACCATTCCATACTCATGGATCGGAAGAATAAACATTGTTAAAATGTCTAAACTGCTATAGCAATCTATACTTTCAATGCCGTCCCAATCAAAATTCCACCAGCATTTTTCAAAGAGTTGGAGCAAACAATGCTAAAATTGGAATCTGAAGAGACCCCGAATTGCTAAGGAATGTTGAAAAAGAAAAACAAAACTTGAGGCATCATGTTGCCTGATTTCAAGCTTTACTACAAAGCCCTGATCATCAAGACAGCATGGTACTCACACAAAAACAGACACATAGACCAGTGGAATAGAGTAGAGAGTCCAAATATGGAACCTCTATGCTATGGTCAACTACTCTTTGACAAAGAAGGAAAAAAAAATATACAGTAGAAAAAAGTCTCTTCAATAAATGGTGCTGGGAAAATTGGACACTTTTGTGTAGAAGAATGAAACTCTAAAAGACCTTGATGTGAGGCAGGAATCCATCAGAATCCTAGAGGAGAACATAGGCAGTAACTTCTTCGACATCGGCCACAGCAATTTCTTTCAAGATATGTCTCCAAAGGCAAAGGAAACAAAAGCAAAAATGAACTTTTGGGACTTCATCAAGATCAAAAGCTTCTGCACAGCAAAGGAAACAGTCAACAAAACAAAGAGGCAACCCACTCAGTGGGAGAAGATATTCAGAAATGACAGTACAGACAAAGGGCTGATATCCAAGATCTATAAGGAAGTCCTCAAACAACACACACAAAACAGATAACCATGTCAAAAAATGGGCAGAAGACATGAAAAGACACTTCCCCAATGAAGACATACAAGTGTCTATCAGACACATGAAAAAAATGTTCATCATCACTAGGCATCAGGCAGATTCAAATCAAAACCACATTGAGATATCACCTTACACCAGTTAGAATGGCCAAAATCAATAAGACAGTAAACAACATGTGTTGGAGAGGATGTGGAGAAAGGGAAACCCTCTTACACTGTTGGTGAAAATGCAGTTTGGTGCAGCCACTTTGGAAAACAAGGTGGAGATTCCTTAAGAAATTAAAAATAGAGCTTCCCTATGACTCTGCAATTGCACTACTGGGTATTTACCCCAAAGATACAGATGTAGTGAAAAGAAGGGCTGTTGTACCCCAATGTTCATAGCAGCAATGGCCATGGTCGCCAAACTGTGAAAAGAACCAAGATGCCCTTCAACAGACGAATGGATAAAGAAGATGTGGTCCACATATACTATGGAGTGTTATGCCTCCATCAGAAAGGATGAATACTCAACTTTTGTATCAACATGTATGGGACTGGAAGAGATTATGCTGAGTGAAATAAGTCAAGCAGAGAGAGTCAATTATCATATGGTTTCGCTCATTTGTGGAGCATAAGGAATAACACGGAGGACATGGAGAGATGGAGAGAAGGGAGTTGGGGAAATTGGGAGGGGGAGATGAACCATGAGAGACTGTGGACTCTGAAGAACTAACTGAGGGTTTTGGAGGTGAGAGGGGTGGGAGGCTGGGTGAGCCTGGTGGTGGGTATTGTGGAGGGCACGTATTGCATGGAGCACTGGGTGTGGTGCATAAACAATGAATTCTGGAACACTGAAAAGAAATTTTAAAAAAATTAAACAAACAAACAAACAAAATGTGCTGAATGAGCAAAATGACCTGTAAGGAAGAATATTTAATATTCCACTTTTGTAAAGTAAACATTGACAAAAAGGTGTATGGAAAGTGCAGGTACATTAAACTACAAAAGGATCCAGAAAATGCATGTGGAAAGGGCATTGAGAACAAAGGATAGAGTGGGGAAGTGAGGCAAGCAGAAAATCTAAGTCAAGAAAAGTCTACTAATGAAGAATCCATAATAAGATATGATGTGTATGAAATTATATGTGTATATGTATGCCTATAAAAATTAGAACAAGATGGGTCTCTATCTACTGACTAATGAGGATGTCCATTATGTATTAAACAGAAAAAAGAAAGAATTAAGTAATGGGTACCTTCTGATTCTGTTTCAGCATAAAGGAAGTAAACCATACTTCTATACAGATATGTCTCTGGCTATATATGTTTGCTAAAAAAAAAAATAAGGGTGTGGAAAGTTGTGCAATATGGTCTTCAGGAGCTGACCTGGGCTCCTGGGCTGGGTTAAAAGGATTTGGCTGCTAGGATGGGTGATTGTAGATTTGCCCACTTTTGAACTGCATTATGTTGTTTCACTTACTACTACACAAAAGTATTACTTTTGCAATTTGAAAAGAAAACATGCAAATTATAGATTCTGGATATTTGAACAATTTTCTAACTAATTTTTGGAGAAAATAGTTCTTAAATATTTTTGAATAAATTTTTACTTAAATAATTTATTTTAAACCATTAAACCTTCATTAAATTTACCAGTGTACTGAATCCTTATTGGAAACCCTTACATTCCTTATCTTGGTCAAAGAGTTAAAGACAAGGGTAGATGGAGAGGAGAAGGGAGTTGAGGGAAATTGGAAGGGGAGGTGAACCATGAGAGACTATGGACTCTGAAAAACAACCTGAGGGTTTTGAAGGGGCGGGGGGGTGGGAGGTTGGGAGAACCAGGTGGTGGGTATTAGGGAGGGCACAGATTGCATGGAGCACTGGGTGTGGTGAAAAAACAATGAATACTGTTACGCTGAAAAGAAATAAAAAATTTAAAAAAAAAGAAAATTTATCTCATTAAAGGTTTTGACGATAAAATCACATTGATAAAATGAGGATTACAGAACAACGTAATATTAGATCAGAAGGATTATTATGAAACGGCATAGTTTTGGAAAGTTTCTTGATATATTTTAAGGCACATCACCTGAACATTCATAATTGATTTATTTTTCATTTGAACATTACACATCCCTTCAAAAGTGATGATTTTGGCATGACTTTACTGAGTGAGTATCAAGGTCTTACTGAGTGAGTATCAAGGTCTTACTGAGTGAGTATCAAAGTGTTTTATTTGATCTAAACAGATAAAAGCTGATAGTACTGATGCTGACCTGGAAGTTAGGGCTGCTCTTCCCTTTCTTGCATATAACAGACCAAAACTAGGCCCAGAAGCATTTCTTGAATTTTATCACCCTTTATATGGACTGCAAAAACAGAAAGTTTTGATGTTCAGAAATAAGGGGAAATGCACAGATACAAGTAAAATATCATATGACATTTTATATCAGAATTGTTAATATGGTCAAATTGTTTGTATCTGTAGTGTTCTCTGTCCACAATTCTTAATTTTGTCATCTTGTTGCAATGGTTCTGGTCTCCATTTCTACTTAAAAATAGTTGTCAAGGGATGCCTGGGTGGCTCAGTTGGTTAAGCCGCTGCCTTCAGCTCAGGTCATGATTCCAGCATCCTGGGATCGAGTCCCACATCGGGCTCCTTGCTCCGCAGGGAGCCTGCTTCTCCCTCTGCCTCTGCTTGTGCTTGTGCGCGCTCTCTCTCTCTCCTGGAATTGAGCCCTGTGTCAGACTCCCTGCTCACTGGGGAAGCTGCTTCTCCTTCTGCCTCTGCCTGTTAAAAAAAGAAAAAAAAAATAGTTGTCAAAAAATAATGTGAAAAATTACTTTCCAATAAATTATGATTTACTGATAAAAAAAATAAAGTGAATTTAAATATCATAATGAAATTCTTAAGCAAGGACTTAAAGCTCTCAAAGTAAATCAGGTTCATTGTCATTTAATCTAGTTCACTGACATTTTTGCATAGGAGTAACAGTTCTGGCTTTTGAGAGTTATCAAAAATAGCATTTTATGGGGTTGTTACTATATGGCAGGCACTATGCTTTTTTTTTTTTTTTTAGCTGTAATTCACATACTGTAAAATTTACCCGCTAGTCCCCAAGAAACAGATGCCAAGATGGGAATAAGCATGCATTATATTGACAAATTTTAGCTCTTGTAATAGAAGTTTCATTGTTTCCCACTCTTTTACATAGAGTTACATGAACAACCCTATTCAGCAGGTGGGATCTATAGAGCAGATTTATGTTAAACAGCATGCCCATGGAAACTCAGAGTTGGTTTGATCTTTCAAATGCTGCCTGTAACCACATGGGACCTATTGTCTCCAGGATACTGAGTCTTCCTTCAGTGATGGTTGGTCGTGCATGTGGTTACTCATAGGCTATGAGGCATGAAATATATTTCCTGGTTATTTCCTCAGTTTAAGGTGATCAATATCACCAAACCTTTTGAAGACTTTTGCAGGCTTATCTTTGGGTAGTTGGATGACAGAGAATGTAAAGAAATAGAAAATAGAGATGAAAAGTCATGCACACCCTATTTAGTAAACATGTAAGTTTAATCTGAGTTTGATGGAGGTTGAGGGAAAAAATTTATTGAAAAATAACATCAATAGTAAGCTGAGTGAGACTACTATAAAAGAGTTAAGTAAATCGAATTTTCTCTAGTTTGCTTCCTATGTAGTGATGACATGTTAGCAAACACCCATTTTTGTGGTTTAGGAGTATAGCATAAAATGCAGAAGAAACAAAGATGTATGAATGATGTTCAATCCACTGCTCTTTATGACTCTGATTTCTGTTAAATTAGTAGAACAATTCTACTGAAAACTAGTATCATTAATCATGATGTGACTTCTAAGAAATTCATTTGGTGGAAAGTGGGAGGAAAAGGAAGTTAAAACCTCTATGAGGGTTTTCTTTGATGTCTTTTTTTTTTTTTTTTGTCTTTTGTTTTTGGCAGGGGTTAGAGAGCAGTTAGGGAAAATAGGTGGTAGAGAAATGGAACTGTGTGATTTAGGAATAAATAACTGAGTGTCCCCAGTGAGACCCAGAGGTCGGGGTTGGAGGGTGGGTATGAAGGGATGTGAACAGAAAGCGAGTCCATTTTTACTTTTCTTATTTTTGCTCTTTCATCTAGGGTTACATTTTAGGCTGTATTTATCTCTCTAGAAGATTATCAGTAGAATACAGAAACAAAGAATACAGAAACTAGGTTTTATTTCAGCCCTCTTGTGTGTGTGTGTTTGTGTAAACTGGCAAACTATAAGCTCTAATGAGCTTAGAAATGGCATACCAGCTTCTATCTCATGATAGCATCAATGTTTATCTATCTCTCCCACAACTAAAATCAGATGTCTGACCACAAGCAAGGAGTGAGGCTTTGCTTACCTTAATAATGACTGCTTGTAACCCCACTATTTGGCCACTTAAGTGTTACTGGCCCTCTGAATCAAACTGGCAGGGAGAAAGGAAAGTGTCAGTGTCAAAATCCACTTCAGGCATTAAAGCTGACTCCACAATTTACAAAAACATTTATATAAACAAATTCCAACCTCAAATATTTTTCTCCTACTTCAAGTCCATCAGATTGCAAGTTAATTACTAATTATAGTTGACTGCATAACTCAATAGACCAAACATGTGTAATCATTTGCTTAAAGGGCAAATGATTTGGGAAATTTCACCTAGATGTTTTTATTCATGTCGTGCAAAATTATGTATATTACCATTATTCAACATATAATCATAGCCATTTTCGAAATAGTTTGAAATGTCAAATTGAATCTAAATTCTCTGAATTTTTAAGTGTTTAATTCTACTGGGAATAACAAAACAGGAAGAAATTATACAGAGCTAATTTTGTAGACCATTGCAAGGAGAATGTAAATTGCAACCATATTTGCAACAGGATCAAAATCAGAAGTTAATTTTATTTCTCAAGTAAACAAAACTCTTTTTATTGAAATGCCAATCTGTTCACAGAATCACAAGCTTATTGTACGCTGGAAAAAGGCTTAAAGAATTAACACAAACAGTTAAAAGTAAATAGTTGACAAAATACAAAATGAATGCATTCTAGATACATGATTCCATTCAATCACACATTTAATTGAAATACTTCGGATTCCCAAACATAAGCTTAATTTTTCCCTCTGAAGTTTGGTTACTTTGATTTAATAAGTACTGCATGCCTCATTCTACCTCTTCACTCTACGCAGATAGATATCATTAGGTAAACTTAGTATTTGTTTTAATTCTGTAACACACTCTATCTTATAATGTATTTTGTCTTTATGCATCAAGCAAGAGAACTATTTGCAGACCTTAATTCTTGGTTAGGTGGATGGAAGCATTTCTCCAGAGTTGTCTGATTTATAGTAACAAGCCTATGATCAATTTGATAAATATTCATGAAGAGACCTCAAGACATTTACCCATGTGGAAGAAAACACAATGCATTATAGGAAGAAGGGGAAGAGAAGAAATAAAATGAAAGTAGCTTAGGGATACCTGGGTGGCACAGTAGGTTAAGCATCTGACTTGGGCTCAGGTCATGATCTTGGGGTTCTGGGATCCTGAGATGTTGCCCTACCTTGGGCTCCCTACTCAGCAGCACTCCCTCTCCTTCTGCTTCTCCCCTCAGTCATGTTCTCTCTCTCCCCCTCTCAAAGAAATAAATAAAATCTAAAAAAAACCCCACAACAATTTAGGGGTGCCTGGGTGGCTCAGTTGGTTAAGTGTCTGCCTTCACCTCAGGTCATGATCCCAGGGTCCTGGGATTGAGCCCTGTGTCAGGGTTCTGATCTCAGCAGGGAGACTGCTTCCCCCTCTCTTTCTGCCCCTTCCCCTGTTTGTGCTCTCTCTCTCTATGTCAAATATAAAATCTTAAAAAAAAATTAAAAATTAAAAAGAACTGAAACTAACATATAGAAATAATTACTTTATTGAAGCAGTTTGTGTCTCAACCTATTTGAAGGAGGACACAGTTTAGAATGATCATATATGAAGCAGCCTTCTTTCTAAAGTTAGTGGACCCAGCTTAGTTTTCAGCAGGCTCCTAATATTTGTAAAAACAGAGCTTAGTTTTTTTTCTCCCTTTATTACATAGTGGGAGAAAAAAAATTTCTCCCTTTATTACAAGTGTAGACTTGTAAATGGCATGACTTCATTTTCAGTGATTGAGGTCTATCCTTAAATTCATCAGTTCATTATTAATTGTATTTTGTCAAGATAAAGAAAAGCTTAGTATGACTTCAAAAGTAAATGGTTTGTTTTAATGTGAATCACTGAGATTTTAAAATTAAACTAGAACAGAAGCTGCTGTTTTATTAATGAAATGATTAATAGAGAAATAATAGTTTTCACTTTTTTTTTTTTTTTTTTGCATCAAAGCTCTCTTTTGGAATCAAAATCTGATGAAATGTCCAGACTTTCCCAGGAAAAAAAATATATATATATTCAAACTGTAAATGAATACAATTTCTCTGCAAGCTTGTCCTTTGACAGGAAAGTTTAAAAACCTTTGAAGTAAAAGCTGGGGCCAAGTTTGTACATGTATGTGCTAAGGATCATCTCATAATTATGTTTAATATTACAACACTGAGCCACAATCTGGCTCAGATTCCTAGCAGCCATAGGAGTTATGGAGACTCTCATTAGAAAAAAGAAACATAGGTCTTAAGGAAAATAAAGCTTTGCCTAGCAATGAATTATAAATAATTTTTCCTGGAATTATTTTGTAAACTTTACTTTAGCAACTGTGCATAATCTCAAATGCAATAATAAATTTCATGTAATTTCTTATTTCAGCCACTTAGGCAAATAAGAGGACATAAGATTACACATAAGATTACATGTAGTCTGTTGGTTGTCTGAATCATAGGAGAATATGCATTCAATTCACCTGGTAGTTGATCAATTCTATCCTTAGACTATGTTCATTAACATTTTACCACTCATTTAAAGTTGGACTTTTAATAGGTACAGTTCAGGTAGCAGCCCTCTAGAAATCTCTGATACATTCAGCCTTATGAAAGACAGGAAAAGAAGAAATAACACATGTATAAGAAGAGTCCCCAAAGAAGAAAACCAAAACAATAAATAAAACAATAAAATAAGAGAGATATTTTAAAAATCTATAATGAAAAAAACTTTCCTAAAATTAAGAATGTATATAGAAAGTGCACACTGTGTACCTGGGAAAAGAGAATGAGAACAGTGAAGAAAGTCTAATGAAATTATTGAAATTATTGGTCATTAAAGAAAGTGACATCTGCGGGAAAAAGTCTAAGTCATTTATAATTGAAAGAAAATAAAATTGTGAAGAATTTTCAGTAGAAACTCTGTATGCTTTCTAGGGTAAACCAAAAAATAAAATCCAAGCCAAGTGTTCTATGTTCAGATAAGCTGCTTTTCAAGTATAAAGTCAAATTCTTTTTAACATCCCATGAGTTACTCCTGGGGTATCTATTAGACAATAACCTTCAGACAATTAAAATGACTGGGAATATGTCAATGTAAGGATGATTGGAAAGCATTAGCATATAGTTAATTATAACACTATGGATAAATGATGGTAATATGGGAACAAATATAATATGTAATAGTTATATGTAGCAATCCTAAAGCTGACATCTCCCCTAAGGGTACAGAGTGAATAAGATGAAAGGACAGGGTTAGAAGGTAGACTTCTTTGAATATATCTTGTTCTACAGAATTGACTTTGAAACCATATAACTATTTTATATAATAAAAAATTAAACCCCTAAAAACTGAATTCAAATGAGACAAGTGAATCTAAATATGTAACTAATGCTTTCATAACCACCCAGAAACTAATCCAAATAACTTTTAAAAAGGAGCTTTTGATTGCACATCCCTAATAATATATGCCTTAAGGGCAAAAAAAAAAAAAAAGACTAGAAAAAAATCATGAAGTTTTCAGTAATCATAGCATAGGTGGTAGCAATGGTTTTATACTTCAAGAAATGTTGTATTCATGAAGTATAATTCTGCAATATTATAATATCCAGTGTCCTTCACAAGCAAGATTCTTGGCAAGGGAGAAAGGAAAAACTGATGTTAGAAAGAAGAGATTAAGAGCTTTTAGTCCTGAATTTGAAGTACCAATATAAACTCACATTTTCTGCTTGAAAGACACTATTTCTAATTTTTTCTTTCTTTTTTTTAATAAAAAAATTATATTCTTTTTTTTTTCAGCGTAACAGTATTCATTGTTTTAGCACCACACCCAGGGCTCCATGCAATCCCTGCCCTCCCTAATACCCACCACCAGGCTCACCCAACCTCCCACCCTCCACCCCTTCAAAACCCTCAGGTTGTTTTTCAGAGTCCATAGTCTTGCATGGTTCACCTCCCCTTCCAATTTCCCTCAACTCCCTTCTCCTCTCCATCTCCCCATGTCCTCCATGTTATTTGTTATGCTTCACAAATAAGTGAAACCATATAATTGACTCTCTCTGCTTGACTTATTTCACTCAGCATATCTCTTCCAGTCCCATCCATGTTGCTACAAAAGTTGGGTATTCATCCTTTCTGATGGAGGCATAATACTCCATAGTGTATATGGACCACATCTTCCTTATCGATTTGTCCATTGAAGGGCATCTTGGTTCTTTCCACAGTTTGGCGACCGTGGCCATTGCTGCTATAAACATTGGGGTACAGATGGCCCTTCTTTTCACTACATCTGTATCTTTGGGGTAAATACCCAGTAGTGCACTTGTAGGGTCATAGGGAAGCTCTATTTTTAATTTCTTGAGGAATCTCCACACTGTTTTCCAAAGTGGCTGCACCAACTTGCATTCCCACCAACAGTGTAAGAGGGTTCCCCTTTCTCCACATCCTCTCCAACACATGTTGTTTCTTGTCTTGCTAATTTTGGCCATTCTAACTGGTCTAAGGTGGTATCTCAATGTGGTTTTAATTTGAATCTCCCTGATGGCTAGTGATGATGAACATTTTTCATGTGTCTGGTAGCCATTTGTATGTCTTCATTGGAGAAGTGTCTGTTCATATCTTCTGCCCATTTTTTGATATGATTATCTGTTTTGTGTGTGTTGAGTTTGAGGAGTTCTTTAATGAAAAGTCCTAGAAACACTGATGCACCCGGAAGCAATAAGTACTTTTAGCACCCAGAATTTGGTGTTGAAATCTAATCTCCCTCTGAAAGGAACAAGAGCTCCTTGGAGAAATGGTTAATTCTAGGTCCAGATCCGGGACAAGAATTATATGAGATTATCTTGGAAACTCTTGTCATATCAAATAATGAGGAGACCATCAAAAATTAGTAATTCTGTGTCAAAGACTTGAAAACCAACTAGCAGAGACTGCCAAAGATGAAGCAATATGAAGATCAATGAAGAAAAAACCTTGAAAAGATTGAAATTCATCAAGTAAGTTTAAATTCATGGGTTCACAATGATACTTAAAAAAAAATTTGGTCAGCCATTGGAAGATGCTAGTGAAGCAGCTCATTATTTTGAAAATCTGTAAACAAAGAACCACTGGGTAATCAAACTGTAGATAACAATAAGATTTTCTTTATTGTGGTATGTCAGCAAATAAATGAAAAAGAAATGATAGAATTGGAGTATCATCTGTTTGTAGCCCCAAATGAACTAATGCATCTAAGCATTAAGCATCAATTATTGCTAATATCAAAAAGAGAAAGATAACTAGATATAAGATGTCTCCTGATAGAGGAAGGAGTTTTTTTAAAAAAATCAAACCTGATCTAAGCTGGTACAGCCACTCAGGAAAACAGTATGGAGGTTGCTCAAAAAGTTGAAAATAGGGGCACCTGGGTGGCTCAGTGGGTTAAGCCTCTGCCTTCAGCTCAGGTCATGATCTCAGGGTCCTGGGATCGATCCCCACATCAGGCTCCCTCCTCAGCGGGGAGTCTGCTTCTCCCTCTCCCTCTGCCTGCTGCTCTGCCTACTTCTCCACTCTCTCACTCTGTCAAATAAATAAATAAAAATATGAAAAAAAAAGAGTTGAAAATAGAGCTACCCTATGACCCAGCAATCACACTACTGGGTATTTATCCTAAAGATACAAATGTAGTGATCTGAAAGGGCACATGCACCCGAATGTTTATAGCAGCAATGTCCACAATAGCCAAACTATGGAAAGAACCCAGATGTCCAACAACAGATGAATGGATAAAGAAGATGTGATATATATATATATATATACACATAACATATATAAATATATATAATATTAAATTTAAATATATTTAATTTTACATATATTTAATTTTAATATTAAATAATATTTAATTTAATTTAATAATATTAAATAATATAATATAATATATAATAAATTTAACATCAATTTAATTTAATATTAATATTTAATATATTATATTAATATATTATATAGTAATATATTTATATATACTTATATATAAATATAATATATTTATATATAATATATTATAATATATTTATATATTATGTAATATGATATATATATAAAAGGGTACTATACAGCCATAAAAAAACCCAAAATCTTGCCATTTCCAATGACGTGGATGGAACTAGAGGGTATTATGCTAAGTGAAATAAGTCAATCAGAGAAAGACAATTATCATATGATCTCTCTAATATGAGGAATTTGAGAGGCACAGCAGGGGGTCATGGGGGGGAGGGAAACAAATGAAATGAAACAAGATGGGAGCTGGGAGCGGGGACTGAGACATCCATAAGAGACTCTTTTTTTTTTTTTTAATTTTTTTTTAATTTTTTATTTATTTTCAGCGTAACAGTATTCATTGTTTTTTCACCACACCCAGTGCTCCATGCAATCTGTGCCCTCCCTAATACCCACCACCTGGTTCCCCCAACCTCCCACCCCACCCCTTCAAAACCCTCAGGTTGTTTTTCAGAGTCCATAGTCTCTCATGGTTCACCTCCCCTTCCAATTTCCCTCAACTCCCTTCTCCTCTCCATCTACCCTTGTCCTCTATATTATTTGTTATGCTCCACCAATAAGTGAAACCATATGATACTTGACTTTCTCTGTTTGACTTATTTCACTCAGCATAATCTCTTCCAGTCTTGTCCATGTTGCTACAAAAGTTGGGTATTCGTCCTTTCTGATGGAGGCATAATACTCCATAGTGTATATGGACCACATCTTCCTTATCCATTCATCCGTTGAAGGGCATCTTGGTTCTTTCCACAGTTTGGCATAAGAGACTCTTAATCTCAGGAAACAAACTGAGGCTTCCTGGGGGGAGGGGAGTAGGCATAGGGTCGTTGGAGTATGGACATTGGGGAGGGTGTATGCTATGGTGAGTGCTGTGAAATGTTTAAGCCTGATGATTCACAGACCTGTACCCCTGGGGCTAATAATACATGTTTTTTTTTTTAAAGATTTTATTTATTTATTGGACAGAGAGAGATCAGAAGTAGGCAGAGAGGCAGGCAGAGAGAGAGGGGGAAGCAGGCTCCCCACTGAGCAGAGAGCCTGATGTGGGGCTCGTTCCCAGGATCCTGGGATCATGACCTGAGCCGAAGGCAGAGGCTTTAACCCACTGAGCCACTCAGGTGCCCCAATAAAATTATATGTTAATAAAAAAAAAATTAAACCTGAATCTGGTCAGTCCTCCACATCCAATTACTAAATTGCTGACAAGTCAGAGGAAAAAGTAATATGTTAAACTGTCCTATAGAGATGTAATCAGGACAAACAATCCTACAGGAGAAACAATTGAGTTTCTTCAGCATATAAATTAAAAAGAGGGAAAGAAAGATTGAGGGAAAACCAATAGGTGAAAAGAGACTTAAAAAGAATATATTAACTAGTCATTACATGTAGGCCTTGTTTGGATCCTAATTCAAACTAGAAAACTTGGTGATATTAAAGATATTGTTGGAAATGTAAACACTGACCAAATATTTGACAATATTTAGAATTATTCATTTTTAAAGATAGTATCATAGTACTGTGGTTATGTAGAAAGAAAAGAGTCTTCTTCTTTTAGAGTTTCATGGTGAAATGTTTGTTTATAAAATGAAATTTGCTACAGAATCATCTGGGAAGGTGAATGTGTGGGTAATGGTATATATGAAATCATTTTGTTGAAGTTGTGCAATGGCACATACGGAATTTGTTACAGTATTCTGTTTTATTTAAAAAAATAAGATATTTAAAATAAAAACGTACATTTGGTAGTTTTGCCTGCATGGCTTTACTATGCTCTGAGGACCCTTGAGAAACTTGAAATTTTCTGCATTAGGAGATAAAAGATTTTCTGCCTTAGGAACTCTGTGTTTGTGAAAAGCAGTCCAGCGAGAGTTAAAGAGAGCTAGCAGCTGATACATCTGGGGACCATTAGCTATATTAAGGACAAGCCAACATGAAAAGGTAACCGGAAGAAGCAGCTGAGTCCTCTCTGGTCAAGCCTTGAGGTCATCTGAATTAAGGGATTGCGGTTCCCAGTCTAGCAAGGGACATGTATCATTTCAGCGCTCTGTTTTAAGTCCCAGCACAAGAGTTCCTTTGGTTTGGAATTGGATCAAAATGGAGTTAAAGACTTCTCTATTTTCAATAAGCAAGTTTAAACACAACACCTTTCAGGAAAGAATAGCCAGGATTTACATTTATAATAACAATAATTCCAGGTCTTTTGGATTTTTCTGTTGCAAAATCTTCCCTTAGCCATAAACATGTTAAACAGTTCTTTTGACTGTCATATCAGCCAAAAGATACCTACAGTATTTATTATGTGGTGGTACTGTAAAAAGCATAAGAATTCCTATAAAGGCATGGTAGAATTACAGGGTTCTTATAGCTTCAGCAAAAGCAGGACTCTTAAAATTGAACTAAAATAGTCTAAAATCTGACTCTGCCATTTCTCAGCTTGTTGGGTTAGAACATGTCTACACTTTAGTTCTCTCACTTGCCAAACAGGACTGTAATGAAGCTTACAGATAATACAGAGTATATATTCAGTATGTTGAAGAACTGCCATTTGCACACTTGTTTTCTTATGAGCAGCAGCTTCTGCTACTTGTCTTTGAGTAAAGGCATGTTTGAATATCAGACATCTTTTGCCTTATGTAAACACCACTACTAGGTGTTCACCTAGCCTACCAGCTCAATCTCTTTTGAAGAAAAACCTTAAACAGGTCAATAGTTAGTGAAGACTAATTTTTCTTTTATGATAGAAAAATTTTTATTAAAAGTTAAAGGCTGTTTGTATAATAGTGTGTCAGAAAGACTCAAGTACTGGTTTTAATCTAATACTAATTTACCTAAAATTAGAGAGGTGCAAAAGAAAGTGTAGTAGATTATGCTATTAGAGAAAACACAGTTCTGCCTCAGTCCTAATAAACACAGAATACTGAATGTGCTACACTTTAGCCATCTACAGTTTGAGCTAGAAGATGGTCTCTCTTATGGGTCCCTTGTCTTTTACACTTAAAAATAGCACTGAAGGGGCGCCTGGGTGGCTCAGTGGGTGAAAGCCTCTGCCTTCAGCTTAGGTCACAATCCCAGAATTCTGGGATTGAGCCCTGCATTGGGCTCTCTGCTCAGCAGGGAGCATGATTCCCTTCCTCTCTCTCTGCCTGCCTCTCTGCCTACTTGTGATCTCTGTCTGTCAAATGAATAAATAAAATCTTTAAAAAAAAACAGCACTGAATATTTTAAACTTTTAGGCCATTTTGATGTAATACTTATGCACATAACCTCATGTCATGCTAATAACCAGCCATAACTATATTGCAAATTTCATTCTGAATATATGATAAAATGAGCCCATTGCACTTATGGTAAAAGCTAAGGGCAACAAGAGTTTTTCCATCAACTCATCTGGCATTTGATGTAGGACAGAAGTTTCCAAAGCAAGAGAGCCGGTAGTTCAGGTAATAGTAAGAAAGACCGTGAAGACACCATATAACGCTGTGGACCTCCTTTCGTTTCTACTAGTCATATCTTTGACTAGGAGCTGGGACACTGGGAAATATTATACTTTCTAGTGTATTCAACATCTTTATTATAGAATCAATCTAAGTCCATTGCAGAAAAATTAAACCCCTACCATTCATTATTACATATTGATGTATCTCTATGTAGATTTTGTATGAATCTACATTTTGTATGAATATATAAATATATTTTTATAAAAATTTGATCAACCAGGTGTGTTCCATAACTTATTTTTTTCATTTGATATTCTTTTGTAAATATTTTGTATAACATTTAATAAAGATGTATGTTCAGAAGTGTGGTAAAGCAGTATTGCATGATACGGAAGACTTGTACTTAGCCAATTTTCTGTTGCATATATGTTTTTTTTTAAAAGATTTTTATTTATTTATTTGACAGAGAGAAATCACAAGTAGGCAGAGTAGCAGGCAGAGAGAGAGGAGGAAGCAGGCTCCCTGCTGAGCAGAGAGCCCAATGTGGGGCTCGATCCCAGGACCCTGGGATCATGACCTGAGCCGAAGGCAGAGGCTTTAACCCACTGAGCCACCCAGGTGCCCCTGCATATATGTTTTTGTTGTTTTTTTCTCTTATTAATATGTCTTGAATATATATCTTTATTCTAAGGAAATACAATGTACAAAAATTCCCACAAGTAAAATCTAGTGTGTTTTAAATTGCACTTCCTAATATCCCAGCTTGTGTTCCTTACGAAGTAGTAGTACTTTCCATGGTGGACTTTCTTATCTCCATAACAGATCTTCCCATGTTAGCAGCATAGCATATTAAGTGGGTAGGTTGATGGAAATAGGTTTGTTTGTTTTTTGTTTGTTTGTTTGTTTGGTCCATAATTCCTCTTGAA
This sequence comes from Martes martes, assembly GCF_963455335.1. NCBI lineage: Eukaryota > Metazoa > Chordata > Mammalia > Carnivora > Mustelidae > Martes > Martes martes. Next base: position 18,898,987 of record NC_137899.1, on the reverse strand, counting down.
TGGGTTTCCTGTTAAATGAGAAAATATTTCTTCAAATCTATGATGCGGCCACTGGTGACCAAGCCAGGGAACATATAAGGACATTGAGAGGAGATGCATGTGGCCTGGAGCTATGGCTTCACAGGTGCATCTGAAACCATCTGTGATTAAAAACAAGTCTCTTTGACCAGACACTTTAGCAAGATTTTCAGAAGCCAAAAGTTCAACTCAGTTAGAGCTTCATTTTTACAAAGCCAGTGAATCCTTTAGCCATCTTAAATTGTATATATTAAATTTGATTTATCAAACATTGTAATGGCTGCTTTGTACATTGTACATCTTTGGTTCTTATTCATAAGGTTCTAACTTTCTATTTCTACTCCACCAGAGTCAGTCATTTCCCATGAAGAAAACCAGAATAAAATGTCTTGTTTCAATTTCAGAATCAGGTTTCATTTCTGGTTTCAGTGATTATGCATAAGAAATACATTTTGGGTGACTGAAGCTCTGTAATTTTTAGTGACTAACTATAAAGAAAATATTTACAAAGAAAAGTTTTACTGAATGTCTAAGTCACCTATATACACTGGTATCTCCCAGAATTTATCATATGTGTGTTCTCATTTTATAATATATTATTGGCTCTCCCTACCTCGGGCACCAAATTCAGGAACAATCCACATGTCAAAGGAGTCAGCTTGTGGCCAAAATTAGGATGAGGCTAAATTCTCAACAGGCTACTCATGTGAGCATCTCTGCTCATGGTTTGGATTCATTTGCATTTGACAGAAGACAAGTAGTGCCAACTCTCACAAGTGAGGAGGTAAAGTAAGAATCCCAGAGTATAGAAGAATATTACGATACTGGAAAATCAGGACAGTGCAGAAATGTAGAAACACACACAAACAAGGTTGATACCAATGTAAATGCAATCTGGATCTGGTATCAGAACAGCTGCCTAGATAAATAGTATCCTTTTTTGAAAAATGCTTCAAGTCTGTCCTGTCTTGTTATATCAACGTGAATGCTCAGGGAAAGTTTGACCAACCATTTGTTAGTTGTGTTAAAATTGTTAGTTGTGTTAAAATTGATTACATATGTCCCTTTGACAATTGCTGCTGGGGCGTAGCAGGAAACAGGGAAGCTTAACTAAAACAAAACAAAACAAAACATCACAAAACATCAGTACTCCTGCAAAGGTCAGACTCCTTTTCAGTCCTGGTAGCACACTGGGCAGCACACTGGTGAGCAGCGCACTGGTGAGCAGCTGAGGACATAGTCTGCTTGGCTCTGGGAGTCTCCAGGTTTCCAGGGGAAACCCCTGGTAGGAGTTTCATCAGGAGGAGGAGTCTCAACAAATCAGGTGGGTACCTGAGCAGCCTTTTCAGCAGAGAGCCACTGGTCACACTGTTGCTGCTGCTGGCCTCACTCTAGCTTGGTAGGAAAGCAGCGACTTGTGTTAAAGAAAAGGTCAGAAGAGATTTGATCGATCACCTGGGTGGGTGTGCTTGAAGGAGGGAAGCCCTCTCAATGCAGGCAGGGCCACAGGTGCCTGAGCTGAGGGCCTCAGGATCAAGCACATGTTGAATCCCTCAGTGGAAGAGACCCACAGTGGGGGAAATCCCAGTTAGCTATGGGACTGGAAGCTGCAGCCCCTGTAATCATCCTAGAATTTGCTACTAGTGTAAAGAATGACTGTTTTGTTATTGATACATAACATCATGTTGGCCCAAGAGAGGTAGTTAAGGGCCCAAAGAGGCAGAAGTAGCAACTGGGTAAAAGAATGGGTGAAGGATTTTGAAACTGACAAATAATCCAGACAGGTCCCCTACAATATGAAATGAACTGATGTACCAAACCCCATCAGGACACTGTGACTGTATTCAGCCCTGATGCCAATTATAGATCTGGAAAATTCTCTGGGGCCTCCTGGAAGGGAGTTTTATTGCCAAGGTAACCACCTGCTGGGATGCAGAACTCTTACTGCACTACAGGTCAGTCCAGGACGACCCAAGTGAAGAAGAGGGGTGGAAGCATACCACAGGGCTTTATAGAGACCAAAATGCAAGCTGCCTCATAGGTTGGGAATAGATCTTGCACTGGCATCGCTGTGGTGGTGGTGAGAGAGCACTATTACATAGTAGGAGTGGACTGAATACAGCCCAGAGGAAGCCTCTATTAGGACAAGCCCCCGGGGAGCCACAACTTGTCCAAGCAGAAGAGGCGAAGTGAAGCCCAGTAGTCAACCCTGGATTGTAGTGGAGATGGAGGGAGTTAAAGAAAGATCTACCTTTGACAATGAAAAAGTGAGGATAATCTGCCATATGATTTTTCCCCATAACAGTGGTTATACTTCAATGGGATGGTATAGCCACCCAAGGACATTTTGGAAATTTTAGGAGGCTTTTTTCCCCTTTTGTCACACTGATTGGGAAACACTGGACATTCAGTGAGAGGGGTCAGGGATACGAGGTGTCCCAAAACCAGCTAATTGTACCACCTCCTTCACAACTTCCACTCTGTCTTCCTGGATATTTACATAGATGAAAAAAATCTACCTAGAGCCTACCTTCCTTTACACTAACACAAAATATTTCTGTGCAGTTCGAATATGCATTAAATCTTCCAGTAATAACTATAAATGGAGAGAAGATTGCATTTGGTTTCCCTGGAATGATTCCACAAACTGTTCATTATTTCAAAAAACCATATCACTGACAGCAATGCTGTGCATGATTTTGAGGCCACCTACACAACACAACTGGATGGTCAGAGTCTGTAGTTTTCACATCCATGATGATTCTGCACATAGTTACAAATATCTGGATTCTGAATTACGCATTATGGTGCCATCACACCTCAGTCATAATCAATTAAAAGTAATTAAATTAAAAGCAAACAAGTAGGCAAAATAAAGCCAAAAGTTAATTCTGAGAAGAGATGAATAAAATTGATAAACTCCTAGCAGGACTGGTGAAAAACGGAAAAGGCTCAAATTACCAATATCAGAAATGGAAAGAGAGACATCATTAGAAATCATGCAGGCATTAAGAAGGTAATAAGTGGCTGTATTTAGAAACCTACATCAGTTAAATTGAAATTTCATTTTTTAAAAAGCTCAGATTTCTAGAGTAATTCAAATTACCAAAGTGTCACATAAAGAAAAAGAAGACACAAATATTTCTGTATCCACTAAAATTTGAAATTAAAACCCTTCCCACAGTATAAAATAACCTACATTTTACTCAAGGTCTTCTAAAGAATAGAAAAGAACCCCTCCCAACTTCTGTAAAGAGCCGAGCATTTCTTTGACCTCCGTAACCAATCAAACATTTGTCATTCTCTAAAAAGGAAAACTAACCTCTCTCTTCAAGTTGGAAAAAATTCTAAACAAAATAATTGCAAACATAATGAAGTTCTGTACACCATGGATAATTTATCATAACCAAGAAGAAGTTATTTTGAAAATATAATGTTTGGTTAACATTTGGTAGTCAAGCAATGTAATTTAGCAATTAACAGAAAAGGAGGAGAAAAATCACATGGTTATCTCAGGAGAGAGAAAATACATTTGGTAAAACACAACACCTTTTTAAGATAATGACTTATAGTACACAAGAAATAGAAAGGTCTTCTTTATATGATAATCTCAAAACAACAACAACCACCACCACCCACAAATAGTACAAATACAAACCAAAAAAAGAATCTTATCAAATTTAGAGGCACAATATTGAAAGCTTTCATCATAAGATCATGAATGAGATATGGATGCCTGCTATCACCATTTACAATATCAGGCAATCATCACAAACCCTAATGTCTGTACATTCATGGCAATAGGGAGGGGTGGGGTCTACGGAATTTGAGAAAGTATCTTCTGCCAGAAGTCATTCAAATTCAATTACAAAGCAAAACCAAACAAAACCAAGACAAAACAAAACAAAAATCACTGAGCCAGCCAAATAAAATATCTGCAGGCCAGATTTAGTCTGCAGTCTGCAAATTGGTGAACTTGGTTGGGGTTGTTTTGGGCCCGGCTGATGGGATAACAAACTTCATGTCCTAAGTAAAAACAGTCATCAAGTATATTACTACCTGAAGGTGACCTGGTGTTTTAATAGACGTCAAAGCCTCAAGCTAAACTTTGTGTAGTTTGGAGGAGAGAGCTGAAAAGGCAAGTCACACAATAGTCAGGGAGAATAAACAATACTAGGGGTATAATATGGAAAGAGGCTTACACTGTGGGACTTTAGGAGGAGCGATATAACAGCAAAACCACTTGGTCATGAATTATTCTAAGAAAACCCCAGGACACCTCTGCTTGAATTTGTCACATCGTAAAATGTGAGATTAAAAAATGCATTAGTGAAATGACTGTTGTTACTTGCTAAATCCTCTTCTATGCTTTGTTATTAGAAGTACTTAGGGGGCGCCTGAGTGGCTCAGTGGGTTAAAGCCTCTGCCTTCGGCTCAGGTCATGATCTCGGGGTCCTGGGATCGAGCCCCACATCGGGCTCTCTGCTCGGCGGGGAGCCTGCTTCCCCCCTCTCTCTGCCTGTCTCTCTGACTACTTGTGGTCTCTGTCTCTCTCTGCACCAAATAAATAAATAAAAATTTAAAAAAAAAAAAAAAAAAAAAAAAAGAAGTACTTAGCATATAAGAGCCACTGGTGAAGTCTTTTAATTACAAGTGTTTCTCCAGATATGTGCCATCTTAACTGCCCAACAATGAATAGGAAAGGTCTTCCATGTCCTTAGACTGGCCTGGGCCCAGAGTTGCAAATGCAGGAAGGCAGAAGGCAGGCAGGCCATTTTGCTCTGGAAGAGCCACCTCTTGTGTGGTCCATTTTGCACATGTGTTAAGAACTAGCTTGACCCAGAACTGCCTCCTTCATTTCTGCAGGGAGAAGTTTATGGAATCTTTGGTGTAGTGATTTTCTGAATCTAAACTGACCTTGGCTTTTGTGTTTCCTTGGATAACTTTCTCTCAGCTTTGCAAAGCAGATGAGCTCTTTGCCTCCTTCCCAGAATGAGGTGGAGATTGGAGAAGAAAACTAAAAATTTAAACCTGATCCCTCTCCATTGCCTTTGCTGCTTGGTGGGGGTTTCCCAGGTTAGGCAGCTCCAAGTTAGACAGCTCCAAGAGCTCACCCAGAGTCCTTGAAGGAAATCTTAGCCCTGACGCAAGACTCATGTCAGTGAGCCTGACAGAATGGACTGCCTGCACAGTGGTCAGTCTGGCTGTCACCCACATGCCCAGTGCCAGGCCTGGCACCTGGATATGCCTATTTTCAGAAATGCCAGGGTTTGGGGAGTCTTTGGCTGTGTTTGTATTTATGATCACAACTCTATATTTTAGATGATGTGGCTTGGGTTCTTCTTTGTATTTGTCTTCAGGCTTTCTTGCCCTTCACATAATTAGGAACACTGGCTGCTACCAAGAGCTTGAGCAGGTGACACCAGGAACAAAGGGAAAGAATTAAACGCTATTTCATACAAATTCCAACTTACCTTTAGACTCAATCTTTGTAAACCACCTCCAATCATTTCTAATTCATTAAGGAGCAAAGCTTCTTCCTGAAAAAAAAGGGATGACCAAAGGAAAAAAAATTTTCTTTTACTGTAAGTTGTTTTAAGAACAGTGCCTGGCAGTGTCACTTGGGTTAGAGTTTCTGACTCAGGTTGGTTTTGAGGATTTTATCACATTCACTATTTCAATTAAGTGGCAGAAACCATGCCTGGATGTCAAGAGGTCGTATGCATATTCTATTTATTAAAACATGACTCAAAACTTCAGCTTTCTTGTTGCTGTTTGTTATGAATGGTGTTACTTATATCGGACCACACTAACTGGTATGTATCTTCAAATATAGCTTTGGTTTCCATGAAAATTGAAGTTTCATTGTTGAAATTTAAATTTCCTACACTTGGGAAAATCTAAATCAGTAAGGGAGAGAAGTAATAGATACGAAGTTAGAGAAAGTCCAGAGACTCTAATTTACTTTTTAATTAATATACACTGTGCATAAATAGAGCTTAACTGGTAGGCACTTAGTTAATGGCTCTCCACTGACTTTAGTGGTGGGGATTTTTACTTTGGAGTTAAAGTATCTCATAAAGAATTCTTTGGTGGGTAAAAGTAGCCCAAAACAGGGGTGCCTGGGTGCCTCCATTGTTGAGTGTCTGACTCTTGATTTGGCTCAGGTCATGATCTCAGGGTCTTGAGATCAAGCCCTGCAAGCCCCATGTCATGCTTCATCTCAGTGGGGAGTCTGCTTGAGGATTCTCTCTCTCTATCCCCCTCTGCCTCTGCCCCTGCTCATATACTTGTGCTCTCTCCCTCTCAAATAAATAAATCTTTTTTAAAATTTCAGCTTATTTTATTTTTTTTCAGTGTTCCAAAATTCATTGTTTATGCACCACACCCAGTGCTCCAAGCATTACGTGCTCTCCTTAATACCCACCACCAGGATCAGTCATCCCCCCACCCTCCTCCATCCAAAACTCTCAGTTTGTTTCTCAGAATCCATAGTCTCTCGTGGTACATCTCCCCCTCTGATTTCCCCCAAATCACTTCTCCTCTCCATCTCCCAATGTCCTCCGTGTTATTCCTTATGCTCCACAAATAAGAGAAACCATATAATTAACTCTCTCTGCTTGACTTATTTCACTCAGCATAATCTCTTCCAGTCTTTTCCATGTTGATACAAAAGTTGGGTATTCATCCTTTTTGATGGAGGCATAATACTCCATAGTATATATCGACCATATCTTCTTTAGCCATTCATCAGTTGAAGAGCATCTTGGCCCTTTCCACAGTTTGGCAACTGTGGCCATTGTTGTTATGAACGTTGAGGTACAGATGGCCCTTCTTTTCACTACATCTGTATATCTGGGGTAAATACCCAGTAGTGCAATTGCAGGGTCACAAGGAAGCTCTATTTTTAATTTCTTAAGAAATCTCCACCCCGTTTTCCCAAGTGGCTGCACCAACTTGCATTCCCACCAACAGTATAAGAGGGTTCCCCTTTCTCCACATCCTCTCCAACACTTGTTTACTGTCTTGTTGATTTTGGCCATTCTAACTGGTGTAAGGTGGCAGCTCAATGTGGTTTTGATTTGGATCTGCCAATGGCTAATAATGATGAACATTTTTTCATGTATCTGTTAGCTATTTGTATGTCTTCATTGGAGAAGTGTCTGTTCATGTCTTCTGCCCATTTTTTGACATGATTATCTGTTTTGTGTGTGTTAAGTTTGAGAAGTTCTTTATAGATCTTGGATATCAGCCCTTTGAGTGTATTGTCATTTGCGAATATCTTCTCCCACTGAGTGGTTTGCCTCTTTGTTTTGTTGACTGTTTCCTTTGCTGTGCAGAAACTTTTGATCTCGATGAAGTTCCAAAAGTTCATTTTTGCTTTTGTTTCCTTTGCCTTTGGGGACATGTCTTGAAAGAAGTTGCTGTGGCTGATGTCAAAGAGTTTACTGCCTATGTTCTCCTCTAGGATTTTGATAGATTCCTGCCTCACATTGAGGTATTTTAACCATTTCAAGTTTATCTTTGTGTATGGTGTAAGAGAATGGTAGAGTTTCATTCTTCTATAAATAATTGTCCTATTTTCCCAACACCATTTATTGAAGATACTTTTTTCCACTGTATTTTTTTTTTCCTGCTTTGTCAAAGATTATTTGACCATAGAGTTGAGGGTCCATATCTGGGCTCTTTACTCTGTTCCACTGGTCTATGTGTCTGTTTTTGTGCCAGTAAAAAAAGACCCATTTGGAACCAAAAGATACATCCAGACTGAAAGTGAAAGGAATTGAGAAACATCTTTCATGCCAATGAGCCTCAAAAGAAAGCTGGGGTAGCGATTCTCATATCAGATAAATTAGATTTTAAACTAAAGACTATAGTGAGAGATAAAGAAGGACACTACATCATTCTTAAGGGCTCTATCCAACCAAGAAGATCTAAAAATTGTAAATATTTATGCCCCCAATATGGGAGTAGCCAACTACATAAGACAACTGTTAATCAAGATAAAGAGTCATATCAATATGAATACATTAACTGTAGGGGATCTGAACATGCCATAGGTCCAAAACCTATGGGATATGGCAAAGGTGGTCCTAAGGGGTAAATACAAAGCCATCCAAGCCTCAATCAAAAAAACTGAAAAATCCCAAATACACCAGCTCTCTTTACATCTTAAAGAACTGGAGAATCAAAAACAACTTAAGCCAATCCCACACACAAGAAGGGAAACTATCAAGATTATTTCATTGATCAAGAGATCAATGAGATAGAAACCAGAGATCTAGTAGAACACATCAATGAAACTAGAAGCTGTTTTTTTGAAAGAATCAGTAAGATTGATAAACCACTGGCCAAACTAATCCAAAAGAAAAGGGAGAGGACCCAAATTAATAAAATTATGAAGGAAAGGGGAGAGATCACGACTAACACCAAGGTAATGGAAACAATCATCAGAAATTATAATCAACATTATATGCCAATAAGTTAAGCAACCTGGACAAAATGGATGCATTCCTGGAAACCTATAAACTTCCACAACTGAATCAGGAAGAAACTGACAACCTGAATAGACCAATATCTAGTAACAAGATTGAAGCAGTGATCAAAAACCTCCCAAAAAACAAGAGCCCAGAACCTGACAGATTCCTTCAAGAATTCTACCAAACATTCAAAGAAGAAATAATACTTATTCTCCTGAAGCTGTTTCAAAAAATAGAAACAGAAGGAAAACTTCCAGACTCTATGAAGCCAGCATTACCCTGATCCCCAAACCAGGCAAAGACCCCACCAAAAAGGAAAATTTCAGACCAATATCCCTAGTGAATATGGATGCCAAGATTCTCAACAAGATCCTAGCTAATAGGATCCAACAGTACATTAAAAAGATTATCCACCATGACCAAGGTGGGATTTATCCCTCGGATGGAAAGGTGGTTCAACATTTGCAAATGAATGTGATAGAACAGATCAATAAGTGAAGAGAGAAGAACCACATGATCCTCTCAATTGATGCAGAAAAAGCATTTTACAAAATACAGCATCCATTCCTGATTAAAACTCTTCAAAATATAGGGATAGAGAGAACATTCCTCAACTTCATAAAATTGATCTATGGAAAAACCCACAGCGAATATCATTCTCAGTGGGGAAAAGCTGATAGCTTTCCCTTTGAGATCAAGAACATGACAAGGATGTCCACTCTCTCCACTGTTATTCAACATAGTACTAGAAGTCCTAGCAACAGCAATCAAATAAATAAATCTTAAAAAAAAAAAAAGGTAGCCCAAAACATCAGCTAAAAAATTATGGGCCACATTTTATTTATTTATTTATTTATTTGACAGACAGAGATCACAAGTAGACAGAGAGGCAGGCAGAGAGAGGAAGGGAAGCAGGCTCCCCGCTGAGCAGAGAGCCCGATGCGGGGCTCGATCCCAGGACCCTGAGATCATGACCTGAGCTGAAGGCAGAGGCTTAACCCACTGAGCCACCCAGGCACCCCTATGGGCCACATTTTTAAAATTCACTTATAATATGTATTTTATTAAATAGAAAAACAGAGACTTGAAAAAATATCACTGGTTTTAAATCATTAAGGTTTCCATGGGAAAACAAAACAAAACAAAATACGGTACACCACAGGTTCTAGCGGCCTTCACCCACCAGGAAGTATGAATATTGGAATAAGAGGCAGATTTCAGTAGAGAAGACCACCTGACTGTCTTCCAGGTATAATAGTAAGACCATCATGTCAGAAATATGAAAAATACTTAGCAATAGAGTTGATCATAGTTCCATTAAGGAAATATTTTGCAGTCGAACGTGTTCATCAGCATAGCACCACTTTGGGGGAACTTCCTTCCACATTTTAGTCTATGTGTTTACAAGAAGGCTGACCCCAGCTGCAATCACACAGATATGGAAAAGTAGAGCCAATCCAAAGATTTTAACCAAGTATATCAGAAAAGGGGTCCATTTGTTTACATTGCTAAAAGAGTAGATTTAAAAAGTTCTCATCATAAGAAAAACATTTGTGACTATGTGTGGTGATGGATGTTAACTAGACTTATTGTGGCAATCATTCTGCAGTATATACCAATATGCAATTTTTATATTGTAGGCCTGAAATGAATACAGTGCTGTATATCAATTATATCTCAGAAAAAACCAAAATTGAAAGATAAAGAAAACAAAAAGAAAAAGAAAAAAAGGGGGTACATTGGTTTCAATGGAGTTGTGAAGGTGGTAGAATGAAGACTTGAGTTACTCATATGTATCTTACTACCAGACAGAAAGAATCTTTCAGAGAATGGCAATAATGAAAAAAATTCAAAGACAAGAGACGAGTACAGACAGTTTTCTGATCATATTGTGATAGCATCTAGATCTAGCTATATGTGAAGCAGCTCTCTGTACTTTTCATTTAGTGGAAAACTTTCAAGTCCATTTTTTTCCTGACATTATCCTATCCATTATTCTTCTTCAGGTTTCATCCAGAAAAGTAATGTTTTCCTTAAAAATCATGTCAAAAATAATTTTTAAACTTTACTAACAGATGATCCATGTCTCCATTAGGTACCTTCAATGCTCTACTTTTTAAACAAAATCTCAAACATACTTTTATACAAACAAGTTAAATGAGAGCCTGGTCTAACTCTTTTTGGAAGAGCCATCTTTAAGAATAAAAAGGTGAACTTGCATGTAAAAATAGAGATTTTCTGAATTAAAAGCAATAACATAGGCACTAAGAATGTCATTTGCCTTGTAGTCAGTCCTGTATTTTTAGGCCCTCCCATACAAAGTTAGGTCAAAGGAACTGAAAGCTCCACTCTCTCATCTTCACCCATCCACAATTCTAGCATTTATTTGATTTCTGATTATAAAGTCACTGACTGCCAGTCTAGTAGGCACTTGAGAGAGCCTCAGACCCTCCTTCTTTCCCAGGGTTATCCACGGTCCCTGGACGGAGGCCTTTTACTTGCAATACGTGAATCACAGACATTCCTTCCTTGGCTATTTCAACTTCCTTTGAAGATTTTATTCATCCTTACAACTTTATTGGTCTATACTCAGTGCTTGGCTACCAGATATGGGAGCTGGTGGGGATCTATTTCTTGCACCACACAACAGTATGTGATTTATTTAATCCAAAGCCCTTCCAGGTGAAATTAAGGGCTTAGTAGACAAATTCAACTTACAGGACTTGCCCATAAAAACTGTCCCCAAAGAACCAGCTTCTTACAATTGGGTTATTGTGTCTAAATCTGTCATCCTCTGGTTCCCTTCTCTCCTTGAGAATCTTGGCATTTGAATCCAATTCTAGTAAGACTGGTGAGTTCTTCACATTGCAAACATTTCTGAAAAATACATAAGATGAGCTACAGATTGACATTTCTAGGCAAAGACACTAAAAATTAATGGAAACAAGGTGGTCACACTGAGCAGAAGTGCAGAATAGTTCAACATAGCTTTCCTGGGTCCTGGAAACACCAGTTAATACAGTGCCCATGCAAAGTGGAGTGTAGACAGATCTGAGAGTTTTACTTTGTAGGTCTACTTCAAACTGTAGTTTTATAATAAGTTTTGGCATCTGAGAATTAGTCCTCTTACCTTATAGTTCCTCTTTAAGAAAGTCTTGGCTCTCTTAAGTCCTTTGCATTTCCTTACAGACTTTAGATTCAGCTTGTCAAATTAAAAAAAAAATCCACAAGAGTTTAGATTAAGATTGAGTCTTCCAATCCATTCATATTTTATAACACAATTTAGATTTAGTTTTTATTCAATTTCTTTTAGTGCTTACAGTTTTTTGTATAGAAGTTTAGCACAACTTTGGTTAGATTTAGTCTAAGTATATGATACTGTGATGCTATTATACAAGCATTTATTAAATTTTATTTCCTATCACTTTCCACTATACAAAAAAGAACTGATTGTAAAATATTGATTAGCACTCTTTAAGTCTTGTGATATATCTGTGAATTATTTAAAAATTTCTTCATATATAACCATATTATCTTCATATAGTAGAAGTTTACTTTTATTTTTTCATTTCCAAACTTTGAGTCTTTCATGTCTTTTTTATTGACTTATTGTTTTACCATGAACTCCAGCAATTGTTGAATAGCAGTAATAATGTCCCTGTCTTATTCCCAGTTTCCAAGGGTCTAATTTCATTATTTCATCACTATGTATGTTTGCTGAAGTTTTTTTTTTTGGTGTATATTCATTATTAGATTATTAAATGTCTGTTCTAGTCTGGTTTGCTAGGGGTATTTGTATTTTTAAAAATCATAAATGAATGTTAAATTTCATCATGTACACTTTCTGCATTTGTCAAGATTTTTGTGAATTTTGTTCTAGAGGCCAGAAATCACTCAAGTGCTAAGGGTAAAAAATTTAAAAAGTTCTGCAAAGGGGCAGGGCTCAGTTTTGTCAAGGAGATATCATATTGTTAGTACTAATACCAGTTATAAGTAAGTGTTTATAAATCAAAGCATAGGTTACAAGGTACTTTTCAAACACAAAGGATCTGGATATAGTTGTTGAGAGGGAAAATTACAAAAAGCAAAGGCAATGGCATTTTAAAACATGTCATGAGAACCTTAATAGTATTATAACTATTAAGTACTTACTACATGAATTATCTGACATATCCTCAAAAAAACCCTATCATTTCCACTTAAGAGAGAGGAAACTGAAGCTCATAGTGGTTAAATAATTTCCGAATGTTACACAGCTAATATAAACTACTGATGGAAGTCCAACTGGCTCCAAGCCCAACTCTTAAGTTTCTTTTGGAGGAAGCAACATTATATAGTGGGTAAGGACTTATACAGGGTTTGGTTTTGATAAATAGTGTTTTTAAGTAATAGTCTTATAGATGGAAATAATCAACAAGAAGAAATTGTACTCTGAACTATTTTATAGAAATTACTCATGTGAAGAACTATAAAGTCTGAAATTCTTTTTATTCTGGATACTCTCACATAAGTGCCTCGAAATGAAAGAACTTAATTGTGTGCCTTTGGGACTGTGGGCAGAGCAAAGGGCTGAATGCTTGCACGTCTTGTGGTGAAATGAATTCTTCAGTTCTCATTCCTTCCTACGTGAAAACTCTAACTGTGCTCTCAGTATTCCTTAAAATATTGTCTCTTTGGACACTGCTAACTACTCCAACACTTTGCTGATGCCCTGTGATAACACCACATTCTTCTATTTTTCTTCTGCACTCTGTTCCTTCTAACTTCTTTGTGGGCTCCATCCATCTCTTAAATGTTGATGTACACATTCACTTCCTGGAAATCGTGTATTTTGGGACCTCATACCTTATCTATCTAGTAGCTCAAACCAGGAAATAAAAGTGATGAAATTTACATATCATTATACACGTGTGTGTGTGTGTGTGTGTGTGTGTGTGTGTGTTTTGTCCAAATTGTTATTTATTCTAAAGCTGGAAGCTACTGTGCCTACATTTTCACCAGAATGTTTTAATGAGAACAGGAAAGGGAAAAGTTACTGACGTAAACAATGACACAGTTACTTTTTTTTAAAAAAAATGTTAAAATCCTTTTTACTAACCACTTCTAAGAATACTTACAGGTTATGCAAAAGCATTTACAGTCTCTATGTGGTATTTGTTTTTCTCATCTACTACAACAGCAACAGATGTCTGATAATATAGGTATTATATATTACAATTATAGTACTAATATATTGTAATACATATATAATCAGTATATATTTTATATATAATATTGATACATACTGATATATTATGTGCTGATATATGTTATACTAGATATGATCAGTACATAATATTATATATAATGAGTATTATTATGAGAATTTTTTTCTAATCAAGCTTATTTTTTTTACTTAATTTTTTGATTTTTTAAAAATTTTATTTTTAAAAATTTTTTTCAGTGTACCAGAATTCATTGTTTATGCACCACACCCAGTGCTCCAGGTAATATGTGCCCTCCATAATACCCACCACCAGGCTCACCCAACCTCCCATCCCCCTCCCTTCCAAAACTCTCAGTTTGTTCCTCAGAGTCCACAGTCTCTCATGGTTCATCTCCCCCTCCAATTTCGCCCAACTCCCTTCTCCTCTCCATCTCCCAATGTCCCCCGTGTTATTCCTTATGCCCCACAAATAAGAGAAACCATATGATAATTGACTCTCTCTGCTTGACTTATTTAATTCAGCATAATCTCTTCTAGTTCTGTCCATGTTGATACAAAAGTTGGGTATTCATCCTTTCTGATGGAGGCATAATACTCCATAGTATATATGGACCATATTTTCCTTATCCATTCATTCGTTGAAGGGCATCTTGGTTCTTTCCACAGTTTGGCAACTGTGGCCATTGCTGCTATGAACATTGGGGTACAGATGGCCCTTCTTTTCACTAACCTGTATCTTTGGGGTAAATACCCAGTAGTGCAATTGCAGGGTCATAGAGAAGCTCTATTTTTAATTTCTTAAGGAATCTCCACCCTGTTTTCCAACTTGCATTCCCACCAACAGTGTAAGAGGGTACCCCTTTCTCCACATCCTCTCCAACACATGTTGTTTAGTCTCTTGTTCATTTTGGCCATTCTAACTGGTGTAAGGTGGTATCTCAATGTGGTTTTGATTTGAATCTGCCTGATGGCTAATGATGATGAACATTTTTTCATGTGTCTGTTAACCATTTGTATGTCTTCATTGGAGAAGTATCTGTTCATGTCTTCTGCCCATTTTTTGACATGATTATCTGTTTTGTGTGTGTTGAGTTTGAGGAGTTCTTTATAGATCTTGGATATTAGCTCTTTGTACTGTCTTTTGTGAATATCTTCTCGCATTGCGTGGGTTGCCTCTTTGTTTTGTTGACTTAATTTTTTTTTAAATTTTTAAAATTTCTTTTCAGTGTACTAGAATTCATTGTTTATGCACCACATCCAGTGATCCATGCAATACATGCCCTCCATAATACCCACCACCAGGCTCACCCAACTTCCCACCCCCCACCCCCTCAAAACCCTCAGATTGTGTTTCAGAGTCCATAGTCTCTCATGGTTCATCTACCCCTCCAATTTCCCCCAACTCCCTTCTCTTCATCTCTCCATGTCCTCTGCATTATTTCTTATGCTCCACAAATAAGTGAAACCATATTTCATTTCTTTAAAAAAAAAAGATTTTATTTATTTATTTGAGAGAGAGTGAGAAAGCACTCTGAGAGTGAGAAGCAGCCTCCCTGCAGAGCAGGGAGGCTGATGCCGGACTCGATCCTGGTCCTCCAGGATCATGACCTGAGCCAAAGGCAGTGGCTTAACCAACTTGAGCCACCCAGGTGCCCAAGACTTCATTTCTTTAGAGAAGTTTTAAGTCCACAAAAAAACTGAGGGGAAGATACAAAGATTTCCCATATACCTCTATCTCCACAAATGCACAGTTCCCCCCATTGTAAGCATCCCCTGCTACAATGGTCCATCTACCAGGGGGGTACATCTCTTACAATTGATGAACCTACACTGACACATCATAATCATCCAGAGTCCACACTCTGGTGTTTTACATTCTATCGATTTGGTCAAATGTAAAATGACATAAATTCATCACTATGGTACCTTATAGAATATTTCCACTTCCCTAAAAATCTGTGTTCTGCCTATTCATCCTCCAACCCCTCACCCCCTGACAACCTGTGATCTTTCTTACTCTAGTTTTGCTTTTTCCAGCATGCCATATAGTTGGATTCATATAGTACATAGCCTTTTCAGATTGGCTTCTTTTACATGGTAATACACACTTATGTTTCCTTCATGTATTTTCATGGCTTGATAGCTCATTTGTTTTTAGACCTGAATCATATTCCATTGTCTGGATGGAACACAGTTTATCCACTGACCAAAGACATCTTGACTGTTTACAGCTTTTGGCAATTGTGAATAAAAGTACTATAAACATTCATGTGCAGGTAAAAACCTGTGCGGATATTTTCAACTCCTTTGGATAAATACCAAGGAGCATGATTGTTGGATCCCACTGTAAGAGTATATTTAGTTTTGCAAGAAACCACCAAACAATCTTCCAAAGTACTTGTTCCATTTTGCATTCCCATCAGCAATGAATAAAAGTTCCTCTAGCTTTATATCCTTATTAACATTTGCTGTTTTCAGTGTTCTGGATTTTGGCCATGCCAATAGGTATACAGTAGTATCTCCTTATTGCTTTAATTTACATTTCCCTGATGACATATGATGTGGAGAATCTTTTCATGTTTTTATTTGTCATCTCTATATTTTCTTTGAGAAGGCGCCTGTGGCCGATTTTTTTAAATTGGGTTGTTTGTTCTTTAGTGTTGACTTTTAAGAGTTCTTTGTATATTTTGGATAATAGTCCTTTATCAGAATGTGTCTTTGGCAAATATTTTCTCCTAAGCCTATGGCTAGTCTCCAGTATTATTTTTTAATTCTTCATTACATAGAATTCAAAAATTGCAGAAAATACAGACAAGAAATACAAACAGAAAAAAAATTTAAATGCATGGAAAATAACGTTATACACATATTTATGGATATAAATATGACTTAAATATGAAATGATCAACAGCAAACTGAGAATGGTTAACTCCGAGGCGAGAGACAGAGAAATGGTCAGTGAAGAGTACATAGGGTTTGAAAATTCAGATTTTAAAATATGGTAAATTTTATATCAAGAGTGTTGGATTATGTTCTTCTCCATTCTTTTCTATGTATTTAAAATAGTTCAAAATTTAAGGAGGAAAAACTGAAATCAGAATAAGTTCTACTGTTTTGATACTGATGACAGTGAATCCATTACTTCTGTCTAATCTTTTTTCAGGGTCAATTTCTTTATTTATAAGATTCCTTTCTAGTCTAACATTCTGAGGACACTTTTATGATAGTATGTTTCCTTAATTTTTTTGGTATATCCTTTTTTTTTTTTTTTTAATGAGTGAGAGAGAGCATGAGAGAGGAGAAGGTCAGAGGGAGAAGCAGACTCCCCAAGGAGCTGGGAGCCTGATGTGGGACTCAATCCTGGAAGTCCAGGATCATGACCTGAGCCGAAGGCAGTCGCTCAACCAATTGAGCCATCCAGGCGCCCCTTGGTATATCCTAATTTACAAAATATGAAACTTCAAAAGGTTTGCTTTAAGCCATATATTCAAATTAGTTATTTTATAAGAGGAAGGCAAACACATTGTTACTGCAATAATTATTGTGTTGAGACAAGGGCCCTAATTGAATTTGGACTCTTCTTTTATTTTTTTTTTTGGACTCTTCTTTTAACTTAGTAAATGAATTTACAGTCAGTAGCTTAAATCAATCCTAAATATAGATGTGTTATACCATGCCCAGATTGGGTCAACACTAAAGGGAAGTATGTATGAAAGAATTTTTCCCCCTTCTCTCAGAAACCTAGATTTCCATTTGGCTCATAAATCAGGGTTTTCCATATGTAGTACACTTCACCCCAAGCTAAGATTTCTAGAAACTGTTTCCAAAATGATTTAGCAAATTATGACCACTATGTTTCTAAATGGCCCTTGGGGTGGACAAAAGAGAAAACATGGGCATCTGGACTCTTCCTGATTGAGGACTCCAGCCATGACCCAGGGCAACTGGAGCAATGAGCTGGGCCAGAACTTTCCTTCCCAAAACTGACCCCAAACAAGAACCACCTACAGCAATTGAGCTCTTTAAAATATTCCTGTGAGTGAAAGTTTACATAATGAAGCTGGGATGTGAAATGTTCTTACAGGCCCCAGATGTGAGGGACTGAAGAACTTCTGACTCTGCTCAGTTTCTCAGTGGATAAGCCAGTCTCAGGGCATCCTGATTAGCCTAGTCAGAACTTGTTTCCATGGAGACATGAAGAAGGAAAAGGTAAGAGTCTTTTAATTACCTACATGAAGAGAATCATTGAGGGCACCTGAGCTGATAAAAGGAAAATGAGGGAAAGGAGAGAGACAATGGTGTGAGAGTTAGAATAAATCATTGGATGCCTTTTCTGTCTCCAACTCTGTTTCATCATTCTCTATCTCACACTTGCTCCAATATGGATCTGAGATGGTTCATATGTTGATCTCTAATTGTTTGCTCATCATCTCAGCAGGAACAGATCCTTTTGAGGTCTGTTTTTGTTTGCTCTTTGCTCCCTCTATCATCTCATCCTCCATTTCTTAAGCTCTCTAAACCTTAAAATGTTGACTCTTTTAGAAGTTTGGAGTGCCATGGCAGTTTGCGGATTGAGGATAGGAGAAACTGCCTTAAAACCTTTGAATTGGGGTTGGAAATAAGGAAGAGTGAAAGCTATGACTTTAGGTACCCTGTGCTAAATACTGAAATGCTTGGGTTATAATGAGGTTCAGGGCCCAGGACCTAAAGGAGACTATGTTGACCTAAGAGAGAAATCCAATATTTGAAAGTATCACCCAACAATTCTGGGGAAAGTGAATTTTAAGCATATAGGACATATGTCCACCTACCACCTGTTAATAATTCAGCAGGAAGAACTGTCTGTGACTCAAGACTTTGCACAGTCCTGTCTGAACTATTCCCATTGGGAAGTTCCCTCTTTTCAAAAGTCCAAGATAGCCATAAGGCTTCTTTAAAAAGAGGTTGGATTCTTTTCTTTTCTTTTCTTTTCTTTTCTTTTCTTTTCTTTATTTGACACAGAGAGATCACAAGTAGGCAGAGATGCAGGCAGAGAGAGAGGGGGAAGCAGGCTCCCTGCTGAGCAGAGAGCCTGATGTGGGGCTCGATCCCAGGACCTTGAGATCATGACCTGAGCCAAAGGCAGAGGCTTAACCCACTGAGCCACCCAGGTGCCCCAAGAGGTTGGATTCTTGACATTAGGAAGGGCAGTGGAGGGTTGCTAGATAGCTCCATCAGTTGAGTGTCTGACTCTTAGTTTTGGCTTGGGTCATGATCTCATGGGTCCTGGAATGGAGGCCTGCATTGGGCCCTGTGCTCAGCTGGGAGTCTGCCTAAATATTCTCTCCTTCTGCCCTTCTCCCCACTCACACATTTGCATGCCAATGTGCATGCACTCTCTCAAATAAATAAATTAATCCTTAAAGAAAAAAAAGAAAGTCAATGGAATTTGGAAGGGGAAAAATGTTTATACGTTTTATGTTTTTAGTACTCTATACCTGTACAAGGGTGATACTATAAAGAACAAGCTCTGAGTATTCATCTGACATAAGAGAGAGATGAAAGTCAATCCTGATGCCATAGAGGGTCTGTCATCCTGCCTCCTGACATCCTACTGCTCTCACCCTGCTGGTTCACTCAACCTCATGGTTCTATGGGCTTCTCTATGTGGACTGTCTATGTCCTGAATGTTTATCTGCTTTTAAGTTTAAAAAACAATGGGGCGCCTGGGTGGCTCAGTGGGTTGGGGCCTCTGCCTTCGGCTCAGGTCATGATCCCGGTGTTCCGGGATCGAGCCCCGCATCGGGCTCTCTGCTTAGCAGGGAGCCTGCTTCCCTCTCTCTCTCTCTGCCTGCCTCTCTGCCAAATTGTGATCTCTGTCAAATGGATAAATTAAATAAATAAATAAATAAATAAAAAATAAAAAACAAAAACCAAAAAACCGAGAATTTTTCTCTCCCTTGAAAAAACTAGTACTTTTAAAATTCTTTCTTGGGAGTCTATATCTCTCTTCCCAAAAATAGATAGTGTAAAAAATTAGTGTCAAACCTGTATTATTGGTATCTTTAAGAAGTACCGCAGGATAACTGAATGTAGCCTGATTCTGCAGAAATAATTCAATACTTCCTTCACTGCCACCTTTGTCTCTGCTGGTTCTTTCCTTCCTTTCCTTTCCCTTCCCTTCTTCTTTGCTTTCAGGTATTTGTTCCCACTCAGGTTTTAGAAATTTCAGTAGTGACAGCTGGTCTCCGACTCTGGCTTATCTTCTTGATCTTGCCCTGTCTTCTCCGACTAGTTCTGGTGTGGGTTCTCTATCCCAGCACTGACTCCTGGCAGACTCTTACTTTTGAGTTGCTGGTGTTTTGTGGCAGTACATTAGTATAATTATAGCAAGGGCAGGAAAGGGAAGAGTTGTGTAATTGTTTTATTCTTCCTGATCTTTCCCCCAGGAGAAATAAATCTAGGAAAATGAATAGGGAGGTGCAATGGAAAAGGTCAGCCCAGAATGCTATGCTTCTGAGAAGAGAGAGGACAGCAGGACTGGTCCAGAGAAGCTGGTCCATGAATTAGCTGTGAAGGGCCAATAGCCCTTACCATCCCCAGCCTGCCTCCTTGAGCTGGTACTTCTGGCAACTGGGAGAGTCAAAGGGACCCATTTAGTCACTGGGCGGCCCTGATAACTCCTATTCCATCACAGGACGTTGCATCAGCCCAGACCTGGAAAGCCTGGACAGATTAATAGCTTCTTCACATTTCTTTGGGTGGTAACACATAGCTGTTCTTGGATTGTTGATTAATTCTGATGTCAAATAAGTTAGTATAAACTTTCTAGCTCATAGGCAAATTGGTCCCTGATCCTTTTGTGTCCATACCTCTGTCAAATAACACCTAGATACACTGTTCTTCTTATCTTTGTAATTGTTCAGATCTTTAAACAAGTATCATCTCTAAAAACACTAATAATAGTCAAATGTATAGCACTTACTATGGGCCAGGAGCTGCTCTAAGGATTTTACATAGATTAACTCCTTTAATACTCACAAGGACCCTAAGAGGAAGGTAATTTTATCCTCATTTCACAGATGAGAAATCTGAGCAGAGAGGTTAAATAAACTTCCTAGTCTCTTGCCGATAATCAGTGGTGAAGCTGGGATTGAAATTGAGAGTCTATCTCTGGAGTCTAGATTTTCAGTCACTAAGTCATTAAATTGTATTTATATAGTCATCAATGCCCAACATAAAGTGTTAGACAAGTGAGTGCTTAATAACAAAATCTGAGTTTATTATTCTAATTTGGGGGTATTAATACTGGGATCCATAGCAAGTGCTGAGAAGTATTTTATTTCATACATTTTCCACCATATTATAAAACTAGGACTTAGAGGGTTCAAGAGCCTTGACCCCATTGGGTAGGGCCAAGATTCAAAGTCATCTTCTTATTCCACATCCAGAACTCTGCCTACTGTGCCAAGTGATCTTTCTACTGGGCCCATGAAAGTGCAGAATTCCTTGTCCTGTGTGCAAAGGCTGTTCTCTGAGGCACTTACACAGTGGTCCAGAGAAACAGCTCAGCAAACTCTTTGCATAATGAGGGATAAACACAGAGAAAGTCTGGTGGTACCCACAGAATTGAGGAGGACACTGGCCCTCAAGTGGCCCTGCCTGAGCCTCACCCAATAGCTTGACTTTCAAAGTGGGAAAGTTTGGGTTCTGTTCCTGCCTCACCAATAACCCTGTGCTCTTGAATACTCCCTTCTGAGTAAGAGAAGGCAGAGAGAAAAATCAGGGCTGGCTCTTCAGCCTCCAATCATGTTTTCTAAGAACAGGGAACTAGACTACCTGGTCCTCTCAGAAAGGCTTGAGCACAGAAAGTGAGACACTCCTTCCCCCTCTCAGGATCCTCCTGAAGACCATCCAGGTAAATAGTCATGTCCAATGACTAGTTTTGCTTTTTTACCTAATGACAAACAAATCTCACCAGTGCTAGAGTTAAGACACATTAAAACAAAAAAACAAAAAACAAACCACTTTAAATACAATGACACAGTTGAGGATCCTCAACAGATAGAGCAGGGAGAATTTTAGTTTCAGAACAAAGGCACATGGGTTCTAAGCTACCTCTTTTCACGATTTTTGCCAAGTGATGTCTCTTAATTATTCCCACTTGGTCAGTGAAAGTAAAACTTACCCTGTGTACCTCATGTGGCTTTGAAGATGATAGGAGGTGAGGCATTTAGTCAGCATTATTGTTTTATCCTTCCATGCAAACTCAGCTTTCCCTTCTCCTTGGCACTCTATTCTCAATCAGCTTTAGTAAAAGACTCCCTTGTTTTCTTCACTGTGTTCTCTTTAGGAAACAAAAGGTTAATTTAATTTTTGTAAAATAGAGGAAAAAATAACTTTGGAGATTTTATGAGGTGGCTTTCAAATCCAGGCACAGGACTGCAGTATAAGTCTCTGTTTAGAGAGGAGTTTTTCATAAGCTGTTTCTCCACAGACAGCACTTTGGTCATTTTATAGTAACTGAACTTCTTTCTCTCTGTGAGGAGATGAATACATCCCGGTTCTTCCAGCCAAGCAGTTACATGGCTGTTCTTCCTGCTGATTTCAGGGAAGGAAACTCGCCTTACAGCTGTTTTCTTTTCAGTCTCACCTCCCTACAGTCCCATCCCATGAAGTCTAATAACAAAGAGGGGCTAATTGTTAGTTGTGGAATGTTAATTGTAGAAGACCTAGAAAGCATACAAGCAAAAGGTTAATCACCCAAGTTAAACCAATGGAATAATACTCTGTTATAGTGTTATAGTGTTGGTGAGTATCAGATAGCTTTCTATATAAGTAGTTCATATATATATATACACACATATATATGTATATACATAGATATGTATATAATATACACATATTATATACATATATAATATATATAAATATATATAAAACATATATTATATATGTATATTATATATATGTGTGTATATATATATACACACACATACATATATATATATAAAATTTGAATTTCTGGGATCCAAAGTGTGATATGTCTCTGTGAGATAGATACATAGACATACACATAAACACATTTGGGTGTCTAGTGTGCTTTACAAATAAGAAAGCCACACGACCTATCTTATCTTAGTCTTTTTCTTTTCACTTAAGAACTCATTACGGGGGCATCTGGGTGGCTCAATGGGTTAAGCCTCTGCCTTTGGCTCAGGTCATGATCTCAGGGTCCTGGGATTGAGCCCCACATCTGGCTCTCTGCTCAGCAGGGAGCCTGCTTCCCCCCCTCTCTCTCTCTGCCTGCCTCTCTGCCTACTTGTGATCCCTCTCTGTGTCAAATAAATAAATAAAATATTTTAAAAAAAAGAACACATTACATATTTCCTAGCCCAGGTGTCTGTAAAACAGGAGAATGGATGAAGAAACTGTGGTGCATTTATACAATGGAGTAGTATAATGGAGTAGTACTCAGCAAGGAAAAGGAACAAACCACCCATACACAAAATAACATGGATGGATTTCACAGAGTGAAAGAAGTTTCCTCCAAGAGTATATATTATATGAATGAACATTCATATGACCAGGGAAAGCTCATCTGTGATGGAAAAAAATCAGAAAAGTTGTTGCCTTGGCAAAATGGGGCAGGGAGAGAGGAAGGGGCAAGAGTTTTGGGATCCATCCATTTTGGGATGGATATAATGCTCTATGTCTTGATAGAAGTTTGGGTTACACAGTTGTTTGCATGTGTCAAAACTCATCTAATGGTCTACTTAAGATTTCTACATTTCATTTTATGCAAATTTTTACCTAAGAAAAAAAGCCAATAAATATTGAACTTTAGTTAATAATATGCATGCTAAAGTACTTAAGGGAAGGGAACTAATGTCTGCATTTTACTTTGAATTTTTTAAAAAAGATCAATGCATACAGAGGTGGATAAATATGTGAAAATGCATAAATGTTAATTAATAAAATGTTAATAAAATTTTAATAAAATATTAATTACTATATTTAGGTGGTGCTTGTGTGGGTGCTCTCTGTACAATTTGCTCAATTTCCTGTAGGTTTGTAATTTTTTTAATATTAAAATGTTAGCAAGAGAAAGAACATATGGCATGTTCCCATGTCAAATATACTTCCACAATATTTTAAAGGACTGATTAAATTGACATATATAGACTGGAATATAATTCAATCACTGTTAAACATTTAGATTGTTTACATTTTTATAGTATAAGCTGTATTACAAAAATTGTACTTGGATATTTGGACATCTGTCTTATTAGATACTTAGGATTAATGAGCATAATTGCTAAGTCAATTAGGAATTAAGGACTAAGGTTGCTTTTTCATCCAGAAGATTTGGGACAATTTTCTCTCCTACTAGCGATGGATTCTATTTCCTTGTAAGGTTTCCATTTCCATAATGATTTGGTTCTTTGTTCATCTTTGCTAATCAGTTCAATATCTGGAATGGACTATTCTTTTAATTTATTTTCTGGTTCTCTCGATCAGCACTTTAAGATCAAGGGAAAAACAGAAGGGAGAATTTTCAATGCCCAATTTTGAACTAACAATCTGAATTGCAGACATCCAAACTGTGATGTGTCTTCAATCTGTTTTCATGATTTGATTTGTGCTTAATCATAGACTGAAAGTAAAATCAGTTTCCAGGGATTCTATTTAGTCTTTCTCTGTGTACATCCAATGAATACACACAGCCTACAAGAATATGGGAGGTATTTACCCTTCCATTACACTACTACACTTTGAAAAATTATAATTTGGAGTTGTATGTTCTAGCACCTTTGGATTATTAGCAAGCTGTATAAAAAAAACAACAAATGTCAAGGTTGAATCACTCATATTTAAATGATGATTAGAAGCCCATAAAATCTGTGCAGCAATTCTGTATGCCAGAAGGGGCAGCACATAAACAAAACACTCACTTGGCTGATCTTCTCATCTTGCTCATTGTGGTGTGGATTACAGTCCTGTTTTATTCCTTTCTCTTGGCTCTTTCAGCAATAGATGAAACCACTAAAGCCACTCAGCAGACAAACACGCCAGATCACGGGCCAGAGGACAATTTCCCTTTCCCAGCAGCAGCTCAGGGCCCTTCCCTGGACTTTCCAGATGACCTTTATAGCAGCAGCTGACTTCTTGAATAGTTTTTATTTTGGTGGCCTAGAGCAAAATAACAATGCAATGTTGCCTAGTGAAAAGCTTGAGATTCAAATTTTAGGTCTTTCTCTCTTATAGTTTTGATTTGAATACAAGAGACGTTAAAAAGGCAGTAACAGTGAATATATATGTGTATTTACTCCTTATGACAGTTTAACTAATTGGTGAGCAACAGGTGCATTCTACAATTTCCAAAACTGATTAAGTGTCACGCAAGTTCTTGACAGTATTCCAATTAATATCAGCTTTTAAATGGGTCATCCCATCTCATCCATTTAAAACTCAAGTTAATTGATTCTTTACAGAAGTTGATAGTGTTGATGTACTATTGGAATTTCATTTTCTGATTTCCTTTATATTGCACTTTCAAGTTTCCCACCTCCTTCCTGCAGTGTTTCTCTGGAATGGCTTATTTCATTTATTGCAGAACTTACAAATAGCTACTACCCAAACTTCAGTCTGGTTTTACATTCTATGTCTACTTTTTCCAATAACATTGGGAAAAAAAATCAGTTCCACATTTTTTGGATGGGCTTCTAAAGGTGGAATTAAAGTTTAAAATTATGATAATATGTATTTAAGTTGGTACAATTTGTTGATTTTCCACCACCTGCAGGTAGTAGCAATTTCCTTGCAAAGTTGTTAAACAAGTCCCTCCCATGCCCAATGTTGGGTAAACTGATGGGTGAAAAATGCTGTCTCATCTAATCAGTCATATGGATGTTCAAGTTCTTTGTCCATTTTAAAATAGAAATGTTTAACTTTTTCCTTATTTATTTATTTATGTCTATTCTCTTTACAGTACAAATAAACCTTTGTCTATCATGAATATTACAAGTATTTTTCCAGCTTCATTTACATTTTCATTTTCACTGTGTTGTTTTTGCATGTGAAGAACATTTAATTTGGTCAATTCAACTGAGTGTCAATTTCCTATTAGTAAATGATGAGGATAGGGCCATGATGAGTAAGAAATTTGATGACAGGGATGAAGGCATAAAATAAATATTGTGAGTATGAGAAGAAAGAGTTAATTGGAGAAATGTGAAAGAAATGTCAAGACAGTATTGAGAACCCAGATGAGTATGGAGACACTGAATTGGGCACTAATCTGTATGGATTATTTTTAATCAGGTAGAGCCAGTGGTCTAGGTGTATAATTACTAATTGCAGACATTTGGGTTGATCTAGGCTTGAGTTTTTGGAGGAAAAGGGAAGGATCAGTAGGTGAAGTTAAGCAAAATGTTAGCAAGATAATTTATATAATAGGTTATAAAGGTAATAAAAGTTACAAGGTGTATATACAGAAAACCGTATTATCTTAGTGAAAGACATATCGAGAGTTAAGAATATAGACGTATTCTGGGATTGGAAGAATTGTCATCACAAAAATGTTAATCTTACTGAACAGTATAAAATATACTAAGATTTCATTAGAATTCTGGTAGAGTTTCTTACTGGAATTGGATTAAGTTATCTTAAATTTTATATGGAAAAAAAAGTTCAAGAATATCCATGACAGTTATTAAAAAAAAGTAACAGAAAGGGGGATATATGTTTCTGAGACTATTAGAATTTAGCACAAAGATAGTAGGAAAACAAATATGATATTGACACAGTTACAGACTGACTTATTACTCAGGGGGCCAGAACACAGCATCCAGAGTTAGAACCCAGCATACATAGTATAGTATATATGATATCTTAAATATTTGACTAAAGTCATTTTAGGAAACGACAAAAGGTGGGAAATTTAATACATAGTAGTATCACTACTAGCTATCAAAAATGGAGAATATTGGATCCCACTCTTAATCTTTAAAAGAAACCTTCTGGGCATATTACATACATAAATGTAGTAGTAGTTGTAATAATAATAATGATAATGATAATAACAATTTTATGATACAGTCTTTGACACTATGTATATAATCTAAGGCAAGGGAGATCTTAACCAATATTGGAAACCCTGAAGGTATTAAAAATATGTAAATATTTGAGCTTTCAATATTAAAATTATATAACTTTATTGTTCAAGAAAAATTGTTTAAGAAAAATGTAATGACATTTCAGTGATTAACATCTATAATTTAAAAAATGAGCTCTAAGAAGTGAAAAGAAATGATAAATAACTCAAAATAAGAGAATAAAATATGTAAATAGGCAATTTAAAGTTCAGATGGCTGAGAAACGTGAAAATATTAAATTAAAGAGTAATATGAAAATGAATATTAAAATAATAACAAATCACTTTTCTCCAAACAGACTGCAAAAAAATAAAAAATTGAAACCTTTATCCTTGATGATTAGCATAGATGTGGGGAAATGTATGCTCTCAAATATTGATGATGGTGGAAAGAATTGTTATTAATTTTTTAGAAACAAATCACTGAATAATACTAAAATTAGTACAGGTGACCTTTGAACAATACAGGTCTGAAAAATATGAGCCCATTTATATTGCATGTTTTTTTAAAAAATAAAAACATTATAGCACTCTAAGTGTATTTTCTCTTCCTCATGATGTTATTGAAACATTTTCTTTTCTCTACCTTAATTATAAAGAATACTGCATTATACACATAACACACAATACATGTGTAATCAACTTTTTGTGTTATTGGTAATGTTCTGGTCAAAAACAGGCTATTCATAGCTGAATTTGGGGAGAAGTCAAAAGTTATACGCAGATTCTTCATTATGCAGGGAATTGAAACACTTAATCTCTGAGTTGTTCAAAGCTCATATATACATATATACAGCTATAAATATATGAATACATTAATAGTAGGAGATCTTAACATGCCTCTCTCAGTAATAGACAGATCATCCAAAGCAGAAAATCCATACAGAAATAAGAGAATTGAATGACACATTGGACCAGATGGACCTCATATATATATACAGAACATTTCACCCTAAAACAACAGAATACTCATTCTTCTCAAGTGCACATGGAACCTTCTCCAGAATAGACCACATACTGGGTCACGAATCAGGACTCAACCGATACCAAAAGACTGAGATTATTCCCTGCATATTTTCAGATCACAATGCTTTGAAACTGGAGCTCAGTCACAAGGAAAAGCTTGGAAGGAACTCAAACACCTGGAAGCTAAAAACCACCTTGCTTAAGAATGCTTGGATCAACCAGGAGATCAAAGAAGAACTTAAACAATTCATGGAAACCAATGAGAATGAAGACACTTCGGCCCCAAACCTATGGGATACAGCAAAGGCGGTCCTAAGGGGGAAATACATAGCCATCCAAGCCTCCCTCAAAAAAATTGAAAAATCCAGAATACACCAGCTGTCTCTACACCTTAAAGAACTGGAGAATCAACAACAAATTAAACCAACCCCACACATAAGACGGGAAATAATCAAGATTAGAGCAGAGATCAATGAGGTAGAAACTAGAGATACAGTAGAACGTATCAATGAAACTAGAAGCTGGTTTTTTGAAAGAATCAATAAGATCAATAAACCATTGGCCACACTAATCCAAAAAAAAGAGAGAAAGCTCAAATTAATAAAATTATGAATGAAAAGGGAGAGATCACAACTAACACCAAGGACATGGAAACAATCATCAGAAATTATTATCAACGGTTATATGCCAATAAGTTAAGCAACCTAGATGAAATGGATGCATTCCTGGAAAACAATAAACTCCCAAAATTGAACGAGGAAGAAATTGACAACCTGAATAGACCAATATCTAGCAACGAGATTGAAGCAGTGATCAAAAACTTCCCAAAAAACAAGAGCCCAGGACCTGACAGATTCCCTGGGGAATTCTACCAAACTTTCAAAGAAGAAATAACACCTATTCTCCTGAAGCTGTTTCAAAAAATTGAAGCAGAAGGAAAACTTCCAGACTCTTTTTATGAAGCCAGCATTACCCTGATCCCCAAACCAGGCAAAGACCACATGAAAAAGGAGAATTTCAAACCAATATCACTGATGAATATGGATGCTAAGATTCTCAATAAGATCCTAGCAAATAGGATCCAACAGCATATTAGAAATGCCATCTATATATATAGGTAGTGTATTTGTAAAGTTAAAGTTGTAATTTCCTGTATAAATTATACATTTATATTTGTTCATATTTATGTATTTTTGAATATAAGATACATGAAAAAAACCACATGCAAAGCAAAACTATTTACATGTACATTGCATGGTGGCACACTGATTTGCTACTCAAAAGCCTAGCAACATGGATGGGACTGGAAGAGATTATGCTGTGAAATAAGTCAAGCAGAGAGAGTCAATTATCATATGGTTTCACTTATTTGTGGAGCATAACAAATAACATGGAGGACAAGGGGAGATGGAGAGGAGAAGGGAGTTGAGGGAAATTGGAGCGGGAGGTGAACCATGAGAGACTATGGACTCTGAAAAACAACCTGAGGGTTTTGAAGGCGGGGGGTGGGAGGTCGGAGGAACCGGGTGGTGGGTATTGGGGAGGGCAGGGATTGCATGGAGCACTGGGTGTGGTGCAAAAACAATGAATACTGTTACGCTGAAAAGAAGTAAAAAATTAAAAAAAAAAAAAAAGTCTTGCCACTACCTTTCTAGTGTGTATTCTGGTTTCCAGTGTCTGGAAAATTAAAAACTACATTTTCACATTCCCTTACCAAATCTAGATCTTGAATATGATTTACGTTTGGCTAATCAACTGTACTTGTATAAAAGAAGGCAGAAGTGAATCTTACACAATGGCATTGATTTTCTCTGTCTTTAGGTTTTGACAGTTTGCATATTATATATCTAGGTGTTTTAGTTTGTGTATTTTTGGTATTTACTCTGCTTGTTTTTTTCTGAAGTTCTTGAATCTGTATTTTGGTAGCTGTCATTATTTTGGAAAATTCTTGGTTGTTGTCTCTTCTAATATTTCTTCTACATATGTTAGATCATTTGATATTTTTGCACACCTCTTGCGTACTCTGTTGTGATCTTTTGATACTTGTTTGTCTCTTTGTGTTTTCTTTCCTTGGCTATTGTTGAGCCTATTGAAGACATTCTTTATCCCTTTTACCAAGTTATGTTTTCAGATACACAATGTACAAATATGTAATTCTATGACATCAGTAACTGAAAAGGATGAAGACCATGGTATACATAAGTCTAGTTATTTTTTATTTTTATGTATGTATGTATGTATTTATTTATTTTTATTTATTTGACAGACAGATTACAAGTAGGCAAGAGAGGCAGGCAGGGAGAGAGAGGAGGAAGCAGGCTCTCCACAGAGCAGAGAGCCCAATGTGGGGCTCCCATGATCCTGGGATCATGACCTGAGCCGAAAGCAGAGGCTTTAACCCACTGAGCCACCCAGGCGCCCCAAGTCTAGTTTTTAAATTATAGAAGTTGAGATGCTATAAATTCAAATTAGAATGTTATAACTCTGTAGGATTTTAAGTGCAATGGTCATAGTAACCAGAAGGAAAATAGAAAATACTTACAGAATACATACTAAAAAGTTGAGAAGAGAATTAAAACATTTTACTATAAAAGTTATAGAATGCAATGAAAGCATTGCTGAGAGGGAAATTTGAGGAGGGCCTGTGATGTAATGAGCCCTGAATATTATATAAGACTGATGAATCACTGACCTCTACCTCTGAAACCAGTAATACATTATACATTAATTGAATAAATTTAACACTATATAAAAAATAAGAATAAAAAACCTCAAATCAACAACCTAAATTTACAACTTAAGAAATTAGAAAAAAAATAACAAACTAAGCCCAAGTATAACAAAAGGAAGGAGATGATAAAGATTTGAGCAGAGATAAATAAAATAGAAAATAGGAAAATAATAGAAAAAAATCAATGAAACTAAAAGTTGTTTCTTCAAAAAGATAAAAAAAATTTGACAAACTAGCTAGCTAGTCTAAGAAAAAAAGAAAACTCAAAATCATACTAAAATCATAAATGAAAGTGGTAATATTACTACAGAAATAAAAAGCATTACAAGAAGTTACCATGAACAATCATACTCCAACAATGTGTCAAAGTGGATAACCTAGATGAAATGGACATTTTTCAAGAAACACAAATCCTACCAAAACTGAATCACACAAAAACAGAATATCTAAATTGGCCTATAACTCTTTAGGACATTGAGTCAATAATTAAACAATCTTCCAATGAAGAAAAATTCTGTCTTTGATTACTTCATTGGTGAAAATTCTACCATTTAAAACAGAACTAACATCAATCCTTCTTAAACTTCTCCCAGAAACTGTAGAGGAGGGAACTCTTCCTAACTTATTCTGTAAGGCCAGCATTACCTTGATTCCAAAGCCAAGCAAAGATGTTACAAGAAAAGGAAACTATATAGCAATATACCTTATGAATACTGATGCCATATCATCAACAAAACACAAGCAATCTGAATTCAATAGCATATTAAAGGGATTATAAACCATGAGCAAATATATTGTAGGCAAATGAAAAGATGTCAAACATCACTAATAATTAAGGAAATGCATATAACCACAATGAAACACCATCTCATACCTATTAGGATGGCTACTATCAAACAAAACAAAAGAAAAACAAAACAAAACCAGATCTGGTGTGAATGTGGAGAAACAAACCCTTGTGAATTGTTGGTGGAAATGTAAAATGGAAAAAAGTATGGCATTTCTTCAAAAAAAATTAAACTTAAAATTACTGCATAGTCTGGAATTCCAATTCTGAATATACACGCAAAAGAACTGAAAGCAGGAACTCAGGTATCTATTTGTACACCTATGTTCACAGCAGCATCATTTGCAATAGCTAAAATGGGAAGCAACACAAGTGTACATCAACAAATGAATGGATAAACAAAACACCACATATGTATACAATAGAATGTTATTCAACTTTAAAAAGGAAAGAAATTTTGACATGCTACAACATGTCAATGTACCTCAATGTACCTTGAGGACATTAAGCTAAGTGAAATAAACAAGAAACAAAAAGACAAATGCTGTATTGGTCCACTAATGTGAGATCCTAAAGTAAGCAAAAATCACAGAATCAGAAAGCAGAATGGTGGTTTCTGGGGGAGGGGGTGGGAAGGAGAGAATGGGAAGTTAAAGTTTAATGGGCATAGAATTTCTGTCTTGCAAGATGAAGAGTTCTAGAGATGGATGGTGGTGATGGTTGCACAACAGTATAAATTGTATTTATTAACAATGAACTACACATCTTAAAATCAGATGGTAAATTTTATATTATGAATATTTTATCACAAAAAATTGAAAAAAGTTTCACTAAGAAATGCATATTTCAGTTGCAAAGAAGAGTTTAGTTGTATTTTCTCTGAGAATAATATGGGGAGTGGAGGGATTGAGGAGACCTTAATCCCATAAAGCCAAGCCCCCATTCTGAATGGAATCATTACCTAGCCCTCTAGGTCTTGATTTCTCTAACTTTAAACTCTGCATACAGAGTTATTTAGAAGATTAAATTAGAAAGTGAATGAACATTCTAAATACAGTGTCTGCCTAAAGAGGGTAAAGTAGCATTTAATAACTAGTAAAATTTTTATTTCATGTCTTTAAATAAAATGCTTACTCCTCCTCCTCCTCTTCTTCTTCTTCTTCTTCTTCTTCTTCTTCTTCTTATTATTATTATTATTATTATTTTTATTTTGTTTTGCTTCAGGAATATCCAAACACAGAGAATAATTTTCCATAAATAGTGATTGGCTTGAAACGTTAGGCACAATTTTAACTGTCATCTCCTGCAGTCCTCAGCAAGGAACAGATTACATAACTTCTGAAAGAAAACTATCCCTTTAGACAACTTATTTTGAGCTACCTCAAACTTTAAATTCCTTCAACACAAAAATATACCAGTTCATCTTCAAAACAGCACTGTTGTGAGATTAAAGGGTTAAGTGCTTCATAGGATATGGTTGACCTGAGTTTGTTATTAATGGCTGGTCACATGGCTTTTGGCAGGCCAAGTGGTAACACTGGCTTCCAGGAGAGAGGATGTTTTGGAAAATGATAATGTATGTGACTATCTGTTCCAGTCCACCCTGTGTTGGCAGAGCCTCCTATCCTACTGTCTGCTTCCTTTGGTTTGGTTTAACCTATTTTTTAGTATCACCAGTTCAAGTTCTTTCCTGGACTCTGGGAAGGGAGTTTCACTCTTTGCTTAGGATCATATGAAAGTTTATTGCAAAACCTCAAACCATATTAAATTTGATTGTTCTGAAATATGCCATTGACTTTGAGTTCTGACTTTGAGATCTGCTTAAATATTGCCTCTTGGTTGAAAATTTTCCTTAAAGGAAATAGACAATTTTTCAGCCCCAAAATGACAGACCCAAGTGGATAGGTCTTCATGAAGAGGCTGCTGTTTATAGAGTAACTTTTGTAATTCTATGATTTCTGTTAGTCAGAGACGTGGTCTTTGGGCACAATGTTTCCTATAGTCACCAGAATATAATCTGGCACTGTAGGATAGAAACTGTAGTATTTATAAGGCCTCATAATAGTTTCCATTTCCTAGGGGCACCTGGCTGGCTTAGTTGGTGGAGCATCTGACCCCTTGATCTCAGAGTTGTGAGTTCAAGCCTCATATTGGGTGTAGAGATTAATTTCCATTTCCTTGTTGCCAAGGCTCATAGAAGATATGAAGAGGAATCTGTGAGAGCAATATTGGACTAATCATCTGTCCAGTTTTCCCTCCCCAACTTAATGACAAGGAGTATTGCTACCATCAGTATGAAGGAACGAGAAGGGCATGATTATACCTCAGCACAAGCCCTATCACCTGGAGTTAACAATCAGGGACCAGAAAAAATTTCTTTCCCTCAAGTGTCATCTAGCATCATTATTAGGAGTTTATATGTTTAGTAATAACAAGGCATCTCCTATCCTTAGTCACCTTGAAATGATATAAGCATATATGCAGCCTCGTCTAGTATGACAAAGCTTGTGGGAGATTGAGCATGTCAGGCCTAAGCAGGGACTATCATATTTGGGCAAGTTTTTTTTTTTTTTTAATGTCCAAGGAACCTCATGTTCTTCAACTATGATGGTCCCTATTATCCAAGCTTGTTAAAAGGATTTGGAATAATAAATATGTGATATGTGTGAGGGTGTGGGGTATCTCAGCTTCAGTCAGAGACTGAAATATATATGTGGTTGTTCCTGATGAATCTGTGGGATAGGACCACAAGAAACCCATTGAAACAGGACCATCATACCTTAAAAGAAGATTCTTAAAGAAAGATTCAAGAATATTAAGCATATCCAGTATGGCAGCCTCAGATACTACATTTTCAAAATTACTTAGAATCACTTGAGATATGGTTTTACCTAGTTCACACATTGGATCATGTCTAAGAACCTCACTGAGCTCAGGAGAGAAAAAAAAAAACAAAACAAAAAACTGTATCCACTGTGTGCACTGTATCCACCAGTCAAGTACCATGGTGTTTAGTGTAGATAAGATGCAGAGTATTTGTGCATGTACCAGAGGCACTCAGGATTCTCCAAATTACCTGCCAAAGAATTTGCATAGTACTAGGTTTGTGTTAGAGAGACAAGAATATTAGTTAGTGAAATGTGGGTTTTTGCTGTTTAATCTTATCCAATTTTCACCCATTGGCTAAAACCTTGGAGTAAATTTTACTGTATGTAAAATACATGTAACATAATAACTTGAACATAGCTCATGGTATTAATATGTCATTTCCCATTAATTAATATGTGTGTTTAATAGATTAACTAAGAGTATTTAACTCTGCTATGGAACACAAGAAAAACAAATGGGATGTATAAAACTTAAAAGCCATGATAAGTATATATAGATAATAAGTGAGTAGTTTTCAGACATAGGAGAAACTCATAAAATGTGTTGAATATAGATAATAAGTAATCAAATTGCTTTTATAACCCAAGAAGTACACATAAAATGCATAGTAGCACGTTAGGCTAATTGGTGAACTACAGCTGTGACCAGTGTTTGTCCTTGTATCTTTTTGCTAGAGCAACTGTACGTATGGTTAGCTTTGGGTACCTTCCATCTGCTTAGCCCTTTTGCTCAACCTTAATTCTGGTCCTCATTACTCCAAGATCAACAAAGAATGCTAACTCAGCTAAGGGAGGAGCAAGGCATAGAAATACTGCATAAACTAGGATCAAAGTAGTGTTGTCTTTCTGCCCTGCTTGGAACTTATACTTAATTGGTTAACCTACCACTTCTTTTTCCTCTTTTTATGTGTCGTAAACAATTAATAAACTGAATGATCCAAGTGATTTAATTTAGTCTATGAGCCTCTTTGTGGTAGCTTGATGATAAATTGTATTTGGAGACTACTGTTGGCATTAAGGCAGTTTTCTACATGACAACTGATGTTCTTAATAAGCTTATGTATTTATAAAGAGAGATTTAACTAGTAGTTTAGAGAATAAATTACAAGTAAAATTCACAATCATTCTGAGGTGAGACATTTGGAGCTGAAAAGAACCAATGTGTGTGGATTTATAAGGTAGGGCCAGATGTGCTTGCTTTAGTATTCACTGCGGGTTTGTGCTGGTAGAGCAGGGAGTTAACTCTTTGGGGTTCTTTCTGGTTTTAGAAAAGGTAAGTAATTCAAATACTCTGAGTCCATCTCATATTCACTCATTCCCCTTCAGTCCAAGGAAAGCATTATTTAGATGTATTTAATAGCATATTATGGCAATTGAATAGCTTATTAGAACAGGCAGCAAAGATTAAAATCAATACATTTTTAAAATGAGGACATTTCATCTGCTTGAATTTGTTATATTTTCAAGACCCTCTTTGATATTCTTACTTGTAATCAATAAAGTAATTCATTTTTGATCTTTTAAAATTAAGGTAAAATCCAATATTAAAAATTAACCATTTTATGGCCAATGACACATGAAAAAATTTTCAACATCACTAGCCATCAGGGAAATAAAAATCAAAACCACAATGAGATACCACCTTACCCCAGTTAGAATAGCAAAAATTAACAATACAGGAAACAACAAATGTTGGTGAAGATGTGGAGAAAGGGGAACCCTCTTACACTGTTGGTGGGAATGCAAGCTGATGCAGCCACCCTGGAAAACAGTATGGAGTTTCCTCAAGACATTAAAAATAGAGCTACCCTATAACCCAGCAATTGCACTACTAGGTATTTATCCCAAAGGTACAGATGTGAAAAGAAGGGGCACAGGTACCCCCATGTTCATAGCAGCAATGTCCACAATAGCCAAACTATGGAAGGAGCCGAGATGTCCTTACATAGATGAATGGATAAAGAAGATGTGGTTCATATATACAATGGAATATTACTCAGCCAGCCAAAAGGATGAATACCCACCATTTGCATTGACATGGATGGAACTGGAGGGATTATGCTAAGTGAAGTAAGTCGAACAGAGAAAGAAAATTATCATATGGTTTTGCTCATATGTGGAACATAAGCAATAGCACAGAGGACCACAGGGGAAGGAAGTGGGAAAACTGAATGGGAAGAAATCAGAGAGGGAGAAAAAAAATCATGAGACTCTGGTAAAAAACAAAAAAACAAAAAACTGAGGGTTACAGAAGAGAGGGATTGGAGGATGGGGTAACTGGGTTATGGGCATTAAGGAAGGCACATATTGGGATGGAGCACTGGGTGTTATACACAACTAATGCACCATTGAACACTACATCAAAACCAAGGATGTACTATATATGGGCTAACTGAACATAATAAAAAATAGTTATACAATAAAAAAATTAACCACTTTAAAGTGTACAATTCAATGACATTTAGTATAGCCACAAAGTTGTACAGACAGCACACCTCTATCTAGTTCCAGTACATTTCCACCACCCCAAAAGAAAATCCCATAACCATAAGGCAGTCACTTCTCCAGCTTTCCCTCCCCTAGTCCTTGGAAACTGCCAATATATTTTCTGCCTCTATGAATTTACCTATTCTGGATATTTCATATAAGTGGAATCATATAATATGTAACCTTTGTGTCTGATATGTTCATTTAGCATGTTTTTGAGGATCATATACATTATAGCACATATCTATACTTCATTCCTTCTTATGGCTGAATAATATACCACAATTTATATACCACAATGTATTTACCCATTCATCCATTGCTGGATATTTGGCTTTTTTCCACATTTTGGATATTGTGAATAGTGTTGCTATGAATATTCATGTGCAAGTATATGTTTGAGTACTTATTTTCAATTTGAGAGGATAAATAGTTAGGAGAGGAATTGTGAAATCATGTATTTATTCTATGTTTAACTTTTTCAAGAAACATTAAACTGCTTTCCAGAGATTGCACCATTTCCATTCCTACCAAAAATGTACAAGTGTTTCATTTTCTCTAGCTCCTTGCCAACACATTTTTCTCTTTTCTTAGTTATGTTCATCCTAGTGGGTGTGAAGAGGTATTTCACTGTGGTTTTGACTTGCATTTCCCTAATAACTAATGATGTAGAATACTTCATGTGCTTGTTGCCCATTTGTGTATCTTTTCTGAAGATATGTTATTTTAAGTCATTTGCATATTTTTAAATTGGGTTGCTAATCTTTTTGTTGTTGAGATGTTGTTGATATATACTCTGGATACTAGAGCCTTATCAGATACTTATCAGATATATAATTTGTAAATATTTTCTCTTATTCTGTAAGTTGACATTTTACTTTCTTAATGATGTTCTTTGGTACACAAAAGTTTTTAATTTTCATAAGGTCCAATTTATCTATTTTTTATTCTGTTGTTTATGCTATTGGTGTTATCTTCAAGGATCCACTGCCAAATACAAGGTGCTTTTTGTTGTTCTGTACTTTTTAAAAATCAAGTTTTTAATTTTAATTCCAATGTAGTTAACATACAGCATTATATTAGTTTCTGGTGTACAATATAGTGATTCAACAATTCCATACATTATTCAGTGCTATCATAAGTGTTACTCCTAATGCCCTTCATCTATTTCACCCATCTGCCATACACCTCCTTCCCTGTAAGAGGATGGTTTTAATTAAGAGGCTGTTTTATGGTTTATCTCTTTTTTTTTCTCTACTTATTTGTTTTGTTTCTAAAATTCCACATATGAGTGAGATTGTATGGTATTTGTCTTTCTCTGACTGACTTATTTTGCTTGGCATTATACTCTCTCTAGTTCCACCCATGTTGTTGTAAATGGCAATATTTCATTCTTTTTTATGGTTGAATAGTATTCCACTTATACACACATGTGTGTATGTATATGTAATGTAGTGTGTATAATATATATAATAAATATATAATATATATATTTTTATTTTTATCCATTCAGCTATTGATGGACACTTGGGCTGTTTCCATGATTTTGATATTTAAACAAAGCTGCAATAAACATAGGGGTGATGTGTCCCTTTAAATTAGTGTCTTTGTATTTTTTAGGTAAATATCCGGTAGTGTGATTACTGGATCATGGGTAGTTCCATTTTTAACTTTTAGTGGAACCTCCATACTGTTTTCCACAGTGGCTGCACCAGTTTGCATTCCCACCAACACTGCATGAGGGTTCCTTTTTTTCCACATCCTCTCCAACATTTGTTGTTTTGTGTGCTTTTTATTTTAGCCATTCTGACAAGATGTGAGGTGATATCTCATTGTAGTTTTGATTTGAATTTCCTTGATGTTGAGTGATGTCAAGCATCGTTTCATGTGTCTGTTGGCCATCTGGATGTCTTCGGAGAAATTTCTGTTCACATCACAATTAGATTATTTGTTTTTGGGTCTTCAGTCATAGTTCTTTATATATCTTGGATACTAAGCCCTTTTCAAAGATGTCATTTGCAAATATCTTCTCCCATTCAGTAGGCTGTCTCTTAGTTTTGCCGATGATTGCTTTGCTGTGCAGAAGCTGTTTATTTTGATGTAGTCCCAATAGTTTAGTCTTGGTTTTATTTCTCTTGCCTCAAAAGATTATATATATATATATATATATATATATATATATATATGTTGCTGCAACTGATGTTGGATAAATTATTGGATAAATTATTTTCTGTGCTCTCCTCTAGGATTTTTATAGTTTCAGGTCTCACATTTTTTGCCCAGTTTTTCTGGTTAGAATTTCTAGTATAACATCAGATAACAGTGGTAAAAGCAGGCATCCTTATCATGTTCATGATCTTGGGAGAAATTATTCAGTCTTTCACCACTGGGTACAATGCCAACTGTGTGTTTTTCATAAATGCCCTTGTCATAGTAAGAATTTACCCTTCTATCCCTAGTTCTCTAAGTGTTTTTCTTTCTTTTTATCATGAAAAGATGTTGAATTGTGTCAAATACTTTTCCTGCATTGATTAAGATGATCATATAATTTTTCCCTTTGTTATAGTAATGTAATATATTTTACAATGGTTGGTTTTCCTATATTGAAATACTTTTGTATTCCTGGGAATCTTACTTTGTCTTTTTCAATGTGCTTTTGGACTCAGTTCATTAGTCAGTATATTTGGGGAACTATATTTAATTTTGGTGTCTATATTCATAAGAATGCTTGGTCTGCAGTTTCTGTTTCATTAATATCTTTGGCTTTGCTATTAGAATAATGTTGGCCTCCTAGAACAAGTTAGGAAGTATTCCTTTCTCTTCTAGTTTTTGGAACAATTTGAGAAGGACGGTGTTAATTCTTTAAGTGTTTTGTAAAATTCATCAGTGAAGCCATCTGATATTATGCTTTTCTTTGTTGGAAAGTCTAATTACTCATTCAATCTCTCTATGTGTTTTGGTATATTCATATTTTCTATTTATTCCCTCTTATGTCGGTTTTTCTAATTGTAGCATTCTATCCATTATTCCTATCTATTATTGAAAGTGGGATACAAAGTCTCCAAGGAATACTGTAGAACTATTTCTTCCTTATATTCTGCTATTTGTTTTTACATATTTTGAGGTTCTATTGCTTGATGCATATATGTTCATAGTTATTATGTCTTCTTGATGATTTGACCTTTTTCTTACTAGATAATATCCTTATCTGTGCTTGCAACAATTTTTGACTTAAAATTCAACATAGTATTAGAAGTCCTAGCAACAGCAATTAGACAACAAAGAGAAATAAAAGGTATCCAAGCTGGCAATGAAGAAGTCAAACTCTCCTTCTTCGCAGATGACATGATACTTTATATGGAAAACCCAAAAGACTCCACCCCCAAGCTGCTAGAACTCATACAGCAATTCAGTAATGTGGCAGGATACAAAGTCAATGTACAGAAATCAGCTGCTTTTTTATACACCAACAATGAAAACACAGAAAGGGAAATTAGAGAATCGATTCCATTTACTATAGCACCAAGAACCATAAGATACCTGGGAATAAACCTAACCAAAGAGGTAAAGGATCTGTACTCAAGAAACTACAGAATACTCATGAAAGAAATCGAAGAAGACACCAAAAGATGGAAGACCATTCCATGCTCATGGATCGGAAGAATAAACATTGTTAAAATGTCTATACTGCCTAGAGCAATCTATACTTTTAATGCCATTCCAATCAAAATTCCACAGGTATTTTTCGAAGAGGTGGAGCAAATAATCCCAAAATTTGTATGGAATCAGAAGAGACCCCGAATTGCTAAGGAAATGTTGAAAAAGAAAAACAAAACTGGCAGCATCATGTTGCCTGATTTCAAGCTTTACTGCAAAGCTGTGATCACCAAGACAGCATGGTACTGGCATAAAAACAGACACATAGACCAGTGGAACAGAGTAGAGAGTGCAGATATGGACCCTCAACTCTATGGTCAAATAATCTTTGACAAAGCAGGAAAAAATATACACTGGAAAAAAGACAGTCTCTTCAATAAATGATGCTGGGAGAATGGGACAGCTATATGTAGAAGAATGAAACTCGACCATTCTCTTACACCATACACAAAGATATACTCAAAATGGATAAAAGACCTCAACATGAGGCAGGAATCCATCAGAATCATAGGGGAGAACATAGGCAGTAACCTCTTCGATATCAGCCACAGCAACTTCTTTCAAGATATGTCTCCAAAGGCAAAGGAAACAAAAGTGAAAATGAATTTTGGGGACTTCGTCAAGATCAAAAGCTTCTGCACAGCAAAGGAAACAGTCAACAAAACAAAGAGGCAACCCACAGAATGGGAGAAGATATTTGCAAATGACAGTACAGACAAAAGGCTGATATCCAGGATCTATAAAGAATTTCTCAAACTTAACACACACAAAACAGATAATCATGTCAAAAAATGGGCAGAAGACATGAACAGACACTTCTCCAATGAAGACATACAAATGGCTATCAGACACATGAAAAATGTTCACCATCACTAGCCATCAGGGATATTCAAATTAAAATCACATTGAGATACCCCTTACACCAGTTAGAACAGCTAAAATTAACAAGACAGTAAACAATGTGTGTTAGAGAGGATGTGGAGAAAGGGGAACCCTCTTACACTGTTGGTGGGAATGCAAGTTGGTGCAGCCACTTTGGAGAACAGTGTCGAGATTCCTTAAGAAATTAAAGATAGAGTTTCCTTATGACCCTGCAAGTGCACTACTGGGTATTTACCCCAAAGATACAGATGTAGTGAAAAGAAGGGCCATCTGTACCCCAGTGTTCATAGCAGCAATGGCCACGGTTGCCAAACTGTGGAAAGAGCCAAGATGTCCTTCAATGGACAAATGGATAAGAAGATGTGGTCCATATACACTATGGAGTATTATGCCTCCATCAGAAGGGATGAATACCCAACTTTTGTATCAACATGGATGGGACTGGAAGAGATTATGCTGAGTGAAATAAGTCAAGCAGAGAGAGTCAATTATCATATGTTTTCACTTATTTGTGGAGCATAAGAAATAACACGGAGGACATGGGGAGATGGAGAGGACAAGGGAGTTGAGGGAAATTGGAGGGGGAGATGAACCATGAGAGACTATGGACTCTGAAAAACAATCTAAGTGTTTTGAAGAGGCAGGGGGTGGGAAGTTGGGGCAGCCTGGTGGTGGGTATTGTGGAGGGCACGTATTGCATGGAGAACTGGGTGTGGTGCATAAACAATGAATTCTGGTACACTGAGAAGAAATTTAAAA
The DNA here is from genome assembly GCF_963455335.1 of Martes martes. Lineage (NCBI taxonomy): Eukaryota > Metazoa > Chordata > Mammalia > Carnivora > Mustelidae > Martes > Martes martes. The sequence goes on along the minus strand of NC_137899.1, from coordinate 18,856,991 downwards.
AAATTTTTTTTAAAAATCTATTTTGTCTGATATTAGCATAGCCATCTAGCTTTCTTTTGGGTACTATTTGCATGGAACGCAGTTATCTCCAAGCACAAGAGATAATTTTTAAAAAAGATTTTATTTATTTATTTGACAGAGAGAGATCACAAGTAGGCAGAGATGCAGGCAGAGAGAGAGGGGGAAGCAGGCTCCCTGCTGAGCAGAGAGCCCAATGCGATGTGGGGCTCGATCCCAGGACCCTGAGATCATGACCTGAGCCAAAGGCAGAAGCTTAACCCACTGAGCCACCCCGGTGCCCCAAGAGATGATTTTTTAATCCATTCTGCCCACCTCTGTCTTTTAATTGATTGATTAAATCTATACAGACTTAAAATGACTCCAGATAAAGTCTTACTTCTGCCATTTTGCTATTTTGTTCTACATGTCTGTTTTTCAATCTAAAGGTTGTTTTATTGTAAAACCATAAATACAACATTGACATGAAATCATTAAGTAACTGATCCTCTCTCTTTTTTGTGACGCAAATCCTCAAACACTGTCTTATTTCATGCTAAATTTTTTAGTGTAAATTTTGATTCTCTCCTCATTTCCTTTTTTGCATATTTTTAAGTTATTTTCTTCATGGTTACCTTGGAGATTACAACTAACATCTAGAAGCATCATATATTTAAGATAAATCCCTCTGTTTGGAAATATTGTTCTTTTTGGCCCTCAGGATCCATTGCCTTTGGATCCATTTACTTTCATTCTTCTAAGGCAATTATTTCTTAATTGGACATTTCATTCATAATAATACTTTTAGGAATTAAGTCAGACATTAAAAGAGATCTGTCTCCAATGCCTTAAATGCACAAGGTTTACATTTATATTTTTCTTATGTAATGAGAAGTCTAGTAAGGTTTCCAAATGTTTGCCGGCATGATTCAGTGATTCAAAGATATCAGAATCAAGGGCTCAGCTCTTTCAGTCTTTCCTTCATGGTCTAAGAGGGTTTCTATAGTTCCAGTCACAATGTATTTATTCCATGAAAGGACAAGGATCAAGAATCATATTAAAAATTATTCCAAATACCTAAATTAGCCCTCTTAAAGAAATTTCATAATTTACACCCAACAACTTCCTTTACAGATCATTCGTCAGGCATATCTATATGAGAGATTTGGAAATGCAGTTTTTCTTTTAATTGAGAGCATTGCTCCCCCTAATAACTCAGGGTTTCTTTTGCTAAAAAAGAAGGGAGAGAATGGATATCAGCAAGGCAACTGGCATATAATTAGTTGTTAACATTTATAGGGCAGGTATTATGTGCCAGATGTTGTTCTAAATGCCTTATATATATTAGCCCATTTAGTCATCATGGCAGTTCTAGAGGATAAGAGCTTTTATTATCTCCATTGTACAGATGAGAAAACGGATTCAACAACAGAATGATAACTTTCTTAATGTCTGACTTTTTAAATATTAGAGCCAGAATTAAAACTTGATTATCCTCCAGATCTCATTTTTAAGCCCCCCTGCTATATTGCTTTGCATTAAACAGAAAACAAATTCAAAATGTATACATACATCTTTTTCCTTTTCTTTCATAATCATCTGTTAATGTTTAGATGCCACCTAAGTTCAATATGATTAAAACTTGCCTTTATAGCTGGTTCCTTAACTGGCTTCCTACATCTACAGCTTCTACTGCTATTTTCCTTTATTATGAAGGATTGCTGCTCATTCTGTTGCAAGCAACAGAAAACCCATTCTAATGAAAAAATGTGCAGGAAGTCATGGTTCATTAGATTTTCATTGGCTGTCTCATTTACAGTTTATCTCTAATGTCTATCCTAATATTTGATCACTGCAATGGCTTCCCACTGGGTACCCTCACCTCCATTCCTGATGCTTACGTTTAGAACAGTCTAATACATACAGATTAATTGGTGAGCAGTGGGAAGATATTGAATGCCAGTCTGAAAGTGAAAGTCATCAACTTTCTTAACATACTTTGCAAATCGATCACATGAAATGTCTCTTTAAGCTCAGTCAAAATTCCTTGGGTTGAAATTTAATTGTTCTCAACTAGATTCAACATATTTACAAGTTTATTTTCAGGTACTTCTCTATCTCCAATATGTTCATAGTAACCTAGCCATTCCTATCGAGAGCAAAAAAAAAAAAAATGTATAAAGGAATAATAACATTCTCCTCTGTCTGACAACTTCCCCTTCTTACCAAGTTATTTATTGACCCTCTCAGGTCTTACCACTTCAGCTCATGGCAAAATAAATAACTGTGACAGAAATAACTAGAGATATTTGCAAATGTCTTATCAGATAAAGGGTTAGTATCCAAAATTTATAAAGAACTTATCAAACTTAACACCAAAATAACAAGTAATTCAATTAAGAAATGGGCAAAAAGGGTGCCTGGGTGGCTCAGTCAGTAAAGCATCTGCCTTTGGCTCAGTTCATGATTTCTGGGTCCTGGAATCAAGGTCATGTTGGGCTCTCTGCTCAGGAGGGAGTCTAGTTCACCCTCTCCCTCTGCCTCTCCACCCCACTCATGCTCTGTATCTGTCTCTCTCTCTCTCAAATAAATAAAATCTTTAAAAGGAAAAAAAACGAAATGGGCAGAAGATATGAACAGACATTTCTCCAAAGAAGACATAAATATGGTCAACAAAAAATGCTCCACATCACTCGGCCTCAGGGAAATACAAATCAAAACCACCATGAATACCACCTCCCCAGATCAGAATGGCTAAAATTAACAAGTCAGGAAATGACAGTTTTTGCTGAGGATGCAGAGAAAGGGAAACCCTCTTATGCTATTGGGAATGCAAGCTCATGCAGTTCAGTCTGGAAAACAGTATGGAGGTTCCTCAAAATCTGAAAAAAGAGCTACCCTATAACCCAGGAATTGCATTACTAGATTTTTACCCCAAAGACACAAATGTAGTGATCTGAAGGGGCAACTGCTCCTCAATATTTATAGCAGCAATGTCTACAATAGTCAGACTATGGAAAGAGCTCAGGTGTCCATCTACAGATGAATAAAGATGTGGTATACACACACACACACACACACACATATATGTGTGTGTATATATATATATATATATATATATATATATATATATATATACTACTCAGCCACCAAAAATGAAATTTTGCCGTTTGCAATGATGTGGATAGAACTAGAGGATGTTATGCTAAGAAGATCAGAAAAAGTTGAAGAGAAAAAGACAACTATCATATGATCTCATTCATGTGTGGAATTTAAGAAACAAAACATAAGATCATAGGGGAAGTGAGGGAAAAACAAGACAAAATCAGAGAGGGAGACAAACTATAAGAGACTCTTTAAAAAAAAAAAAAGATTTTATTTATTTATTTGACAGAGAGAGAGCAGGAGAGCACAGGCAGGGGAGCAGCAGAAGGAGAGAGAGAAGCAGAGCCCCCACTGAGCAGGGAGCCCACTATGGGGCTCCATCCCAGGACCCTGACCTGAGCCGAAGGCAGTCGCTTAACTGACTGAGCTACCCAGGCGCCCCCCATAGGAGACTTTTAATCATAAGAAACAAACTGAGTGTTGCTAGAGGGGAAGGGTGAGGGATGAGATAACTGGGTGATGGACAGTAAGGAGAGCATGTGTTGTGATGAGCACTGGGTATTATACAAGACTGATGAATCACTGAACCCTACCTCCGAAACTAATGATATTCTCTATGTTAATTAATTGAATTTAAATTAAAAAAGGAAATAACTAGAAAATTAGAAATAGCCATTGGATGCTTTTGAAAAGTTTTTTTAACAATAAAAAGTAAAATGAATTTTCTCACAATAAAGAAGCTTTTACTTTCTCTATATCCTCACTAAGAAATACCAGTTTCATTAAGTACTGTGTGTGTGTGTGTGTGTGTAGTTTAAATTTAAAATGAACTATTTCAACTGTGTACTGTTGCATATGATTACAATTTATTCACATATAATTTTGTAACTTGAACAGCACTTGGCAATGAAGGCTCTTCTTGATACCATGTAATTTTGATAAGGCAGTTCAGCTAAGGCTTAACTCATAAGATTCCAACTGTCTGGAAGGACCTAGGCTGGCCATCCCTCTTTTACTTCCCTTCCTTTCTTTTCCCTGCCCTGCCCTGCCCTGCCGTGTCCTGCCCTGCCTTGCCTTGCCTTGCCTTTCCTCTCCTCTCCTCTCCTTTCCTTTCCTTTCACCATCCCTCTTTTTCTTCTTTCCCTTTTCCTTTTCCTTTCTTTTCTTTCCTTTTTTTCTTTTCTGAGAGAGTGTGTACATGTACCTTTAGTGGGGAAAGGCAAAGGGAGAGGGAGAGAGAATTTTAACCAGGCTCCACACACAGCACACAGCCTGATGCAGAGCTCAATCTCACAAATCCTGAGATCATGACCTGTGTGAAATCAAGAGTTGGGCACTTAACCGACTGAGACACCCAAGTGCCCCATCTCTCTTTTTCTCTGTTTATAATCTCTTTTCCTCCAATGCCTCTCTCTTTTCATGTGGTTTCTCTTTATTGCAGTGTATTTGACTTTAAGTATATATATATATATGTATATATATATATATATACACACACACTTTATTGCAGTGTATTTGACTTTAAGTATATATATATATATATATATATATATATATATATATATATATGTCATAGCTGGCATCCAAGAAGGTAAAAATGAATGTTGCAAAGCTTCTTAAGACCTATGCTCATAAATCATACCAAAAAATTTCTGCTACACTTGGCTGATCAAACAAGTCAAAGAGCCAACCTAAGTTCAGGGGAAGAAAGAGGCTCCTCTTCTACTGGAAAGGGAGTAATCACTAATAGTGTACTTTGCAGACAATCTACCACACAAGGTTTTGCTCTTGTTTTGCCTAAGATGTAACAAAAGTGTTTCCTAATAAAAGAATGGTGCAAAAACCATCATCATTATCACTTTTTTTCTATAACTACATAATAGTTTGACTACAAAAGTATATCCCACTCTTTGCTTCCCAAAATTCTAAATATGTGAAATTTTAGTGAACAGTAAATCAGGTGGAAGGGATTCTTTTATGAGTTATGGTTTAAATAATGGCCCCTAAAATTATGTGTCCAAGCCCTAACCCCAGTACCCATGTATGTAAACTTTTTTGGAAAAGGGGTCTTTGTAAATGTAATTAGGTAAAGGATGAGGTCATCCTGGATTAACTGGATGGGGCCTAAATCTATGACAAGTGTGCTTGTAAGACCAGGAGAAGGCTTGGGAACACAGGGAGAAGAATGCCATGTGAAGACAGAAGCAGAGACTGGAGTTATGTTTCTACAAGCCAAGGAATGTCTGGAGCCTCCAGAAGCTAATGAGACTCACAAGCCTTCACCCTTAAATCCTTGAGAGGTAGTACAGCCCTGCTGACACATTGATTTCAGACTTTTGGCCTTCATAACCATGAGAGAATAAATTTACATTGTTTTAAACCAACCAGTTGTGGTAATTTGTTATGGCAACTCTTAAGAAATTAATACATAGTTCTTTATCAAACTCTTATTGAAAATATTTTACAATATAGTATTTTTAAAACTTCTACTTCTAGTTTATCTGATTTTAGATGATCTTCACATTGCAGAAAAGAATGAAAAGCTGAAAAAATTTTCATTTATTTCAAATTTAATAAGAGCTCTCTTAACAACAAAATTTAAACATCAATTCCTGAATTGTTCAGATTTCCCTCATTGGTTTTGTATGTACAGACACAGTATCCAAATTTTCTCACCATTTATATTGGCTGGATGCTCACACTGATCTGTCTAGACCCTCACAATACTATTCTTTGACCCATACAACTATCTCTGTGGTCTCTAATATTTATATCAAGAAGTTACAAGTAAAATATTTCATCATTATCATGGCTTAAATCAGTGGCTTTCAAAGAATGCCACTCTTACCAGCAGCAGGAGCATTTAGGAACTTGTTGGAAATGCAATTTCTTGAATCCTACCCCTGCCACACTGGGTCAGACACACAGCAATTTGTGTTTCAGTAAGTCCTCAAGACAATTCTAATACCACTAATATTTGAATCTGCTGGGCATTCTGCTACTTGCTAAGTATGCCTATTATTCCAATTATGCTTTCTGGAATTGAGGAAATAACCAGAGGAAGAGTTCAGGGACCTACTGAACCCACTAAGAGAGAGAGTTGAGCTGAAACTCCATTGATCACCTGATCTCCATTAGAACAGGCTCTCACTGGTGGACCACAGTGACATTTTGAATCTCCTTGAATTGATATCAGTTCTAGAGTCAGTGTCCAGTAATCTTATGAAAATCTAATTATTTCCTTTTTTTCAAGGCACAGCCAACCCAGAACATGATGTCATATTGAGGTCTGAATATTAGTCCCTGATGCTGGCTGATTGAGCACTCAGCCATGGCTGAAGCCAGGTCAGCCTTGGTGAGTGGAAGTCAGTGTCAATTCGAGGGATTATAGACTTCAAATTTTAAGTCATTACTATCTAGTAACTAATACAAATTTTAATTTGTGGATATGCTGAACATAGGTTCCTCCTAATTGATTTCCTCTTCAGATTTCCTTCCCTTTTAAACCTGCCTCATGCAGCAAGTGTTTTTACTAAGATGGCTGCTGTCCAACATCTGGATCTGAAAGGAAACTACAAAAATCCATCAAAACACATTTGTTTGATTCCTGTGGGTTTCTGGGTGGGGAATGAGTTTAAACTCTCTGTGAACCTAATGAGGATAAAGTAAGCAAGGACAGAAGAATGAAACATTAGGTTGGGACTGCAGAAAACCAACAGAAAAACTGTTAGGTTTGTGCCCTTCTATGACAGCCATGCTGTTGGGTCTAAAGGAAATGGTGTGCTACGCATCCTATCTTTCACTGCAAATATAGGTATTTATTATGTCATAAATATCCTATAAGCATCAATGAAATCTTTCTTTTTGCCTCTTTGGATAGAAAGATCAACATAACTAACAGAACCAATCCCATTCATGGGGTGAATCTACAATAAACTCTCTCTCTGCCTCTCAATCCATAGTCATTATTTAAGGAATGAGGCATGGGGCAGAATTTAACAGAAGCTAGACTTAGAAGCGATGCATAGAAATGTGATGAATTTACCAAAAATGTTCCAGAATCTACTAGCAATAATGTAGATTATGGAATTTTGTTTTCTTTCCACACTGGATTTTCAATCTAGTTGCTCTGTTTCTAAGAACGTATATAGGAATCATATATCTGAAGAAATGGGAGATTGGAAATAGAGAAATTCATTTCTGAGTCCTTGGCAAAATATTTACCGAGTCCCTTCCCAAGGTTAAAAGTTAACTGATGTTTAGTAATATCTGATAACAAGTTCCAAGTCCACAGCAAAGAAACTCTTCATATTTTTTATGTCATCTCTTTACGTGGCAATTTTATGAAACTATGATGCTATCACTTATAAAATGCAAAAAAGAAAAAAAGAAAGAAAAAAATTACTAACTATATGTTTTTAATTTTACATTCATTAAAAGAACTCTTTTGGACATATTTAGACCAAGATTTTTAGCATACGTAACTCTCATGCTTACATCATCAGAAAAAATTACCAAAATAAGTTTGGTGAGCTTCTTCCCCTGCAGAGTTCAACTCTTCTGAATCAGAGGTGTTGATGCCCATGTTTTCTCCCTTACCACTTTGAGGGCATCAGGAAATTGGGCTACAGCCCATACTAAAAAGAGGGTCCACACTTGTGTCCAGGCTTTTCTACCAGACCACTGACATCTGCTTTTCAAGCATTCGATGCTGACATTAAAAAGTCAACCAGAAGTAATCAGTGGTAGGTTTTCAAACGAAGAGGACTCACATTACTTTTTAAATGAGCATTTAATATTTGTTTGCTATGGTGTTCAGAGCTGGAGCTGTCTAGTCATGCCATTAGTCATAACAACAAAGTCATTATACTTATTGTTGAGGTTTTCCTTTTGCTCTCCCAGGGCACAAAATTAAATGAAAAGTAGCATGCTTGATCAGTAAGGAAGGACCTCTAACCCATCAATGTCATACTTGATAGGTACCCCACTTCACTTTCCCACCCACAAACCCTAGAGGAGTCTCTTTCTGGTCAGAGAAATACCTTTCTTGTTTCATGTTCCTTTGAGAGGGGGATTCTATTCTGTTTTATTTCTCTCTCCAGCAGACTTTTGACTAGTAGTGTATTTGTGTAACTAACATGGCAAGGTGGATTGCTACACTCAAGTTCCCCCATGCACAGGCAAGGATAATGATTTCCCAACTGCATCTGGGTCCTTAGTAACTATAAGTGATAAGATGCCATTGGCTAGATGGCTGGCATGGCTCAGGGCTACCAATTTTAGATATTAAATGTCAAAATGTGACAAAAACTGTGACTTTTAGAATATTTGAAAAAAAGTAATTGTTTGATTTTAGGTTTTCTCAAGGGCAATGATCATGACTTATGCACCTCTGTATCCCTGGCACTTAATGGTGACATGTGTATTATCCAGAGATCAGTAATTATGTTTGCTGAATGAATAAAGGGTTCATCCATGGCCAGAAAAATGCCGATAATGCATATCAACAAAGCATGAACAGTTTTGCTTTTCTAATGATAGAAAACAATAAATACTGCAGTCAGATTTTTCCTTAAATAAGAATATTCCTTTCCTATAGCAGTCATGAATTAAAAGTAGAGCTTTATATGTGCTGTAAATACTATCCTCAAAATTAAGTGGTGAAAGCACCACTATGGGCAGGAACCCGTTCTTCTTACAGTGTCCCTCTGGCACTCTCCTGACAAGGCCTAACACTGTCCATCTGGCTAGGAGCAATGTTTGCTCAGTATCACAAAGCAGGGCAAGTGGGAGTAGATTTGGAGCTGGCATAGCAGAAAATTATATTTTATTAACATATAAAAACAAGCTGGCTAAATATAATTTGTCAAAACATCTCATATATCTTGTGAACTTTCAAGTAAGTTGGAAAGAGGCAAATTTCTGCAGATGTTTTGTCACTGTTAACATGGGAAAAAAATCTGCATATAACAATGTACTTTTGGAAAACTATTAGCCACAATGATGGCTCTCCAGGTCTCTTATGTGGACATTCAATAGTTCCTTTTACTTTCATTCCTAGTGAACCAGTCATCTTTACATTCAAATAAACCAATATTTGTCATTGAGTGTGGGGAGAAGTTATTCAAGCTGATCGGACTCCCTGCCTCATCTTACCCTCGAATAATTTATCTCATTATTTTACCTTCTATGAATATAGATTTTAACTTACTCAAATTGCTATTTTCAAAGGAAACACTCAATTAGTGTAATCATTCAGGATGAACTAAGAAGGTAAACCTACACCAGTGATTACTGTGGACAGGGCATTTTTAACATAAAAACATAGTAGCAGGGGATTGACTATGAAGAGGAATAAAAAGAACCATAAAAAATAAGCAGTGTAAGGAACAGCCACCGCTCTTGGGCTGTGGAAAACAAATCAAGAAACAAACACTCTCAGAAGAGCATCCCACCCCACCCCCAAGCACTGACTAGACTTGCCAAGAAGCCACCCACTGGGGTCCAGCGCACCATTGATGGAGAAACTGCCCAAGGCCAGGAAGTGTCCTTGACAAGAAAGCTACCCTCAGCAGCTATACCTCAGGATCAAGAAGGAAAGCATTAGTGTAAGGAGAAGAAGTCCCTTACGGAAGGACCCCTCCACTATTCTCCTGAAAAGGCCTACATTGTGCCAATGGGCTAGGAGAAATGTTGACAGGGTGCAGCCCCAGTATCACCAAGCAGGTCAAGAAGGATGGATTTGGAACTGAAAGACAATAAATTGACAACTGGCATAATTAGCTTACCTTTTTTGTTCTTCTACACAGGTTACAAAAACTAGCTTTAGAGCCATTCAAAGCCCAGTACATAAAGACTGACTGGAGGAAGAGAAGGGGAGAAAGTACAGCTTTATAGATCATGGTTACTGTAAGTCTATAGTATCTAATTTCACCTGGGCCTTAGATGTCCAGCAATGTGGTCATGTTCATGACCATTTCATCTCATCCCCATTCCCTGAAAATAGCCGTTTTAAAATGATTTCCTCATGTCTCTACTCTCCAGTCTCGCCCGTTTTTAAAAATAAATGATTTTGCTGCTTATTTTAAAGAGAATTAAAGAAACCTTTAGAACAAAACTCACTCATCTTGGTATGCTTACTACAAAGGGGTGCATCTATTGCAAGCCTTGCTCCTAAGCTCCTGTCATAGAGAAACAAATGTATCCTTCCTTTATAATGCTTATTCTACCACCTAGTTCTCTAGACCCCGCCCCCTCCCATACCTCTATGCACGAGGTTTTATCAGTTTTATTCTTGTTTACCTTCCCTTTACTGGAATATTTCTAAAATTGTGGTCTTTCCAATACACACCTCACATTCACTTGGCATATTTAGTTAAAAACAGATTCCAGTGCTCCCCCTCAAACCTACTAAATCAGCAACTCTGTGAGGCAGAACTCAGAAATCACTTTTATCTGAGTGTCCTTGACAATATATTTGCATATGCTGAATTTTGAGAACCAGGGCTATACTATCTTTCTGTTTGTTTGTTTACATACATATTTATTACTTCTCACTCATTAAAAATATCCCCTGCCTCTTCTCTCCCCTGATTTTTATTTCTTCTTTCTTTTCCCATTCACAACAAAGTTCCTTTAAGAGTATTGTCTATAGTGGCTAGCAGAGTAGACTCAGAATCATCGTCCAGCCTTCACTTCTGAGATGCTAGGAATATCCTCCCAGGTCATCATGACATTTTTGTGATAAATTCAAAAGATTTTTTTTAAACTTTCAGCTGTTCTGTAACTAGAGTTCTTCAATGTTTGACATTGATCTTTCCTTTACATTGGCCTTCCCCTGGGGATAAAAATACATTATATGTTTATTACATTGGCCTTTATTTTTTTCTTAATTTTTTCCTACTTCCTTATCTTTTGCCTTAATCCTACGCCTAAGCTCTGACTTATCTGCATATCTCTTAAATACTGGTATATCTATGGTTCTACAACTGACAGCTTCCTTCTCTTCCTACACACTTTCTAAATAATCTCTTGAAACTCTGTATCTGTGCCTACCACTTACGTAATAATGTCAGTTAAGATCTCTCTCCTAAACTTCACATCCCTGTTCAATTCAACTAAATCCTGGATAGCTTTACCTAGATATTCCCTTTTAAACTCAGTGAGTTCCAGTTTTAGGCCTGACTTTCTTCATTCAAGCCCCAGTGTTTCTTCCTCCACCTTTGTGAATAATACTACAATCCCTCCAGATGTTAGAGTAATCATGAATTCTTTCTTCTCCCTCAGCTCATGTCTGTTCGTCACACAAACTATGAATCTCTCTCTTATAACTAATTTTTTGCATTGCCACAATTTTATTTTAGATGACATCATGTGTGTTATGCAGAAATCTACTACATTTTCTTGCCTCCCAAGCTTGCTCCTCTTCTAATACACTTTCCACACTGTCAACAGTTTTTTCTAAATATCAAATGTGATTATGTCACATCCTTGCTTAAAAACTGTTTCCATGTACTATACCAACAAGAGAGACAAGATAAAATTTTGTAAAACATACAATTTGAAATATAATTAAAAATATCAAATACCTAAAAATATAGTCTCAATGATGTGCAATATCTGTATAGAGAAAAATATTATTTAGAGAAAAACAAATAAGACCTAAAGAAATGGAAGGTATATAGGTAAGAAAGTTCAATACTTTATAAATCTGTCATTTCTCCCCAAATCGATCCATACATTCACACAAACCAAATCAATATCCCAAGGTTGTTTTCTAAAATTTTACAAACTGTTTCTAAAATTTACAACATGCAAAGATTCACGAATAGTCAAAACAATCTTAAAGAACATGCTGAGATAATTTTTTCTACCTTTATTCAAAACTTTTAAAACTAGAACAAGACAGTGGGATGTTAGTTGAAGAAGAGATAGGTACACAAATATTGTTTGGTGATTAAACCATTTTCACTCTCCATTCTTGATATTGGTAAGTTCTGCCTTTCTCTTCTTTTTTTCTTGATCACTCTTGCCAAAGCTTATCAACTTTATTAGTCTTTTTAAGAAACATATTTTTATTTACTTCCTATTTTCTAGTTTACATTTATTTTCTAACTAATTAAAAGGGAGTTCAATTTGTTTTTCATTTTCTATATTCTTGAAATATTTACTTAGATAGCTTGTTTTCAGCCTTCTTTTCTAATTTATATATTTAAAGCTATATATTTTCCTCTAAACTCAGCTTTATCTATATGTCACAAATTTTATTTTCATTAACGCTTAGTTCCAAATACTGATTTCTTCTTTTACTCAAGATTATTTAGGAATATGTTATTGAATTTCTAAATATTTAGGTAACTATATATTCTATAGTTACCTTTTGTTATTGATTCCTAGAGCACTTACAGTGTGGTAAGGGAACATCCTCTGAATGATTTAAATCCTTCAGAATTTGTTGGAAATTGTTTTATGGCCCATCACATGACCAATTTTGGTAACATTCCACATGCCCTGAAAAGAATGTGCATACTGTTATTGCTGGGTGCAGCTTTCTGCATATGTCAATTAGTCAATATGGTTAATCATGTGTTCAGATATTTATATGCTTACTAATTTTTTTAAGATTGGTCTATCAGCTACTGAGAGAGGCATGTTTAAGTTCACCATTGTACCTATGGATTTGTCTTTTCTCCTTTAAATTTTGCCAATTTTTGCCCTAAAGTGATTAGGTAAGAGTTACATACAAATTTTGAATTGTTTTCTTTCCAATAGATTTACATGTTTAGTAAAATCAAATGTCTCTTGTTGACTCTATTAATATTTTTTGCCCTTAAGTCCACTTTATCTGGTATTAGTAGAGCTATATATAGAATATCTTTTTTTATCCTGCTGCAATCTTTTTAAATCCTTACATTTAAAACTTGTATCTTTTAAGGCACATGCAGTTTTGTGTTGTTTTCTTATTCAGTCTGAAAATCTTTGTTTTTTAATTTGAATATTTAGTATAATCATAATGCAATTATTGATAATATTGCTTTTATATCTACCAACTATTTGTTTTCCATTTATATGATCTGCTTTATGTTCCTCTGATCAAATATTTTATTGTTCTAATTTTCCCTCTCTTAACTAGTAAGACATGTAAATACATGAATAGATGTATATAGTTTATGTAGCTTGCTATATCTAGATATAGTTACATATAGATATATAGCTATACATTTACAAAGAGATAGGTATATTTAGACTATATATTTATATCTATATATTCTCTATTTATCTATATATATACTATATATATAGTTACCCAGAAATTACAAGAGGCATCCTTTGAAACTTTAACTTATTATCATCTCATATAATAGTTTTATTCCACTTAACAATGAGAAAATTTATGATTTTTTAAACTTCTTTTAACACCCTCTGATATTTTGTTATTATTATGCATTTAATTTTATATATGTAAAAATCCCAAAATATTACTACTTTTTATTATAAATATTTTATGTTTATAAATGAATTTTCCAATACCAGTGATATATTTCCTTCTCAAATTTTGGGGGGTTTTGTCAGGGATCATTTTACTTCTGTCTGAAGAATCTCCTGTAGTGTTTACCTTAATATTTGCTGATGGTAAATCCTGTTTTTGTCCACTTGAAAACTATTTAATTTGCAATTATAAAGTATATTTTAATTTAGTAGGGATTTCCAAAGCGGTTATTTTCTTTCACCATTAAATATGTCATTACATTGTCTTCTGGCTTCCATCATTTCCATTAAGGAATCAGCTGTCCATCATATTGTTACCATTTAAAAAGTAATATATCTTTCATTTCTTTGTTTACTTCAATAGTTTCTTTCTTTCATTATCAGCTGTTTGACTCTGATGTGTCAAATTGTGGCTCTCACTGTATTAACCTTGCTTGGACTTTATACACGTCTTGAATATATTACTATCTTTGGTCATATTTATAAAATTCTTGAAAGATTATCTTTTGAAATATTCCTTCTTCCCTATCCTTTGTCTTTTTCTCTTCTGGAACTCCAATTTCTTATATGATTGACCTTCCTTAAAACATCTTTTAAGAGATGTGTTTCCAGAAAAAGGAAATGTAACCTAAGGAAGAACTTCAAAGCAAGAATCAGTGGTAAATAATAGAGGTGACAAACATTGGGGTAAATATAAACATGAATTTATTATATAGAATATTATTATAATTATTACTTACAACCTATTTGGAGAGTATAAAAATAAGTCAAAAGCAAAATAAGTAAATGTTAGATCTGGCATTTAAGTGTTCTAAGAACTTATGCTTTTTGAGTGAGGGATAAAAATATTAACATTCAACCTTTTAAAGTAACATGTATGCTTAAAATGTAAGACTATTTTAGAAGAGAACTAGAACAAAAGCTTTAAAAGTATTATTGGGTTGTTAAATAAAACAATCTACTAAAAGCTTGGAAGAAGGGAAAAATGGAGTGCAGAGTAAAAACAAATAAAAATCACAAAATAAGATGGCAAAAATAAATGATGAATACATCGGTTTAATTGAATTTGACATTTAAATAAAAACTAAGGTTGGATTAAATAAAATGCAGCAACATTCTATTTATAAAAGAGACACACTTAAAATATGAGTATGCAGAAAGATAAGTAAATGGATGGTGATTACACTGTTGGTGGGAATGCAAGTTGGTGCAGCCACTTTGGAAAACAGGGTGGAGATTCCTTAAGAAATTAAAAATAGAGTTACCCTATGACCCTGCAATTGCACTACTGGGTATTTACCCTAAAGATACAGATGTAGTGAGAGGAGGAGCCAAGATGGCGGAGAAGTAGCAGGCTGAGACGACATCGGGTAGCAGGAGATCAGCTAGACAGCTTATCTAACCATTGTGAATACCTACAAATCCAATGGGAAATCGAAGAGAAGAAGAGCAACAATTCTAGAAACAGAAAATCGATCACTTTCTGAAAGGTAGGACCTGCGGAGAAGTGAATCCAAAGCGACGGGAAGAGAGACCCCGGGAGGAGGGGCCGGCTCCCGGCAAGTGGCAGAGTGACAGAGCACAAAATCGGGACTTTTAAAAGTTGGCTCCACTGGGAGACATCGCTCCAGAGGCTAAACCGGGGGGAAACCCAGGCGGGGTCAGCATAACCCCAGATCCCGCGGGGTCACAGAAGGACTGGGGGTGTCTGAGTGCCGCAGAGCTCGCAGGTATTAGAGCGGGGAAGCCGGCTACAGCGACAAAGCCGAGGAGTGAGCTCTAAGCCCGGGGTTACCTTGTGCCGGTTGCAGGCTGGGTGGGCTCGGAGTGCGGCTGGAGGCTGTGGAGACGGAAGCGACCCGGCGCTTTTCTCCAGCTCCAGCAATTGACTGATTTCCTCAAGGTGCGACCGCAGGCCAGGGAGGCGGGGCGGTTGGACGCTTTGCTCTGAGAGCGCACTGAGGAGCGGAACCCCAAGCTCTCGGCTCCTCCGGGCCGGAGACTGGGAGGCCGCCATCTTCATTCCCGTCCTCCGGAACTCTACGGAAAGCGCTCAGGGAACAAAAGCTCCCGAAAGCAAACCCGAGCGGATTACTTAGCCCGGCCCCGGCAAGGGCGGTGCAATTCCGCCTGCGGCAAAGACACGTGAGAATCACTACAACAGGCCCCTCCCCCAGAAGATCAACAAGAAACCCATCCAAAACCAACTTCAGTCACCAAGAACAGTGGAATTCCACAGCAGGAGAAAGCAAATCCTACCTGGACAAAATGACAAGGTGGAAAAACTCACCTCAAAAAAAATAACAAGAGGCCGTACCGAAGGCTGGAGACCTAATCAATACGGACATTGGTAACATGACAGATCTAGAGTTCAGAATGACAATTCTCAAGGTTCTAGCCGGGCTCGAAAAAGGCATAGAAGATATTAGAGAAACCCTCTCCGGAGAGATAAAAGCCCTTTCCGGAGAAATAAAAGAACTAAAATCTAACCAAGTTGAAATCAAAAAAGCTATTCATGAGGTGCAATCAAAAATGGAAGTTCTCACTGCTAGGATAAATGAGGCAGAAGAAAGAATTAGTGACATAGAAGACCAAATGACAGAGAATAAAGAAGCTGAGCAAAAGAGAGACAAACAAATACTGGACCACGAGGAGAGAATTCGAGAGATAAGCGACACCATAAGATGACACAACATTAGAATAATTGGGATTCCAGAAGAAGAAGAAAGAGAGAGGGGAGCAGAAGGTATATTGGAGACAATTATTGGAGAGAATTTCCCTAATATGGCAAAGGGAACAAACATCAAAATCCAGGAGATGCTAAGAACGCCCCTCAAAATCAATAAAAATAGGTCCACACCTCGCCACCTGATAGTAAAATTTACAAGTCTTAGCGACAAAGAGAAAATCCTGAAAGCAGCCTGGGAAAAGAAGTCTGTAACATACAAGGGTAAAAACATTAGATTGGCAGTGGACCTATCCACAGAGACCTGGCAGGCCAGAAAGAACTGGCATGATATATTCAGAGCACTAAATGAGAAAAACATGCAGCCAAGAATACTATATCCGGCTAGGCTATCATTGAAAATAGAAGGAGAGATAAAGAGCTTCCAGGACAAACAAAAGCTGAAAGAATTTGCAAACACCAAACCAGCTCTACAGGAAATATTGAAAGGGGTCCTCTAAGCAAATAGAGACCCTAAAAGGAGTAGATCAGAAAGAAACAGAGACAATATACAGTAACAGTCACCTTACAGGCAATACAATGGCACTAAATTCATATCTCTCAATAGTTACCCTGAATGTTAATGGGCTCAATGCCCCAATCAAAAGACACAGGGTATCAGAGTGGATAAAAAAACAAAACCCATCAATATGCTGCCTACAAGAAACTCATTTTAGACCCGAAGACACCTCCAGATTTAAAGTGAGGGGGTGGAAAACAATGTAGCATGCTAATGGACATCAGAAGAAAGCTGGGGTGGCAATCCTTATATCAGATCAATTCGATTTTAAGCCAAAGACTATAATAAGAGATGAGGAAGGACACTATATCATACTCAAAGGGTCTGTCCAACAAGAAGACCTAACAATTTTAAATATCTATGCCCCTAACATGGGAGTAGCCAACTATATAAACCAATTAATAACAAAATCAAAGAAATACATCGACAGTAATACAATAATAGCAGGGGACTTTAACACTCCCCTCACTGAAATGGACAGATCATCTAAACAAAAGATCAATAAGGAAATAAAGGCCTTAAATGACACACTGGACCAGATGGACATCACAGATATATTCAGAACATTCCATCCCAAAGCAACTGAATATACATTCTTCTCTAGTGCACATGGAACATTCTCCAGAATAGACCACATCCTGGGTCATAAATCAGGTCTCAATCGGTACCAAAAGATTGAGATCATTCCCTGCATATTTTCAGACCACAATGCTCTGAAGCTCGAACTCAATCACAAGAGGAAATTTGGAAAGAACGCAAATACATGGAGACTAAACAGCATCCTTCTAAAAAATGAATGGGTCAACCAGGAAATTAAAGAAGAATTGAAAAAATTCATGGAAACAAATGATAATGAAAACACAATGGTTCAAAATCTGTGGGACACAACAAAGGCAGTCCTGAGAGGAAAATATATAGCGGTGCAAGCCTTTCTCAAGAAACAAGAAAGGTCTCAAATACACAACCTAACCCTACACCTAAAGGAGCTGGAGAGAGAACAACAAAGAAAGCCTAAACCCAGCAGGAGAAGAGAAATCATAAAGATCAGAGCAGAAATCAATGAAATAGAAACTAAAAAAACAATAGAACAAATCAACAAAACTAGGAGCTGGTTCTTTGAAAGAATTAATAAGATTGACAAGCCCCTGGCCAGACTTATCAAAAAGAAAAGAGAAAGGACGCAAATAAATAAAATCATGAATGAAAGAGGAGAGATCACAACCAACACCAAAGAAATACAAACAATTAAAAGAACATACTACGAGCAACTCTACGCCAACAAATTTGATAATCTGGAAGAAATGGATACATTTCTAGAGATGTATAAACTACCACAACTGAACCAGGAAGAAATAGATAACCTGAACAGACCCATAACCAGTAAGGAGATTGAAACAGTCATCAAAAATCTCCAAACAAACAAAAGTCCAGGACCAGACGGCTTCCCAGGGGAATTCTACCAAACATTTAAAGAAGAATTAATTCCTATTCTCCTGAAACTGTTCCAAAAAATAGAAATGGAAGGAAAACTTCCAAACTCATTCTATGAGGCCAGCATCACCTTGATCCCAAAACCAGACAAGGATCCCACCAAAAAAGAGAATTACAGACCAATATCCTTGATGAACACAGATGCGAAAATTCTCACCAAAATACTGGCCAATAGGATCCAACAGTACATTAAAAGGATTATTCACCACGACCAAGTGGGATTTATTCCAGGGCTGCAAGGTTGGTTCAACATCCGCAAATCCATCAATGTAATACAATACATTAATAAAAGAAAGAGTAAGAACCATATGATACTCTCAATAGATGCTGAAAAAGCGTTGGACAAAGTGCAGCATCCCTTCCTGATTAAAACTCTTCAAAGTGTAGGGATAGAAGGCACATACCTCAATATTATCAAAGCCATCTATGAAAAACCCACCGCAAATATCATTCTCAATGGAGAAAAACTGAAAGCTTTTCCGCTAAGGTCAGGAACACGGCAGGGATGTCCGTTATCACCACTGCTGTTCAACATAGTATTAGAAGTCCTAGCCTCAGCAATCAGACAACAAAAAGAAATTAAAGGCATCCAAATCGGCAAAGAAGAAGTCAAACTATCACTCTTTGCAGATGATATGATACTATATGTGGAAAACCCAAAAGGCTCCACTCCAAAACTGCTAGAACTTATACAGGAATTCAGTAAAGTGTCAGGATATAAAGTCAATGCACAGAAATCAGTCGCATTTCTTTACACTAACAACAAGACAGAAGAAAGAGAAATCGAGGAGTCAGTCCCATTTACAATCGCACCCAAAACCATAAGATACCTAGGAATAAATCTAACCAAAGAGGCAAAGAATCTATACTCAGAAAACTACAAAGTACTCATGAAAGAAATTGAGGAAGACACAAAGAAATGGAAAAATATTCCATGCTCATGGATTGGAAGAACAAATATTGTGAAAATGTCTATTCTACCTAAAGCAATCTACACATTTAATGCAATCCCTATCAAAATCCCATCCATTTTTTTAAAGAAATAGAACAAATAATCCTAAAATTTATATGGAACCAGAAAAGACCTCGAATAGCCAAAGGAATATTGAAAAAGAAAGCCAAAGTCGGTGGCATCACAATTCCAGACTTCAAGCTCTATTACAAAGCTGTCATCATCAAGACAGTATGGTACTGGCACAAAAACAGACATATAGACCAATGGAACAGAATAGAGAGCCCAGAAATAGACCCTCAACTCTACGGTCAACTAATCTTCGACAAAGCAGGAAAGAATATCCAATGGAAAAAAGACAGCCTCTTCAACAAATGGTGCTGGGAAAATTGGACAGCCACATGCAGAAAAATGAAATTGGACCATTTCCTTACACCACACACGAAAATAGACTCCAAATGGATGAAGGACCTCAATGTGAGAAAGGAATCTATCAAAATCCTTGAGGAGAATGGAGGCAGCAACCTCTTTGACCTCAACCGCAGCAACTTCTTCCTAGGAACATCGCCAAAGGCAACAGAAGCAAGGGCAAAATTGAACTATTGGGATTTCATCAAGATCAAAAGCTTTTGCACAGCAAAGGAAACAGTGAACAAAACCAAAAGACAACTGACAGAATGGGAGAAGATATTTGCAAACGACATATCAGATAAAGGGCTAGTATCCAAAATCTATAAAGAGCTTATCAAACTCAATACCCAAAGAACAAATAATCCAGTCAAGAAATGGGCAGAGGACATGAACAGACATTTCTGCAAAGAAGACATCCAGATGGCCAACAGACACATGAAAAAATGCTCCACATCACTCGGCATCAGGGAAATACAAATCAAAACCACAATGCGATACCACCTCACACCAGTCAGAATGGCTAAAATGAACAAGTCAAGAAATGACAGATGCTGGCGAGGATGCGGAGAGAGGGGAACCCTCCTACACTGCTGGTGGGAATGCAAGCTGGTGCAGCCACTCTGGAAAACAGTGTGGAGGTTCCTCAAAAAACTGAAAATAGAGCTACCCTACGACCCAGCAATTGCACTACTGGGTATATATCCTAAAGATACAAACGTGGTGCTCCGAAGGGGCACGTGCACCCGAATGTTTATAGCAGCAATGTCCACAATAGCCAAACTGTGGAAAGAGCCTAGATGTCCGTCAACAGATGAATGGATAAAGAAATGTGGTATATATACACAATGGAATACTATGCAGCCATCAAAAGACATGAAATCTTGCCATTTGCGATGACGTGGATGGAACTAGAGGGTATCATGCTTAGCGAAATAAGTCAATCGGAGAAAGACAACTATCATATGATCTCTTTGATATGAGGAAGTGGAGATGCAAGGCGGGGGCGGGAGTTCGGGGGAGGTAGGAAAAGAAAAAATGAAAAGATGGGATTGGGAGGGAGACAAACCATAAAAGACTCAATCTCAAGAAACAGACTGAGGGTTGCTGGGGGGAGGGGGGACGGGAGAGGGTGGTGGGGAAATGGACATTGGGGAGGGTATGTGCTATGATGAGTTCTGTGAAATGTGTAAACCTGGCGATTCACAGACCTGTACCCCTGGGGATAAAAATATATTATATGTTTATTTAAATAAAAAATTAAAAAAAAAAAAGTAAACAGACAAAATACAAAAAAAAAAAGATACAAATGTAGTGAAAAGAAGGGCCATCTGTACCCCAATATTCATAGCATCAGTGGCCACAGTCGCCAAACTGTGGAAAGAACCAAGATGCCCTTCAACGGATGAATGGACAAAGAAGATATGGTCCATATATACTATGGCCTATTATGCCTCCATCAGAAAGGATGAATACCCAACTTTTGTATCAACATGGACGGGACGGGAAGAGATTATGCTGAGTGAAATAAGTCAAGCAGAGAGAGTCAATTATCATATGGTTTCACTTATCTGTGGAGCATAAAGAATAACACGGAGGACATGGGGAGATGGAGAGAAGAAGTGAGTTGGGGGAAATTGGAGGGGGAGATGAACCATAAGCAACTGTGGACTCTGAGAAACAAACAGGGTTTTGGAGGGGAGAGGGTGGGGGGTTTGGTGAACCTGGTGGTGGGTATTATGGAGGGCATGTATGGCATGGAGCACTGGGTGTGGTGCATAAACAACGAATTCTGGAACACTGAAAGGAAATTAAAGAAAAAGGATTTTACTGTCATAAAAAAAATCATGGATGAATAAATTAAACATCAAGATCATTTCTTCAAAAAGAAAAAAACATTCTACTGCAGGAGTCAGAAGAATTTTCCTATAAAGGGCCAGATAAGAAATACTTTTGGCTGTATATCACAACTACTGAATTTTGGGACTGTAATAAAAAAGCAGCCATAGACATTATGTAAACAAACGAGCATTCATGGGTTCTAATAAAACTTCATTTACAAAAACATGTGGCAGGACATATTTGGCTCACAGGCCTTAGTTTGCTGACCTTTGGTCTATTGAAAGGTCATCATCATCATGGGCCTCATAGATATATGTAAGAATATTTTAAGATACAAAGAAATAAATTAAAGTATCATGGTTTTATAAGAAAAATCAATCTCAGAAGCTAGAATAGGCATTCCACAAAAATAGAGGAAAAGAAACTGGATGGAAATGGTAGATAGCCTGTGTTTTTACTCCCTTATCCATCATTAACCCATCTTTTATTTCCTTTTCCCTCAGTCCCATCTCATACCAATTCTACACAAAGTAAAAATCAAGACAAAGCCTTAAGACAGTGATTTCATATAGCAGTTTATAAGAATAGAATCCCCAAAATGTGTAGGATGGAATGAAAGTGATCTTACAGTTAACAATTCTGGGGCAGTGTTTATGCAGTCACCTTTATGAGAGCATAGCTTGTGATAAAAGAGGTTCCCAAAACTAAATGCCTCCACAAGCATTCACGGATAATTATTTAGGAAAAGACTAGAGGACACCAATGCCATTTATACTTAACATTATAATAATAAACTATGAATGGCATGTTAAGTTACTTACTGCCTTCTAATTATAATTCTTACCACTAGGTGGCACTCATCCTAAACTGTATTTACCCAAGAAGATGACTTAGAGGTTGCAAACTGACATGGCCTGTCTCTGGCCCACAAAATGTGTTTTGATTGGCACATGATGTTTTCAAAAAGTTGTATTATTGGTCTATGTTTAGGATGAGAGAATTCCA
The DNA here is from genome assembly GCF_963455335.1 of Martes martes. Taxonomy (NCBI): domain Eukaryota; kingdom Metazoa; phylum Chordata; class Mammalia; order Carnivora; family Mustelidae; genus Martes; species Martes martes. The sequence continues at coordinate 18,834,458 of NC_137899.1, read as the reverse complement.
CATTCAAAAACTATATTTCTTGCTTCTTCACCTGCCAACAGTCAGCTGACTACCAGATGCTTGCAGAGTAGACTAAGAATCATGAGGCCTTGTTTTTCTCACCTTGTCTGCTTTAATCATTTATAGTCCCATCTGGCCCCCACAGGTGTTTAACAGTGTGATCTTTACATTACAGTTGCACTAGAAAGTCTCAAGAAATGGCTATTTACTCAACAAAACAAAGCAAAACCTAAGAAAAATATAATACTGAAATATATTTCAGAAATAATAGATGTAAAATTAAAAGAGAAGAAATAAGACAGAAATTAAGATCTGGTTAGTACCTTATGGAATAAATACCAACTTAATGAAAGTAGAGGAGGCTTAGAGAAGGTAAGCAGCAAGACAACATAGAAAGGTTAAAAAAAAAAAAAAAAGAACATCCTGCAAATCAGGTGACTGGGTCCAATACTGGTTAAGCATTTGATGTAGATTCATGCATTAGATTCTCAAAATCATTCTGTGAAGTGTGTTGTTTCCTTTCCATCATACAGATAATCATACATCTGTGTAGCCCAGAGTTACATAACTGCTCCAAACTCAAACATAGTAAGTGGCAGAAGTAGGTTTGAGCCCAGTAAGTCTGAGCCAAAGCCCAAGCTCTTAGCTTCTACTCTAAGGCCCTTGCTGCAGATAAATTATGTGGTAATTTGTTTGGTATGTATTTTGATTTGTTTTGCTATTCACACTAAATCTTGGTGAGCCCTAAAACTACTTATCCTGATTTCCCTGTTGAGTGAAGAGATCATTCCTAAAGGCACACAGTAGATGAGTTCTCCTCTGTCTTCTCCATTTTGAAGGAGGGAGGTGAAGGGTCCCTTTGGAAGGGTCCATTTGGATGCAATCATTCTCCTTCTCTCTCAAGGATTCTCCTTCCTGTGAGAACTCCAAAACTCCCAAGGACCAGAAAACCTGCTCCCTCAGTGGCAGAAGCCATTCTTTTTACAACTGCTGCCACATGGTGTCGCTATTGAAACACAGGGAACACAGCCACCCAGGTAGGGTCCCTGATGCCCCAGGTTGTTGCTGAGTCTCAGGGAGGTGCTGTGGCTGGTGACCACTGCAGAGAAAAGCCCTGCTGAACTATAAGCCCCACTGTCCTCCATCACTTATCTGCAGAGAGAAGAAAGCTCCCTTTGGTGTCTTTTTTCAACTACGATAACTCTGTGCCATTGTAGGCCTGAGTACCCCCAACTTCGGTCTTATTTTTAAGAGATTATTTGAGTACACACATAAAGACATTTTTACAAGATCCACGCTTAATTTCCAGGGTGGTTGAATTTGGAGAGATTTTTAGTCACAGCCATGTAATTGCCCAGAATTACCACTCTACCCTCCTACCTTCTTTACTAACCCCTAATGTCAAAGAAATTACTCTCCATTCTTGTCCCAATGACCATCCCCCCACCTTTTTTTTTTTTTTTTAACCATCCCCTGTTTTATCCAAGGAAGAACAATATTCCTTTATGGCAACACATGACCTGTTACAAAAGCATGGTCCATTTGGATTTAGTGACTTTAATGCTTGTAAATCTTTCTATTGCTCACAGAGTTACTCTGCATGGATTAAATCACCTTGGTTTCAGAGATTTGATGTGGACTGACCATGTGAAGCATCCTCAGCAGTTCAATGCCAAGTGGATGATCCCCAAATCCCTTCTTGGTAAAAAATAACTGATGTGATTATTATTTGCCATCTAAGAGCTAGGAGAGCAAGCAATGGAACAACAAAAATATTTAAATAATGTTTCTAATTTAGTAAAATATTTTTCTCTTATAATTACACTGTATGCCAGTGTTCTTTTCCATGAAAATATTTCTGTATCTTTAAGTACAGGTCTGAGATAAAGAGTAAATATGAAGAAAGTGCTGAGCATGGACTCGAGGATCATCAAATGATTAGACCAGAAATGACCTTGGTAAATTGTCCATTTTGTTCTGGAGATTTAGTAATATAGACAAATACTCAACTCTCAATCAATCTGAACAGAGAAATTCCAAATGACCCAAAGTCAAAGTTGAAATAAACTAAGCACCATTTTCTACTGCTTCCCAACTCCCTTCCACTGACTTAGAAGCAGACTATCCCAAAGATTTGGCTCAAGTTTTCCTAAAGCCACCATCCCTGCTCTGGTCATCTTGGGAAAGGAGAAGGAACTCTAGTGAATAACAATGGCAATAAGTAACAAATAATTATTGCCTAAGTTCTGAGTCCTGCTTCATTATTCCCTTAAATAGGAGTTTGATTACTCAATCCCATTGTAACTGAGAAGTACTTGTATCCTAATCTCTAAGGTCCTCCAGGAAGTAGAATTGCATATCCCCTCCTATCAATCAGCTCTAGAGGTAATTAGCCAAGGAAATCATTTAAAAAAATTAGTACATTGATTAATTTCCTTAGGAATTAAGAAAAATAATTTCCTAAGAAGTAATTTATCGTTAAAATGGAGGGTATTAAGTAACTAGTACTTTTTACATCAGTGATACAACTCCTCCCAAAGCCAAAAGGGAAAGTTTAGAATTCTGGAAAGGTCTTACAGACCATGAAGTTCAAACTTTGACTTTTTCACTTACAGATAAGGAAACTCATTGCAATCAACATTAATTTTCTCATCTGTTGAATGAAGGGATCCAAATGATTTGACCTCAATTACTAGGTTAATTACTAGGGTGGAAAAAAAAAAAACCAACTAAAATTCCTATCTAAGGCACTTTCTATTACCACATGCTACATTAGAACTAATCAGTCATTGTCTTCTAAAACCACTTTCCCCCCGCCGAAGTCAATGATATTCCACATTAGAATTCCAGGATACAGCTTTTAGAACATTGGGCTGGAGCTGAGAAGGAAAGTTGCTGGCATTGTGGCTATTTTTCTGTGGTTTACAGGCAATCCAAACAACAGTTGTGTGCTGTTATATTTCAGTTCTCAAAGACTGGTGGGATCCCATGTTATGGTATGCTTAAAATAAAAACAGAAAGACCTCCTTTCTGAGGCTGTGGGATGACATGCAGTTTTGTGCCACTTCATCAGAACTTGGGTCTTTTGACCAGAGCGTTTATTACAAAGTGCAGTAAAGCACAACACAACCACAAGAGAAACATTAGAGCTCTTTCTCCCTTGTGAATTAGTCTGAGGAGATTTTCCTTCAGAAATCATGTGTCTGCTTCCGTGCTCACTATGCCCTGAGCTCTGTCTCACTGAATTAATTTCCCATAGGCTTCTGCAAAGAAAAAAACTCCACTGAGTTGGGAACTAGGGAAGCACACACTGGATAGCCTCTTCTATTGAATGTCCACCCTCACCCTTCTCTGGAATGCAACTATATTATCAAGTTATCTTTAGGGGCGAGTGTTGGGTTGGCAGCGATGTACACAGATTTATTCCCAGTGAGTTTTAAGTGTGGGACAGGATATGCAAAGGAAGACCTCTTTTGGTGACTGGGAAAAAACTGAGCAAGTCTAATATTTTGGAGTTAGAAAAATTGAAATAAAGGAATTTACTGTATGTGGAGTTAACTCACATACACACAGAAGGCTTCTGCTTTCCAATCCATTCCTGTCCCAATTTATTGGTTCCATGATGCCTTACCGCACATCTCTGTTCTTTTTCTGTGATCCTGAGACAGTTAAGGATTGAAAAGGATTTCAATCTGTCTTTTTTATTTTTAACCTTTATTTTTCCCTTATTCTTAAAAAAAAAAAGAAAGAAACGTTTCACTTGGCTGGAACTTCTATTACATAGTTGCCTGAGGCCGGGTTGGAGCTGGAAAGTTGCAAAATAAATCAAAGCAAGCTGTGCTCTTGTGTTTCTAAATTATTAAACATTTACATTTAATTGGTCAAACAGTATCTTTTTCCTAAATGTATACACCCTTGATTGAGCAGCAGAGTTTGATGTCAGTAATTTGGAGGATACCTCATTCTATCAGAAGGCATGTTTTGGGCCCAATCTGGCTAAACTTTGCTGATGGGATAGAAAACTTAAGTACAGGGGTGGACTTTTTAAAAAACTTATACCCGTAGAGTATATAAACAATATAAACCAGCAAAGCAAAGAAAATGATGTGTTTATGATGCTAATTACTGAACTTCACCAGCTCAGTCCAAGATATATTAAAAAGTTGCTTAGACTGGCAATGTACCTAGTTTAATTGTTAATCTTTAGCCTTATTTTCCCCAGAAAGATCAGAGTACCAACCCTGAAGGAAGAGGCCAGAAAATCTGAATAATGTTATAAAGTGATCCAAGAATAAAAGAATGCTTAAGGTAATTTCTACTCTTACGTTTTTTGGGTTTAAAAAAGTTCATGAAGCTTTCAAAGATGACAGATCTGTAACCAAAAGAGAAATGAACTATAGTATACTCTAATTTCTATGTGAGTTGTAGGTGATAATATTTAAGGGTACAATGGAAAATGTTAATAATCTGCTCTGAAAGAAAAATCATTTAGATTAGCTACTTCCTTGTTGCCATTTTCCAAAAACTTTTTTTGTGAATATTCTACAATTTGCATACTTTGCAGATTGGGAAATATAGTGGTTATCCACAATAGTTAATGAGAACAACCCAAGATTTCCATTTTTTCCATAGTGTTTCAAAACCTCTAGGCTAAGTCATCCTCTCTTTGACGTATCTTTAAACATTACACCTAGTATCAGATTATTCCATCACATAGCATTTTGTTAAAATACACTGAAACAAGTATATAATATGATATTTCCTGTGGTACAATATTCCCACCTTGCAAATGTCCCCACTAGAGACCACTCATAATCACATTATGCCTGAGTGGTGATTGAGGGAATGTCTAATAGATTAACTTTCCCATTCTCCTGCATAGTCAGCTCTTCCCAGGCTCCCATTAATGGTTGCTTTTAGCCGGATTTCTCTTGAATGATAAGATAAAAGGGCCAGGAATCAGAAAAGTTGTAAATCGATAACCACTGTGCTGCTTTATGTCCCAGTATTAATCTGGGGCATTGATGAAGAGAGAGTTACGTGGGATAGAAGTAATTCTTTGGGTCTTTATCTTTTGTCCTGAAGCCCCAAAACCAGTCTGTCCAATTTGTTCTGAAGATCATGTTCAGGCCTCAGAAATCACAGATTCCAATATCCCACACTCTTACCACCACCTCTTGACCTTCTTCTTCTCAAAAGATCTCCTTGTCTTTACCACCCCCCACCCTGCCCCCACCGAGACCTCCCTCTCTTCAGTTCCTCATCTCACCTCACCCAAGTGTGTGTGTTCCCTCACTAGTAGCTTTCCAACTTGGTCTGAACCTCATGATTGATCCTCTCTACCTTCTCACTAGCCCCTCAGTTTACCTACAATCTATCTTTCTGTTACCCATTCTACATACTCCCTGACCCTGGACAAAAGACAAGAAATAATCCACTTTTTCTCCTACTCTATTGAGGATACTGAGCTCTAAATTGAACAACACTGCAGACTGATAAAACCAGACTTCTGGGCTCTGACTTCAGAAGCCACTTGTGCCTCCTGCTTGCCCTTCTATCAGCTAATGTAAGTTTCCCTTCTGTTTCATGCAATTACTCTTCTCAATGTAAACCATGGCTTTCCTTCTGCCATTAAATTCACAAGCTATCTTTTTGTCCTCACACATCTTCTCAATGTCACCTTCTACTCAGAGTATGCTCAAAGCATTCAGTGATTTGAGTGCTTTTTAATTTTTTTTTCTCATTCTGAATTTTCCATCCTATCTACAAATTTATTTACCACCAGTCCATTTTTACCTTCTTTCCTCTGGTCTAACTTCTCCCTACTCATCCTTCCAGTTGCTTTTGTTGGGGTCCATAATAATGTTGTCACCAAATTTAACAGTCTTACCAGGTCCCTCTACTTTATATAACACTGATAATGTTATTCTTTTTAAAATGTTCTCCAAGATACACTACTTTATTGTTCTCCAAGATATACTATTTTTTTTCTAAGACACACTATTTTCTTACTTCGATCCCCATTTCTATGAGTGAATCTCTTTCTTTAATGTATTCTTAATTTTGGATTCTTTTTTCAGTTCCCTGCCAAAATCATAGACAAAAGATATCTAAAATTAATGCATCTTCTGTATTTTAAACTATCATCAGTATAGTTTGACTTCCAAATCTGTATTTTCAACTCAACTTTCTCCGCTCCTTAAGATTTTCACTAGCTGACTGGACCCAATTATTATTTTTTGAGAAAACCTAAATCCAGTATTTTCTAAAAGTAATCTCTTTTCACTGCATTCTTTCCTCAAGCACTTCTACATAACCCAATATGCACTGGCTATACAAGCAGCCACCCTAAATCAAGCTTAAAGTCTGATGTATCTTTTAGCTCCCTACTCCCTCACTATCTATACCACACTCTTAACTTAGTCATGGATTGCATCTCAAATATCCTAGTACTGGAACTCTTCTTCAGCCACAGTTTTATTGCCAGGCATCAGGCTGCCATCATAACCCACTCGGAGACGCAAGAGATGCCTACATACTCTCTCTGCTACATATTTTATCCCTTCATTTTCATTCTCCACAAAGTTTCTAATCATTCTTCTTAGATGAAGACTGATTACATCATTTTCTTGTTTAACACCCTTCAGTGACTGCCTGCAGAATAACGCCTAGGCAACTTACTGTGGTACTTCTTCATGATCTAATCCTTGCCTACCCCTGCAGCTATGAATGTCAGAAACCCCGACCTCAAACTTGCTGCTACTGTAGTGACATGGAATGGATGGTATTTTCCACGTTCTTAAAACTGTTCTGTCTTTGCTGCTTTCACTCACATGATATATTTTTCCTTTTCTTTTTTTAAATGGAAGCTTTGTAAGGAGTATATCCAGTAGAAACTGTATTGTGAAAGATTTCCATAAACAGTGGGAGTTAGAGGTAAATACCCTTTGATAATCTTTTCCCTTTTTGTCCTCCAGGATCCAATTACATACCCATCCTCTATTATTATTTTTCTATAAAATGAAGCTATTCAGCACAAGTTTGTCCATCATTCTTTTGAGAATAATTTCCCATAGTGGATATATATATATATAGTGACACATAATTTTGGCATACACTGAATCTAATACTGATTGAGAAGTTAGAATATTCTTCTGAGATGTCTGCTCAAGTCCAGACCCTTCAGGACCTGTGGGAAGATGCTAAAAATCACAAGGAGCAAGGAGAGAAGAGAAACTGACGGACTCCCCAAAACAAATGTCCTTGCTATAGCTGAAGACAGCATATGTTACTAGTTCCCTCCCTGTCTCCTAATGCTGGCCCACTTTCTCATTACCATGTTGTGAATTTTAACAGTGATCCTGAAATAAGGACATAATGCCAAAAAATGGCAACAAGAGAGTTTGGAGGTTGTTTGTAAAATCTTGGTCTAAAATGTATTCCTTTGAATCAGATTTGGGTGTTGTGAAGAGCTGTTGTCACTTTAAGCTCATTTGGGTAGGTTATTGTCTTTTTAAAGGCAGGAAACAGCAAGCAGCAACCTTTGTTTTTATTAAGCTTCTCTTATGTCTCATAGGAACCATAACTGCAGAAAGCCTAACATCTTTTGCCTAAAATTTCCTACCTCATTCCCTATATCATTGCCACTTGTACCTACCTTACACCTTCTCAGCCTCACCCTTGATTTCAGCCATGTTATGGCAAAGAACTCCGTAAACATTTTGTCTAATGACATACTAACAGGACTAACACCTCAGGTGCATATGTTCCCTGCTCAGGGCTTCTCACTGTAGCAGCACAGGACATAAAAGACTGCTCTGGATGAATTTGCAGTCCACAAGCTCAGGAGTATTAGCAACCTGTTGAGGAACCCTCAACCAATGCGGGTCAGGAAGTGACAGATAGCAAATGTTCTGTTACTCCTCAGAAGAATAATCCTGAGAGGCATCTACACACTCCTTAGGCATCCAGCCCCAGCAACTCATGGACATGGTTTATGACATTTGAGCACATAGCAGTAGTGCATGTGCCTGACAAAAAAAGTGACAGGGACTCCTACTAAGAATCAGGTTGGTGCCATGTTGGCAAAACAGGAACAGTGGAAAAAATCACATAAAAGAAAACTATTACCCACCCCATCTGTCAGTACACTGCATCCCTTCCTTATAATCAAAAGAGGAAAACTGCAGTGAAACACGGTATGTCCACAGAAATACAAATAAAGATGAGTACACAACCAGTAATCACAATATATCTGTGGGAAAACTACTAAGTAATAGAGTTAATACAGAAAACCAAATTAAACTTTAAAAAATGTATAAAGGGAGCCAGCTTTCCCCCAGAGAGGTTCAGGAAGATTTTGTATCCACCAAATACTCAAATGGAGATCTACACAATTTAAAAACTGATTAGTTTAAAAGAATATTCTAGAGATCGGATAAACAGAAAAATGAACAAAGACAAATTAGTGAGCTAAGAATCAAACTAAGGAATTCTCCCTAAATGAATTCCAAAGGAATCAACTGACAGAAAGCATAGAAGAAAGGATAAGAGACATAGCAGGCACATCTCTAGAAATTCCAGAGGCAGTTCCAGAGGAAGACGGCCCAGAGAACAAAGGGTGGTACGTAATATAAATTAAAAAAAAAAAAAAAAGAGGAAAATGTGTGAGAACTGAAAAGCTTAGTGTAAGACTGAATGAGACTGCTTCAGTGCCATGCAGAGTAGATTAAAAATAAATCATGGAGCACTGGGTGTGGTGAAAAAACAATGAATACTGTTACGCTGAAAAGAAATAAAAAATTAAAAAAAATAAATCAAATAGAAAACCCCAACTTTCGTACACACAGAAGTAAAATAGCAAAACATCAAGGAAAAACTCTAAAATGTAGAAGGGAATATAAAATACTAGTTATAAAATACTAGTTATAAAATAATAAGTATTAATTTTCCTTGATGACGAAAGGATTGTGGCTACTGGAAGACTGTCCTTATACTTTAGAGAAGTATGCTGAATAAAGTATGCTGAATAATTAAGTGTGAAATCCCATGATGGCTAAACTGACTTTCAAATGGTTAAGCAAAAGAGCATACACACATGTAGAGAGGGGGATATCAAACAAATGTTGGTAAACCCTCATGTAGGTGACAAGTACATGGGTATTCCTTATACTATTCTTTCGACTTTCCTATTTGTTTGAACAGTTTTTTTACTATAAAGTTGTGGAAAAGTTCTCAGGATCTTGTTGACTGTCAATCACCCAAAAATTACCTCTAAACAATCAGGTGTCAGATTGAAATCAGACATCTCACTAGTAATACTCAATACAAAGGGATAATGGAAGGTATCTTCTAAGTTCTGAGAAAAATACCTTTTGACTTTTCCAGCCAGCCAATCTATTATTCAAATATGAAGGCAAACTGTATTCCAATAATATTGAAGCTAATGAATGGAAGATGAAGTCAAATTAAGTATTAAATACATGGAGTCAGTAAACTATTCATCTAATCTCCCCCTGCCCAATTCCCTAAAAATAATATTAAAGAGAAAAAAACTGCCAAATACAAAGAAAACATGGGAAGGAGGACAGAAACAGAGGAGAAATTTCCAATCAATTTCTAGAAAACAATATGTATAGATTTAATGAGACTGAGGAAGCTCCGATCACAAAGCTGGATAGTGCATGCAGAGTGACAGCTTACTTGCTAGGACTGAGAGGGGCTTAGGACTAAGAGAATCAAAGTACAGAGGAAAGTAATAAGAAGGCAAAGGGCAAAACTGAATTTCTGTAGACACTACAAAAGTTGCCGGCAGTTAACTCCTCCATCCTCCTTCCTGTGCTATATATTGAGCTAAGCTCCTCCCATTTTCCCACCTTAGGCTAGAGATTGGCGATTTTTTCTTTGCAGAACTTAGTAGTCCTTGGGATATACCTCTACCAGTGGTTTTTGTAGAACAAGAAAAGCAGCCAATGAGTGAGAAGTGATCAAGCTAAACCACATATGGCTTTCGATCAGCTTATCAGAGTCTCATTATGAAATATTCATGGGAATGAAATTGTATGAGGCATTTGAGAAAGGGCTCCAATACTAAAGAAAGAGAGCACAATAGGGGGGAAAACAACTTTGGAGTTCTTTAAAGGTTTTCTTCAAAGAAATGGCTCCTCAGAGCCACTAGAGAAGATAGTCTATAAAACAAGAAGAGAATGCTATGGAAAATGAACCACTAGAAAACACAGCTCTTGGAACTATTTAAAGGACAATCCAAGGATTGAAAGATAAAAATTAGGGAAATCTCTCAAAAAGCATGTCCAAAGCTCAATGATGAGTGGGAAAATGTGATAAAAAAGACCATCAATTCAAGAGACCTAATATCTTATTAATAACAAGTTCATAAAAAAGAGAAAAATGAAAGGGATAACATTTTTTTAAAGATTTTATTTATTTATTTGTCAGAGAGAGAGCATGAGAGAGAAGACAAGCAGGGGGAGTGGCAGGCAGAGGGAGAAGCAGACTCCCTCCTGAGCAGGTAGCTCCATGTGGGACTTGATTCAGGATCCTGAAATCATGACCTGAGCAAAAGGTAGACATTTAACCAACTGAGCCACCCAGGTGTCCCAAAAGGGATAAAATTTTAACACAGTAACGCAACCAAATTTCCTGAGGAAATTTTCCCTAATCAAAATGGCCCACAAGGTGTCTAGCATGACAGGTGGCCTTTTATTTACTTAATATTTTGTATTCAATTAATATGTTAGTAGATATAAAGAAACATATTAAGTAGATTTTTTAAAAGATTTTATTTTATTTATTTGACAGAGAGAGACACAGCGAGAGAGGGAACACAGCAGAGGGAGTGGGAGACGGAGAAGCAGGCTCCCTGCGGAGCAGTGAGCCGGATGTGGGGCTCGATCCCAGGACCCTGGGATCATGACCTGAGCCGAAGGCAGACGCTTAATGACTGAGCCACCCAGGCGCCCCAAGAAATGTATTAAGTAGATTTGTTAGAACTTATGAAATAAGTAAATTTGAATCACTTTTTAGCAAATGTGTCTTCTAAAATTGAAAATTATAATATCACAGTTTTTGAACATCGAAAAATTTCAGAAAACTAATCTTTCATAGTTAACAAACTAAAATTTCTAGGCCACATCCAATTTGCAGTCATTTTCATACAGCCTGGAGCTAAGAAGGGTTTTTACATTTTTAGATAGAAACAAAACAAAATAATGAAGAATATATGACAGAAACCATATGTGGTCCACAAAACCTAAAATGTTTGCTACCTTGGTTTGCTAACCACCTACACTAAGCATAATAATGAAAGTTATATTCTGTCCCTCCATAATGCTAGTCCTCCTCCAGAACATGAAAGAGATTCTATAACACTCCATCACTAAGAAACTGAGAAATAGGGGTATCTTAGATTCATGGAATGTCTAAACAGCTTCTGCCAAGTGGTACCTTACATCACAGGGAGTCCTAGTACAAAGGGTTTCATGCTGGGTTTGTTAGTTACATGAGAAACCACCTAGGGCTGTCCAATGTCCAGGAGCAGTGTAGATGTCAGTGAGGGACTAGAGAGAACACACTTAACTAAAGACATTCACATTAAAAACACAAAAAATGTACTGTGCTGACCAATCAATAGATCCTATTTGTATAGACTAGTTTGATTTGTACTAAAGTCTTTGCTATATGGATAACTGTCATATTCTAGAATTTCTGATGCTTCTGTAACTTTATTTTATAATTTTCATAGATAGCTAAGAACAAAATTTTTACTTATACTGAGGCAACCTTCTCTTTTCACTTATTTGTGAATTTCTTGGCTTAATATACTTCAGGTCAAAGATTTTCATGAGATCCAGTAGAAAAAAAATCTTAATGCAAAAGGAAATGTGGCTTTGGGCTGAGCTTATAAAGACCTAATGCAATAGACCAATTCCCCAGATGACCTCCAATAATCCCTGCCTCCTGGTAGTCCTACTCCGTATAATGTCCTCTCCTGGAATGAGGGCTGGATCTCTGACTTGTATCTAGTGAGTAGAATACTTTTATTGATTAGGTTTCAAAAATGATGACTTCTGTCTTGCTAGCAGACTCTCTTGCTGGCTTTAAGAACTTTGGCCAACAGCCAGCAGTGAACAAAGAGGCCTTTAGTACAATAGCCAGTGAGGAACCGAGCTCCATGGGCAACCATCAAAATAACCTGAAGTGGGCCTGCCCCACATGAATGTGGAGATAGCTGCGAAAAAGACCATGGTTTTAGCCTTGTGAAAATCCCTGAGCCAGAGGACCCAGATAATCTAGGCCCAGATTCCTCCTGATCAATAGAGACTATAAGATAATCAGCATGTTTTGTTTTAAGTCTTTAAGATTTGGTGTGATTTATTACACAGCAATAGATGACTAAAATACATTATCACAGGAAGAAAATGTTTTCCATGTTGTTCCAGGGTCAGTTTGTGTTTCTGCCAGCATCTCAAAACAGTGAATATTCTACAGAACTTAGGAGGAACTGTGCCTATACCAAGTCTTTAGTTCAGCTAAATTCTGCATCCAGACATTTCTTCCTCTTTGACTTGCTCATTTTTCTTATTACTATAACCCACATATCTAAGATTAAAAAAAAAAAATAAGAGTCACCTTTATTCTCAGTAGAAATTCATTTGTCTTTTTGAGAAGTGAATTAGTACTTTGCCAGATCCCCTTACCAAATAACAGATCCTGTGATAACAAGAAATATTTATTTTAGAATATTTGGCTACTCTTTAAATAAATAAGTAGATAGTATTATCAAATAATGTTCATTCAAAACATTTTAATATTGAAAAATATTCAGTAATTTTTATTTTTCATCTGAAAGAGAGATAATATTATTTTATTCTTTTCTTCTGTTTTGGAAGATGAAAGCCCACAGTATGAGACTTTTCACATGTTTTTGCTTTTTAGATCATATTTATGTCAGTTTCATATCCTTTAAATGATATCTTACCTTATTTAATGAACTAAAAGTTGATTAAAATTTCTATTTAATGATATGATTCTGCAATTTACTGCAAAATAATGTGTGTGGTGGAGTGAGAAGAAGAATGGCTCAGGGGCTACATTAGAAAACACTAGCCATGAGTTGATGGTTGTTGAAGCTGCTGGTGGATACATTCTACTATTCTTTCTACTTTTGTATACATGTGTAATTTTCCATATAAATGACAAACTTCTATATAAATATTTCATCTCCCCCAAGGATCCTACTGTAGTATTATGTGAATTTTTTTTCTATAAAGCCACATGCTTCTTTCAAGTTCCTTGCTATACCAACCAGCAACAAGAACATGTTGAATGTTTTCTATTTCTAATGGGACTGTTCATTCTGAAGGAGATATGTTGTAGAGACAGTTTTAATAATAACAACTTTTAATAATGACTAAACTTTATTGGAGACTAACAATGGAACAAACATTATGCTATATGCATTACATAAATTATTTTACTTGAATCCACCCAGGGATAGTTTTATCCCTGGGGTGAGAGGTTACTAGGAACTTACCTGCATAATTTACCTGAATAAATTACCAGTAAAATGAATACATGAGAAACTTATCTTACAGGTTGAGTAAAAGTCAGAATCTCTAGGAAAGCCAGTATACATTCTTAAGGACTGTAAGCCACACTGTGGCATTATTTTCTCCTATTGTAATGCTTCTCGGGAAGTTCTTTGATGTCCTACCAAGTTTAGTATCTTCTGTTTAAATACTTGATAAATTATGCATCAAAATACTTCCTGACACAGATTTTGGTAGACATTTATAATTTATCTTTGAAGGGCAAATAACATAAATGAGTCAGTAATTATTTTTCACTGACATCCTGCTTAGGGTGGTATTAGAAAATTATAAAGCTGAATAGTTTGATTTAACATTGGTTAAAATTATAGTCAACACAAGAAACCACTAGGTTTCAAAATAGTTAAAAAGAAAACTCTGAAACAATAAGAAGATAGTTGATAGGAGGATCTGTAAAATTCAAAGAGTGGGCAAGGTACTGAGAGAAGTTGGAAAATATTTAAGCCCCATTATTCTGTATTCTGACATAAAATTTTGACTTTGCTCTTCCAAGAAATTTTCCTATGGTTTGCTTCTGCATAACAAAAGACCAGAAGACAATGTTTTTTTTTTTTTTTTTTTTTTTTTTTTTTTTTGTGGGACACTGTATTGTCATTGTTTGTTTGCTACAAACTTACTCATTCCCCTTGTGGAATTCAACCCACTGCCTGTGATGTCACTGATGTTGCTGTAACCAACCCAACCACCAATACAAAAGCAGTGTAGATTCTCTAGAAGTTAAAATAAGCATTGGTGAGCTTTTTCTTCTTTCTTGCAAATATTATGGCAGATTTGTTTTTAAAATACAACATAAGGTCTCCAACTTTCATCTCCATTTAGTTACTGAGTTAGCTGTATCTGGGTTTGGATCTTGGCCTGCTTTATACTCTAGGGCCTTGGGAAAGTCTCTTTGCTTTTCCTGGTCTGCTTCTCAGTCAGTAAAATGGAAACCCAGGCCTTGACCTAAAGATAGTTACATGGTATATGGCATAAGAATCATAGCAAGTGCTCAAAAAAAGATCAGTTTTTCCCTTCATATAAGATGCAGGTTAACTTTCCTTTTCTCTCTATAGAAACTTTTCTTTTAAACAAATAATAACTGTTTCATAAGGAATTACTTATGATTTTCATTTAGTTGAAAGATGCTGGTTAGGCAATTCAGTATGATTATATTATTATTACAGAAGATGAGACAGATGGGAAACTTTATGGGTATGAATCTGATAAATCATCATCCTCAAACTAAGAAAAGATTTAAGGTATCAACTAGACATTCCTTACTTTAAAAATGTGTCTAGTCAATGGGAGAGTTATTTCTAAATACATATTATAGTATTTGTAAGTTGAGTGCTCTATTATTTTTTTTCTCAGGGATATTTCCCTATATATGCTCAACGTTTCCAGACTTTTCTGATCATGAGCTCTCCTCAATTAAAAACCGATGTTCAGATCCCCGTCCCTGGAGAGGCTGATACATTGGAGCTAGGGCAGAAATCCTGTATATTTAACTGTTGTCCCAGGTGGTTCTTAGGCAAATATAGAACAGAGTTTATCAGCTGATCTTCTCATTTTGCTGATTGGGGGAAAATGTGTATGTGCAAGCCAACCACTAAAATTACATTTTTCTAAGTCATAGCATGCTTAAACTCAATCACTGATTCCTCACAGTTAACAGTAGGTTAGCAGCCTGCAGGGCTGAAAAGTTAATTACAATGAAGATTGAGAAGATGATTTTGCCTCACAGTCTTTTTGAGCCAGGGTTAGATTTCAGAGTTAATATATATGTTTTCCAAGCAGTTCCCCTCCTCAGTGCTTTCTTGATGGTACACTGAGGATCTCTCTTCCTCCTTCCTACCCTCCTTTTCTTCTTCCATCTTTCCTTCCATCCATTTACCCAACCATCCACCAAATATCAAAGTAGAAATAAAGACTAAAAGAAGCTGCCTTGGGCGCCTGGGTGGCTCAGTGGGTTAAAGCCTTTGCCTTCGGCTCAGGTCATGATCTCAGGGTCCTGGGATCGAGCCCTGCATCGGGCTCTCTTGCTCAGTGGGGAGCCTGCTTCCCCTCTCTCTCTGCCTGCCTCTCTGCCTACTTGTGATCTCTGTCTGTCAAATAAATAAATAAAATCTTTAAAAAAAAAATAAAAGAAGCTGCCTTAGTCTGTCTGGGCTTCTATAACAAAATACCATAGACTGGGTGGCTTATAAACAAGAGAAATTTATTTTTCTGAAGGCCAGGAAGTCCAAGATCAAGTCTCTAGCAGATTTGATCCCGGTGAGGGTCTGCTTCCTGATAGGCAGCTGTCTTTTCACTGTAACTTCATATGATATAAGGGGCTAGGGAGATCTGTAGAGTCTCTTTTGTAAGGGTACTACTCCCATCCATGAGGGCTCCATCCTCATGGTATAAATCCCTCCCAAAGTCTTTACCATCACATTGGGCATTAGGTTTCAATATGAATTTGGGGGGGGGTAAATGAAATTCAGTCTGTACCAGAAGCCTTTGGTGGCTTCAGTGTCATAGTAAGGTTGAGAGATATGCTTGCCAAGTTCAGATCAACATAGAAGGAAAAGAGAGGAAGACAGGAAAACAAAAAGGGATGGGGAAGGACTGACAGGCTGAGAGAAACAGAATATATATTCTCTGTCAAGTAATTTTGTTCCTCCCCTCCATTCAGTATCACATTTATGCACCAGTTATAGTCTGATTGCCCTTTATAATAATAATATTTGTGTGTAAATGCCATATTTGTGTCTTGCCAAAATGCTAGAAAGCCCTAAAGGACAGGGCATTCTCCATCACTTATATCTGCTGAGCTACTTAGTAGATGACCTGGCCCATAAAAGATGGTCTCATGTTTTTGAGAACTTTAAAGGGCTACATAAAGTGGTTTACATCATTAAATGTGAAATAAAATGTTAATGATTATCTGTGCCTACCTGGCTTCCAGCTTCCACAATCCCCTCTCTCCTTCTGACCCCAATATTATGGCACTAGAATAAATTCTCACTTTGGCCACAGTGCCTTCTCTCTTTTGCTAATAGTCTGGTTTGGCAGTAAGTGATCTTTGATCTCACTTTTGTTCTGACCTTTTGTCCTAATTCTTAGGACTGGACGTCTGTCTTATATTTTGTTCTCAAGAACATTTCTGTGTAACTTGACCACTACTTCTCTAGTACCTCTAGGACTGGGCTTAGTCTTTGTCACAGGTTGAGCTATGGTCCCCTATAAAGATATGTTGAAGTCATAACACCCAAACCTCAAATATGTCACCTCCAAATGTAACCTTATATGGAAATAGGGTTGTTGCAGATATAATTAGTTATGATGAGGTATTACTGAAGTAGGATGGGCCCCTAATCCAAAATGATTAGTGCCCTGATAAGGAAAGAAAGATGTCTGAAGACAGATGTATAAGGAGAGTGTCATGTGATAACAGAGGCCAGGACTGAAGTGACACAGTTGTGAACCAAGGAGCACCAAGTATTGTGGCAGCCACCAGAAACTATTAAAAGGCAAAGAAAGATATTCCCTAAAGCTGGCAGACTGAGCAAAGTCCTACTGACAATTTGATTTCAGATTCCTAACCTCCAGAACTGTGACATAATATATATTTCTGTTGTTTTAAGCCACTCAGCTTGTGGTATTTGGATGGAGAGCCCTAAGAAACTAATGCAGTCTTGTTGCTAGTTTCTTTGTAGACATTACAGACAAGTGCTGAGCATCAGCAGTCATTATGCCTACCCCTATATAAACCCCTATATAAACATCAGAACACCTACAACTAAGGAAATCTGGGTGAGAAACCTATATTTTTAGGAGTACTCCATAGATATCTGCTGGTCAAATTATCTTTTCTTCAATTTCCACAATGATTCTGTTCTTCAAGTATGTCACAAATTCCATGGAGGGGTTGGTCCAATTCTAAGTCCTACAAAATATTAAAATAATGTTCTGATACATGAATAAAAAAATAAGAAAGAGAGAAGTTCCTTGTTTGAAGATTGACTGAAGGATACCATTCTCACTATAAAAGCTGACCACAGGAGCACCTGGGTGGCTCAGTTGATTAAGCATCCAACTCTTGATTTTATCTCAGGTCACAATCTTTGAGTGATGTGATGGAGACCTGTGTTGGGCTACATGCTGAGCATGGAGCCTGCTTAAGATCCTCTCTCTCCCTCTACCCCTGCTCACACTCTAAATAAATAAATAAATAATAAATAATTAAAATAAAAGCTGACCACATTCTACTCTATACATCCTAGAGTTGAAACACTGCTCAGAAACTATGAAAAGTGGAAGCTCAAGAAACACAGATGCATGTATATTAAACTTCAGGCAGATAGACTAGTAGAATATCAACTCCCATCAACAAATTTTCTTAAGTGAATTACAGGTAAATTGTGGATGTACTACTAGTCATGTTTGAGAAAAGATATATGGGTAGGGAGAGTTAATTGAAAAAGGGAGGATGATGATATTGTGATAGGTGGATATTTGAAAGCCTGAGAAATGTTAAAAACTTGGAGGTTAAAACAAAATGGAATAGAGAACTGGAAAGTATATAGTATATAATGATCAAGATTTATTGGAAAAGATGATCAGTCAAAGCATATGTATGACCTCTCTCCTCTCCAATGGCATTTAAAAGTTCCCAAAAAGGGGTGTGTGTGTGTGTGTAGCAAGGGAGAGAGAGCATAGCCTGCATTATTAGTATCAGAAGTTGATAAGGAATGCCAGCCCCAGATAACAGGCATTGGCTAACAGCTGCCCTTAATATACAAGTCTCAAGAATATATATCACACACGGTGCCAATCAGACCAGATTGGAACAAACAAATAAACAGAAATGGTCTTGGGTTCCAAAAATGTACTATAGTTATGAAGGGCAAAGGGTGGAGGCAACATTTGAAAGACTGAGAGGGACTCAGACCAACTGCCTTGGCGTGGTGAAGGGAAAATTCAGGGACCATTTGGTAGTAAAGTCAGATGCAGTAGAGGCTTTCCTGGGTAGTAGGTAATGTGGGCAGCAGTTCTGGAGAAGTGCCCCAAGTGTCTCTAGTTGACCCACTGGCAAGTGCCTTGTTGAAGTCAGATGCCAGGAAACATTTACTAAGCATTTACTAAGAACAGCAGGCCATGGACAATGCAGCAATGACTTTGAGGTATGGTGTTTCCAGGTGACCAGGGTATATGGCTAATATATTGAAGAGCTTCTTGTTAAGTTAAGCATGGGACTGAGTAAATGTGTAGTAACACAATAAAATAGGCCATCACCACTGGTAGAACATGGACTATCTTCCTCAAAAGACAAGGCTGCTCTACACTAGTAAAGAGGTCTATGGACACTGGGCCTAGATCTGGTAAGGTAGCTTCACCAAACAGTGGTAGTTTGAAAAGGGCAAGCACTAACAGATGCATCAATGCTCCAGGTCTCTTTCCTACTTGTCTAGGCAGTGCTGGAGAACTAAGAGAATGCCTAAGATAGCATCAAAACAAAAAATGAGAATCCAAAAAGAAACCACTCACATGAGAAAACCAGACCAGGATAGAAAACTCATTTAAGAACGAGTAATGAAGGTGGTATCTCAATGTGGTTTTGATTTGAATTTCCCTAATGGCTAATGATGTTGAACATTTTTCATATGTCTGTTAACCATTTGTTTGTCTTCTTCGGAGAAATGTCTGTTCATGTCTTCTGCCCATTTTTTGACTTGATTATTTGTTTTTTGGGTGTTGAGTTTAAGAAGTTCTTTATAGGTCTTGGATACCAGCCACTCATCTGTAGTGTCATTTGCAAATATCTTCTCCCATTTTGTGGGCTGCATTTTAGTTTTGTTGACTCTTTCCTTTGCTGTGCAGAAGTTTTTATCTTGATGAAGTCCCAAAAGTTCATTTCCGCTTTTGTTTCCCTTGCCTTTGGAGATGTATCCTGAAAAAAGCTGCTGTGGCTGATGTCAAAGCGGTTACTGCCTATGTTATCCTCTAGGATTTTGATGGATTTCTGTCTCCCATTAAAGTCTTTCAACAATTTAGAGTTTTTATTTAGAGTTTTATTTATACACAATTTATCTTTGTGTATGGTGTAAGAGAGTGGTTGAGTTTCATTCTTCTGTATATAGCTGTCCAATTTTCCTAGCACCATCTATTTCCATTGGATTTTTTTTTCCTGCTTTGTCAAAGATTAGTTGACCATAGAGTTGAATACCTTACACTGGTTAGAATGGCAAAAACTGACAAGGCAGGAAACAACAAATGTTGGAGAGGATGTGGAAAGGAGAGCCCTCTTACACTGTTGGTGGGAATGAAAGTTGGTATAGCCACTTTGGAAAACAGTATGGAGGTTCCTCAAAAAGTTAAAAATAGAGCTACGCTATGACTCAGCATTTGTATTTACCCCAAAGTGAAAAGAAGGGGCACATGTACCCCAATGTTCAAAGCAGCAATGTCCACAATAGCCAAACTGTGGAAGGAGTGGAGATGTCTTTCAACAGATGAATGGATAAAGATGTGGTCCATATACACAATGGAATATTACTCAGCCATCAAAAAGGATGAATACCCAACTTCTGCATTGACATGGATGGAACTTCAAGGAGATTATGCTAAGTGAAATAGGTCAAGCAGAGAAAGACAATTATCATATGGTTTCACTTATATGTGGAACATAAGGAATAGCACAGAGGACATTAGGGGAAGGAAGGAAAAAATGAAGGGTGGGAAATCAGAGAGGGAGATGAACCATGAGAGACTATGGGAAACAAATGGAGGGTTTCAGAGGGGAGGAGAGTGGGGGGATGGGTTAGCTTGGTGATGGGTATTAAGGAGGGCATGTATTACACAAAGCACTGGGTGTTATATGCAAACAATGAATCATGGAACACTACATCAAAAACTAATGTTGTACTATATAGTGACTAACATAACATAATAAGAAAAAGTAAAAGAAAACAAAAGAAAAGGAATAAGTAATGAGAAAAAGTAGCCTATGGAAAAGGTTTTGTGGCTTAAAGAACACCTAAGAAAGGACATATAAATGACTAAAGAAAATAAATTTTTAAGAATACCTTTCCAGTATTTAAACTCCTTCACAGGAATTACAGAGCCTTTTGTGACTTAGTATTGTATATTTCTCTTATCTTACCTTTTGCCATACTCAATCCCTTCTGGAGTTCCATCCCCTGCCTTGTAATAACAAAGCATCCCTCATATTCCATACTGGGATAGTGTCAGAGAAGACCCAGTGGGGAGTTAGACCCTCATCAGTTGTGAACATAACTGAAATGAATGAAATTTGGAATGAAAAAGATAAAAGTCATAGCAAAGAAACAGAAGATAAATAGGAGTGGAGACTTTTTATAACTGAAAAACACAGTAACTAATGGATGGACTCAACAACTATCAATTTTGAATGACATATAGAGAAAAGAGACTGAAGAAAAAAATAGATAATTACAACACTGTGGGACAAGATCTTACATTGCTGTAGTCAGAATCCTGGAAGATGAGGAAAAATGTATGGAGCTGAAAAAATGACGATATAATGACTGAAAGCTTCCTAAGTTAGGGAAAATACATTTTTTTTTTACAGATATAAGAGCTGAGGGGATCCTAAAGAGAATGAACCAAAAGAAGTCTACACCAAGATATGATATAGTCAAACTTATAAAAACTAAAAACAAAGAAAAATCTTGAAAGCAGTGAGAGAGAAGTGACCCCTCACACTTAGGGGAAAAACAATTCCAATGATGGCATATTTCTCATCAGAAACCAAGGAGGCCAGGAGGAAAAGACACAACTTTTTTCAAGAACTGACAGAAAATAACTCAATCTAAAATCCTATATCCACAGACAACATCCTCTTCAACAATGAAGAGAACATTAAAACATTATCTATATTGGATTCTAACCCTATCATAATTTAAGTAAATGCATTTTCACAATAAAAAACATTATCATATGAGGGAAAACTAGAATTTGTTTCCAGCAGAATTATCCTCAAAGAATGGCTAAAGAAAGCCATCAAAACAGAAAGGAAATGATAAAAGGATAAACTATGGAACATCAGAAGGGAAAAAAGAATAAACAAAAATATGTGTAAAAACAATAGACCTTCCTTCTCCTTCTGAGTTTTCTAAATGATTTTTGTTGGTGTAATTAAACTATAACACCAATGTGGTTATAAATGTATATAGAGCAAAGATTTAATGTAATTATATGATAAATGGAGAGAGTAAAGGAAGGTAAAGAGAAGTAACTTTTATACTTCACTCAAAGTGATAAAATGATGACACCAATGATTGTAATAAGTTCTGTACAAATATAAAGAAATGCCTTGAGAAACCACTATAAAAGCTATAGAAAGAGGGGCGCCTGGGTGGCTCAGTGAGTTAAAGCCTCTGCCTTTGGCTCGGGTCATGATCCCAGGGTCCTGGGATCGAGCCCCGCATCGGGCTCTCTGCTCCGTGGAGAGCCTGCTTTCTCCTCTCTCTCTGCCTGCCTCTCTGCCTACTTGTGATCTCTGTCTGTCAAATAAATGGATAAAATCTTTAAAAAAAAAAAAAAAAACGCTGAAAGATACCCAGCAAAATTCTCCCTGCCAGGACAAGCCTGTGTAAGAGACATGCCAAAATGTCTGGATCCCTACACTCTGACGCGAAAAATTTAGGCAAAGGTACAGACAAAAACCGAAAAGGAAGGTCTTAATTCAAACATAAAAAAGGAAATTGATGAATATTAAAAAAAAAAAAGCTATAGAAAGAGATACACCCCAAAGTACTCTAAATAAATCAAAATGGAATCCTTAGGAATGTTCAAGTAACTCACAAGAAGTGAGGAAAAAGAGAACAGAAAAACAAATAAACAAACAAAAAAAAACCCCATAAGACAAAGAAAAAATTACAAACTTAAGCCTTAACACATCAGCAATTACATGAAATGCAAATAGTCTAAATATGTTAACCTAAAGGCAGAGATTGGCAGAGTGGACTGAAAAACATGTCCCAACTGTATGCTTTCTACAAGGAACTCACTTCAGGTATTAGGATATAGGCAGGTTAAAAGTAAGATGATGAAAAAGATATAATATTCAAATATAAATGGAGTAAAAATAGAAGAAAAATTAAAAGTAGAAGAAAAATTAAAGTGGCTGTATTAAGTAGACCTCAAAGCAAAGAAAATTAACAGAGATGGAGAGAAATGTTTACAATGATAAAGGATCAAATCTGCCAAAGAGACACAGCATTCCTAAATGTGCACACACCAAAACCTGATAGAGCTGAAGTGAGAAATACATAAATCACAATAATTATCTGAGACTTCATCAGTCTCTCAAAACTTGATAGAGTCAGTAGACTAAAAAAAATCAGCAAGGATAAAGAATAATTCATCAACACTATCAACTAACACTATCTAATCAACACTTACAGAATACTTGGATTCAAAAATATCAAAATACATATTCTCTTCAAGTGCACGGAATCATGGATTAACATAGACCACAGACTATAAAATGACAAATGTAAAAGAATGTAAAATGTAAAATGTAAAATGTGAAAGAACTAAAATGAAAAAGAGTGTGCTCTCTGACCATATTAGAATCAATAATAGGAAATCTTCAAAGCCTTGAAAACTAAAGAACCCTTCTAAACAATTCATAGATAAAAGAGGGAGTCTCAAGAGAAATTTAAAAAAATCATTAAATTGAATGAAATGGAAATGCAGCATATCAAAAATTGGGGACATAAATAGAGCAATGCTGAAAAGAAATTTTACAGCATTAAATACACACTAGAAAAAAAGGAAAAGTTTCAAATCAATAATCAAAGCTTCTACTTCAGGAAAATAGGAAAAGAAGAGCAAAATGAAGCCAAATCAAGCAGAAGGAAGGAAGTAATAAAGATAAGAGCAGAAACCGATGAAATTGAAAACAGAAAAACAATAGAAAACACCAATGAAAGAAGAGATGGTCCTTTTAAAATGTCACTAAAATTGGTAAACTTCAACAAGACTGATAAATAGAGAAATGATACAAATTATCCATATCAGAATATCTCTACAGACTTTCAGGAGAATAAAAGGATAATAAAGAAATACTACAAATAGGGGGTGCCTGGGTGGCTCAGTGGGTTAAAGCCTCTGCCTTTGGCTCAGGTCATGATCCCAGGGTCCTGAGATTGAGCCCTGCATCGGACTCTCTGCTCAGCGGGGAGCCTGCTTCCTCCCCTTTCACTCTCTGCCTGCTGCTCTGCCAACTTGTGAATTCTGTCTGTAAAAAAAAAAAAAAAAAGAAAGAAAAGAAAAAGAAAAGAAAAGAAATACTACAAACAAATGCTATGCTCATAAACTGAACAATTTAAATTCTATAGACCTATTGCTTGGAAAAGCAAATTACCACAACTCCACCAGAATGAAATAGTTTGAATAGTCCTATAACTATTAAAGAAATAGAATGTATATTTTAAAAGAAATATCCAGATCCAGATGATTTCTCTGGAGAATTATAAAGCTACACTAAGTAAGACACTGTGTTATTTGTATAAAGACAGACATATAGATCAATGGAGTAGAATAAGGGTTCCAAAAATAGACCCACATACATAGAACCAATTGATTTTCAACAGAAATGTCAGAACAATTCAATGTGGAAAGGATAATTCTTTCAATAAATGGTGTTGGAATATTTGTATATCCACAATTAGAAGAGCCTCAATCTATAAAATAAAATAAAATCTAGAGAAAAACAAAGGATAAAATCTTACTGACCTAGGGTTAGGCAAAGGTTTCTTCAATATGAATATAAAATACACAAACAATTAAAAAAATAGGTAAATTAGACATTATCAACTAAGAAACTTTGTCTCCTCAAATGGCAGTCTTAAGAAAAGTGAAAAGGCAAACCACAGACTTGAACAAATTATTTGCAATACCTATATTCAACAAAGAATTTCCTTCCAGAATATGTACTGAACACTTGTAACTCAACAATAAACCAATCAACACAACTAAAAATTGAGTAAAATATTTAAGAAGATAGTTTAGAAAATAAGGTCTAGGGTTGGCTAATGATCACTTAAAAGGAAGTTCAATGTCTTTAGCCACTGGGAAAATGCAAATAAAACCACAATGAGAAATCACTATATGCATATTATCATGGCTCAAATAAAAATACCTATCAAGTGTGGAAAATACACAATTAGTATAAATTCTTGTACACTAAGCAACTGGAACTTTCACAGATTGCTGGTAAGAATATAAACCATACAGTCATTTTCAAAGTTTGGAAATCTCTATAAAGTTATACATACAGTGACTATATAGCCCAGAAACCCACTCTAGGTATTTGCCCACAGAAAATAAAAATTTGTGTTCCTGCAGAAACCTGCACAGATGTTTATAGCAATTTTAATAAACATCCAAATGGGAAGCACAAATAACCAAACAAGCCTTTATATATTTATATAATATAATACTGCATAATAAATAAAAAGGGACAAACTATGGATACATGAAACAATGTGGATTCATGTTAAAAGCATTATGCTATGAAAGAAGCCAAATAAAAAGTAGTACATACAGTATCATTCCATTTTCAAGAAATTCTAAAAGAGAAAAGTACAGTAATAGAAAGCAATTCAGTAGTTGCCAAGAGCTAGGGGATAGAGAAAGGGCATAAGGGAACTTTGGGGGTGACAGAAATGTTCCATATTATGATGATGATTATATTTGTCAAAGTAATCAAATCTGCACTTAAAAGTTATAAATTTTTTAAAAAGTTGTAGATTTTATGTACACTAGATCTCAATAAAATAATCTCCCAACACAAAACTAGTGAGTAAAAGAAGCAAATAGGAAAATGAGCAGTTCACCTACATTGCCTTCAAAAATAGACAAAACTTAAGTTTTGCTAAAGGATAAAACATACATAGGAAAAAAAGCAGTAAGAGTCGGGAAATAAGGAGTTAATATAAATTCCTGTATATTGATTATCACTAAAAACAAGGGAAGGAGAATAATCCAGGAGGGTACCATAAATAGATTTTAGGGATGATGATACACTTTTCTTTTTGGCCTTGGAATAGGTAAAGATGTGGACATTTTATAATTGTTCTTTAAACAAAATTAATATATTCTCATACACTTCATTTTTTAGAATGTTATATTTCTCTGTATTTTTTTAAAAAACTTAATGATAGGCATTGAGGAATAGAAATACAATCTGCAGCTTCAAAATTAATAAAGGGGAAAAAGGATTATAGAAACTTTATCGATTTGAGGCAGGGGAAGATAAAATATAAAAAGACACGGTTGATATTGAAAACAAGGCAAACATCTCTCTCGATCAGAAATTGAAAAAAACTTGCAAATGGTCAGCAGGGCTGAATCTACAGGCCTGCTGAGCTCTGGGTGTGGAAGCGGAGTCTGGGAGTTTCAGCTATGTAAGGTAACATACCAGAAAAAGATCCATCCAAGACAAGAAATTAGAGAGCTAGACTCATGACTGAATGCCAGGGACTGGAGTGGAGTTGCCTTGGTCATGAAAGTGCAATGAGAAGGGAAAAAAACAAATCAAAACAACCAACAAACCATGGCTGACCAACACACCATGTGGCCACAGCTTTTAAGAAGCTATGGCCTACACTCTGGGAAACAGTATGGAGGTTCCTCAAAAAGTTGAAAATAGAGCTACCCTACAACCCAGCAATTGCACTACTGGGTATTTACTGTAAAGATACAAATGTAGTGATCCAAAGGGCATGTGCATCAGATTATTTATAGCAGCAATGTCCACAATAGCCAAACTATGGAACAAACTTAGATGTCCATCAACAGATGAATGGATAAAGACGATGTGATATATATACATATATACATGTATATATAAGATGTAAGATTATATATATATATAATGCAGCCATCAAAAAACCCCCAAATCTTGCCATTTGCAGTGATGTGGATGGAACTAGAGGGTATTAAGCTAAGCAAAATAAGTCAATCAGAGGAAGACAATTATTATATGATCTCTCTAATATAAGGAATTTGAAAGGCAGGGCAGGGGGTCATGGGGTGGAAGGGAGGGGAAAAAATGAAACAAGATAGACAGGGGAGGGAGACAAACCATAAGAAACTCTTAATCTCAGGAAGCAAACTGAGGGTTGCTGGGGGGGGGGGGTTGGGGTAGGGACAGGGTGGCTAGGTGATGCACACTGGGGAAGGTATTGCTATGGTGAGTGCTGTGAATTGTGTAAGCCTGAAGATTCACAGACCTGTACCTCTGAGGCAAATAATACGTTATATGTTAATAAAATTAAAAAAAAAAAACTTAAAAAATCATACTGAGAAGAAAAAAAAAAAAAAAAAGAAGCTATGGCCTAAGGAAACAGGAAGACACCTAAACAGCCTCATAAACAAGAATGGTAACCAACCACCGTCTCAGATCTTGATCTGCTTTATGTCCATGTCACAGAAGAACATGAGCATTAACCCCTCATTATATTACACAGATTTGGTTCTAGACTGGGAAGCCATATGATTCTACTGCAGTCAACCACACACCTGAGACAAAAAGACTGAGAGACTGAGAGAAAAACCTTTCCACTCCAAATGAAGCTGCAAACTAAATTCTAAAACACAGAAAATAGCTAAAGACAGACAACAAAATCACTAATCAGAATGTTTTGACAAAATCTTTAAAATCAGTGTGTTCTGAATACCCACTGAAAATAGAAAGGAACAAAGTTCTGACACAAGCTATGATATGGATAGACCTCTAAGGTCTTATGCTATGTAAAGTAAACCAGATGCAAAAGGACATATGATTCCATGTAGGTATCCAGAATAGATACACCAATGGAGACAGAGAGTAGATTACTCATGATCAGAGCCACGGGAGGAGTAATGGGGAGTTGCTGCTTAATGGTTATGGAGTTTCTGTTTGGACTAATGAAAGTTTTGGAAATAGCAGTGATGGTTACATAATACTGTGAATGTAATTAATGACACTGAATGGTACTCTTAGAAATCATGAAAATTGTAAATTTTATGTTATGTATCTTATCATGATAAAAATATATAAGGCAAAAATGGAACTACAGGGAAAGAGTATACATCCACAATTATAATGGAGAATGCTTACATGTACCTATCATAAAATGATAAGAGATAGTAAACAAAAATTAGAACGGATACAGTACACTTAACTAACAGAATTAACTGCTTGATTTGGTATATTTACATAAATGTGTACATAAAGATTACTCCCCAAAACCACATAAAATATATTATTTTAATGCGTACATGGAATATTTAGAAAAGCTGCAATGCATTGCTGGTATCTGGCCAAAGAATCATTAGCATGTAAATTATGATCTTTGACTGTAATACAATAAAAGTAAAAATAAATTTAAGATTGTTTAAAAGGAAAATTTCCTTTAACACTCTGCATTTGAAACCTAAAAATGTAAAGAGGATATCATAATAGAATAATTATAAATGAACATCTGTGAAAGTACTATATTAAAGTTTATGAGATGCAGTTAAATGGAGTTTAGAGGTAAATGTATACAATTAAATAAATATATTAAAAAAATTAGATGATTTAAAATTAATTAGTTCAACATTCAAATAAGAACACTAGAGGGTATTATGCTTAGCGAAATAAGTCAATCGGAGAAAGACAACTACCATATGATCTCCCTGATATGAGGAAGTGGAGAGGCAATGTGGGGGATTTGGGGGGTAGGAAAAGAATAAATGAAACAAGATGGCATCAGGAGGGAGATGAACCATAACAGACTCAATCTCACAAAACAAACTGAGGGTTGCTGGGGGGAGGGGGGTTGGGAGAGGGTGGTGGGGTTATGGACATTGGGGAGGGTATGTGCTATGGTGAGTGCTGTGAAGTGTGTAAACCTGGTGATTCACAGACCTGTACCCCTGGGGCTAATAATACATTATATGTTTATAAAAAAGTAAAAAAAATTATTTAAAAAAACACTAGAAAAGGAACAAGAATAATACAAAGAGAATAATAAACTTGAAAGAAAAATAAGTGAAATAGAAAGTTTTAAAAACAGGGAATTCACGTTGCCTTTGTTTTTTGTTTCAGGTGTAGGATTTAGTGGTTCATCACTTACAAACAACACCCAGTGCTCATCACAAGTGCCCTCCTTAATGCTCATCACCCATTTAACCCACCCTCCCACACACCTCCCTTAAGCGACTCTCAATTTGTTTTCTATAGTTGAGAGTCTGTTTTATGGGGGCACCTGGGTGGCTCAGATGGTTAAGTATCTCCCTCTGGCTCAGGTCATGATCTCCAGGTCCTAGAATTGAGCCCCAAATCAGGCTCCCAGGTCAGCAGGAGTCCACTTCTCCCTCTCCACCTATTTGTGCTCTCCTGTCTCTTTCTCAAATGAATAAATAAAATCTTAAAAAAAAAAAAAGAGTCTGTTTTATGGTTTGCCTCTTTTTTCCCCCCTATATTCACCTGTTTTGTTTCTTAAATTCCAAATTTGAGTGAAATCATATGGCATTCATTTTCTCTAACTGACTTATTTGGTTTAGCATAATACTCTCTAGCTCTGCCTACGTCATTGCAAATGGCAAGATTTCATTCTTCTTTATGGTTAAGTAATAGTCTAGTGGGGTGATGTGTGTGTGTGTACCACATCTTCTTTATCCATTCAGCAGTCAATGGACATTTGGGCTCTTTCTACAATTTGGCTATTGTTGATAATTCTACTATAAATATCAGAGTATGTGTATCCTTTGAAGCAGTATTTTTGTGTCCTTCTGGTAAATACCTATTACTGCAATTGCTGGGTCATAAGGTAGTTCTATTTTTAGCTTTTTGAGGAACTTCCATAATGTTTTCCAGAGTGGCTGCAACAGTTTGCATTCCCACCAACAGAGTAGCAGGGTTCCCCTTTCTCTACATCCTTGCCAACATCTGTTGTTTCCCCTGTTGTCAATTTTAGCTATTCTGACCGGTGTGAGGTTATATCTCACTGTACTTTTGACTTCTATTTCCCTGATGATGAGTGATGTTGAGCATCTTTCCATGTCATATTGGCTTTTAACAGTACGCTAGTTAAAACAATAATAATAATAAAAATGTGATACAAGAATTGAGAAATAAGAGCCAAAACTGTTTCTATTTTAGATTCTATTTTTGGCTACATAGAAAATTCAAGAAAATTTACAGATAAACCCTTAGACTCAATAAGAGTGGTTAGTGATTTTGCTAGATACAAAGAAAAAAATCTATTGGACACACATATAT
Source organism: Martes martes (assembly GCF_963455335.1). Lineage (NCBI taxonomy): Eukaryota > Metazoa > Chordata > Mammalia > Carnivora > Mustelidae > Martes > Martes martes. Next base: position 18,804,566 of record NC_137899.1, on the reverse strand, counting down.
ATATATATATATATATATATATATATATGTCCAATTATATATTAGACTTTTCTACTACTATTAGGGTTGTAGAAAAAATATTCCATTTATAACAGTGGCCAAAACTTATGGGTGCCCAGAAAGAAATCTAATGGTTTTTTACAAAGTAAACCACAAAGCGCTTTTGAAGGATGGAAAAGAAAATCTAAATTAAGAGGAAAAAGTACCAACTCCAAAACCTGGAAACCTCTCCAGAAATTCTCATGGAGGACATTAGGAGAAGTAGAGGAAAAGTGAATTGGGGGAAGTTGGAGGGGGATACAAAGCATGAGAGACTGTGGGCTCTGAGAAACAAACTGAGGGTTTTAGAAGGGAGAAGGGGGGGATGGGTGAGCCTGGTGGTGGGTATTAAGGAGGGCATGTATTGCATGGAGCACCCGGTATGGTGCATAATCAATGAAGCTTGGAACACTGGAAAAATAAGATTAAAGTTTAAAAAAAGGAAAAGAAAATGTTCTGACACAAAAAAAGAAGAAATTCTCTTCATGTAAATCTACAAATTAAATATAAGCATAAAGTCTCATCAGACTTTTCCAAGGAAATTGACAAATAACCAAAGCTCTCAAAGACAAATTTGAAGAACAGGAAGAGAAACATGTTATAAAGCAATAGTATTTGAGATTGTCTAGGGATAGATAAATCAAGCAAATAAGACAGAAGTGAGCAGTAGACTCAAAATAGCCCTTCTCTCACATATATATGGAAAACATGAATGACAGATATGTGCAAATGGATTGAGCATTCAAAAAAGGGGGGGGGGTCCAGCTGATTATGAATACAGAAAGAAATCACACTACTACCTAACATAATACAGAAAATAAATCCCAGTTGAAAAAATACCTAACTGCAAAAGGAAAACTAAATGATTTAGAAAAAAAGATAACATATATATATCAGTATTGATATTGATAATTTTTATTTACATTGCAAGACTTGTGATAAAAAACAAAGACTATAAGATAAAATGACAGTCTACTGACATCTCCTAGCTCTTATTGTAGTAAAGCTTTTGAACAGGTGGCCTTTGAAGTTGCCAAGAAAGAGGAGCAGAGAGATGACAGAAGTTCACTGCTTTTAGCTGGTTTGGAAGTAACATGTACTTCCACTTCCACTCCATTAGTCATGATTAGTCCCAACTTCACTACAAGGGAGCAGGGGAAATGTAGGGGTGCACTTGGAACCTGGTTTGTAGGGGTGACTAATACCTGTCTCCTCTACAGGTTATTGATCTATGGCCTCTATATTTCATTTAATCAAACACTTATTAATTTTCTATTGTTGCTGTACCAAATTGCCAAAAATTCAATGCCTCAGAACACCCCAAATTTATTGCATTGCACTTCTGGAGGTCAGAAGACCCAAGTGGATTTCATTGGTCTAAAAACAAAGATATTGGCAGGGCCATATTCCACTGGAGTCTCTATGGGAGAATCAATTTTACTTGCCTTTTTCATCTTCTACAGACTGCCAATATTCCTTGAACCATGGCCTTGACCACCAATCAGATAACTCTAATCTCTTCTTCTATCATCACATCTGCCACTCAGACTCTCATGTATACCTCTTTCATTTATAAGGACCTTCATGATTAATTGGACATACCCAGGTAATATAAGACAATCTCCCCATCTTGGTATCCTTAACTTAATCATATCTTCAAAGTCCCTTTTGCCAGGTAAGGTCACATATTCACAAGTTCTGAGCATTAGGATGCGGACATTTTTGTAGAGCCATTATTCTGCCTACCTCACATGGTATGATCTCATTTTTGTAAAAAAACCAAAACCAAAAACCAGAAAAACCAGAAAAACATGCACACACATACATACACACATAACTGGAAATCTATATGTGCCCATAAATGCAATTCTATATGTGTAAGCAGGATGTTAAATTTAAATATGTGAGGTTATATTCTAAAAGGCTTACTAAACAATATTCAGAATTTGAAATTGGGTAAGTAAAACTGGTTAAAGTTGAGAGAAGATTTTGCAAAAAATAGTTCTTTAGAACAGACTATACCTGTCTGTGGAAGAGTATAGATTATTTTAGAAGATACTAACATTCTCAAGAAGGAGTCCTGTAAGAGCACTCAGAGGGCATGTTATGAGTTCTCTGGGAGTTGTGTGGTTGGGTGTCATAGAAAACTAATACCTGGCAAAGCCCTCAGAGCTCTAATGGAGAGAAGTTGTAGCTATCACCTTGGGGTTACAGAACTAAACATACACTGCTGTGGTGCAAAGGATGCAAGAGTATTTCCTGTGGATCACAACACACAGGAGAGAGAGCAAGCCTGGGACCTTTAAAAATCCTACTCATGAGGTTGACCTTGAGATGGGACCCCGGAAGAATATCAGAATGGAGTGCACACTAACAGAGACTGAGGAGTACAGAGATGCAAAGATAAGAATGCATTACTAGCCTTACAGGAATAGCAATTTTATATGTGTAAAGAGGATGTTAAATTTGGAGATAAAATAGATGTATATTCCAAATTACTTACTAAATTATATACAGAATTTGAAATAGAGAAAGTAAAATTGTCAGTGAATGAGGAACATATAAAGAACACCCATGCCCAGGAGTGACAACAGTATGATGGTAGAATAGGAAGCCCCAGTTCCCTGTTTCTGCATAGAGACACCAGCTCAATGATGTATTTGCTAAATTGCCTTTGTCAGAACTCAAGAAACCAGTTAAGAGTTTGCAGCACTCAATGAGAGCAAAGTCAAGAAGAGCCACAAGGAATCTGGTAAGAAAGTTTGTTGCATTGACCTGCCACATCTCTTCCCCTTCTGCAGCACAGAATAAGCATATTGGTAGAAAACTTCCAACTGATGGCTCTTCCCTAGGAAGAGTAGAGAAGAGTAGAACATCTATCAAACACATTGACCTTTCAGAGGGCTTTTCCAAGGACAGTTTTTGTCACTTAACTCAGTTCTGAAAGGAACTAATAAAGTTGGGATGACTTGGGGCCACCTAGAGCAAAGGCTAGGATGGTGGCTTGTTGCAACACCAGAGAGACTACATTACCACAGACAAGCAGGTAAAGCAAAATATTACAAGCTCCTGAAAAAGAAACAAGTTCGAGCTTCTTTAACACAGAAATTACATGCACAATCCCAGAGAAGTCACATATGCCTAAAACAGGTAAGATGCTCCAGAGTCTCTAGTCAGCTTGGTTGTTGAAGATCTTCCCCTGTACAAAGCCAGTCCATAAAGACAGGGAGAGGATGCTCTTTTTTCAAATGCCCCAATTTCAATAAAATCAGAAGACATGCAAAGAAACATGAAATATGGCAAAATCAAAGTAATAAAACAAATCTCCAGAAACCAACCTTAAAGAATTGGGGATCTAGAATTCCCCTGGGAAGCCAGGTGGCCCTGGACTCTTCTTTGTGGGGAGACTTTTGATTATTGCTTCAATTTCCTTCCTGGTTATGGGTCTGTTCAGCTTTTCTGTTTCTTCCTGATTCAGTTTTCATAGTTTATACATTTCTAGGAATGCATCCGTTTCTTCCAGATTGCCTAATTTGTTGGTATATAGTTGCTCAAAATATGTTCATATTTATTTATTACTTATTATTTTAAAAATTTTTTATTAAGTTCAATTAGCCAACATACAGTACATCATTAGTTTTTGATGTAGTGTTCAATGATTCATTAGTTGTGTATAACACCCAGTGCTCATCACATCATATGCCCTCCTTAGTACCCGTCACCCAGTTACCCCATCTACCTTCTGTAACTCTCAGTTTGTTTCCTGGAATCCAGAGTTTCTCATGGTTTATCTCCCTTTCTGATTTCTTCCCATTCAGTTTTCCCTCCCTTCCCCTATGATCCTATATGCTATTGCTTATATTCCACATATGAGTGAAACCATATAATTTTCTTTCTCTGCTTGATTTATGTCACTTAGCATAATCCTCCAGTTCCATCCATGCCGATGCAAATGGTAGGTATTCATCCTTTCTGATGGCTGAGTAATATTCCACTGTATAGATGAACCACATCTTCTTTACCCATTCATCTGTTGAAGGGAATCTTGGTTCCTTCCACAGTTTGGCTATTGTGGACATTGCTTCAATGAACATTGGGGTGCATGTGCCCCTTCTTTTCACTGCATCTGTATCTTTCAGGTAAATACTTATGTTCTTATAATAGTATTTCTTTGATGTTGGTTGTGATCTCTCCTCTTTCATTCATGATTTTATTAATTTGAGTCTTTCCCTTTTCTTTTTGATAAGTCTGTCTAGGGGTTTATAGATCTTAATTCTTTCAAAGAACAAGCTCCTGGTTTAGTTGATCTGTTCTACTGTTATTTTGGTTTCTATTTCATTGGTTTCTAGTCTAATCTTTGTTAATTCTCTTCTCCTGCTGGGTTTAGGATTTCTTTGTTGTTCTTTCTCCAGCTCCTTTAGGTGGAAGGTTAGGTTGTGTATTTGAGACCTTTCTTGTTTCCTGAGAAAGGCTTGTATTGTTATATACTTTTCCTCTTAGGACTGCCTTTGCTACATCCCACAGATTTTGAACAGCTGTTTTCATCTTCATTTGTTTCCATGAATATTCTTTATAAATTATTCTTTAATTTCCTGGTTGACCCATTCATTCTTTAGTAGGATGTTCTTTAACCTCCATGTGTTGTTCTTTCCACATTTACTTTTATGATTGAGTTCAAGTTTCAAAGCATTGTGGTCTGAAAATATGCAGGGAATGATCCAAATCTTTTGGATCATTGGTTGAGACTTGATTTGTGACCCAGGATGTGATCTCTTCTGGAGGATGTTCCATGTGTACTCAAGAAGACTGTATTCTGTTGCTTTAGGATATAATGCTCTGAATATATCTGTGAAGTCCATCCGGTCCAAGATGTCATTCAAAGTCCTTGTTTCCTTGTTGATCTTCTGCTTAGATGATCTGTCAATTGCAGTGAGGGGGGTGTTAAAGTACCCTAACATTATTGTATTACTATTGATGTGTTTCTTTAATTTTGTTAGTAGTTAGTTTATGTAACTGACTGCCCTCAAGTTTGGAGCATAAATATTTACAATTGTTAAAACTTCTTGTTGGATAGACCCTTTTAAGTATGATATAGTGGCCCTTTTCATCTCTTATTACAAATGTCTTTGGTTTAAAATGTAATTTGTGTGATATAAGATTGTTACCCCAGCTTTCTTTTTATGTCTGTTAGCATGATAAATGGTTCTCCACCACCTCACTTTTTTTTAATTGTGTTATGTCAGTCACTACACAATACATCATTAGTTTTTGATGTAGTGTTTCAAGATTCATTGTTTACATATAACACCTACTGCTCCATGCAATATGTGCCTTCCTTCATACCCACCAACAGGCTCACCCATCCCCTACCCCCACCCCTCAGAAACCCTCAGTTTGTTTCTTGAAGTCTATAGTATCTCATGGTTCATCTCCCCCTCTGATTACCCCACTTCACTTTTCCTTTCCTTCTCCCAGTATCCTCCATGTTATTCTTTATGGTCCACAAGTAAGTGAAACTATATGATAACTGACTTTTTCTGCTTGACTTATTTCACTCAGTATAATCTCCAGTCCCATCCATGTTGATGCGAAAGTTGGGTATTCATTCTTGCTGATGGCTGAGTAATATTCCACTGTATATATGGACCACATCTTCTTCATCCATTTTTCTGTTGAAGGGCATCTTGGCTCTCTCCACAGATTGGTTATTGTGGACATTGCTGCTATGAACATTGGGGAACATATGGCCCTTGTTTTTACTACACCTGTATCTTTGGGGAAAATACCCAGTAGTGCAATTGCCAGGCCCTAGGGTAGCTCTATTATTAATTTTTTGAGGAATATCCACACTCACTTCCTTACTTTCAATCTGGAGGTGTCTTTGGATATCAAATGAGTCTCTTGTAGACAGCACATCAATGGGTCTTGGTTTTTTTGTTTGTTTGTTTGTTTGTTTTTTTTAATCCAGTCTGATACCCTGTATCTTTTGATTGGGGTTTTTAGCCCTTTTACATTCAGAGCAAGTATTGACAGATATGAATTTAGTGTCATTGTGTTAACTGTAAGGTCACTGTTTCTGTACATTGTCTCTGCTCCTTTCTGGTCTATGTTACTTGTGGGCTCTTTCTTCACTTAATGGATCCCCTTTAATATTTCTTGCAGGGCTGGTTTAGTGGTCACAAATTCTTTAGCTTTTTGTTTGTCCTGGAAGCTTTTTTCTCTCTCCTTCCATTTTGAATGACAACCCTGCTGGATAAAGTATTCTTGGCTGCATATTTTTTTCTAATTTAGCACCCTGAATACATTATGCTAGTCCTTTCTGGCCTGCCAGTTCTCTCTGGATAGGTTTTCCTGCCAGTCTAATGTTTCTACCTTTGTAGGTTATAGACCTCTTGTCCCGAGCAGCTTGCAGGATTTTTTCTTTGGTTCTGAGACTTGTAAGTTTTACTATTAGATGATGGGTTGTGGACCTATTTTTATTGATTTTGGGGGGGTTCTCTGTGCCTCCTGGATTTTGATGCTTATTTCCTTCCCCAAATTGGGGAAGTTCTCTGCTATAATTTGCTCCAATATACCGTCTGTCCCCCTCTCTCTTTCTTCATCTTCTGGGACCTCAATTATTCTAATGTTGTTTCATCTTATGGTGTCACTTATATTTCACATTCTCCCCTCATGATCCAGTAGTTGTTTATCTCTCCTTTTCTCAGCTTCTTTATTCTCGAGCATTTGGTCTTGTATATCACTAATTCTCTTTTCTGCCTCATTTATCCTAGCAGTAAGAGCCTCCATTTTTTATTGCACCTTATTAATAGCTTTTTTGATTTCAACTTGGTTAGATTTTAGTTCTTCTATTTCTCCAGAAAGGGATTTTATTTCTGCAGAAAGGGATTCTCTAGTAACTTCTATGCTTTTTTCAAGCCCAGCTAGCATTTTTATAATCGTCATTCCGAAATCTAGTTCTGACATCTTACTAATGTCCATATTGATTAGGTCCCCAGCCACTGGTACTACCTCTTGTTCTTTTTTTGGGGGTGAGTATTTCCACCTTGTCATTTTTTCCAGAGGAGAATAGATGAATGAATGAACAAAATGCTAAAAGGGTAACAACGACCCCAGAAAAATATACACTTGCAGAAAGTGGTCACTTTTCTGTTCATAGAATTGCTGCTATTCTTTGAGTTTGTAGGTGTTTAGAATGGTTTGATAACTACCTAGCTAAATTCCTGGGACCAGACAAAATTTATGTCTCCTATTCCTCCACCATTTGATCCTCATGCTGTTGGTCTATTTTTATTGATTTTGAAGGGGGTTTTCTGTGCCTCCTGGATTTTGATACCTGTTTCTTTCCCCAAATTAGGGAAGTTCTCTGCTACAACTTGTTCCAGTATACCTTCTGTCCTTCTCTCTCTTTCTTCTTCTTCTGGGATCCCAATTAGTCAACATGGTTTTGCTTTATGATATCACTTATCTCTTGAATTCTCCCCTCATGATCCAGTAGTTGTTTATCTCTTTTTCTTAGCATCTTTGTTCTCCATCATTTTCTCTTCTATATCACTAATTCTCTCATTTATCCAAGCAGTCAGAGCCTCCATTTTTTTATTGCATCTCATTAATAGCCATTTTATCTTGACTTGGCTAGATTTAAGTTCTTTTATTTCTCCAGAAAGGGATTTTATTTCTCCAGAAAGGGATTCTCTAGTATCTTCTATGCTTTTGAAGAAGAATTAATACCTATTTTTCTAAGGCTGTTTTAAATAATAGAAATGGAAAATTTGAAAACTATTTCTATGAAGCCAGCAATACCTTGATCCCAAACCAGACAAAGATGCCAACTAAAGGGAGAATTATAGACAAATATCTCTGATGAACAATGATGCCAAAATTTTCATCAAGAAACTAGCCAATAGGATCAACAGTACACTGAAAGGATTATGTTAAAAATAGAACTACCTTATGACCCAGAAACTGAACTACTAGGGATTTACTGTAAAGATACAAAAGTAGTGATTCAAATGGGCACCTGCACCCCAATGTTTATAGCAGCAATGTCCATAATAGCTAAATTATGGAAAGAGCTGAGATTTCCATCAATGGATGAATGGATAAAGAAGATGTGTTATACACACATACACACAAACACACAGAATGGAATACTACTCAGCCATTAAAAAATGAAATCGTGCTGTTTGTAACAGTGTGGGTGGAAATAGAGTGTATTATGCTAAGCAAAATAAGTCAGTCAGAGAAAGGCAATGATCATATAATTTCACTCATATGTGGAATTTAAGAAACAAAACAGAGGAGCATAGGGGAAGGGAGGGAAAAATAAAAGAAGACAAAAATCAGAGAGGGAGACAAACCATAAGAGACTCGCAGCCATATGAAACTGAGGGTTGCTGGCGGGGAGGGCTGTGGGGGGATGGGGTAACTGGATGATGGATATGAAGGAAGGCATGTGATATAATGAGCACTGGGTATTATATAAGACTGATGAGTCACTAAACTCTACTTCTGAAAATATTAATACAGTATATGTCAATTAACTGAATATAAGTTAAAAAGAAAAGAAAATTTAAAAAGAAAAAAAAATAAATGGGATCTATGAATTACCTGACAATGACAATGAGATTAAAAATAGCCATTTTAAAGCTGCTTGATGAGTTAAAAGAGAATATTTATGGAAAAGTAAATGAAATCAGGAAAATAATGCATGAGTAAAATGAGAATATCAACAAAGAGATACAACCTATTAAGAAAGGGATCAAAGAGAAATTCTGAAGCTGAAGTATACAAAAACAGAACAAAAAATTCACTAGTAGGATTCAACAACAGTCTTGATCAAGCAGAAGAAAGAAACAATAAACACAAAGACAGGTCATTTGAAATTACACGTGAGAATTTTAAAAGAAAAAAGAACGAAAAGATGTGGTAGGAGCCAAGGGACTTACAGGACAAGATCAAAAGGAGTAATATATGCATTATGGGAGTCACAAAAAAGACAGGGAAAGGGACAAAAGGTCTGTATGAAGAAATAAAGGCCAAAAATGTCCCAAATTTGAGAAAGGAAATGGATATACAAGGTCAAGAAATAAAAAGAACTCCAATTGGGATAAATACATAAAGGGTCATGCTGAGACATATGATAATCAAATTGTCAAAAGTCCCAAAGAGAGAATCTTGAAAGCAGCAAGAGAAAAGTGACTCGTTATATATAAGGGAGCTCCCATGAGATTATCAGTGGATTGCTCAATAGAAATCTTGCAAGGACAGTATAGTCAACATGATGAAAGAAGAAAATGGCCAAACAAGAACATTGTAACTGGCAAAGCTGTCTTTCAAAAATGAAAGAGAAATTAAGATTTTCCTAGACAACAAAAGGCTGAAGAGGTTCACTGCTACAAGAACTGCCCTACAGGAAATGCCAAAGGTGTTTTTCAAATTGAAGTAAAAAGACACGGGACAGCAACATGAAAACCTACAAAATTATAAAGCTCTTTGGTAAAGATAAATATATAGACAAACATAGAATCCTCAAGTACTGTAATGTCAGCTCATAAATCACTTTTAATTCTGGCATAGAATTTAAGTGACAGAGGCATAAAAATAACTATAAACCTATATTAATGTATATACAGTATAAAAAGATATACATTTGTGATATCAAAAACATAAAGTTGGGTGAAAGAGACGTAAATGGATAGAGTTTTTGTATGCAATGTAAGGTAAATTGTTATCAGTGTAAGACGGATTGTTATGGGTAGGGGAGATGGATGAAATGGGTAAAGAGGATTAATGGTAGGATTAAGAGCACTTTATCTTGATGAGTCCTGAGTAATGTATAGAATTGTTGAATCGCTATATTGTACACCTGAAACCAATACAATACTGTATGTTAACTATACTGAAATTAAAATTAGGAAAAATAGAAAAGTAAAATAAAATGGATTGTTGTAACTTTAAGATGCTTTATGAAATCTCCATGGTAATCACAAATAAAGTACTATAGAAGATACATAAAAGGAAATGAGAAAGAATCAAAGTATGTAACTACAAAAAAAATCAATGAAACACAAATGAAGGTAGTAAGAGAGGAAGAGGGACAAAATAGGTACAAGACATATGGGAAACCATTAACAAATGGCGATAGTAAGTCCTACCCTATTATTAATTACCTTAAATGTAAATATCTTAAACCTCCCAATCAAAAGACATTGAGTTACTGAATGGGCTGAAAAAACACAAGATCCATCTATATGCTGTCTACAATACTCACTTTAAAATCTAAGGGTATACATAGGCTTAAAGCAAAAAGATAGGAAAATGCATAATGTGCAAATAGTCAATAGGTGGGGTGGAAATAATTATAATATAAAACAGGTAAGTCAAAAACTGTCACAAGAGATTAAGGACAATTTATAAAGATTAAAGGGGCAATTCATCAGAAAGATATAAGAATTATAAATATATGCACTTAACATCAGAGCTCCCATATATATAGGAAAAAAGTTGTCAGAATTGATGAGCGAAATAAACAGTAATAGAATTATAGTAGGAAATTTCAGCAGCCCTCTTTTAATAATGGCTAGAACAATCAGACAGAAAATCAATATGGAAACAGAAATCTTGAACAACAGTGTAGACCAATTAGACTTAACAGGCATATACAAAACATTCCACCCAAGCACAGCAGAATACACATTCTTCTCAAGTGCACATAAAACATTCTTCACAGTAGACCAAATGTTAGGCCACAAAACAAGTTTTAACAAATCTAAGAAAACTTAAATCTTGCCAAAGATCTTTTCCAACCACAATGAGATGAAACTAGAAATCAATAACAAAAAGAAAAACTGTAGTCTTAACAAATACATAAAACTTAACACACTCTTAAACAATCAATGGGTCAAAAATTAGTCACAATATCGTTAGACCAAAAAAAGAAAGAAAACAGCATACCAAAATTTATGGGATGCAGTGAAAACAGTATTAAGAGGGAAGTTTATGATAGTAAATAATTACATTAAAAATGAAGAAATAAATCACTCAAATCAACAACCTGACCTTCTACCTTAAGGAACTAAAAAGGATCAAACTTAATCCAAGTTAGCAGCAGGAAGAAAATAATAAAGATTAGAGAAGAAATAAATGAAATAGAGAAGAGGAAAATAGAAAAAATTAACAAAACATGCAGTTTTTTAAAAAAGAAATCAACAGGGCGCCTGGGTGGCTCAGTGGGTTAAGCCGCTGCCTTTGGCTCAGGTCATGATCTCAGGGTCCTGGGATCGAGTCCCGCATCAGGCTCTCTGCTCAGCAGGGAGCCTGCTTCCCTCTCTCCCTCTCTCTCTGCCTGCCTCTCTGTCTACTGTGATCTCTCTCTGTCAAATAAATAAATAAAAATCTTAAAAAAAAATCAATAAAATTGGCAAACTCAGCTAGACTGAGAAAAAAAGAGGACCCACATAAATAAAATTAAAAAATAAAAGAGAGGTGCCTGGGTGGCTCAGTGTTCAACTCTAGGTTTTGGTTCAGGTTATGATCTCAGAGTCATGAGATGGAGCCCTGTGTAGGGCTCCCTTTTGGGTGTTGAGTCTACTTAAGATTCTCTTCTCCCTCTCCCCCTACACCTCCCTTCCCCACATGTTCTCTTTCTCTATAAAAAATTGTAAAATAAAAGTACAAAAAAACAAGTAAATAAAAGAGGAGATATTACACCTAATGCCACAGAAATATAAAAGATTTTGAGACCACTATGAATAGTTAAACACCAACAAACTGGATAATCTAAAAGAAATGGATCAAATTACTAGAAAGATAGGCCCTAATAAGACTGAATCATAAAGAAAAAAAATCCAAACAGACCTATAATCACTAAGGAGACTGAATCAGTAGTCAAAAATCTCCCCAAAAAGAAAACTTCAGAACCAGATGGCTTCTTTGGAGAATTCTACCAATATTTAAAGAGGAAAATATGAATACTCTTTAAACTCTTCCAAAAAATTAAGGAAGGAACACTTCCAAACTCGGTTTGGGAGGCCAGAATTACCCTGAAACAAAGCCAGAGAAAGACTACAAGAAAACTAGAAGCAAAAATCTTTGATTAATATTGATATAAAAATCTTCAACAAAATACAAGCAAACTGAATTCAATAGGACATTAGAAGTACTCCACAATGACCAAGTGGGATTTATTCCTGAAATGTCAGGATGGTTCTACACATGAAAACCAATTAATTTAATATATGACATTAACAGAATGAAGGAAAAAAAACTCCACATGATCATCACAATTGATGAAGAAAAATCATACAACAAAATTCAACACACTTTCATGATAAAAACACTCATAAAATCAGGAATCAAAGCAAATTACCTCACATAATTAAGCCATATATGAAAAGTCCACAACTAACAGTATACTCAATGGAGAAAAACTGAAAGCTTTTCTTCTCAGATAAGGAACAAGAGAAGGATTCCCATTCTCATCTCTTCTATTCACCATATACTAGAAATTCTAACCAGAGGAACTGGTCAGGAAAAAAAAAAAGACATCTAAATAGGAAAGGAAAAAATAAGATTATCTCTGTTTGCCAAGTGACATGATCTTGTATGTAGAAAACTAAAGAATAAACACAGACACATACACACAGACACACATACATACAAATGCTGTTAGAATAAACAAATTCAGCAAAGTAGAAGGATATAAAAATAACACCTCAAAATCAGTTGCGTTTCTATAAATTAACAACAAACAACCCAGGAAGGAAATTAAGAAAACAATCCCAACTACAATGACATTAGAAAGAACAGCATACCTAGAAATAAACTTAACCAAGATGGAAAAAGATTATACACTTAAAACTACAAAGCATTGCTAAAAGAAATAAAAGAAGATACAAACACATGGAAAGACAACACATGTTTATGAATTGGAAGATTTCATATTGTTAAAATCTCCATATTACCCAAAGCAATCTACAGATTTAAATCAATCTCTATGAAAACCCCAATGATAGCTTTGTAGAAATAGAAGAAAATTCCAAAATTCAGATGGACTCTCAAGGTAACCCAAATAAATCTTGAAAAAGAACAAAGTTGGAGGCCTCACACTTCTTGACTTCAAAACATATTACAAAGCTACAGTAATCAAGACAAAGTGGTACTATGTAAAGACAGACGTATTGACCAGTAGAACAGATTAGACAGGTTAGAATAAATCCTCATGCATTTGGTCATATGACCTTGGACTACGTTGCCAAGACCACATAGAATAGTCTTCAACAAATTATGCTGTGAAAACTAGGTATTCACATGTGTTCTATATGTTTCTATGATTTGTCCCAGGTAACCAATCACCTGGACCTGCATGTACACAAGCAGGCTAAGAAATATTGTTTTTGAGACTCATGTTATATGAATAACCTGGGGAGCCTGGTTATTTCAAATATTTATTATCTGGCCTCCAGGTCAGAATTGGCCCTTCTATTCTGGACTCCAAGAACTACAAATCTTGTCTCACATCCCCTCCTGCTCCAGGCTGGGCTGGCCCCCCAGAATGGAATCCTGGAGGGGAGGCAGACACATACAGCTCAGCTACTTGAAAATATAAATACATGATAACATAGAAATACAGCTCACTCCAAACTGCACGTAGGCAGACTAATGTTTACCTTCAAACCCTGTCATTTGCCCTAAAAATATGGCCCTTATGAGGGATGGTCACTTGGAAGTCTCATTTGAGGTGAGGATGCTCCACCCAGGTCTCTCAATTGGGACTCCAGCTTGGGTGTTTCTATGGGGCTTCCCCAGCTAATGAGGTTGGATGTTGTAATTTGATGTAACTTTGCCTTATTCTCATTTATTGCCTACTACTACCTTCATCTATGTGTAGATTCTTTTTCTCTTCTGTTTCTACCAGGTTTCAATAATAATAATAAAGTTTTCTTTCCTTTTCAAAACCAAAACACAGCTGTTGTGAATCTTTTATTCAGAACATGCAAAAGAATGAAGTTGGACCTTTAGCTTATAGTATTCATGAAAATGACCTAAAAATGTACTAAAGACCTAGAGGTAAGACATAAATCTATAAAACTATAAAAAAATATGGGTATAACTTCATGACAATGGATTTGGCAAGAATTTCTTAGATGTGACACTAAATACACAGGCAAAAAAGCAAAAATAGATAAATGGGACTACACTAAACTTAAAAACTTCTGTCCATCAAAGGAAGCAATCAACAGAGCAAAGACAACCTATAAAATAGGAGAAAATATTTGCTAATCATATATATGGTAAGGGGTTAATATCTACAATATACAAAGAACTCCTATGACTCAACAACAATAAAAACAAAACCCTGATTTTAAAAATGTGCAAAGCACCTGAACAGACATTCCTCCAAAAGAGGAATATACACAGAAAATATACAGATGGCCAAAAGCATATGAAAAGATGTCGACCATCACTAATTATTAGAGAAATGCAATGAGGTATCAATAAAAAACCCAGAGAATAACAGTGTTGGTGAGGATGAAGAGAAATTGGAACCCTATGCACTGTTAGTGGGAATATAAAGTTTCTCAAAAAGTCAAAAATAGAATCATCGTATGACTCAGCCACCCCACTTCTGGGTATCTATCCAAAAGAATGAGACAAGGATTGAATACATTCTGCACACTCATGTTCATTGTAGCATTATTCACAATGGCCAAAAGGTGGAAGCAACTCAAATGTCCATTGAAGGATTAATGGATTAAGAAAAAAAGGGGCATATACATACAGTGAAGTATTATTCAACCTTTAAAAAGAAGGAAATCCCAATACACTCTATAACATAAATGAACCTTAAGGACAATATGCTAAGTGAATTCAATCAAAGAAGACAAAGAAATATATAGTACTTACAAGAAATATCCCATGTAGTCAAACTCATACAAACAGAAAGTAAAATGGTATTTGTCAAGGGTTGGAGGAAAGGGGATATGGGGAGCTGTTATTCAATGGTACAGTTTCCGTTTTGCAAAACGGAAGAGCTCTAGAGAGCAACTGCACAACAATGTAAACACAGTTAACACTATGGAATGGTACACTTAAAAATGGTTAAGATGGTACATTTCATTTTTTTTTTTTAATTTTTTATTTATTTTCAGCGTAACAGTATTCATTGTTTTTTCACCACACCCAGTGCTCCATGCAATCTGTGCCCTCCCTAATACCCACCACCTGGTTCCCCCACCCTCCCACCCCGCCCCTTCAAAACCCTCAGGTTGTTTTTCAGAGTCCATTGTCTCTCATGGTTCACCTCCCCTTCCAATTTCCCTCAACTCCCTTCTCCTCTCCATCTACCCTTGTCCTCTATATTATTTGTTATGCTCCACCAATAAGTGAAACCATATGATACTTGACTTTCTCTGTTTGACTTATTTCACTCAACATAATCTCTTCCAGTCCTGTCCATGTTGCTACAAAAGTTGGGTATTCGTCCTTTCTGATGGAGGCATAATACTCCATAGTGTATATGGACCACATCTTCCTTATCCATTCATCCGTTGAAGGGCATCTTGGTTCTTTCCACAGTTTGGCGACCGTGGCCATTGCTGCTATAAACATTGGGGTACAGATGGCCCTTCTTTTCACTACATCTGTATCTTTGGGGTAAATACCCAGCAGTGCAATTGCAGGGTCATAGGGAAGATCTATTTTTAATTTCCTGAGGAATCTCCACACTGTTCTCCAAAGTGGCTGCACCAGTTTGCATTCCCACCAACAGTGTAAGAGGGTTCCCCTTTCTCCACATCCTCTCCAACACACGTTGTTTCCTGTCTTGCTAATTTTGGCCATTCTAACTGGTGTAAGGTGGTATCTCAATGTGGTTTTGATTTGAATCTCCCTGATGGCTAGTGATGATGAACATTTTTTCATGTGTCTGGTAGCCATTTGTATGTCTTCATTGGAGAAGTGTCTGTTCATATCTTCTGCCCATTTTTTGATATGATTATCTGTTTTGTGTGTGTTGAGTTTGAGGAGTTCTTTATAGATCCTGGATATCAACCTTTTATCTGTACTGTCATTTGCAAATATCTTCTCCCATTCCGTGGGTTGCCTCTTTGTTTTGATGACTGTTTCTTTTGCTGTGCAGAAGCTTTTTATCTTGATGAAGTCCCAGAAGTTCATCTTTGCCTTTATTTCCTTCGCCTTTGGAGACATATCTTGAAAGAAGTTGCTATGGCTGATATCAAAGAGGTTACTCCCTATGTTCTACTAGAACTCATACAGCAATTCAGTAATGTAGCAGGATACAAAGTCAATGTCCAGAAATCAGTGGCTTTCTTATACACTAACAATGAAAATACAGAAAGGCAAATTAGAGAATCGATTCCATTTACTATAGCACCAAAAACCATAAGATACCTCGGAATAAACCTAACCAAAGAGGTTAAAGATCTGTACTCGAGGAACTACAGAACACTCCTAAAAGAAATTGAAGAAGACACAAAAAGATGGAAGACCATTCCATGCTCTTGGATGGGAAGAATAAACATCGTTAAAATGTCTATACTGCCCAGAGCAATCTATACTTTTAATGCCATTCCAATCAAAATTCCACCAGTATTTTTCAAAGAGCTGGAGCAAATAATACTAAAATTTGTATGGAATCAGAAGAGACCCCGAATTGCTAAGGAAATGTTGAAAAACAAAAATAAAACTGGTGGCATCACGTTACCTGATTTCAAGCTTTACTACAAAGCTGTGATCACCAAGACAGCATGGTACTGGCATAAAAACAGACACATGGACCAGTGGAACAGAGTAGAGAGCCCAGATATGGACCCTCAACTCTATGGTCAAATAATCTTTGACAAAACAGGAAAAAATATCCAGTGGAAAAAAGACAGTCTCTTCAATAAATGGTGCTGGGAAAACTGGACAGCTATATGTAGAAGAATGAAACTTGACCATTCTCTTACACCGTACACAAAGATAAACTCGAAATGGATAAAAGACCTCAACGTGAGACAGGAATCCATCAGAATCCTCGAGGAGTACATTTCATTTTTTTAACCACAATTAAAATACAAAACACCCAGGCCTAAATACCATGGAGCCTTCTTTTAAAATTCAATAAAAGTTAACACTTTCCTACCTGCCTACCTCCCACACTCATCTCTCTTTCTTCCCTATTTCCCATGCCCATGGCTCCAACTAGAGTGGGTCAAATATCACTGCCAGTAAGAGGGAAAGAAGTACTAAAAAGAAGGGAGAAGAGGGGCACCCTTTCTCTATCAGCAGGTGATCTACTGCCCAGTCAAGGGAAGGAGGGATGGCTTGTGTTTGGGAGACTGAAGTGCTGATCAACATATAGTGTTTAGCATCCTAATTTCTAAGATAGGATTATAATTTATAATTTAGAGTTAACTAGGAAGGAGCATAAGAGTTAATAGATATGCGCAGTTTTAACCTATTGACAGAGAAAGAAACTTGCCACTAAGCCTGTTTAAAGATACAACAGGAAACAAAAATAAAGATGTTTTCAATGTATATCCAATGTTTTTCACCCGTCCAGTATACCGGTTTCAAATGCTAATGTATATCTTGCTACTATACAGAGGAGGGGGAGGGGAGGATGGGTGAACCTGGTGGTGGGTATTAAGGAGGGCATGTATTGCATGGAGCACTGGGTGTGGTGTATAAACAATGAATCTTGGAACACTGAAAAAATAAAATTAAATTAAAAACATAAGAATCAAAAAATAAGAATTCTATAGGCAATTTGCAGCTGATTTTCAAATTATGGTATGTTATTGTCAACAAATCCAATAAAATCAATAAACTGTAAAAAAAAAGTTGGGAAGGCTGTATACTCAATGGATTAATAGACATCTTTAGGGAGCATTTGAAAGATTTTTAATCTTCATTCACTCTACATCTATAATATTTGGATTATTTTCAAGAAGCATGTATTCATATATAACTTATGTAAGTGATATGGGATTTTTAAAGTCAGAATTTGGAATTAACATATTATGCAGGTTTATTTCATACAGGTAATGAATCTGCCTAAATATTGTCCCCTTTGTTATAACCAGACATTAGAGAACTTCATGGGAAAGACAAACTTTTTTTGAAATTATTGGTATCCAGCATTTGAAAATGAGGCCAGGTGTGAAGACTGTGTTTTCTAACATTTTTTCTTTTTCTGTAGCAAAAGGAGGAAGAAGGAAGTAAAAAATAAAGTACAGAAGGAAGGAAGGGAGCATGAGTTAAGTCTAACCTTTTCCTATAAATTCTTAAACAGGAAAAAACAAAACAAAACCCTTACTAACTCTATCAGTTTTTGCTAATAGTGAATTTCACCGAGTGAACATTAGCATTACAGTTCTGTCTGTATTATTTCTTTAAAGCCTCTTTATGAATAGCACAACTTTATGGAGAAATTTTACATCAACATGGTGCTTTCAAGAATTACTAACAGTGCCTTTACTTCTTTTTTTTAACACAGAAAGGACATCAGCTTACTGACTCTTTTATAAAAAGACGAAGAGAACCTCCAGTAGGTCAAAAAAGCAATCTGGAAAACTTTCTTTGAACATAATTAATGATAAATGGTAAACATTGTTTTCCTGGATATTCTGCCATTATTTTGGCCTTTCCTCACATGTTACCACTAGAATCTTATAGGAGCTGCTTCCTGCCAACATAAGCATTGTGTGAAAACTTTAGAAACATCACTGGGAAGAATAAACCAATGACCTCTGTATGACTTCTTAACAACTTTGCAAGACAGAGGCCTAATTTGACATGTGGATTTGGTGGTTTGCCCAGCCTTGGCTAACATCAGGTCCACATGGAAGAGGGGTGTGCAGTGGCTTCATACCCCAGGGAACCAGCTCAGTCTCATGTGCCATGAGTCACAGTGGCAGAAGAGAGCCTCCTTCCTGGCTGTCTTGACTCACTGTGGAGCAGAAGAGGATGCTCATCGGGGTTGTGGTCCCATTACGTGAGAGACCGCGGTGAGCTAAACAACTTCACCAAGATGCAACCAAATCCCTCAAATTAGGAGAGAACAGGATGAGAAAGTTGGCAAGATTCTATGAAAGTCTAATATTAGCTCTGGGCTCATAAATCATGTTTTCCTGTCTTCTCGACTTCTAGTAATTAAATTGCTACAATTGAATTGTCTTTTGAATAAATTCTATAGGAATTTCCATTCTGTTTAAGAGTGAATCAACATTTAAATTCTATCCTGGATCAGACCTAATGCCCCAACTTGCCTCCAAATCCATGTCTCTTTGGATAGTACATATACTGCCCTTCCCAGTAGCCATCAATTATTGTGTTCTTCTCCAGTATTGGGGTATAGTTTTTTAAAATTAAAACCTCCAATGCCAGGTTTTTAACTTTTTACTTATATGGTAGTATCATTTTATGGGAACTAAACTGTACTGTATTCTCATGATTTGTCAAATTCCTAAATTACTAGAAGGATTGTCCCTTTAGATAAACTCTTCAGGCTGTTGTAGTTGCAAACTAAAAAAATAATAAAAGGAATATAAGGAAAACATTAGACCAAAATGTGTTAATCCCTCTTTTCATTGTATGACCAAAGATAGCTTCTCTCAAAATCTAAAATGATTTATCAGGTTAGATAATAAAGGGACCTATAGTTTTATGTATCATTCAGTCAAGGCTACCCTCAAGGCTGCTCACACATTGTTACATCCTTTTCTTTTCCTATAATCCTTGTTCTTCTTCATCTTCTGCTTACTTTCTTACTACTTTATATTACATCCTTAAGATCCAAGTTACAATTAATCATATATATATGTGTGTATATAATACATATACACACATACATACACATATATATACATATATATGTGTGTCTCTGTGTGTGTGTGTATTCATTTTAGAGAGAGGGAGAGAGACAGGAAGAGAGGTGGGGAGCAGAGGGAGAGAATCTTCAGGTAGACTTCCCACCGAGCAGGGAGCCTGATGCTGGACTCAGTCTCATGACCCAGAGATCATAACTTGAGCCAAAACCAAGAATCAGACAGTCAGCTGACTGAGCCACCCCGGGCTCCCCAAGTTACAATTAATCTCTTTAATTAAATATTGGCATAGGTGCCTCACTCTGCTAGGATTTCTATTCTGTATTCCCTTATTATTATTTTTGAAGTATAATTAACATATAATGTATTAGTTTCAAGTGTACAACATACTGGTTTGACAATTCTATACATTACTCAGGGCTTAGAGAATCACTGTACATGTTATTACAATATTATTGCTATATTCCTGATGTTGTACTTTTCATCAACATGACTTATTTTATAACTAGAAGTTTATACCTCTTAATCCCCTTTATCTACTCACCTCCCTTCTGGCAATCACCAGTTTCTTCTCTGAATTTAAGAGTCTGTTTGTTTCTTTGTTCATTTGTTTTGTTTTTTTAGATTCCACATACAAATAAAATCATACAAATAAATAATAAATAAATAAATAAATAAAATAATAAATAATAATAAATAAATTAATTAATGTTTTTTTAGATTCCACATACAAATAAAATTATACCTTCTAGGTCCATCCATGTTGCCACAAATGGCAAGATCTCATTCATTCTATGACATACAAGACATACAAGACATACAAATGGCCAATGAAAATGTGCTCAATATCAGTAATCATCAGGAAAACGCAAATCAAAACCACAATGAGATATCAGCTCACATCTGCCAAAATGGCTAGAATCAAAAAGCCAAGAACTAACAAGTGTTGTAAGGATAGGGATGCACTGTTGGTGGGAATGTACACTGGTGCACCTTTTTGTAGAAAGCAGTATGGAGATTGCTCAAAAAATTAAAACTAGAAATACCCTGAGATCTGATAATTCCACTCCTGGATCCTTACCCAAAGAAACACTAACATGAAAGATATATTCTGTATTCCTTTAATTCTTTCTCACTCTGATTTAAATCTTTACCACATGATCATTTTTAAAACATGGCTTTCTCTGGTCACTCATGACTCTTGGCACGTCTCTGATCTCTGAATTCACTGTGTCTAAGTTACCTTTTGGTCTCTTCTGCTTTCACCTACTCCTTAACTGATGATATTCTCAGGATTCTGCCCTGGGTTGTCCTCCTTCTCAATATGTGCTCTTCCTGAGTGATACCATCCTGAAGTGTCTCTCCTGAACTATGTAGGTTTATTTTATTTGTTTAAAGATTTATTTATTTGAGAGAGAAAGAGAAAAGGAGAAGGGGGGCAGAGGGAGAGGGAGAATCTTAAGCAGACTCCCTGCTGAGTGCAAAACACCACACAGGGCTGGATCCCAGGATCCTGAGATCATGACCTGAGCCAAAATCAAGAGTCAGACACTCAACTGACTGAGTCACCCAGGTGCCCCTGAACTCTCTCGGTTTATAATCTAGATGCCTACCAGACACAAAATTCCAAAAGAACCACAAATATTTCAAACAAAATGTTCAAAAGGGAGTTTATAACACAAACCCTATTCAATCCAACTTTATTCCTGAATTCCTGATGAAGTTAATGGTGAAATTCTCCAACAAATCCCCCCTTCTCTATTCTTATTTTCCCAAGTAAATAGTCAAATCTCGTCCATTCTATTTAACAGTTTACACACGTATTCATTGCTTTCTTTTCAAGCCATATGAATACATATTACTGATTTCTATTATAAACATAACTACTGCAAGCCTGCAGGCTTTCATCGTATCTAATAGAGACTAACTAGTGGCAGCATAGAGGACAGATTAAATGGAAGCATTGTATTGCATGAGCATTGTAAAATGCTTATTCATTGTATCAGCATTCAGCAAATATTCCTAAGCACCTAATCTGGGACAGAAAACAGGTGTAGCTAGCCAAATGGGAAGTCGGAGGAGGAGTGGCAGATAGGTTGGGCATACAGTGGTAGAATTTTCTGTATTAAGTTCTATTTTTACATTTACATTCTGCTGTAAATATGTTTCATGTAATTTAGGTGTAAATTAGACAATTCTTCCACATTTAAAATAGCTATAGGTCTTTCCACTACCTCAAATCCATGGATGTTTGGGAAAGAGATGAAAACTCTTTTAAACATTTTTCTTTGGAGTGGGGAGAGGTCATTGAATCACTACTTTTTAAACTGAAGTGAAATTCATATAACATAAAATTAACATTTTAAAGTAAACAATTCAGTGGTGTTTATGTACTCCAAACATTGTGCAACCACCATCTACCTAAAATTCTAAAACATTTTTGTTATTCCAAAGGAAAACCTCTTATCCCTCAAGTGCTTGCTCCCATTCTACTCCCCCTTCCCTGATAAGCATAAATGTACATTCTCTCTATGGATTTACCTATTCTGGATATTTCATATAAATGGCATTATATAATACATGATATTTTCTATCTGATTTTTTCACTTAGCATACTGTTTCCAGGTTTATTCACATTGCAGCATGTTTCAGTACTTTATTTCTTTTTATGACTAAATAATATTCCATTGTATGTATATACCAAATTTTGTTTTACCCATTCATTTACTGATGGGTATATTAACTGTTTCCACCTCTTGGTTATAGTGAATAGTGCTGCTGTGAATATGTGTGTACGTATATTTATTTGACTGTTTTTTTTTTAATTTTGTGAATGCACCTGTAAGTAGAAATGTTGAGTCATACCATGTATAAGTATTGAAGAATGCCAAACTGTTTTTCAAAAAAATTGCATCATTTTACATTCCTAGCAACAATGGACATGGGTTCCAATTTTTCCACATCCTTGCTAATACTTTTATTTTCCCTTTTTGTTGGGGGGGGCTGTTTTTGTTTTGTTTTGTTTGCCATTCTAGTGGATGTGAAGTGGTACTTCACTATGGTTTTGATTTTCATTTCCCTAACAATTAATGAAGGATATTGAGTATCTTTTCATGTCTCCTTGGCCAATTGTATATCTATTTTGAGTAAATGTCTATCAAATCTTTTGCCTATTTTTTTATTTGGGTTATCTTTTGTGGCTGAGTCATGGGAGTTCTTTATAAAATCTAGATACTAGACTCTTATCAGAAACATTATTTGCAAATGTTTTCTACAATTCTGCAGGCTGTTTTTTCACTTTCTTGATATTGTTCTCTGATGCACAAAAGTTTTTAATTTTGATGAAGTTCATTTTATCTATTGTTGTTTTTCAAAATTTTGTTCTCAAAGCTAAGGATCTACTGTTAAGACCAAGGACATAAAGATTTATCCCTATGTTTTCTTCTTAGAGTTTTATGGTTTTAGCTCTTATATTTAGGTTATTGGCTCTTTTTGAGATAATTTATATGTATGTGTGTGTGTGTGTGTGTGTACATATATGTACACACAAAATACATGTATTAGTGAGTTAGGGGTCCATTTCTATTCTTTAGCATATATATGCCCAGTTGTCCCAGACTGATTTGTTGAAGAGACTATTCTTTACCCTATTGAATGGTGTTTGCCTCTTTGTTGAAAATCACTGTGTTACAGATGTTTGGGTTTATTTCTGGAATCTCAATTCTATTCTATTGATCTATATGTCTCTATTCCAGTATCACACTGTCTTGATTATTGTAGTCTTGTTTTAAGTGTTAAAACCCAAAAATATGGGTTCCTCAAGTTTATTCTTCTTTTTCAAGACTGATTTGTCTATTTGGGGCCCCTTGCAATTCTATATAAATTGGAAGACCAGCTTTTCCTTTCCAAAAAAATGCTATTGATATTTTAGTAGAGATTGTACTCAATATGTAGATGATTCTGAGAAGTCTTCCATCTTAATAATACTAAGTTTTCAATCTATGAACATGAGATGTCATTCCATTTAATTAGTTCTTAAATTTCTTTCAGCAATGTCTTACAGTTTCCAGTATAGAAGCCTTTCACCTCATTGGTAAATTCATTCCTAGCTTTTTTAATGCTCATGTAAATGGAACTGTTTTCTTAATTCCATTTTTTTATTGTTTATGCTAGTGAATAGAAACACCTGATCAGAAACATACCTGATTTTTTGAGTTGATCTTGTGCCTGCAACTTTGCTAAAATCATTTATTAGCTCTAGTTATTAGCTTTACTTTTCTTCCTTTCTAATTTGGATACCTTTTATTTCTGCTCTGTTCTTTTTCTACCCAAGGACCAGGGTCCCATACTGGGAACACAGGTTCCCATTTTTAAGACCACTATAGAACCTGGAAGAGCCTGGTCAAGGGCAAGTGAAAACACCCAAAACTATTTTACCATTACAAAGTTTCCTTTTCCTTAATTCAGCAGGTGCTTGTGTTGTAAAATTTTGTCTGTTTTCCAGACTTCTGAGAGAGTTGATTCCAACAGTTTTTGCTTAATTTTTTAATGTTTCTGTAGGTAAGTAGGTTATTGGAGCTGCCTACTCCACCATTTTCACCTTTGCCATTCCAAATATTTTTCTTTTGGTGCACATCACTATTCTAGGCCAAGGGACACCAAAATAATATTATTCACACCTGTCAACATACTCGATCCATTTTGAGCTATAATTGACGATTTGGTATCAGACCAACTTCCTACCAAGAATAACCACAATGCTGGATTAAGTTTGAAAAGAAAACAGTTGCATCAGAGAGTAACCAAAACAGCCAGCAGAGACAGCAAAGGTATCTCATCTTAGGTAGTGCAGTAGAGATTTTTGTCACCAGCGGACATACTTTAAAACTTAACAAAGAATGCAATGATTTCAAATGTAATCCCAGAAAAGCAAAAAGTAATAAAAGGCAAAGTAAATGAAAATATATGGATAAATATAAATTCTTCTATGTGAAATAAAATAATATTTTGTTGGGTTTTTAAATTTAATAGAATTTAAAATACATGACAAGGGAATACCTGGGTGGCTCAATCAGTTAAGCCGCTGCCTTTGGCTCAGGTCATGATCCTAGGGTCCTAGAATTGAGTCCCACATCAGGCTCCTTACTCAGCAGGGAGCCTGCTTCTCCCTCTGCCTGCTGCTCTCACTGCTTGTACTCTCTCTCTCTGACAAATAAACAAATAAACTCTTTAAAAAATAAAATAGATGACAAAAAATGCCCCCAAACCAGGAGTTGGGTAAATGAAATTAATGTTCTAAAGTCCTTGAATTTTCCAAAAATTAGAAAAAGTATTAATTGTAGTACATTCTAGTAAAATGGATATTTTATAATGATAAAGTAAGCCACAGAGTAATAAAAATATACACAATACATATATCTGACATAGGAATCATATCTAAAATGTAGAAAAACCTGAAAACGACACAGGTAGTCTATTTTTAAATAAATAACATAAAGTATTATTTGTTTCAGGGGTATAGGTCTGTGATTCATCAATCTTACACAATACACAGCACTCACCACAGCACATTGCCCAATTTTAAATTGGGTAAAAGACTTGAACAAGTGGCATATAGACATATGAAAAAGTGCTAAACTCTTTTTGTCATCCAGGAAATGCAAATTAAATCTACAATGTGATACCCCTACATATGCATCAGAATGTATAACATCACAAAAAGACTTTCATGCAGTTTTCCATAGTGGCTGTACCATTTTACATCCCCATGGTGTACACGAATTCTAATTTCTCCATATCCCATCAACACTTGTTATCTTTTGTTAATATCCATCCTAACTGGTGTGGAGTGTATATCTCATAGTGATTTTGATTTGCATTTCTCTGATTAGTAATGTTAAGCATATTTTCATATATCTATTGGCAATCTGTATGTCTTCTATTGAGAAATGTCTACTCAAGTCTTTTGTCTTTTTTTTTAAAATTGGGCTTTTTTTTTTTTTTAATTAAAGAGTTGTAGGGGTTTTGTGGGGAGGGGGACTATATAAAGAGTTCCTTATATATATTTTGCAGAGGGGAGGTTAACACCTTATAAGATACATGGTTTTCAAATATTTTCTTCCATTTTTAGGTTGCCTTTCCATTGTGCTTTTTCCCCTTATTATGAAAAAGCTTTTGTTTAATGTAGTCCCACTTGTCTACTTTTACTTTTGTTTTGTTTTTGCTGTCCAGTCCAAATAGCCATGAAATCATTGCCAAGACTAGCATCGTGCAATTTTTCTCTAGAAGTTTTACAGTTCCAGGTCTTATATTTGAAGCTTCAATCCATTTTGAGTTGGTTTTTGTGTTTGTTGTGAGATAGGACTTTATTTTTATACTTCTACATGCAGATATCTAATTTTTCCAACCCTGTTTGTTGAAGACACTATGTTTTTCCCATTGTGTATTCTTGACACCACTGTTGAAGATTATTTGCCTATATATGTGTGGGTTTATTTCCAGGCTCTCTAGTATGCTCTATTAGTTTATAAGTCTTTTTATGCCAGTATCATATTAACTTCAGGTGCTTTGTACCTGCAGTTTTGTACCTATATTTTGAAATTAGGAAGTGTGATGCCTTCAGCTTTGTTCTTTTTCAAGGTTGGTTTGGCTATTCTGGGTCTTTTGCTGTTCTACATAAATTTTAGGATTATTTTTCTATTTCTGTATAAAATGCCACTGTAGTTTTGATGAGAATAGCACTGAATACGTAGATTGCTTTGGTAGTATGGTAATTTTCTTTCTTTCTTTATTTATTTATGTTTAAAGATTTTATTTATTTATTTGACAGAGATCACAAGTAGGCAGAGAGGCAGGCAGAAGAGAGAGGGAGCTTGATCCCAGGACCCTAGGATCATCACCTGAGCCAAAGGCAGAGGCTTTAACCCATTGAGCCACCTAGGTGCCCAAGTATGGTCATTTTAATAATATTAAGCCTTCCAATCTATGAACACAAAGTGTCTTTTCACTTTTTAATGTTTTCTTTAAAAAAAAGATTTTATTTATTCATTTGAGAGAGAAAGAGAGTGTGTGTGTGCATGTGCAAGAGAGCACAAGTTATGGAATGGGAGAAGCAGGCTGCCCATCCAGCAGGGAGCCTGATATGGGGCTTGATCCCAGCAGCCTGTGATCATGACCTGAGTTGAAGGCAAATGTTTAACCGACTGAGCCATCCAGGTGCCCCTGTGTTTTCTTTAATTGGTTTCTTTAGTGTGTTATCATTTTCAGTATACAAAACCTTCACCTCCTAAATATTTTATTGTTTTTGGTGCTAATGTAACTGAGAACATTAACCTAATTTCCTTTTTGGATAATACATTGGTAGTGTATGGAAATGCAAATTATTTTTTAAAAAGATTTTATTTATTTGAGAGAGAGAGAGAAAGAGAGTGCAAGCAGAGGAAGAGGGAGAAGCAGGCTCCCTGATGAGCAGAGAGCCCAATGCAGGACTCAATCCTAGGATCCCTGGATCATACCTGAGATGAAGGCAGATGCCTAACCAACTGAGCCACCCAGGTGCCCCAGCAAATGACTTTTATAAGGTGATTTAAAAAAATTTTTTTTAAGATTTATTTATGTATTTGAGAGAGAGAGCATGAGCAGGAGGGGCAGAGGAAAGGGGGAGAGAATCTCAAGCAGATTCCATGCTGAGTGCAGAGCCCAACAGGGATCTTGATCTCAAGATCTCAAGATCTCAAGATCTCAAGATTCAAGGTTCATGATCTCTTGATGAGATCATGACCTGAGCTCAAACCAAGAGTATATGGTGATTTTTATAACCTGCAGCTTTCCTAGATGCATGTATTCATTCCAACAAATATGTGTGTGTGCATGCATGTATGTATAATCATTAGGGTTTTATATATATGATCATATGTGATCATATAATCTGCAAACATAGACAATTAATTTATTTCTTTTTGAGCTTGGATGCCTTTTCTTTCTTTTTCATGTTTAATTGCTCTGGCTAGGTCTTTCAGTATTATGTTGAATAGGAGTGGTTGGAAAGGACACCTTCATCTTGCTCCTGATCTTAGAGGAAAGGTTTTTAGTTTTTCAGTATTAAGCTGGAGTTTAGCTGTGGGCTTGTCATATATGGCCTTCATTATGTTGAGGTGTGTTCTTTCTATACCCGATTTAAAAGTTTCAACAACATGAAGGGATATTGAATTTTGTCAAATAGATTTTCTGCATCTACTGAGACAATCATATGATTTTTATTCTTCATTCTGTTAAAGTGTTTTTCAACACATTCTGGCATCCCAGGAATATATTTTATTTGATCACAGTATATGATCCTTTTAATATGCCATTGAATTCTGTTTGGTAGAATTTTTGTCACAAATTTTTGCATCTAGACTTTTTTTTTTTTTTTACAGATTTTTGCATCTATGTTCATCAGAGAATTGGGCCTGCAGTTTTGTTTTCTTGTAGTGTCTTTTTCTGGTTGGTTTTGGTGTCAGTGTAATGCAGGCTTCATACCATGAGTTTGAAAGTGCTGCTTCTCTTTAATTTTTTGGAAGAGTTTGAGAAGGAATGGTATTAATCCTTTATACATTTGATAGAATTCACCAGTGAAGCTATCTGGTTCTGGCCTTTTCTTTGTTGGGAGGTTTTGATTATTGATTCAATTTCCTTTACTTGTCTATTGGTCTGTTCATATTTTCTATTTCTTCTACCATATGACCCAATAATTCCATTTCTGGGTATATATCCAAATTGAAATCAGGATCTCAAAGAGATATCTGTACTGCCATGTTTATTGCAGCATGATTCACAAGAATCATGATTTAGAAGTAGTCCAAATTAACATCAGCAGATGAATGAGTAAATACATTGTGGAAGATGCATACAATACAATGTTATTCAGCCTTAAAAAAAAAGAAGGATATCCTACCATTTGTGACATCATGCATAGACGAGAAAACATGTATTTTTTAAGCATTTAACAAGAAGTGCATATTATCTATACCTCTACATTTTTATCAAAATCCATTTCTCATTTTAAATGTCCTTTCATCTAAGTAACAATTGCTTTGAATCAAAAGCTAAAGTGCTAATTCATGCATTTCTGGGCTTACAAATTTAATTGGGTAAGAAATGATTGCATTATCTAGTTCTAATTGCTTAAAAGTGGCCTATCATGTGATAGGCCAGTTACACAACCAGAGACATGTTCTTACCCTGATTTGTTTTACTCAGTTCAATCATCACTTTTTCTTTACAGCATCTGGCTTGCCCAGGCAATTCCTAGGGATTTCTGGAATACAAAATCCAAGGCCAAAACTTGTCCCGGACATCCAGGCAAACATGGATCCCTGGAGCCTGAACCAGGAAGGAGCAGAGAAATTTTCAGGCTTAGGTGGTAGGTCTGGGGAAGTCGGAGGTGAGGGATAAGAGGGGCTGCAAATAGAAAGGAGTAGAAGGTGACCGACTGCCACCACAGCCCTCTTACCTGCTGTGATTCCCTCACAATGATTATCCTCAGGACAGACACCGAAGACCAGCCCAGTTTGGGGCTTTCATGAGCTTCTGTGTGAGGAACAGGAGATATCATATCACCATGGAAAACATTATGCCTGGAAATATGTCAGTCACAGAAGAACAAATGCTGCATGATTCCACTTACATGAAAAATCTATGCTAGCCCATAGTTAACAACAGGGTGCTATGCACTTAAAAACTTGTTAAGAAGGTAGATCTTATGCTATGTTCTCTTACCAACAAGAGCAACAACAAAAGCAAGGGACACAAGAAATATTTTAGTGGTGATGTATATGTTTATTATCTTGTTTGTGGTGATGGTATCATGTATATGCATACATCTAAACTCATTAAGATTTCTGTATTAAATATATGCAACTTTTTGTGTATTTGATTTGTCTCAATAAAATTGAAAACAGAAAAAAAGAGGATGAGCACAAAACAAAAATGAGAATATCAAATGTTGGCAAAGATGTAGAGCAACTCACTGCTAGTGAGCTGTAAATTGGTAAACCAAAACAAAACACTATTTGGCAGTTTCTACTAATAGTGAATACAAGCATATCCTGTGGCACAGTAATACTATTCTTAGGGATATACCAAAATCAAATGTGGAACTATGTGCATCAACAGAGATCTACAAGAATATTCATAGTACTACCACTTGTGGCCACCCCAACTTCAAGCAACTTCACTTCAAGCAATATTAGAATAGAGAATAGAATAAAGAATAGAAGAGAATAGAATAGAGAAACTTTGGAAGTATATACAAAAATGAAAACAAACAACTACATTCTTTAATATGAATCAATATTATAGACATAGTACTAAGCTAAAAGAGCCACACAAGAGCACATACTTCCTCTGTCCATATACAAAGTTTCAGGCAGGCAAAACTAATTTTGGTAGTAAAATTCAAAATAGTAGCTATTTCTGTATAGGAGTACAATGACTAGAACAAGGATAAGGAGAGATTCTATGTTCCTGGTAAATTTTGAAAATCTTGATCTAGGAGATGCTTACACAAATTCATTCACTTTCCTACTAAGACATACACTCATGATTACTGCACTTCTTTTGCACACGTGTTATCCCTCAAAATTTTTTTCAGACTGATCAATTCAGAAATTTTTTTAAATTATTTTTTTTCCATTTTAGCAAGGAGTGCAGGGAGTTGCTCATGTATTACAGGTAGGAATGTAAGTTGTAACAGCTACTTAAAGGAGCAAATGAAAGAATCTATTACGAAGATTTAAAATCTGCTATGAAGAATCTACTCTGAAAATTCTCTATCCAGCACATTCACTTGCTAGTATTTCTACCCTGGAGAACACCTGGATACAGGTACAAAAAGGAGTAGCATGTATGTATGTATGTATGTATGTATTTTCAGCATGCATTTATGTTCAATGTAGCAATCCTTCTGATAGAAAAACAAAAAAGAGATTAAGTACATATCGAACGGTAAGGAAATAATAAATTGTATCTATTGGTTCCGAGGACTGCCATGAGGTAGATCTATATAGAGAAACGGAAAAATCTCCAGAATATAATGTTGATTGGAAAAAAAAAAAGTTACACATATGTAAATGCATGGGAACTAGAAGTCATCATACAGGGACTGGGTTTGTAATAAGTTCCTGAAAAGGATTTTAGCCTACTTGTAACGTTTACATTTACTATTATGTGTAATTTAAAATTAATCATGGCACTTAGAACGTCTACTTTGAAAGGCTATCCATCCAGAAAGTAACAGTGGTTCCCTCCAATAAGGGAACTGAATGCCTGAGAAACTGGAAGCGGAAGAATTTTCCCTCTATGACCTTCTACACCTTTAAATATTTGAACTATATATCATCTATTGGTAAAAAGATCTATTAAAACTTAAAGGTAATTTGAATTAAAACAATCGTTAAAAGGCGCCCCATCTCGTGGAAAAACAAATATAATTATATGTGACTACTGTTAGTGTTAATTATGCGACAGGAGAACAGAGAAAGGGTCTCCTAAATAAGTCTGGGGGCTTTGAGGAGAATTCAAATTGGAGGTGACGCTTCAACAGATAAATGAAAGGTCCTACTTTTTCATTCCTGGAGAGCACAGTGGGAGGTGCCAGGGACCCTGAAATCCAGGCCATGACTATTTTCCACGAACTGGAACCTAAATCTCCACCACGAGACTGCAGGAAAGCGAAAGAAGCAAAATCTCCCACAAGGGGGAAGCGGCCCATTAACAAAACACTGTGGGACAACACTCAGGCAAATCCAACCAGCTCGAGGCTCTCAAAACGAAGTCCAAATTCACACCCTCCCCTCGGGCCAAGCCAGCCCGCCCTCTCCCTGCTTCTCGTGTCGCTTACTGGGCAGCAAATGATCGACAGACCCGTGCACCAATCGCTGGCTCTGTTACGGGGGGCACGCAGGCCTCAGCCCAGTCTTTGGTCCCTCCGGCGAGATGAGCTTCTGTGCGTCGACGTCAGCGTGTTGACGTCACGGGCCGGGTACTCGAGGAGGGCAGGGGGTGGCTGACTGCCGGCGGTGGGCTGCGCGTCCTCTGCGAGGCTTGGTGCCCGGGCCCGCCCCACCAAGCCCCGCCCCTCCGCCCGCTTGGCGCGGGCGCAACCACGGAACCGCTGTCCCCGGGCCAGCCTGGGGCGGCCGGCCCGAAACCACCCGATAAGGTAGGCTGGGGTTCTCGTCACCCTATTTGACAGATTGGAAAACTGAGTCACCCGGGATCAGATGACTTGCCCGGGGCTCACGGTAGACCCGTGAACGGAGGCCAGAGCCGGAGCGTCGGGTGTTTGCGGAGCGCCCGTGGTCCTCGGGGAGGAGGAGGGGCTAGGCAGGCTGTGTTTATAAAGGATGCAAAAGTGAAGTTGCAGAATGCTGAGCCCCACCTCGTTCCAGCGCTTAGGCTGGGATGCTGGGACGGGATACAGGTAGTGAGGTCTGCATTCCTTCCCCCTGCGGACCTCGAGGAGTCCTCGGTGGGGTCCCGCCCAGTGCTGGCGCCATGGGCCCTCCGGAGTTAACCACGAACGGTGACTAGGGTGACTAGGGTGATGCGTGGGTTATACAGACAAGGTCGATCGTTGGCCTCTTTTACTCATTAAGAAAATCTGTGTTCAAAACAAAACGAAATTGAAAAATCAAAGCCCAAGTTATTAGTGTTGTGGTCCTAGTTTCATTTCACTGCCTTGCCCACTCATAGTATCTGGCCATATTTTGAAATCAAAGTAGCATGCTTATTTTTGTTTAGGATTTTCTAGGAAGAGGTCCCCCCCCCCCTCTTTTGTTCAAATATGGGTTAACATTGTGGAACTTTTCTTACCCTTCCATTAATGTGCCAGTTATTCACCATGTCATTTGTCTTCTATTTCACAGATGGAATCACTGAATTCATCACTTGACTCAGTAATAGTTTGGATAAGTTTAGCAAGGTAACAAAGTAACAGGTCTAATCTCTCAAATATACTGGACTTAGTTCAGATTGTGTACCTCAGAATCTTTGTTGAGAGAGGTTCTGAAAGATAATTCCCATCTATGTACCATCTACCCATCTACTCTCTTTCTAAAAGCAGGATCTCAAAAAATAAAACTTTTACTACCTTTGCTTTATGTATAGATTCATGCCCATAAAGTGAAAATGTGCGGTGTACAATATGTACATACATATATAATATTTTCATTAAAAATTCATTCTCTTTAAATCTTGGTAAAACATTGAACTTTTAAGTCTGCGTGATTGCATAAAACTGCATTAAAGAAGTGAAATTGAAGTCACTTTGGGGGACTTTTCCTTACTTATGTTCACAGGATGGCAATTTCAATCATTTCAGTTTATTCTTTGAACAAGTTTATCAGATGAGTACCTCATCTGTGCCACATTTTGGTTTGAGGTGTTGGAGATTGAAAAGTTTACTTAGGGTTCCTGCCCTCAAAGACCTTCCATTTTGGTGGAGACACAATAAACATGTAAAGAAAAATGACTATTTTAGATAATGATAAATGATAGAAAAAATAGTTCAGGATAAGGGGATAGAGTGTGACTGAGATATGGGGGAGTAAGAGAGAATTTAGATATGGTGACAAGAGAAGGTTTCCTTGAGGAAGTTATACAGTTTGATGAGACCTAAGTGTTTAGAATGAGTCAGCCATGGGAAGATCTGGTGGAAGTTTCCAGGCAGACACTGCAGTGCAAAGGAGCTAAAGGAAAAATGGGCTTAGTGTGTACCAGGGGTGGAAGAGAAGCCATGTGGAATGGATTGAACCTTGGGGAGAGCGAGGTGGGGGGAGATGTCACTTGAGAGGTGGGCTTGAACTGCATCGTCTAAACCCAGTGCAGTCAGGCAAAAGGCATAGGATTTGTGTGTTGCCAAACCCCTCTTTATTTAATGATGCTCATAGACTCTAGCCGGCTCTCTGTTTTATTTTGGTTATGAAATCATTGCAGCAATTTGTTATATATATATATATATTCACCAGTAGTTTTCTCTCTTAATGAAAATACATCTTACCTTGAGCACCTTGTCTCATGCTGTTTTTTTCCTGTTCATTATTATGTGCAGGACTCTCAGCCTCTGCTTGTCTTCAGCTCCCTGCTTTTATCCTTCCTTCCTATGAGGCCTCCAATCTTTATGTGGGGTCGCCCTTTGGAAAGGACTGGCAGTCACTCCCTGCTCTTGTCCAAGCTGAGTTCTAGGAAACTGCATGGTCAAGTGGATTACCATTTTTCATCAGAGCTTTTAACCAACCAGAGAGTTAATGTCTGCCTTTATTTAGTGCCTACACTATGCCAGGAGCATTACATACATTCTTTCCTTCCAACATATTGCAAAGGTAAATATTAATCCTTCTTGATCAGAAGGGAATCTTGTACTTCGGCCATCCAGCTAGTACTGAGTGAGCATAGATTAGAACATTCCAGTTAGCCTGACCCCAACGCCTAATCCATGTTACTCTACCTCACTGCTTCCCCGAATACATAGCTACAGCTCCAAGTCTCTATTATTTGAAGTTATGTATTTTTTTGAAGTTATATTTTTTGAAATTTTTAGAGATCATGATTTAGTCCTCTCATTTTATAAAGATTTTATTTATTTATTTGAGAGAGAGAGCGGTAGAGTAAGGGGCAGGGCAGAAAGAGAGAGAGAAGCAGGCTTCCTGCTGAGCAGAGAGCCTGATGTGGGCTTGATCCCAGGACCCGGAGAATCAGCACCCTAGCCTAAGGCAGACGCATATCCGAATGAGCCACCCAGGTGCCCCCAGTCCTCTCATTTTAAAGGTCAGGCTGTAGAAGCCCAGATTTTTAAGGCATAACTGGTACCAAATTCTCACGTTACTGATTCTCAGCCTAGTATTTTTTTCTATTATATGTCATAAAAGTTCCATCACAGTGGGTTTCTACATATATGAAAATATACTTTCTCTCTCTCTCTCTCTCTCTTTTTTTTTTTTTTTTTTTTGGAGAGAGAATGATTGTGGGGGAGATAGGAGGGAGGGACAGAGAGAGTGGGAGAGAGAACCTGAAGCAGGCTCCAGGCTCAGTGCAGAGCCTGAAGTGGGGCTCAATCTCATGACCCTGAGACATGACCTGTAAGAGTCACATGCTTAACTGACTGAGCCACCCAGGTGCCCCTGAGAATACAATGTTTTTGTTAGTAGATTACAGATTTTTGTTAGTAGACAGCGGTTTCAAAATGACTTTATTTTATTTTTTTTTAAGATTTTGTTTATTTATTTGGCAGAGAGAGAGAGAGGGTACACACAAGCAGGGGGAGCAACAGGCAGAGGGAGAGGGAGAAGCAGGCTCCATCCCAGGACCCTGGAATTATGACCTGAGTGGAAGGCAGACACTGACTGAGCCACCCCGGTGCCCATCAAAAATGACTATAAAATTTAAGGTTAATTGCACACATCTTTTTTTTTTTTCCTTTTTAAAGATTTTTATTTATTTATTTGAAAGAGAGAGGGAGAAGCCAGATCCCTTCTGAGCAGGGAGCCCAATGCGGGGCTTTATCCTAGGACCCTGGGATCGTGACCTGAGCTGAAGGTAGATGCTTAACTGAGGGAACCACCCAGGTGCCCCTAATTGCACACATCTTTGAAAGGGAGTTCAAAATTTGTTACTGAATTCCTAGCATTAACCTTGTGCTTACAGGTGTGGGAACATTGTGTAGAGCTGCTGGCTCATACTCTGTTAGCAAGTGGAGTTTCTTTGGGTCAGCTTTGGGATATAACTTCTCTTTCTTGGTACTATATAATCATTTTAAAAAATTAAGTAAAAATCAGTTCATGGATTTTATGGTTAAAAAATGGGTTGCTATGTTCCTCCAATTTAAAAATACTCATTATTTGTTTCCAAGCTTTGCTTATTATGACTGGGATATGGTAGGTGAGTAATAGTAAACTAACAAATAGTTCAATTTACTTTCTGGTGATTTCTTGACTCTCCTATAACGTAATAGGGATTGTCTTTCATTAGTTGAATTTAGAATTACGTAAATGCACTTATCTTCTTTCTTACACATTGGAAAGTCTTAAATTTGGGCAATAGAGAGCTTTTGCTCTTTAAGCCATTCACTGGGTATTTTGACTGAGTTTCTCTGTCCTTCAAGATTGTTCATGCAACCGATCCATGTCCATGTTCTGAAGATCTAGGCTGTCATGATTTGGTCTCAGACTCTAGCGCCATCCTTCCATGAACCCAGTGCCCCAGACTGAACTGGCTGTTTCAGCTTCAGTGTCTTTGCTTGTGTTCTGCCTGGAATGCCTCATATATGGACAAATCCAGCCAAAGTTCTGCCTGTCCTTTCGTGTCCATTTGTGCTGCTTATTTAATGGGATATTTCCTGTGTCTTTAATGGAAGCCTTCTCTTTCATAATACTTTTGGGAGTCTTTCTTTGTGATGTAGTTTACCAATCCTGGTGTCTTTGGTAATGCACTCTTTTATACATGGGTGTTCAAATATATGTTTGCTTGAGCTTAGGAGACACTTAACTATTCATGTTATACATGCAAAGTTTTTTGTAGATTGTAGAGCCCTTTAGTTTTATTTATACTTTTATCATCTCATCTTTGAGAGAAGCACTGTTCTGTTTTTCTTGGCTTTGATTCAACAGAACCTCTTTCCTGTTTCAGTTAAGGGTCTGACTTCTGCAGTTACCAGGGGATCCTTTGAGAGGAACTCAAATCTTCGGGTTGTAAATGGTCACAAGTAAAAATCATTGTTGCCTGTGTTTA
The DNA here is from genome assembly GCF_963455335.1 of Martes martes. Lineage (NCBI taxonomy): Eukaryota > Metazoa > Chordata > Mammalia > Carnivora > Mustelidae > Martes > Martes martes. Next base: position 18,767,928 of record NC_137899.1, on the reverse strand, counting down.
TGGTACTGGATAATGTAATAGCAGTTCCAGCTTTTGAGTATTAAAGATTAGAAAAGGCCCAGAGAGCCTAGCCAGGGATGCATGTGGTGCTGGGCTAAGAAGCCTGGTCCGTATACCTGGCTGGAGACAGTGGAGGCTTGCACCGGATGTTATGGGTTCTGCTGTCCTGCAGAGCTCAAGCCTTTCTGAGCTATTTTACTTGCTTTGGTTGTTCTCGATCTGGATCTTGAAGGTACCTGTTGTGATGACTCCCCATCACAGGACCCCTGCCAGCCTGCAGGATATTCCTGCACAGGCACTGGGGTAGTACTGGGTTTGGTTGACTCTTTAGTTTAAAACCCTTCTCTTCTACTTCTCGTCTTGTTACAGTTTTCCAAAAACTATCTTGGGACCAGTGGGCACCCTCAGTGTATAAAACTTGGAGTGGAGAGGAATTTGGCCTAGTTCTAAGTTGCAGTAGTCACTGGTTTCCACCATCCATTTGTTTTAGGACAGTATGCTTTTCAAATCCTGTGCATTATTGCTCACCCAGGTGTATTCTTGTTTGCTTTTTGTTTTAGGAAAATAGACTCTCATGTTTTTGTTTTTGTTTTCTTTAAATTAACCACTTGCTTGTTGAGCGAATATGCGGAACCAGGGAATTTCAGGTACATTTTGCTATTTGTGTCGTACTTAAATTCATCAAGCAAGGAGCTCCTGAGCTATCAGAAATTTCTCCAGCTGAGATAGGAGCACCAGCCAGTCCTCGCATTGGGCATTATTGATAAGAGCTCACACTTAAAAGAGGGCTTCCTCTGAGCCAGCTGCTGTTCTCATTGCTTTGTGTCTGGATTGCTCATCCTGTTGACATTTTGGGCTGGCTATTTGTTGTTGTTATTGTTGTTGTTGTTGTTGTGGGAGCTGTCCTACAGCATCCCTGGACTCTAACTAGATGTCAGGGACACCTCCCCCAGTTGTGACAACCAAAAACTTCTCACCGGCCCCAATACCTGCACAACCGCTGCTTTATAGAAACTAATGTATTCCTCGCAAAAGCCCTCTGAAGTACATTACATCATAATTGTCCTCATTTTACAGAAGGAGAAGCTGAGGCACAGAGAGGTTAAAGTAGCTTGTCTAAGGTTACACAACTAATAAGGAGAGGACTGACACTAGGCAGTGTTCTTTGTCAGCCCTGTCCTTCCACAGCCAGCTGAGACTGGACCCCAACTATTGGGGATCCAAAGACCATGCAATCTAGGAGCCCAAACAAATGCCAAGAAGGACCAGGCGGGGCTGCATGTAAGTGAGGTGGCAGGGTGTCATACTGGGGAGCTGGGAAGTATTGCCAGGATTGCCTATATTTGGAGAGAAACTAGAAATTTGGATCTGTGAGGGGGAAACTCTCATATTTTAATATTGGCAATTCGGTGTTTATAAAACATCATGTGGGCCAGCAGTCAGATAAACACTGTCACCTATATATGGACAAGGTTTAGTTCCGGGGCATCAGTTGGGAGTCTTTTTTTGTGTAAACTTTGCAGCAGTGCGACTTATAGAAAAGTGTGCATGCAGGTGATGGGGGAAATGTAGTTTCTGTGTGGAGGGCGGGTTTCCCTGTGAAGACTCTGGAAATGAGGGTGGGTGGGAAGGTGCTTCCAGACTAGAAGGCATTGTCTTGCTGTTTTTTTAAGCCAGAAGAGTGTGAGAATTAAAGCTGGCCCTCCAACACTCTTTGAAATTATAGTGCTCTGCTGCTCAGAGCTGACCATTTGAAAGTTCTGGACTCCTACAGCCTTCAGCAGTGTTTGTACCTGTTTCTCTCTTGCCCTTTGCCTGTACAGGTGGTAAAATACATATTTTTATAGCACATGGAGAAAGCATAAATTCTGGAATCCTGGAATGATTGTATCCTTGGAGAAGCAAACCACAACTAGACCTCACTTTGTTGGCAACCAGAAACCCGTTGAGTCTGGTTTAACGCTTTGAAGAGCATCTCTGCCTGCATTTTAGTAGCCAATGGATGGCTGTGGTCTTTGAGGCATTTTCCTTGTCCTCAGACTCTGACCCCCTTAGTCGAGCCTGTGTACCCTCATGCCCCAGCTCTAGGTGTGAAAAGCGAGCCCTCACTCCCGTGCTGACCATCCATGGCCCTTGTCACCTGTCCTCCTTCCTGGCCCAGCTGCACCCTCTGCGGCGTGCTCACATGGGGTCCCTCCCAGACCGTCCATGGCTCACTGGTCCTGGACATGCTCCTGCGCCTCTGTTTGTAATTTACTCCAGTCTTCCCCTCATTCACAATATGCATTTCCTTTCCATTTCTTGCAAAGTCATACATTTACTCTTGGGTCAGCTTTTTCATGAAGCCTTTTCTGGTCACCACAATCTAAAGTTCAGTCTTCTCTGTATTATAATTATCTTAGGCTTTGATTTCTAATTATTTGTATAACCATTTTAGCTCCTTTATAAAACTATTCTACTTGAGGATCAGGGGCATGTCTTTCCCATTTTGGTTTTCCTCACAGCTTCTAGCATAGTGTTTTACTTGTGGTAGATTTTAATATCTTTCTACTTGGGTCCCATTCCTATAGTGGTTTCTTTCTCTTTTTCCATATATTTGTATCAGTTTATGTAGTGTGTTGTTGGAATGACTTCAGTAAATAGCATTGAAAATGCATTGGAATAAGAGATGACCAAATTAATTAATTTGGGACATTTTGATTCATTGTTTTGTCAGTTACAGTAATTAAAGAAAGTTCAAATATTCTTGGTTCATTTAATGTAATATACTGAAATCCCGGACATGTGTATAAACTTACCTAATTTTAGATAACAAGCACCCAGACCCCAGACTCTCATATGATGATATTTGTGATTCATGAATTAAACAAACAAATCAAATGCATAACCCATAGCTAGGCATTTCCCTAGGTGCGAAGGATTATATGTCTACGTGTCTTGTAGGAACTGTTGGTCTAACACTGGGAAAAGGACATGTGAACAATGTGTGAAAGATTAGAGGTGCCATTAAAGATGCATGACATGTGTGTCATCCAGTGAGGTTATGGAAGGTTTCTTTGAGGAAGTGGTACTTAACCTTCCTTAAACAGTGAACTGGCTTTTATTGTTGTTGTTTAAGTGCTCCGATGATAAGACTCTCCAGGAAGATGGAGCATTAGAGCAAAGGCATGGATGGTGAAATTTCCTCCTGCACAGGGAACTAAAAATAGGCCCCTGTGGCTAGAGCCCTTGGGTATGAGAGAAAGGGGATAAAATGGTTTGTTCGAGTTTTCATTTAAAAAAAAAAAAAAAAAAACTAGCATGATACCAGCATGGAAGATGTTTCAGAGATGGGTGAGTCTGAATTATTGAGTAATGTGAATGAGTGATAATTGGGAAAACTGGAAAAGTCCAGTAAGAGATATTAGGGGAACGACATGGTCACCAGTTCAGAAGACGAAGCTCACAGCAGAATCAAATTTAATGCTTGTCTTCATAATAAAAGCTGTACACAAGAAATTATGGGTTATTATTTGTTAGTTTTTCCTTCCTAAATATTTTTTGAAGTATTTACAGGTAGTATGTATGTTCTACACCAATATCTGTATTTTTAAGTCATTCTTAGAGTTTTGTTTTTGACTTTTTAATTACTTATCTCTTGTTATATTATTTGAGAGCAAATAATGAGCTGGTTTCAAACCTTTTTGAGAACCTTGAGAGCTTAAAGAGATCCTACTACTTTATATTTTTTAAAATATTTTATTTATTTGACATTATATGAGATTTGAGATTATAAGTAGGCAGAAAGGCAGGCAGAGAGGGGGGGAAGCAGGCTCCGTTCTGAGCAGAGAGCCGGATGTGGGGCTCGATCCCAGGACCCTGGGATCACGACCTGAGCCTAAGGCAGAGGCTTTAACCTACTGAGCCACCCAGGCACCCCAAGATCCTACTACTTTTATGATGTCCTCTAACTCTGTAACATTCTCTGAATCCATTCTCATTATGAGGCTTTAACTCTGTTTCCTGAGTATATTAGCCTATAGCTGCACTGAGTCTTATAATTAGTGGTCTTTGTTTTTGTGATTCTGTTTGCTGAAGCATAAGCTAAAGTCATCCGATGCTGATCTTCTGAAGGTCAGTTTCCTCTATGACCACCTACGAAATCTGATGAAAGAAGGAAAGGTTACAGTTTTTTTTTTCCCCTTCAAATCCAGACATCAAGATTTTGCCATTGATTTTCCTAATCTGTCATGTGCACCAAGCAGACCTTCACCCACCGTAAAGATTAGTAATTATGTTAGGAACTATGTGCCATTTTGTATACCGAAGAGTAGGAGATGACATGTGTAACTTCTGCCTATTGGTAGATACTCCTGGGCAAAGATGTGAATGACCGTTCCTTCTTTTGGCTTGTCCTGGTTTGTGAGTTAGGGAGTTGTCCTTGGATAACGCCAGGGGCAGTTGATACTCTGTCTTCCCTGGCATTGCTCTTGGTATACTACTTCTCCCAGTGTTGGAGCCACTAAGGAGCAGTGAGGAGAGGATGGCTTTGTCAGCTAGAGTGACATTTGCGGGAATGCTTATCTCTCCTCTTTCACAGAAGGAGTCTTGTGCCTTTGAATAAAGGGAAACCCTGCTCACTTCTGAAGAGCCACCTTAGCTTTGCTGCCTACTCGTCAGCTGGCCAGGTACAGCTGGCTACTCTACAGGAGTAGAGTAGAGGAGATAAGTTTGGGGAGGGCTATGGAGAATGTGTGAGGAACATATTCTTAATTCTAGTCATTGAGATGAAGAGAGATGGTTACTAAAAGAAGTGTCCACTTGTAGCCACTTGCCTATGATTCGTGGGAGGTCATTGAGCTCACTGCCTTGGGACATTACTGATTTTCAGATAGAGATCAATAAGATCGCAGTTCTGTCCTGAGAACCGAAATCCTCTTTTTGAAAATTGCTTGCAGTGAGCACTGACGAAATGGCAGTACATGGCGCAGAGATGTCTTCATATGCATTGGAAAATATTTAGGTTGCATAACTGAGGGATTTGTTGGTTTACAGCTTCCTCTGGAGCTTCTGGGGTGTAATCTGAGAGTGGCCGCTGTGTGTGCAGGGCAGGGACAGTGAAGAAAGAGGCAGACCATTTCACATTTGCCGTGGCAGTTGTAGGGATGAAGGAACTTACTTACAAGGCTTGTCTTGAGCAGTTGCAGGATGAGTAGTTTTCCTCGCCCGGCCTCCAGAATCTTAAAAGTTTATGTCAAGGCCTCAAGTGAGTTCAGCCAGTCACACACACCCAGTCCAGATGGTCTCAGCACCGCAGTTCTATTTCAAGGCTGTATCTTTGGAGCAGCTTCTGAGAGTGAGGAAGACGAGCAGAATATGCATTCCAAGGACAGGAAAGGGGGTGGGGAGTCTCCCGGTGGCCAGGTCCAGCTCACAGGTTGGCTGGTGGTCACATCTTGATGATTGCCTCCAAGGGAAGTAATATGATGGTTGACTCCATTGTTGCTAAAGCTGGCAGCACATCCTGAAGAGGAAGTTTTAAATATTCATGAGAATGTGTGCAGTAAGGAGGAACATGGTTGCTCTGAATTACCACCTACTGATGGTTGAGAGTACTAATGAATTCAAAATCGGGAAAAATAGTGCTAACTCCATAATAACCATAATAACTGATTTCCTGTGATTTTTTTAGGAAAGCTAAAAGTAGATTTTGTTCTGTGGGAAGAAGAAAAAGTTCTGGAAAATGGTGGGTAGTCAGCAACCAAGAAAATCAGCAGTCTTTTATACCTGTGGAAATGACTTTGTTTGACTCATGAAGGGAAATGGGGTTATGTATAGCTTCTGTGACCTAGAAGATTAAAATAAAGTTGTTTCTAGGTGAGCTGTGAAGGCTCTATATGAGTATAGAAGTTAGAGCCGAAGCTGTGAAAGGGAGAAAAGCTGTAAAAGTCTATTTGAGCACCCAAAGAGATCTACTGGGAGGAGACTCAGAGTTTGGAAAGAGACAGTAGAAGTTGGAGGGAAGTAGCTTTAGAGACCACGTTGTTCCAGTTATTCTGGCCGCCTGATAGCTGTTTCTGAAAAAGATGAATATTCTTGTTTGCCAGAGCCCATCTTGAGAGAGATTTTTTAATTTGGGTGGTGATGAGATGTGGCTGTAACCTGCCAGCCATCTGACTCAGCCAGTGCTGGTGGCATAACTGTCTACCGAGTTGTCAACCCTTGCGGAGGTAGTGAGCGGACAACATGAACTGCCCAACGTGACTGGCCATTCCATGGCATGCTGCCGTTTTGCCAGCCTGTGATCTGTGGAAGAACAAATCGACATTGTCAAGTGTCCTTCCTCTCTCCAGCTGGCTCATCTTCCTTCAGACCAGGCAACACCCAGGGGCATGGTTATTGTCAGGGGTACTCACTTGACTGACTTCCTTCCTTCTTCTCTTCCTTTTCCTCCCTCTCTCCCTTCCTTTCTTCCTTCCTTCCCCTTCGTCATTCCCTCCTATTATTGATCTCTGTCTCCTCAAGTAGATGGAAGTTCTGCCCAGAGCAGGGGAACACTTAACATTGCTTTTTGAAGCCTTTTAAATGTCCTTGGGGTTTTACATTTTGTAGGTGTTCAGTGCTTATAATTTAATAAAATGGGAACTTTTAGTGGACTTAAAGTGGGCCCCATCTTAATTATTTTCTGTTCTACAGATAAAGGAACTTTGTTTTTTTCTCATCTTTTATGGAAAGAAGGGAGAACATTCAAATTTCTGTTTTATTGAATGGTTCTAACTTCATCCCTAAGCTACTAACTCTAAAATTTCTCTCTCTAGTTCATACCTCTTCCCTGAACTCCTAACTTCTTTCTGGCTATTTACTTTAATAATAATTACTGTCTACTTGGATATTAATAAGCATTTCAAACTTTATGTGTCCAAACTGAACTGATGTTCTTCCTCGAAGTTGCCTTTCCACAATCGTCTCCATTTCAGTAAATAGAAGCTCCATCCTTCAATTTCCCCAGGCTGTAAACCCAGCAGTTCTCTTTTCACCCTTCCTTTATCCTATACCCCACACCTAGTCCATCAACAAGTGCTTTTGGCTCTATATTTAGAACCAGTCTGTTCTTGCCACCTCCATGCTACCACGCTAGTCTACTAAGGCAGAGTTTTACCTCCTTCCCGAATTTGTTACCATATCTGCTGATTGGTCTTCCTGCTTCTATGGTTCTCTCAGCTAGAGAGCCTCTACTGAAAACCTTCAGTGTCTTCCTGTCTCATTAAAGTCTTTACAGTGGCCTGTAAGGTCTTCTGTCCCTTCTCAACTTCTCTCTTATCCTCTTCTGCTGCTCTCCAGTTTTTTTTTGTTTTTTGTTTTTTGTTTTAATTTGACAGAGATCACAAGTAGGCAGAGAGACAGGCAGAGAGAGAGGAGGAGGCAGGCTCCCTGCTGAGCAGAGAGCCCGATGTGGGGCTCGATCCCAGTACCCTGGGATCATGACCTGAGTTGAAGGCAGAGGCTTTAACCCACTGAGCCACGCAGGTGTCCCTGCTCTCCAGTTCTGTTACTTAGCTACAGCCACGCTGAAAGCTAATGACTGTCTGTCCTCCAGGGTGGCCAACTCCACCCACCTCAGGGCACTGACCTTACTCTTCCCTCTCCCTGCAATGCTCTTTGCTGGTCTTTGCTCCACCTCGTCAGTGAGGTCATCCTAAACACGCAGTTTAAATGTACAGTGCTTTTTTATTTACCCCCTGCCCCCTTTAGAAAGTCTGCCTTCCAGAGGGAGTGAGAGAATCCCAAGCCAGTTCCCCACTAGTGGGCAGCCGGATGTGGGGATGGATCCCACAACCCTGATTTCATGACCCCAGCCGAAATCAAGTCAGACATCTAACCAACTGAGCACCCACGCACCCCTGATACAACTTTTTTATAAGCAGCTTTTGATCCAATAGCCTATTCAGTTATTTCCACTGGTGATCAATCATATTATTTTCAGTTTTTATGTGACTCTAACCCAATAAACATTCTTGTGAATAAATCCTAAAAAAAAAAAAAAAAAAAAAAGTCTGCCTTCTGCCCAGGTCATGATCTCAGGGTCCTGGGATCGAGCCTCGAGTCAGCCTCCCTGCTCAGCAGCCAGTCTGCTTCTTCCTTTCCCTCTGTGATCTCTCTCTCACTCTCGCTCACTCTCAAATAAAGTCTTTAAAAAAAATGAAAAAGAAAGTAAGCTCTGTGAGCATAGAAAATATTTTTTATTTTGTTCGTTGCCACATCCCATGTTCAGAGGAACACCTGGCACAGCTTTTTGGTGGTTGACACGTATTTGTGGAGTAAATGAAGTAGACATGGTATATTCCTGGCAACCTTTGAATTTTCAAAAATTATCAAGTGCAATTTTCAAATTTTGTAGTACACATCTAGATTCAGTTTCTCAGTATATGTTTGAGTTCACCTCATAAATTATGCAAACATCAATATGCATTATTCAACCATCTTTAAATCTTAATATTTCTATGTTAAGTGTCCAATAAAAGTTCACTAATATTTTTACTGTTGCTGTAGAAATAGATTGCTTAGAAATTAAGTTTCTATAAAAACAGATTTGGGTTTGGGAGATAAATTAGTGTTGTTAGAAGACTGACTTAAAAATACTATAGCATATTTGGGGTGCCTGGGTGGCTCAGTGGGTTAAAGCCTCTGCCTTCAGCTCAGGTCATGATCCCAGGGTCCTGGGATCGAGCCCTGCATTGGGCTCTCTACTCAGTGGGGAGCCTGCTTCCCTTCCTCTCTCTCTGCCTGCCTCTCTGCCTACTTGTGATCTCTGTCAAATAAATAAATAAAAATCTTTTAAAAAAATACTATAGCATATTTGTTTTTTGCTTTAATTTTTCCTGGTCATTGATACCAATTTCTAAATAAATCTTAGTGCTGAAGCATATCATTGAAAGGTTAAGTCCTGTTTATGCACATATGGTTACTTTGATCTGCTGATATTAGAAATTATTGAGTGATACAAGGCTGCAAGAAGTGACAGAGGTTTTTAATAGAAAGCCTTAAATGTGTGTGTTGGGGGAGGTGGGGAGGAGGAGGGCGGAAATAGCAGCAAAGAGAGAACAGATTTATCAGAATGGAATTAAAGCTTTCATTATATCCCAAGTGAGTAAACAACACTAGAAAAGACCTAGAAAATAAATATTTGGAATGAAACAATGGAAAGTATATAGAGAGATACTACTATGGAGTCAGACATTCTAAATTCTTAAAGAGAAGTAAGAGAAAGAACAGAAGGAAGTGGTGTTGAAGTGTAGCCATCAGTGGTCATATAATAAATCAGCTGCATGAATTAAACAGCATCTGGTATGCCCAAGCCTTGGTGGATGGTGCCTTATAAAAAATCTCTCTCCCCAAGTCTGGGAAGAGTTTGGGTACTAATACGTGGAACCAAGTGAAGGACAGATTTTGCTTCTAAAAGCTTATAGAAAAGTGATTATCTTGTGCACATGTTCATTAAAGACCTGAGCAGACTTTAGAGCCCAGACTGTTGCTCAGTATATTCTCCACTGTTCCATTTAGGCCTCAGGACAACCACCAGAAAGGCCATTAGTAGGGGTTTGACTGACACTGGCTGAACGTTCAGACAGAATGACTGCTATCTTCAGTCACAAGTACTTAGGAAGTCTTCAACCAGTTTTCATTTGTGGGGGGATAATTTGATAGTTACATAAAGGGCAAATTTATTTGCATGCCTCTTACAGAGGTTTTCCTTTTAGTCTGTCACGTAAACTGTCTTGTACAGCAGAGTTATGCAAATGTGTGCAAAATTCATGTGCATTCTGTTTTATAGAATGATAAATGGTTTCCTAAGATGATTCTGGTTCCTTTGTGCCCCGAAAGGTAGCTTACAGTGTGGCAGAGTTAATTTAATGATTTTTTTTGTAATGAAAATTTACATTTGCTCTCTCTAATAGCTGTGTGCTACATGTTACATGTATGTACATCTACATGTATATTTGTACATGTATATACATTATATTTAAATATATATCATGTATGTTTATAGATACTGGATGGATGGATAGATACATAGAAGCAACTCTGTTGCAAAACATCTTTCTGTCCTGTTTTCTGAACTATTCATAAATTAAGCCGTGTACTTCATGACGCTTACTACTCAGTACTTCAGCATGCGTCTCCTAAGAATAGGGGCATTCTTCTACATAACCAGGAGGCAGGACTATAATCAATTCTCCAATTGTTTTCTGTAAGTTTTTCTCTTCTCTTTTCTCTCTTTCTTTTTTTTTTTTTCTTTCAAATTCAAGATTCAATCTAGGCTTGCGTATTGCATTTGGTAGTTGTGTCTCTTGATGTTAAGTTCAAAGAGTATCCACAACACTTTTCCTTTTTCCTGTTCTTGTTTTGTTTTAACCATATCGACTTCTTTAAACAGTCTGCAATACCTGTCTTGGAGAACATCCCAAAAGCTGTGTCTGCCTAACTGTTTCTTTACGACTAAAATTAGGTTAAACATTTTTGCTAGGGTATGCCATGGTAGATAAGTGGTGTTGTGTACTTCTTACTGCATCACATCAGGACGTATATAATAATGTCAGCTTATTCCAATATCCATGATGCTGTTTGATTGGGTACAGATAGTGGCTGCCAGATCTCTTCACTGTAAAGGCGTATTATCCCCAGTGGACTTACTGGATAATCTTAGGGATAATACTTTTGAGACTGTGAAGATCCTATTTCTCAACAACTTCTTAATAATTTTTAGCATCTGTTGAAGATTCTTACATGGCTCAGTTACTCCAATTGTGGGTTACAAATTGCTGATATTTCTAATTTCATTATCTCTTTTTTATCTGACTTTTTTTCGATAAAGAAGAACTTCTGCTGCATCTTTCCCTCTCCCTCCCTCCCTCTCTCTCTCTGTCTCTCTCTCTCTTTTACAGTACTACTAATGGACTTCTGGAACTTTTAGATTTTTCCAGCATTACTGCCATTACTTATTTTCATGTTCAGGTCTTTCACATTGGCCAGTGGGAGCCCCTCAAGACAGCCTATACAATTATTTTAAATGATTTTGGTTTTTTGTGTCTTCGGTAGGAAATCTTTGCTTACAGATATGTTTAAAAATACTCTCCTATACATTCTTATTTTTTGCACAGTGTGAGTCAGGGTTCAAAGTCCTTTTCTTTTTTTCATCTTCAGTTTTGATATCTGGTTCTCCTGGCATTATTTGTTGTCTTTTTACTGTTGGATTGCTCTGATATTTTTGTCCAAAGTCAAGTGATCATTTAAGTGCAGGCTCTCTTTTGTGTTCCGTTGATCTATTTGTTGACCTTTATGTTAGTGCCATACTGTTTTCATTACTGAAGCTTTATAGAAAATCTTTACGTTAGGCAGTGTGAGTCTTCCAATTTTGTTCTTTTTTCTCAAAATTGCTTTGGATATTCTCATTTCTTTGCATTTGTATATATGTATTTTAAAATTAGCTTGTCAATTTCTACCAAAAAAACTTGATGGGATTATTACTGGGATTGAGTTGTATCTATAGATTGATTTGGGGAAACTGAAATATTAACACTATGAGTTCTTCTACTCCATAAACATTATATATCTCTCCATTTATTTTCATCTCTATTTTCTAAGCAGAAATTTTCAGTATTGAGATCTTGCATATATTTTGTTAAATTTATTTTAATGTTTTTGATGCAATTTTAAATAGTCTTTCTTTTGGTCTGTATTGTTTTTAAAAGTTTATTTATTTAATTTTGAGAGAAAGAGAAAGTGCATGCAGAGGGAGGGGCAGAAGGAGACAAGCAGACTCCTCACTCAGCGGAGAGCCTGATGCAGGGCTCAGTTCTAGGACCCTAAGATCATGACCAGAGTCTAAGTCAAGAGTCAGACGCTTACCTGACTGAGCCACCCAGGTGCCCCTTGTCTGTCTGTCTTTAATTTCTTCTCACTCTCACTGTCCAGAATGAAGGGACTGGTAAATAGGTGAATCCCAAAATTTTAAGCAAACTTTTGCTTTAAAAAAAAATGAAATGCACTGTTCTCCAAAGTGGCTGCACCAGTTTGCATTCCCACCAACAGTGTAAGAGGGTTCCCCTTTCTCCACATCCTCTCCAACACACGTTGTTTCCTGTCTTGCTAATTTTGGCCATTCTAACTGGTGTAAGGTGGTATCTCAATGTGGTTTTGATTTGAATCTCCCTGATGGCTAGTGATGATGAACATTTTTTCATGTGTCTGGTAGCCATTTGTATGTCTTCATTGGAGAAGTGTCTGTTCATATCTTCTGCCCATTTTTTAATATGATTATCTGTTTTGTGTGTGTTGAGTTTGAGGAGTTCTTTATAGATCCTGGATATCAACCTTTTATCTGTACTGTCATTTGCAAATATCTTCTCCCATTCCGTGGGTTGCCTCTTTGTTTTGATGACTGTTTCTTTTGCTGTGCAGAAGCTTTTTATCTTGATGAAGTCCCAGAAGTTCATCTTTGCCTTTGTTTCCTTCGCCTTTGGAGACATATCTTGAAAGAAGTTGCTGTGGCTGATATCAAAGAGGTTACTCCCTATGTTCTCCTCGAGGATTCTGATGGATTCCTGTCTCACGTTGAGGTCTTTTATCCATTTCGAGTTTATCTTTGTGTACGGTGTAAGAGAATGGTCAAGTTTCATTCTTCTACATATAGCTGTCCAGTTTTCCCAGCACCATTTATTGAAGAGACTGTCTTTTTTCCACTGGATATTTTTTCCTGTTTTGTCAAAGATTATTTGACCATAGAGTTGAGGGTCCATATCTGGGCTCTCTACTCTGTTCCACTGGTCCATGTGTCTGTTTTTATGCCAGTACCATGCTGTCTTGGTGATCACAGCTTTGTAGTAAAGCTTGAAATCAGGTAACGTGATGCCACCAGTTTTATTTTTGTTTTTCAACATTTCCTTAGCAATTCGGGGTCTCTTCTGATTCCATACAGATTTTAGTATTATTTGCTCCAGCTCTTTGAAAAATACTGGTGGAATTTTGATTGGAATGGCATTAAAAGTATAGATTGCTCTGGGCAGTATAGACATTTTAACGATGTTTATTCTTCCCATCCAAGAGCATGGAATGGTCTTCCATCTTTTTGTGTCTTCTTCAATTTCTTTTAGGAGTGTTCTGTAGTTCCTCGAGTACAGATCTTTAACCTCTTTGGTTAGGTTTATTCCGAGGTATCTTATGGTTTTTGGTGCTATAGTAAATGGAATCGATTCTCTAATTTGTCTTTCTGTATTTTCATTGTTAGTGTATAAGAAAGCCACTGATTTCTGGACATTGACTTTGTATCCTGCTACATTACTGAATTGCTGTATGAGTTCTAGTAGTTTGGAGGTGGAGTCTTTCGGGTTTTCCATATAAAGAATCATGTCATCTGCGAAGAGAGAGAGTTTGACTTCTTCCTTGCCAATTTGGATACCTTTTATTTCTCTTTGTTGTCTGATTGCTGTTGCTAGGACTTCTAATACTATGTTGAACAAGAGTGGTGAGAGTGGGCATCCTTGTCGTGTTCCTGATCTCAATGGGAAGGCTGCAAGCTTTTTCCCATTGAGGATGATATTTGCTGTGGGTTTTTCATAGATAGATTTGATGAAGTTCAGGAATGTTCCCTCTATCCCTATACTTTGAAGCGTTTTAATCAGGAACGGATGCTGGATTTTGTCAAAAGCTTTTTCTGCATCAATGGAGAGGATCATGTGGTTCTTCTCTCTTCTCTTATTGATTTGTTCCATCACATTGATTGATTTGCGAATGTTGAACCATCCTTGTAACCCAGGGATGAATCCTACCTGGTCATGGTGGATAATCTTTTTAATGTGCTGTTGGATCCTGTTGGCTAGGATCTTGTTGAGAATCTTAGCATCCATATTCATCAGTGATATCGGTCTGAAATTCTCCTTTTTGGTAGGGTCTTTGCCTGGTTTGGGGATCAGGGTAATGCTGGCTTCATAAAAAGAGTCTGGAAGTTTTCCTTCTGCTTCAATTTTTTGAAACAGCTTCAGGAGAATAGGTATTATTTCTTCTTTGAAAGTTTGATAGAATTCCCCAGGGAATCCGTCAGGTCCTGGGCTCTTGTTTTTTGGGAGGTTTTTGATCACTGCTTCAATCTCGTTACTAGATATCGGTCTATTCAGGTTGTCAATTTCTTCCTGGTTCAATTTTGGGAGTTTATAGTTTTCCAGGAATGCATCCATTTCATCTAGGTTGCTTAGCTTATTGGCATATAACTGTTGATAATAGCTTCTGATGATTCCTCAGGAAATTAAAAATAGATCTTCCCTATGACCCTGCAATTGCACTGCTGGGTATTTACCCCAAAGATACAGATGTAGTGAAAAGAAGGGCCATCTGTACCCCAATGTTTATAGCAGCAATGGCCATGGTCGCCAAACTGTGGAAAGAACCAAGATGCCCTTCAACGGATGAATGGATAAGGAAGATGTGGTCCATATACACTATGGAGTATTATGCCTCCATCAGAAAGGACGAATACCCAACTTTTGTAGCAACATGGACAGGACTGGAAGAGATTATGCTGAGTGAAATAAGTCAAACAGAGAAAGTCAAGTATCATATGGTTTCACTTATTGGTGGAGCATAACAAATAATATAGAGGACAAGGGTAGATGGAGAGGAGAAGGGAGTTGAGGGAAATTGGAAGGGGAGGTGGACCATGAGAGACTGTGGACTCTGAAAAACAACCTGAGGGTTTTGAAGGGGCGGGGTGGGAGGGTGGGGGAACCAGGTGGTGGGTATTAGGGAGGGCACAGATTGCATGGAGCACTGGGTGTGGTGAAAAAACAATGAATACTGTTACGCTGAAAATAAATAAAAAATTGGAAAAAAAAAATGAAATGCAAAAATAATCTTGATGCAGCATAATAAATGTCGTTACGGAAGTCTGGGTATGATTTTCTTTGCTCGGGCAGCAGGGTGTGGAAGAGTGGGAAGAAGCCAAAGCTTCCCTGAGAAAGTAACCTTTGAGTTAAGGCTTACAGGTTGAGTAAGCCATAGAGATAAGGAGAGTAGCACTCCAGGTAGAGAGAGAAGAACAAGTAGAGCTTCCAGAGAATTTGATTCCTTTAGGGAAGTGCTTAAATTTCTAGCGTGAAGTGGTTCTGAAGAGGGAGGCAGAAGTAGACCATGTGTTAGGTTAGGCAACATTAAAGAGTTTCAGGTGTGTCTACCTGAAGGTCCCAGGAAACTTTAATAAATGATCATATCTCAAATTTGCTTCTCTAAAAAATTTACAGGTGTTTGATGAGAATTCTTTTTTATTAGTTTATCAATAAATTTCTTTATCTTGTGTGCCTTGTCTTTCTTTGCCCATTCTTCCAGTTGAATTTTAAGGTTTTCATTATGTCTTCAATCACCTTTAAGTTTCACTTTCTAAGGTAATAGAGGGAAGCTTTTGATTTTTATGTATTCAGATGTTTCTCTCTGTAGATGTTATTTTAAATTCCTCATCCTAAAAACATTTATTTACCTGCAGTTTCTTCTACTGCATAACACATTCAAATGGTTTTGTTTCATTAACTTTTTAAAAATTTATTTTTTTTAAAGATTTTTAAATTTATTTATTTGACAGAAAGAGAGGTAGCTTTGATAGAGAGAGAGAGGTAGTGAGAGCAGGAACACAGGCAGGGATGGTGGGAGAGGGAGAAGCAGGCTTTTCCGTGAGCAGGGAGCCCGATGTGGGGCTCAATCCCAGGATCCTGGGATCATGACCAGAGCCAAGGCAGACACTTAATGACTGAGCCACCCAGGTGCCCCTTGTTTTGTTAACTTTTAAATGGAACCTTCAGTATATTTTGATGTATTGATTTCTTTCTCCATGAGCCAGAATGACTAATAGTTTCTTTCTTTTGTAATTGAATTTAGATGGCATTTTTATCATCTGTAAATATTTTTTGCAGAAAAGCTTAAAAGTATAGGCCAGATGGCTTATAGGTAATAAGTTTTCCTTGATCTTTAGTGGTTTTATATTTTTTTTTAATTGAACTAATACTTGGTAGTTGGTTAATTTTCTTTCACAGTTAAAATTTCTGACTTCTGATAAATCAGCATTGTGACCTCTCTGTCCACTTGTGTGGCCCATGAAGATCAGCACACACTCCTCTTCTGTCTCCCTGTTGTTCCTTGTCTACAGGCGCTGATTATACTTGCCACTTTTTTCTTTCAGTCTGCAGTAGTTTTTCTTATATCACTAGTATATTTCCCTATATCTCTTTCAAAACCTGGAGAATAAGGGACTTGAAAGGGCCACGCTTTAAAGAAAGTGGAAGACAGCAGGTCAATATGGAGATGAGTCCCACAAAATTTGAAATCATGCCAGTCCCCCAAATTGAAAACCAGTCAAAATTTACATAATTTCAAAGCTTTTTGGCCCACATGAATCATAAGTTGTATTCATGCATGCTTTTCAAATGCAAAGAAACGGAAATAATCTGCCTCCTTATTAGGTTTAGTTTTTATTTATATGAGTTTTGACTAATTTATGTGATGTTTCAGAAATACATTCAAATATGGGAGTCTTACTCATGGGAGCTGTTGTGAGGTTTAAATGACTCCAATGTAAATTAAGTGCTCCGTAATATGCGCAACTCAGTTTGCACTAACAAAATTACTCATCTTGCTATTAGGTTAATATGTGGTATATATAGTGTTATATACATGGTCATAGGTAGGATTAGTTAATACTTGTGTTCTTTGTTCTTGTGTGTTTTTGGACAGATAATGTCAGGATTATGCTAGTTTTATTTAATAATATGATAGCTCTTTTTTTTAATGTTCTAGAGTAGTTTACAAGATTTTATCTTTTTTTTTTTTCCTCAAATTTTGAAATACTGAGCAAACTGTTTTGCTGTAGTTCCTTTTGCTAGGCAATTCTTTGTCAACTTTTTAACTTTTCTTTTTAGGATGGCTCATTCTTTTTTTTTTTTTTTTTTTAAGATTTTATTTATTCATTTGTCAGAGAGAGTGAGCACAGGCAGACAGAGGGGCAGGCTCCCCTCTGAGCAAGGAGCCGGATGTGGGACTCGATCCCAAGACCCTGGGATCATGACCCGAGCCGAAGGCAGCAGCTTAACCAACTGAGCCACCCAGGCGTCCCTAGGATGGTTCATTCTAATCAGGCCATCGTCTTCTTGATAAATCAAGAATACTAAAATATTTCCAGAGTATTACCTTTATGATGCTCAAATGTAATTAGTGTTAAGTATCATTTATAGCTTGAAAAATAACCTCTCCTATAGTGGTACTTTTGCTTCTTTCGTAACTCTCTCTTGCCAATCTAGGTTTACCTATTTGCCTATTTCTTGGGTTTACTTTATATATTTTAAATCTGTGGAAATGTTCCTCCATGTACAAAAGTAGAGAGTTGAGTATAATGAATCACATTGTACCCATCCCCCAGCTTGGAACATTTACCATTCTCCTTTAGGACTTTATTTATTTATTTATTTATTATTTTTAAATTTTTTAATAAACATATAATGTGTTTTTATCCCCAGGGGTACAGGTCTGTGAATCGCCAGGTTTACACATTTCACAGCACTCATCATAGCACATACCCTCCTCAATGTCCATATCCCCACCACCCTCTGCCATCCCCACTCCCCCCAGCAACCCTCAGTCTGTTTTTTGAGATTGAGTCTTTTATGGTTTGTCTCCCTCCCGATCCCATCTTCTTTCATTTTTTCTTTTCCTACCCCCCAAACCCCCCATGTTGCATCTCCACTTCCTCCTATCAGGGAGATCATATGATAGTTGTCTTTCTCCAACTGACTCATTTTGCTAAGCATAATACCCTCTTAGTTCCATCCATGTCGTCGCAAATGGCAAGATTTCATTTCTTTTGATGGCTGCAGAGTATTTCATTGTATATATATACCACATCTTCTTTATCCATTCATCTGTTGATGGACATCTAGGTTCTTTCCACAGTTTGGCTATTGTGGACATTGCTGCCATAAACAATCAGGTGCATGTGCCCCTTTGGAGCACCACGTTTGTATCTTTAGGATATATACCCAGTAGTGCAATCGCTGGGTCATAGGGTAGCTCTATTTTCAGTTTTTTGAGGAACCTGCACACTGTTTTCCAGAGTGGCTGCACCAGCTTGCATTCCCACCAGCAGTGTACGAGGGTTCCCCTTTCTCCACATCCTTGCCGGCATCTGTCATTTCCTGACTTGTTAATTTTAGCCATTCTGACTGGTGTGAGGTGGTATCTCATTGTGGTATTGATTTGTATTTCCCTGATGCCGAGAGATGTGGAGCATTTTTTCATGTGTCTGTTGGCCATCTGGATGTCTTTGCAGAAATGTCTGTTCATGTCCTCTGCCCATTTCTTGATTGGATTATTTGTTCTTTGGGTGTTGAGTTTGCTAAGCTCTTTATAGATTTTGGACACTAGCCCTTTATCTGATATGTCGTTTGCAAATATCTTCTCCCATTCTGTCAGTTGTCTTTTGGTTTTGTTCACTGTTTCCTTTGCTGTGCAAAAGCTTTTGATCTTGATGAAATCCCAATAGTTCATTTTTGCCCTTGCTTCCGTTGCCTTTGGCGATGTTTCTAGGAAGAAGTTGCTGGGGCTGAGGTCAAAGAGGTTGCTTCCTGTGTTCTCCTCAAGGATTTTGATGGATTCCTTTCTCACGTTGAGGTCCTTCATCCATTTTGAGTCTATTTTCGTGTGTGGTGTAAGGAAGTGGTCCAATTTCATTTTTATACATGTGGCTGTCCAATTTTCCCAGCATGATTTGTTGAAGAGGCTGTCTCTTTTCCATTAGACATTCTTTCCTGCTTTGTCGAAGATTAGTTGACCATAGAGTTGAGGGTCTATTTCTAGGCTCTCTATTCTCTTCCATTGATCTATGTGTCTGTTTTTGTGCCAGTACTATACTGTCTTAATGATGACAGCTTTGTAATAGAGCTTGAAGTCTGGAATTGTGATGCCACCGACTTTGGCTTTCTTTTTCAATATTCCTTTGGCTATTCGGGGTCTTTTCTGGTTCCATATAAATTTTAAGATTATTTGTTCTATTTCTTTGAAAAAAATGGATGGGATTTTGGTAGGGATTGCATTAAATGTGTAGATTGCTTTAGGTAGAATAGACATTTTCACAATATTTGTTCTTCCAATCCATGAGCATGGAACATTTTTCCATTTCTTTGTGTCTTCCTCCATTTCTTTCATGAGTACTTTATAGTTTTCTGAGTATAGATTCTTTGCCTCTTTGGTTAGGTTTATTCCTAGGTATCTTATGGTTTTGGGTGCAGTTGTAAATGGGATTGACTCCTTAATTTCTCTTTCTTCTGTCTTGTTGTTGGTGTAAAGAAAAGCAACTGATTTCCGTGCATTGACTTTATATCCTGACACTTTACTGAATTCCTGTACAAGTTCTAGCAGTTTTGGAGTGGAGTCTTTTGGGTTTTCCACATATAGTATCATATCATCTGCAAAGAGTGATAGTTTGACTTCTTTGCCAATTTGGATGCCTTTAATTTCTTTTTGTTGTCTGATTGCTGAGTCTAGGACTTCTAGTACTATGTTGAACAGCAGTGGTGATAACGGACATCCCTGCCGTGTTCCTGACTGTAGCGGAAGAGCTTTTAGTTTTTCTCCATTGAGAATGATATTTGCTGTGAGTTTTTCATAGATGGCTTTGATAATATTGAGGTATGTGCCCTCTATCCCTACACTTTGAAGAGTTTTAATCAGGAAGGGATGCTGCACTTTGTTAAATGTTTTTTCAGCATCTATTGAGAGTATCATATGGTTCTTGTTCTTTCTTTTATTAATGTATTGTATCACATTGATTGATTTGCGGATGTTGAACCAACCTTGCAGTCCTGGAATAAATCCCATTTGGTTGTGGTGAATAATCCTTTTAATGTACTGTTGGATCCTATTGGCTAGTATTTTGGTGAGAATTTTCGCATCTGTGTTCATCAAGGATATTGGTCTGTAATTCTCTTTTTTGGTGGGATCCTTGTAGGACTTATTTATTAATAGTACTTATTGTTTTTTCTTTTTTGATATTTTTCC
Source organism: Martes martes (assembly GCF_963455335.1). Lineage (NCBI taxonomy): Eukaryota > Metazoa > Chordata > Mammalia > Carnivora > Mustelidae > Martes > Martes martes. Next base: position 18,747,864 of record NC_137899.1, on the reverse strand, counting down.
CTATAAGATACATATAGTTTTTGTAGCCTTAAAATTTAAGTGCCTATTTTAAAAATTTTGTTGCTTATTTAAAAAGTAATTAAAGTACTTTAAGAAGTGAATTTGATGATAAGCACAACTTTGACAGCTTTCCACTGCTTTTACTGTCATTTTTAAAAAATTATACAACCTAATTTATTTTTTTTTTTTCAGAGTAAGATGTTTTACTTTCATTGAATCTACTTCTCATCCTGAGAGGAGAAAATGGGTATTTGCATTGAATATCAGAGAGTTTGACATGTTCTTACCTAAATCCTTCGTTAGTTGGACATTTTCAGAATTAATTTTTTTTTAAGATTTATTTATTTATTTGAGATGGAGAGAGAGCAGGCATGAAACAAGCAGGGAGGTGGGAAGGGCAGAGGGAGAGAGAGAATCTCAAGCAGAGGACCTGACCCAAATTGAGTCAGATGTTTAACCAGTTGAGCCACCCAGGTGCCCCTTCAGAATTCTTTTATAAACACCTCTTTAAACATTTTCCTAAGGTCTTGCTGTTGTTTTTTAAATATTATTTAAAAAAATTTTAAATATATTTACTTCAAGTATTTTAGAAAATAATGCTCTGATTGTCTGTTAAGTGTTGTTTTTTCTATGTACAGTTCCTAATTACAAGACTTATTGAATTAGATTTTATTTAGCAATACAGTTTTATGCTAAATTTTATAAGCATAACATATATCCTCAAAAAAGCATATTGTCTGTGATTGAGGGGTTAAAAAATAATTATCAGTCTTTAAAAAATTATGTATTCAAATAATCTGCATCCATATGTATGTCTTTAAGATACCAAATAGATTTTTTTAGAAAAGTAAACTGTCAACACTTCCATTTCATTTTCTTAGCTTTTACATTTTCTTCATTTTCAAGTTGGGCTTTTTTCCTCTGTTCTTTCTGATAGGGCATACATTATTGATACTGAGTGGTAAATCTTGAATCTGATTACAAATGTATTATACTTCTCAACTTTTAGAAATCCAAATATTAGCTATACTTGCTAAGTTGAGAGGATATATGTCAGAATCTATGTACTTATTAAGAACCTTTTGCTGAACTTTCCCTGCTTTTTAGTGGTTATAAATTAGTAATCATACTTAAATACTTGTAGGTCAGATTTTTTAAAAAAGCAAATGTACTGTGTTACCATTACAGAGTCAAGTTCAGTTATTCTAGCTTTGTTTTGAGCCTGATAACTGTGGTCCTCTTAATAATTTACTTGCAGTAAAATATGGATAACTGCAGGTCAGTTCGCAAATCAGTGCGATACACTACGTTAATAAAAGAAGAATAAAAACCATATGATCCTCTCAATAGGTACAGAAAAAGCATTTGACAAAATATATCATCCTTTCTTGATAAAAACCCACCACCATGTAGAGATAGAGGGAACATACCTCAGGATCATGAAAGCCATATGTACGAAAGACCCATGGTGAATATCATCCTAGGTGGGGGAAATCTGAGAGCTTTTCCCCTGGGGTCAGGAACATGACAGGGATGTCCGCTCTCACCACTGTTGTTTATCATGTGAGTTGTTAAAGGTATATTGGAAGAATACTGGAGTGAAAGTACAACTTTCTATAATTCTCTTTTGCTTTTGGAATGTCACCACTTACCCACGATACATAAGATATGGTAATATTTAAAGGTGACTGTCTCTAAGGTGGTATCTGAATGGTATCTGTAGGAGTTCTCAAAGAGCAGTGCTTTTATGGGTCATCAGGAGACATCTAGACATCCACTTCCCTAGAAGTTTCTCAATGGCATCACACTCACTTCGTTAATGTTATATAGTCCAGCCCTCTTGTTGCCCAAGAAACCTGGTTTGTCACCATCTGTTTCCAGAGTCCCATGGAGAGTGGCTCTGCCTCATGTGGGTCAGCTCACATCCCCAGATCTTCAGTGAACATTCAGTGTAGACTGAATGACTATCTCAAGCTGATCAATCTCTTGTTTCTCTACCTACACTGTGACATTTTAATAAGAAACAGAGTAACATGGAGGACGTTAGGAGAAGGAAAGGGAAAGTACATTGGGGGAAATTGGAGGGGGAGATGAACCATGAGAGACTGTGGACTCTGAGAAACAAACTGAGGGTTTTGGAAGGCAGGGGAGCCTGGGGGATGGGTGAGCCTGGTGGTGGATATTAAGGAGGGCATGTATTGCATGGATTAGAAAAGAAAAAAAAGAAACAAAAAAACAGAATTTTAAAAAGATGGTAGGAGGCATGCCAGGAATTATTAAATTGTTCAGTGACAAAAGGCACTGATGATATCCTTGCGCCGTCATATCAGTCATAGGAATAATCTGGCCTGCGGACTGGAGATACCTAAAATCCAGAGGGCAAGGTACTCCCCCTTGAAGATGCCAGCCTGGACACAGCTTCCATTTGCTGTGACACTCCTGTTCCTGTGCTTTCTGAACTGACCCATCCCCTTTCTGATGGGCACATTTCCTCCTCTGCTCTTGAGAGCTGAATGCATGCCCTGTCAGTGTTCTCCTATCTTGTCTTGCAAACCATTTTGCTCCTTCAGGGACACCGTACATCTACTCTGATTCCTTATGTGTGACTTTAGAGTTGAACTCCCAGAGAGCAGTCTTACTATAATTGTTTCACACATCTCCCCTCTGCTCCCCCATTGTAGCCCTGATGATATGGGCAGATCTGTAAAAAGCCTTGCAGACCTTCATACATGCATGTACATTATTTTCTTTTTCTTTTTTAAGTATTTCACTCAGTAGTCAAATTAATAGGGATCTACTGGCAAAATTTGACGCTGACCGAGGAGTTAATTTTTATTTGTACCAAACAATAGGGTGATGTTATTTAAATGCTTTATAGAGTTTTTATTTAATCCTTTGCAATAACTGATTTTTGCCCCCAGATTTCTCTATCCAGTAATCTGTATTTCTCTCTATCCAGTAATATCCTGTTGTTTCAGCTGCTAATTTGAATGTGATAGGTAGGTATTTTAAAACTCAATCCAATATTCATCTGTTTTGTTTCTTAAATTCCACATATGAGTGAAATCATATGGTATTTGTCTTTCTCTGACTGACTGACTTTGCTCATCATAATGCCCTGTAGCTCCATTCTGCAAATGGCAAGATCTCATTCTTTTTGATGGCTGTAGAGAACAAACTGAGGGCTGCCAGTGGGCGTTGGGCTAGCTGGGTGATGGGCATTAAGGAGGGCACTTGTGATAAGCACTGCGTGTTGTGATGAATCACTGAATTCTACTCCTGAAACCAATATTACACTGTATGTTAACTAACTAAAATTTAAATAAAAGCCTGAAACAAAATAAAAGATAATAAAATTCAATCCAGTAGCCTAATTTTTAGAAACATTTTTCTAGACATTGTATTTAGTTTGAAGTATATATGGCATAAAGTAAGCCAAGACTTTTTTGAAATGCGAACATAGTGGTAGTGGGCAATTTGCCAAAAAAAGGTTGGTTTGATCTTGGATTTGATCTTAGTGCTTTGATGCTGATTCTCCAGCTCAGGAAGCTGGAGTGTTGCCCAAAGGTGTCAACTCCTTAAACTTGTCCCCTGCTAGTCTTTCTGAAGCCACTTTCATCAGAGTTCTGCCTGGCTCTTACTTTCCAGGGTAGAATCAAAAACATGAAGTATAGGACAATGAATCGTACTTTTTTCTTTGTTTAGAACATCTTATCTACAAACAACTTTGGAAGTTTTAAAAAAATATAAGCAGCCTCATTTAAGCAAACATTAAGTAGAAATTTTTATTTTAGGAAAGGTTAATAATTGATTGCATTTGACATTAGGTTATCGAGCTCTTCTTAGGCATGGCAGAACTTTGCTCATCTCATACTGATATCCTTAAAATACGAAGGTGGTTTTATGTTTTCTGATACTTCAAATTAGCTGTGGCTTCCTTCCCACCTCCTCTCTTTCTGCATATATTTATTTTCTAAAGCCTCTATCTTTCTTACACTGGTAAGGTGTGTCAGGTTATCCCCTCAGTATTCCTATTTCCCAGTTCTAGCTGTTTCATCTTGGAACCTTTAGGCTCTAGACAGGATTCTACCACAGTAAACTAGGTCTTATCCCATGTGGGCCTTGCAAGAGGCTAGCTAGCTGGGGCTGCTCCCTGCTCCCAAAGAAACCCAGTCCTCGGATAGAGTGGGCATAGCTGGGGTAGCCCTGTCTTTAGGGACTCTCAAATTCGATGCCTGCATCCCCAAGTCCATTTAAACACCTGCTGATGTACCTCCTGTTTCCTTCTAGTAATCTGGAAGGAGGCTGAGTGACGGGGAGGAAAGAAGTAGAAGACCTCAGTTTTAATCCTAAAATATATCTTAAAATATCTTTTAGGTGGGCACATCCCTATAATCCACAGAGGCCTCAGATTCTTCCTTCTTTTTTTTTTAATCTTTAAGCATACGTTTGTTTTATAGACAAAAATAACTTTGATAACAAACATGAAAGCTTTGAAACAATATGATGAGAGAGTCTTCAGGTGTTAATGCATCTTCTTGCCTTTAAAACAAGAGAGTGGAACTAGATTAGAGTGAAAAAGTTAAATGCCTCCAGGCTAGGTCAAAACTGAGGCCAAGTGGAAAGGGCATCCTACCGCCTCTAAGGAGGTCAGCAGCTTCTTGGTCTTATTGTCATGGTAAGGAAATGCAGGCCTAGTGGTTCTATGTTTAACTTTTCAAGAGAAGCTAGAAATCTGGATTTTTACATGAAAATTCATTATTTAAAATGTCTGCAATTAGTTCAAAATCTTGAGCAACACTGTGCAAGACCAAGCAAAACATGTCTATAAGGCAATTCTGCTCCCTAGGCCTTTGGTTAAGATGATGGCTAAAGTCTGTCTGAAAGAAACGGTTTTAGTGTCTGTTATTTGACACTCTCTTCAAGGAGAACATACAATGTCCTGGCTGTTGCCAGAAGTAGTGCAGAGAAGGAGTCTGGGTAGTTGGGTTGAAAGATGTGGTTTGATGCCACTAGTGGGTGCCCAGAGGCTCTCTCTCCTCCTCTAGGAAGGTACAAGAAACTGTGGGACTCCTGTATGACGCTAGCAGTGGTAGCCAGTGCCCAGAGCAGCTGCTCTTTACCATCTGATAGTATCAATTCTGTGCTGAAGCCCATGGAGTTGAAGTTGTGGCTCAGCCTGGGGATGGGTGCTGTGGAAGAATCCCAGAGATGTAAGCAATTCCTCTTGGAAACAGAAAGGATCTGAGTTCTTTTTGTTTTGTTTTGTTTTTTTCCATGTGGGAAGAATGTCATCATTTAAGAAACTACCAACGTAGATGGGACAGAATTCTTCTCCAATTCTGGTAGTATGGAATTAAGGAAAGAGAATTAAGACAAAGAGCAGCATGTTGATGCTGTAAGCGCTGCTGAAGTGGCCCCAGGGAGCCAACATACGGTCTGTCCCTAACCTGTGGTGTCACTAGAACAACCAGTGGAGAAATTAGAATGAATCATAGGTTCTTGCCAGTCATACAATCAGAGCATGCATTGGAAAAATGAATATTCATCAATTAGCCTATTTTTGCTAATCTAAACAACTCTAAATCTCACCTGGGTCTCCTTTATGAAGCTAATGAAAGCAGTAATCCCTCTTTCTAGAAAAATGCCCATAGTAAAGTATGGTTTCTGTTGGGACAATTCACCTCTGCGTCTTCATGTGAAAGCATCAATAGACTGGAAGAATGGGTGTGGTGGTGTTCTGATAAAACCCGGTATTCAAAAACAGGCAGCAGGCCATATTTGACCTTCAGGCTATAGTTTGTCAACCCCGGGTTTAGAACATTGATAGCTGTGCTAGATTGTAGTATTAATCAGCAAATATTCACTTACATTCTCCTGCTCTTTGAGTGGAGTGTACATGCCAGCTCTGCTGCCTTTGGGCATGGCCTTGAGGTATACTTTGGCTAATAGACTATGAATAGACAGCATGTATATAGAAATTTTAAATGTACTTACATGATCTAGCTTGTTTCCTGTGCTCTTGCCGTGAAAAGAACATGACCCTCCTGGTCCAAGGAGGAAGACAAAGATCAGACCTAGATCCAACATACAGTTTGAAGCCAGTTCTCCTGCCTCCAGAAGCAGTTTCCCAGCTGAGCCCCCACTAGAACAGCTGAACTTCAGGCAACCTGTAGACCCATGTGCTTGAGAATAAAGGTAGATTGTGTTAAGCCACTGAATTTTGGGGGAGGTGTCAATACAGCGTGATTGTAGAAATAGCTGGCTAATATTATAGTTATTCATCTAGAGAGGAAGACATGAATCTCATTTTCAATAACTGAAGCAACAAAAGGAGATTCTTATCTCCTCACACAAATCCCAGAAAAAAATAAGGAGATGTTTTTCTTTTTTAAGAATAATTCTCCACCCTACTCCTCCTCCCCCATACTTTCCCCATGGTGGGACTAAATCTTGAATTACAGATTTAGGTTCTGGTGCATACAGCTAATCAGTGCTTAACACCATCTTTAGAGAGGCTTAGTTTTCCTTAAGCCAACCCCAGAGAAGTTCTCGGTACCAAGAACTGAATATTTAATACTTCCAAAATTATATCTGAGCTCTTCCTTAGGAAAAAAAAAAAATAGTTGTAGTCTCTTCAGAGAATGTTGAAAGCTGACTCTGCTAATCTTTGTGATAGATGGTAGAATTAACTTAGTTGACCTGTTGTATTGTTCCTGCTGTGTGCCCTATATTGTGGTAGTCCATGGGGCACAGGAGTGTGCAAATCAAATTCAAGGCCTTCATGGAGCACAGTGACTAGCAGGAGAAAACAGGCAAATAAATGGATAATTAGGGCACACTGTGGTAAGCAGTAGCAGAAGTGGCATATCCACAGTCCTAGGGGAACTTGGAGGAGATGTATTTGACCTTGCCTGGAGATTAGAATGTGGGGAGCGTTTCAGTGAAGTCTTCCTAAAGGAATTCACACTTGAATCTTTGGGGATTCAAACAGTGTTAGCATGAAGTCCTATGACCGTAGAGTAAAAAGGGGCTTTATATAGTATCCTTTTCTATACATTAAAAGGAAGCTCTCTCCCTTTTAGGATTTCCCTCTGTCCTAAATCTGATAGGAAGCTGCTCACAACAGTCTGTGCTTTGGGTAACTATTGTTGAAGGTATGCAAGTATCTGTAAATTCTAGCTAGTTAGCAGTTGTGTGCATGCCCCTGAAAAATAGTGTAATGATTCTCATTTCTCAGGGCAGGTGTATATCATTGTATGATGTCAGGTTTTAGTTTGAAATAGCCTCAGGTTTCTAGGGTTGGTGTTTTGTTCTGTTATCATTTTTTATTCATGAGGAGTGGATTCAGGGAAGGAGGACTGGATGAGATTGAGAAAATGATCTAATTACCTTAGAAGTGATTTTCTTCCTAAATACAGTCCTGAGTTTCAGTTGTGAATTTGTTGGATTGTCTATACAGTTTAGTAGACCAAGAATTTAAATTAATTTTTAAATATACTTGCTAATAGAATATTAGATTGGCTTAAAAACTACTTGGATTGCTTTTTCTTATGTAGAATGCATGGCTACAGAAATATGTCTATATTTATCCCGGTTGAAATTTAGAGATCAACTGTGGTATCTTTTTGAACTTTGAAATGTGTGTTTCATCACAGAAAACACAGCTACATTCCTTTATACTTATTGTTCCAGAATTAACTCTTAGAAGCCTGGCAGATAAATTTAGTGTTTTGAGAGCTTTGTTTTAAGAGCAGCTGTACTGGGGAATATCCCACTGGTATTCCTTCCCCTAGAATGGTAATGATCTCATTGAGAAATAAATTGTGTAGAAATGCTTTCAATTTTTGGAAATTTGTATTTTATTTTACAGAGCACTGAATTGGACTCCTATTGAGCTTTTCAAAATGTCCAAAGTGATGTTATCTACTGTCACCCAGATGTGTTGAGAAGGGAGGGAAGAGACTTATAGAGTCCTGGGACATCTGTCCAGGACTATAACAATTTTACATTTTAATATAATCCTTCCTACTGCAAATACAATACGTGCAAAATAAGGAATCTGAGAATATGGAACAGGTAAAAGTGTGGGGGGTTCTGATATCAGGCAAAGGTAATCAGTACTTAGATTTGGTATGTTTCATAAATACATTCTTGTAAAAATTTGGTTTTATTTTTACGAAGTTGTGAACATACTCTGTGTTCCGTTTAATATTCATATTTTAGTCGAGTTACTATTAAAACAAACATTTTTCTAAGTTACACATACTTTCTAAGTATTTATGTAATGACTACTTTGTCTGTACTATGATTTATCTAATCTCTTGTTAGATATTTAGATTGTTTTCTAGTTGGAACTGTTATAGATGTATAATGATAAAGTCTACTTAACAGAGACATGTGGACAATATATGTGTACATACATAGGCATACAGCATTTTGAATATTCACAAATCAATACACCGCTGAAGCTACTACCTACGTCAGTAGATTATCACTAAGTGGGCAGAGCCATGCTAGCACTACTCAGGCCAAGAAATGGAATTTGACCAAACTTGTGAGCTCTAGTCACTCTTCCCTCCCTCTTGCTCGAAGATAATAACTAAGCCAACCTCTAATGACATAGATTTGAAAATTCTCTTCTTTATCTGGCCATTGTCAGTCACTGTGGCAAAAGCAAAGAGAACTAGTGCATGGTTCCTGGATCTGGACAAGAGTGGCACATGAACTTCTGCTTGCATTCCATTGGCCAAAGAAAGGCACACGAGGTCAGTAGAGCCTGGGGTATAGAATCTCTGATGGGGAGAGGTGCTATAGGAGGGAAGCAGGAATGTTTGGCAAACCGTAATGCCATCTACCATACTGTTTCATGACTTTGCATCATCCATGAGGAGATCAGACCACTTAGATGACTAATCTTTTAGTTGTATTGTAGAAGCACATCTTGGTCTTAGAGAAGGGGGTTCCTGGATCTCTAGATAGAGCTGTAACTTGTGTATTTAGCACAGAGGTATTTGGAGAATGCTGAACTTAAGGGGTGTGTATACTTCTTTTCCAAGAAGAGGCCTGGAAACATGCTTATTCATTATGAGGTGATGAGGAAATGCTAAAGTCAGTTTTTTAGATACTTTCTTTGGTGGAAAGCAATTCCTCTTTAGGAAACACATTTTTTCCTGTCTTGTTTACACATTCTGGTTACGAACTCTCTGGGGAGCTTTCAGGAAATGGATTCCTGGTTCAGGAGTAATGACAAGAGTTGGAGAGGTTTTCTCCAGGGCCCAGCAAAGGAACCAGCCTTCAGGTTATCATTGAGACCTTTCTTGATGTGGTTAGCATCCTGTCTTCTGTCTTTAATTCTGTAAATTGCATTCTTCTTTATTTCATTCATTTCTGAATGAAATAAAGCTCTTTTGTAATATTGATAACATCAAGAATTGCTTCTCATTTCACTTTCTCTTCATGTCTTCATCAGAACAAATATCTTCGGTTAAGACACTGTTTCTCAGAGAAACAGTTGCCCAATGGTGGGGGTGGCATGGTGGTCTTAGGTGAGCTCTGATTTAACACAAAACTCTCTTCTCTCTAGGGATGGTGAAGTTGGAGAAAGGCTCCTTTAACCCTCCTCCAGGATGAACCCCCTGCAAGAAGACATGGAGAACGCTCTCACAGGGAGCCAGAGCTCTCACGCTTCTTTGCGTGATGTTCATTCCATCAACCCCACACACCTCATGGCCAGGATCGAGTCTTATGAAGGAAGGGAAAAGAAAGGAATATCTGATGTCAGGAGGACTTTCTGTTTGTTTGTCACCTTTGACCTCTTATTTGTAACATTACTCTGGATAATAGAGTTAAATGTAAGTGGTTTTCCCCATGACTCTACATAAGAATTGTTTCCAGACACAAGAAACAATTTTCCTATTTTTTTCATCATTTCTTTCTCATTTAGTGAGTACTGTCTTTTTTCCAGAGGGAGTAATATTGCTCTTTTCCAGCTGATTTTGACTTTTCTTGTTCTGTACTGTCATGTTTTAAAGCAGAGCTCGTTCATTTAAAACTCACTTTGGAATTTGAATTCACGGTATTTTGCTCTATATCAGGAGTTAGCAAACTATAGCCTGGGGCCCAAATTCAGCTGTCCTGTTTTTATAAAGTTTTATTGGAACACAGCCCTGCCCTTACTGTTTGCCTATTGTTTATGGCTGGCTTTTGTGCTAAGTGGTTGAGTTGAATATTGGGCCACAAAGGCAAAAGTATTTATTTCCTGGCCCTTTTCTTGCCTCTGGAATATGTTTTAGATGTTACATCTACTTTTCTAATCCCCATGTTTAAGATTTTCCATACATTTATTCTTTACTTTTTCACAAAGAGATTATTAATATTTTATTGAAAAAATGTTCTAGAACCTTTCGGAAGTTTGTCCCCTTCTCATCAAGTCTTTGCGGTTATATTGCCAAATAAAATTATCTAGACCAGTAAGTACTATCCAATGGCAATATAATGTAAGCTTCGTAGATGATTAAGTTCTCTAGTTGCTATATTAATAAATGTAAAAATAAACAGATAGAATACATTTTAATAATTTATTTAACCCACTATGTCTGTTTCCCCCCAAAGCCTTGGCTCTGTTTACATTCCTTACCAACAAATAGGTAACTTTTCCAGAATGCTTCCCTCACAGGGAAGAATTGTTTAAAATCAAACAAGCCAGTGATAGGACACAGTAATTTAAAGTATCTCTTTTTATTTTTGTTCCACATGTATACATTAAAGACAATATTTAAATTTATGTATTTTTCAAAGGAGTAACATGTTTTCCAAAATCGAAAACTAGTTTTGAAACTAATCCATCATTTAACAGGAAAGCACAGTAGCAGTTTTCAGGGAGCTCACGTAAAAGTTATTTTAATAATAGCACAAAATTAAAGTATTTATTGATTTACCACTAATATCACTCCCTGCTTTAAGTGATGGAAATCATGGGGGTAGAACTGTGGTGGGGTTCATGGATCACATTCTCACTTCCCTCCTTTCTTACTGCTTCAACGAAATTGAAATGGAAGTGAAGTGGACTGCACGCTGTTCTTGTGCATCAGAGGGGATCAGTGTTCATCTGTGTGCAACATGTTATAAATGAAAAAATCACCAGACCTAGCAATTAAGAAATAAAAATTAATTTCTATTTAATTTTTTATTGACGTATAATGAACAGTGTTATCACAGTTTCAGGTATACAACGTGAGTCAGCATTCCTCTACATTACTCAGGGCGTGTAATCAGTTTGGTCATCATCTGTCTCCAAGGAACCTTATTGCTGTCTTACTGACTATATTTCCTGTGCTGTATTTTTTATCTCTGTGATTTACATACTTCGTAACTGGAAGTTTATACCTCTTAATCCCCTCTATCTGTTTCACTCATCACCCTACCCAACCTCCCCTCTGGCAACCATCAGTTTGTTCTCTGTATTTAAGAGTCTGCTTTTTGGTTGTCTCTTTTTACTTTTTGAAGATTTTATTTATTTGAAAGAGAGAGACATAGAGAAAGAAGGAACACAAGCAGGGAGAGTGGGAGACAGAGAAGCAGGCCTCCTGCGGAGCAGGAAGCCCAATGTGGGGCTCGATCCCAGGACTCTAGGATCATGACCTGAGCCTAAGGCAGAGGCTTAATTACTAAGCCACCCAGGCACCCCTGTTTGTCTCTTTTTTGTTTGTTCATTTGTCTTATTTCTTAAATTTCACATGTGAGTGAGATCACTTAGTATTTGTCTTTCTCTGAGTGACTTAATTTCACTTAGCATATAATAACCTCTAGGTCGATCCACATTGTTGCAGATGGCAGGATCACATTCTTTTTTATGGCTAATACACTGTGCGCGCGTGTGTGTATATAACATATCCATTCATCTGTTGATGGACATATCCATATCTTGGCTATTGTACAATGCTGCAGTAAACACAGGGACACATATATCTTTTCAAATTGCCCCAGTTGTAAAATAAGAGGATCATACAAGAATATATGATCTTGGGGTGCCTGGGTGGTTCAGTGGGTTAAGACTCTGCCTTCGGCTCAGGTCATAATCTCAGTGTCCTGGGATCAAGCCCCATGTCAGGCTCTCTGCTCAAGGGGGAGCCTCCTTCCCCCCTCTCTCTGCCTGCCTCTCTGTATACTTGTGATCTCTTTCTCTGTCAGATAAATAAAATCTTAGAAAAAGAGAATATATGATCTTTAGGATAGCACATCTTGTCTTTTTTTAGCAAGCTCTTATTTTTTTATTTTTAAATTTTTTTTAAGCATTCAATTTTTAGTTCTGTTTGTTTTAGTTGTCAATCCTGACCTGGGTTTTTCATTACATACCATGCCTTTACTTTTGTGGTCTGTCTATAAATCTCTAATTACTCAAATCCATTGTTCTTTTTTCATATCTATACATGTACTGAGTTCCAGGGCATAGGCTTCAGATTCAGGTATGGCAAGTTCCACAGAAAAATCATATGAGAGTTGAAGTTTAGCTGAGGGGATAGAACGCATATACTGCCTTGTGGCGTTAGTCTTGAAAAGAGAAAAGAAATAGCACAAACAGTGTTTAGGTCTTCAGAAGAGTAATGGAACCCAGCTGTACTGTGCAATTTTAACCATAACCAAAATATTTTGCCTTCATATATGACTTCCACATTAGCTGATTTTCCTCCTTGCTTCAAGGAAACAAGATGCCGAGGCCAAATATGAAGACGCATCCTTGATTAATTTGGGTGTTTGTTTTGTATTTCTCACACTCCATATCCAGTTGAAAAGCAAGCCCTGTCAGATCTGCCTGCTAAATGTATCCAAAATGTGACCTCTCCTCTCCATTTCTACAGTTGCCCCCTCAACCCAGCCAGCGATATCGCTCCTCCAAACTACTGTACCAGAGGCCCAACTGGTTTGCCTGCTTCCACCCTTGCCCTCCTAGTACCCATTCTCCTCATAGAAGCCAGAGGAATATTTATTTCTTCGATTTAAATATTTTATTTATTTATTTGACAGAGAGACACACACAGCAAGAGAGGGAACGCAGCAGGGGGAGAGGGAAAAGTAGGCTTCCCACTGAGCAGGGATCCCTATGTGGGGTTTGATCCTAGGACCCTGGGATCATGACCTGAGCCAAAGGCAGACGCTTAACGAATGAGCCACCCTGGCGCCCTCTAGAGGGACTTTTAAAAGTAAAAAACGAATCAGGTAGTGCTACTTTCTGTTTATAACCCTGCACTGCCCTAGCAGGGCACTTTGAATAAAAATTGCCTAATTGGCTTGTATAGCCCCAAGAAGCCTGTCCAGACTTCCTTCCCCACTCTCTGTTCCCAGCCTACCCAGATCATCCCAGATTTGCCTCCTGATCTCACAATGGAACAAGCTCCCTTCAGTCTTGGACCTTCATATGAGTTGTTCCTTTTACACAAAATGGTTCACTTCCTTTATCTTGATGCAGAGTCTGACCGCTTATCATGCTGGTGTCCGTCAGTTTAAATATCACCACAGGGAAGGCTTCCATTTACCACCGGTCCCAGAGCAGTCAACCGTTACCCGTTCTGTCTGTCCCGCTGTCCTGCTTTGTTCTCTGCAGAGCACTTATTTTCTTGTTTGTCATCTCTCCTTGCTAGAATGTAAGTTCCAGAAAGACAGAGATACAGTTTTGTTTACTAAAGAATTTATTGTATTTAGGATCATACTTGACCATAAGTGTTCAGCAAATACTTGGTGAATTGATAAAGATCTTGTGGCAGTGGTTTACGAGTTGGATTCCGTCAGGGACAGATTGGCTCTGAAGCTGTGAAAGGAATCCCATGTAAGGTAGTGGGAATAGAAAGGAAAAAAACGATTTGAGAGACATACTCAAAAAAGAAGTATGCTGACAGACTTACGGATATGCTGATTTTATTATACCTTGTGTCCAGAAACGACTCTTAAGATTTCTAACAATGGAAGGTAGAAGAATGGGCGAGCTCTGTCAGAACTGTGAGAAGAGGTTCCATATGAAACTAAAGATGAGTCTAAGGGGGACATTTTGAGACAAAGATTTTGAAATAAGGAATTTAGAGTACAAGTTGGAGCTAGAGATGTAGATTTTAGATTTCTCTGTTTAAAGGTAACACAAAATCAGCGTCTTTTATTTTATTATTATTTTTTAAAGATTTATTTATTTTAGAGAGGGAAAGAGTGGGAGAGCACGAGTGGGGGGAGGGGCAGAGTGAGAGGGAGAATCCCAAGCAGACTCCATGCTGGGGGTGGAGCCCGATGTGGGGAGCCGAGACCAAGAGTTAGTTGCTTAACTGACTGAGCCCCCAGGTGACCCCTGCCCCCAGTCAGGGTCTTTTAAAGTACAAATGTCATAGAAACCCTTTTTCTACTGGCTGTTTATTAAAGACCGCATCAGCAGGTTCATTGCTGTTCTCTCAGCTAGGAGGGTAGTCTCTGTGCCTTAGAGAACCCCTCTTTGCTATAAATCATTTGGAATAATCATTTTTTTAAGATTTTATTTATTTATTTGAGAGAGAGACAGTGAGAGAGAGAGCATGAGAGGGGAGGTCAGCAGGAGAAGCAGACTCCCCATGGAGCTGGGAGCCCAATGCGGGACCCAATCCTAGGACTCCGGGATCATGACCTGAGCTGAAGGCAGCCGCCCAACCAACTTGAGCCACCCAGGCACCCTGGAATAATCATTCTTTTAATATTTTAGGTAGTGCTAAGTTTTCTTAGTCTGGAGAGACACAGTGATAAGACTACATTGGTTTTCTCTTTGCTCCCAAGTTTTCCATTCTATTTTCTTGTAAAGATCTGTGTTCAACCAGGTCAGTAGGCAATCTGCAGAAATTATGCAGAAATCTAAACCTCCTTAAGGGAGTTTTAAAGTACCCAGTGGTGTTTATGGCATACTTTCATTTGAATAACAAATGCAAATACTTTTAAAGTTTTCCAAGCCAAGAGGATCCTTTTTCTTTGTTGGAACTTTACCTCCAGTTTGGCCAGTTAACAAACCTTGCAAAGATGTTCCCTATTAATTTTCTCCCCCTTTATCCAGGTCTTGGGTCCACTACCCTTCACTTTGTCCTTTTTCAGATCATGTCCATCAGTTTGCCAGGACAAACAATGTCTGTACTCCAGACTGGAAATGGGAATTTACGTCATGTTTCCTAATCCACGGGCCCTAACAGTTCTAGTGTCTGCTTGGGTGCTGCCTTAGCTGTCAGACACACATTCCGTTACTTGATTTAAAAAAAAATTTTTTTCTGTAAGTGTAATATGTAGAGTTCTGAACTTGGTCACTTAAAAGTCTTCTTGATAGGAGAATTGGGAGAGGACAGAAAGTTTGTCATCTTAGGTCTGATTTTCATCACTTAACTGTAACTTCTGCACATATGATTATAGGTCTAGTCTGTTCCTTATTTCATTATCTATCAAATTAAATATCTATATGAAAGTTGATGAGAGTACAAGATTTTCAAATGCCAGGAGCAAATTAAAAAAACCAGGGAGAATATCTGTACTTCTATCTCGTGTCATTGACCTTTGCTAAGATCAGAGGAGCTGTTGGCCTTCCAGGGGCTGAAACAGTGGAGTGTGGTCAGAGAGGGCAGAACTGGATGAATGTGAATTGTCTTCCTTAAAATTATACATCGGTTTGATTGAAGACTTTATCTTAGAAGAGAAGAAGAATCATTTTTTTAACATTTTTAGTTTGCCAAAATAGGAATGACAAACAAGGCATTGTTTCTCATTATGTATACGCATTTGTCGAGTGAATGAATGAAGAATTGAAGTGGGAAATGCTCTTCTGACATTTTTCTATCTGAGTTAGGAGTGTTTTGTTCCTCCTGTTTCAACATTCCAGGGTTCTGAGAAGGTAGGCAGGAGAGTGCTTACAATGCCTTACTTGTATGTTTTCTTGTATTGTTTTCCCACACGAATCTCATTTTTACTTCTCACTCTGCTTCCCAGGTGAATGGAGGCATTGAGAACACATTAGAGAAGGAGGTGGTGCAGTATGACTACTACTCCTCTTACTTTGATATATTCGTAAGTATTTCCTGTTTTACTTTTCATTTCAGATATGATTCATCTGTAACCAGCAGGCAAATTTCCTCTGAATAGATCACACATTCTATGCCGTTCTCTTTCCCTCACTGGAACACTGGCCTTCCTTTCCCCTGAGTTTCTGGCCCAGTCAGTGCACTTGCGCTCTCTTTATAAGGAATTGTCTGGTCACAGGAAAGAAGGACATGATTAATGAGAGATAAGAAAAGGCAGCAGAAGGAGCCATTCTGCTTTTCTTGGAGGAGAGCCTTCATTCTTTTCATAGAAGCCAGCGACATACCCTAATCACTAACAGGAAAATTCCCCTTTTTATATAATAACACGAAGAAAATGCCATTCCTTTTCTGCCTTGAGATAGATTTGTGAGTGTACTTTTGATAATAATGATACAATGTTACATTTTTCTGTAATTGGAGTTCTTGAGGAAAGTGAGCTGTTGGTAATCCTGGGCAACACCAGCCAGTTGTAGAATTGCAAAGATTCAATTCTTTGTCAATGAGGCCTTCATTTCATTCAAAGGAATGCTTACAATCTTTCTAGGACATACTGTGACTCTCACTGGGCTTGGTACACCTCCCTGGTATTTCTTTATAGTTGATGGTGTAAGTAAATCAGATCCTAACGTGTTAGATGCAGTGTGGGCAATATTCACAGTGAATTCTTCCAAATTCATTTTACCAACTTGTTTTATTACTTTTAGAATCATTATGCGTAATGGTTAAGAAGAGCAGGACACTTAAAGTCAGAAAAACCTGGGTTTGATTCACAACACTGTCACTGTTTGTATGTCTTTTAATATATTGGGTCTAAACTTCAGGTTTTTTGTATGTAAAATGTGATCATCCTAGTTCTGAAAAGTAAATGAAATAATGCATGGAAAACATTTGCCCAATGAGCATACATCCTAGAAGCTCAGAGAATCACATCAATCACTACCATCATCATTATTTTTGGTTGAGAATTTTAATAATTGAGTAATTATATTTTTGGTGGTTTTCAAACTACACTAGAAAGGCTTTTTTGTTGTTTTATTTCTGAAGGGACCTGCAGAAGTGTGTATGGAGAAGGAGGTAGGACTCCTAATAAGTAGAGGTTAGGGTTCCCTTTCATCAGCCTTGTGTAACCCAAGTAGTTTTGTTTTAATCTGTACGGTCTGTTTCCAATAAGATTGTGTTGAACAGGTGTTTGGTTGCTACAGAATATTTAGAAAACCGCTAATATAATTTAATCCCCTCATTTTTCCAGATGAGGAAAATGAGTTTCTTTGGTGCAGTGTCTCAACCCACCCCAGGTCATTGAAGTTGGGGGCGGGGCATGTTAGAGCCCATTTCTTTCTTCTAAAACTATTGACATATAATAGCAAGATTGATTTCTCTTTTTTTCTCTTCTTTCTCTTGCTGAATTTATCTTAAAATAGCCTCAGCCAGGAAACCAGGCTAATCTACCAGCCAGATCTCTGAGGGTTGTCAGTCTTTTATGCTTGAGAAGTCAGTGGTAATGGCCAGATAGGCAGGGCCCATTAGTTTAGACTGGAAGGACTGGCATGTCTGGCCTGGGAAATGGACACAGCCTCCAGGAAACCTTGGGGCCTGGGAGACTTTGAGATAGAGGGCTGATGAAGACTTCCCTTTTTGCCAAACGCAGAATGCAGGGATAGAGCTGGAATGAATAGAGAAGCTAAACAGTTTGCAGACTGTTGGAAAACACATTTTTAATGAAAACAGCAAATTAAAAACAAAATGTAACTTGTGACCTTCATTTACGTCAAAGAATTGTAGTGTAGTTCTCTGGTCAGTGGCCTCGAAAAGACTGTCAGCCTCCAGCCTTTGGGCAGAGTTGATTAGTGAGGAACTTTTGGCAGACCCCTGCCCTCAGGCACTGCTCAAGAGTCACCTGACTTCTCCCTACCCACAGTAGGCATGTCTTCCAAAGGGAAAATGGGTAAAATCTTATTCTATGTGTATTTCTTACTTGATGAGAATTATGAAGACAGCTGTGACGTAGTGGCTCAGTAGAGTCTGGCTGCTGGGGTTCAAGTCCCGGCTTCCCCTCTAAGGAGTTGTGTGACCTTGTACAATTTTTCTACCACCTTATGTGTATAATGGGATTAAGATAGTAACTGATGCATAGGATTAAGGAAGGGATTACATGGGATAATAATACACATAAAGGGTTTCACAAAAGTCCCAGAGCCACCCTGAATAACCAGGTGGTAGCTACTTGGATAGAACTGTCTCGATACCCCCATAACCCAGAGCTTTACAGTGGACTTTGCTAAGAACCTGGTATCTTCCAAAGGTGTTTATACCAGGAGTGGAAAAGTCAACTTTCAGAACATTTTCTCCAGTCTTAAAAGGATATCAGAAATATATGTGCACTCAAACAGAAAGGAAAAATAAAACATGTAATTATATATTCTTGTGTTGATAATGGGACAAGAATTTGAATTCTCATTTGGGCAGTGCTGCATAGATTCTAAAGCAGAGATCCAAATATGGGTCTACAACCCCGTGCCCATCTTCAGTTAAATCAGAATAATAAAGACGCTCTGGTGAGTTCTACATAAAACTCAAGTATTTGATATTTGTATATCTTTTTTAAAACTTACCGTGTCTTTTTTTTTTTTTTTAATGTAGCTCTTGGCAGTTTTTCGATTTAAAGTGTTAATACTTGCATATGCTGTATGCAGACTGCGCCACTGGTGGGCCATAGCGGTGAGTATGTCTGTGTGACTGGTTCATCTCGTCCAATGCTGGTGGCCCAGGCCTGCTCACAACAGGGATAGGCTGGGAGAAAATGTGCTTTTCCTCTGGGCTGAACTCTGCTGGCGTTTCCTGAGTCCCCTTCCTCCACCCTTCAGGAGGTTCAACGTGCTGGGGCTTCTTTCCAGTGGTGATGAGTAACTAGCTTCGTCTCAGTGGACACTGAGCCAGATGAGGAACATAGAGCCCCAGCAGTGATTCTTGGCCAAGCACCAACGCACCCTCTGCCTCATTTTGCACATGAATGGTGAAATCAGCACTGGTGCACAAAGATATTTAGAAAATTTCCCCTTTGGTTGAAACTGCTTGGTAATTTTTCATGACTTGCTCTCTGCTTATTTTGATAATTGGCTTTCTTGCTCTTTTATCCCCTCCCTTCAATATTAAAGGGAAAAGTTCCATACTCCTTTTTGTTGTTGCCTTCAGGCTTCTTGAAGGCAGTGACATTTTTATTTCTTTTTTTTTTTAATATTTTATTTATTTTTTTGACAGAGACAGATCACAAGTAGGCAGAGAGGCAGGCAGAGGGAGAAGGAGAAGCAGGCTCCCTGCCGAGCAGAGAGCCCGATGCGGGGCTTGATCCCAGGACCCTGAGACTGTGACCTGAGCCGAAAGCACAGGCTCAATCCACTGAGCCACCCAGGTGCCCGGGCAGTGGCATTTTTAAAGATTTATTTACTTTAAAGACAGAGAGAGAGAGAATGCGGGGGGGTCGGGTGGAGGGAGAGAGAGAGAGAGAACCTGAAGCAGATTCCCAGCTGAGCGCTGAGCTGGACACGGGTCTTGAACTCTCAACCCTGAGATCAGGACCTGAGCTGAAACCAAGGGTCGGACACTTAACTGACTGAGCCAGCCAGGTGCCCCGAAGGCAGTGGTGTTTTTGCTCGTCTCTGTTTCTTGTATCTGGCATGGAGCTTGGCACCTGCTCTTCACTGTCAGTAAATATTAACTGGTTAAAAGAAGAATTATAAGCCATTCTGCCTCAGTTATTTTTGCCATTTCCACAGATGTCTGAACACTCACCCTTTGGAGTACTCTGCTAATAAGGCAGGTGTATGGGGGGGAATGTTGAACTCCCCCAGCTGGAGAGAGCTGCCTGTAGTCCTGCTCCTGGAGTGAGGTGTGTGGGGGCCCGCATGGCTTGCCCAGCTGGGGACAGACTCCCTTCTAAGACCAGTCCACCAGGAGCTGCTCTGGCCTGGGGCATCTCTCCTGAACATCCACAGTATCATAGGACCGACATCAGACCATCAGCTGATCCCCATGCTAATGTGTCTCAGATGTAGGCTAACAGTATTAGCCAGACTTGATTCCCTTTCCTGAATACATTTTTGCTGATAACAAACTGCTGTGATTGTCCGTTCCCGGTTTTCTACAACCGTCCCATTTAAGACGTTCTACTCCAGATCTCCTTAATGTACACTAGTGTTTGTCAGACTGTCAGTCTCAGTATTTGTTTCAGAGGAGAGAGTGACTTTCAGTGAAAGTCTGAACTTTTTAGGAAGTATGTTCAATATCTAGTTTAAATTTTTTTAATTTTTTTAAAGATTTTATTTATTTGTCAGAGAGGAAGAGAGAGAGAACACAGCAGGAGGAGCAGCAGGCAGAGGGAGAGGGAGGGAGAAGCAGGCTCCCCACTGAGCAGGGAGCCTGATGCAGGGCTTGATCCTAGGACCCTGGAATATAACTGAGCCAAAGGCAGACACTTAACTGACTGAGCCACCCACGCATCCCAAGTATCTTCAATATCTAAACCAAGTTATGAAGCGATGAATCATCATTAGCACATCCATTTGATAATTTTTGATTTTTCATTTTAAAAACATTCGCAGTGAGGAATCAGGCAGCTGAAAGGAGGACTCACCTAGTACCTGAAAAAGTACTAAATGTCAGCCTATAAAGTTAATGAGTGTCGGAATGTAAAATGCCTCCTCTTCCAGATAGCTTACTTTGACTGGGGTGTGTATGTGTGTGTGTGTGGGTACGTGTGTACATACACTGTGAATTGCTAACAAATACTGACTCTGCAGCTGTGTTAATACGTACAGAGCTTCACATCCGATGTCCCCCGACCCCCATGCTGTGAGTCGGGCTACTGTTGGCATCACTAGGGGCAGCTCTCCTGTTACTAGGAGTCCTAGTTGGTGGATGGAGGGACAAGGCCCAGGTCCTGTGGGATGATCTCTGGGTCCCCAACCACTAGGGGGAGCGCCGCCTCTGCATTTCAGGGCTCCCTTCTGTGGGGAGACTGCCTTTGCCTGTTGCACCTTGTCGGGGACAAAACTTAGTTTGCCAACACACTAGCCTGCGGGACCCTGGGAGGAGGGAGAGCACCAGCAGCCAGGGAGGGATGGAGTGCCACGGAGAAGCCCACGTAGGCCCAGCGCATGTTCAGGAGCTGGAGACAGAGTGATGTGGGCAGGAGCCAGGCCTGGCAGAGCTTTTCCAGGCATTAGAAGCTTCTGGCTCAGACAGGTGTCTTGGGAGCAGCTGCCTTCCCAACGTCAAATGTCTAATTCAAATGGTGCTGGATTATGTGTCTTTCAGTTGACAACAGCAGTGACCAGTGCCTTTTTACTCGCAAAAGTGATCCTCTCAAAGGTACAGCCTCCTACGTTTTCTTACAATTACCGTCTATGATGGCGAAGCCTCGTGTTCCAGTGTGAGCTTCTGGTAACTGCATTTCCCTCTCCTGGTCATGTCTGTCCTTCCAGCTTTTCTCCCAAGGGGCTTTCGGCTACGTGCTGCCCATCATTTCATTTCTCCTTGCCTGGATTGAGACGTGGTTCCTGGATTTCAAAGTCTTACCTCAAGAGGCAGAAGAGGAAAACAGTAAGTGTTTCCCCAGGTTAGTCTCCTGAGAGTGGATAGGGAGCAGGCTAGAAGGAAGATTCTGGTAGTCATGATTTGAACAGAGCTTAGCTTTTTGCTAAGACTTCTTTTTAATGTAATGACAACAGCATTTTATTGTGGTTAACTTTGCCAAGAAGCTCCCAGAATTGTGCCATCATCCCCAGCAACTGAATTTCTTCTCTTCCAGGACTCCTGATAGTTCAGGATGCTTCAGAGAGGGCAGCACTTATACCTGGTGGTCTTTCAGATGGTCAGTTTTATTCTCCTCCTGAATCTGAAGCAGGTAAAATAATGTGATTATCATTTGTGTTTTCATCCATCACTCAGTAGCTCAAAAGCTCGGCCCTCCCTCCCTCCCCCCGACCCCCCACTCTTAGAACCTGAGCAGACATTGAACACAGCAGGCATTGAGACATGGACTTGCTGTGGGACCCGTGGTGAGACCCAGAGTGTAAAATAAATGTAACCAAGGGTCACAGACCCTGTGACGTGCGATCTGCATCTCAGAAGACAGAGCAGGGGAAGGGTCTTGACGCTCTCCTACTCCCTGTCATCCCCTCATCTGACCCACTGTGTGAGGAGGGAGCGCTGTCCTCCAGGCTGCCCATGACAGAGACCAGGGCCTCCCTGGGGAGCTGCCCTTTCTCAGGGCCCCCATCCCATCGCTCCCCTGCCATTTCCATCCTCCGTGTTCCTGCCTCCTGTGTCTCCGGCTTTGTACCACGTCCCGTGTCCCCCACCTTCCACTCAGCTCTCCCTGCTGCGGTTCCTGCACCAGCTCCTGTCTCCCTGCCTCAGTCAGCCTCTCCCCGCCCCACCAGAGCACTGTGGGACATAGAACACTGCATTGTTCCACGGGATCCTCAATCCACTCTAGGAGGTGGAAGTCTCATCACCCTATTTCAGTGATGAGCAGATTAAGCCACAGGGAAGGGAATAATTTGTGCAAGGCCATATGAAGAGTGAGAAGGGGAGCTCAGATTTGAACCCTGGCTCACAGCTAATCCATGTAGGGCTCTCAGTAATTATGGAAAGGCTGCATTGATCCCATCTTCTTCTGTTCAAAATCCTTCAGTGGCAAAAAGGATAAGGGAAGTGATGGGTCCTTGGTCTGGCAGCAAGCACCATGTGACTTCACTTTGGCAGTTGTCCAACCTCCCCGTAGCATCTCCTTGTGTTCTCTTCTGAACTTTGCTGAAGACCTTGTGCGCCTAAACCTTCAGGCCATTCGGCAGCTTGCTTTCTCTGTCCTTCACGCTGTTGCTCTGCAATCCTACTCTCCACTCCTGGGAGAGAAGCCTTCTCCCACCCAACCCCATCCCCTGGCTGCTGGGAGGTGTTCTCTGCATTTCCTTAGGAACTCTCCCCAACGTTGTCGTGTGCTGGCTGCACTGCCCTCAGCACTGACCTGGCCTGTTTCCACCACTGGGATAGAAACCTGAGTTAGAGACTGCATTATGTTATTGCCAGCATTGACCCTAAGTAAGTAATGAAACACACACACACACACACACACACACACACACACACACACACGATAGTAAAGCAGATTCCAGGCAGAAAGACTCAAAGATCAGAGGCATGGCAGTGGGACAGTGAGTCAGGGGAACTCTAAGTAACTTGGTATTCTGGGCTCTTGCTGTTGGATCTAAAAGCAGATTAAACCATGAAAGCACAGAGTTAGATAATATACAGATATGAGCTAGCAGAAGATCTCTTTTTCAGCCAACAGTAACTGAAATAAGTGTTAAACTTCTGCTTACCTCATAAGAGAATTATTTCCTTGAGGTTTGTTTTTTTTGTTTTTTTTTTTGTTTTTTTGGTCATAGGACTCCTTTTGAAAAAAGGAAGTTTACATTGTTGTTCATGCTTTCATGTAGACTTTATTTTTCTAAGAGTAATAAACGTTCTTAGTAGTAATGTATTTACTTAAGTTAGAAGTTCAGAGGACCAGAATAATAACAGGAGGAATACCACTTAGACATTCTTCATCAAGCTTTCTAGTTCTGAATCTATGGTTGTCTTCCTGCCTCTGACTTTTACCCCCACCTAGTGGTGGTTGGCAGCATTACCGTTTTGTTGGATCAAGTTGCTGAGCTAGAACATTGTCAGGGTGTTGTGCTTTGTTCAAGACAAAATGCAGGTGAGTAGCAGGCAGAGAAGGAGTGTTCGAAGTACTGACTTTACTGTATTAGATTTTCATTGTCTGACCATCAAGTTAGGAAATTATTAAAATTAAAACTATTATTGGGATAAGGTTCCTAGAATGTAAGATTCGACTCTAAAGCACCATGGGCTCTTTTGGCCAGTGGCTACAAATGAAACAGGACATCTGGGCTCCTGCTGCTCTGGGACGGATCCAGTGCTGATGGGCCCCTGGTAGAGGGGAGGGCGTCTGGGGGCTGCTGGCCTTCTGACTTTCTTTCTCTAGCACCTAGTGAGGCAACGGCACAGAGTAGATGGATAGGTGTGGAAGGAATGGATGAGAAGAGAAATAAATCAAAATCACCAAAAATTAAAATGTTAGCACTTTTCCTTGTAAAGTGTGATGGGTTGAGTTTTATTATCATAGAGATTTGGAAAATTAGCACCTTTTGTTAGATGTACTTTGAAGGGTTATAACTGCGGTGTGTTTGCCTATTTGCATATTGGTCTAACTGTGTCCTGCTTCCCTATGTATTCAGTGGAAGGAACAGGGAACCACAATCCTCTGTCAGACAGTTGGGCTGAAGGTGTTATGTGGGGTCAGACAGCTGAAGTGAACCGGTTGTGATGCTGAGAAAAAGTTAGCCACCTTGTAAATCATCAAAAGACTTAATTTGAAGAATAGTTCAGTTGCATAATACAATCTGTGGTAAGCAAATCTAGAGAAAGACACTGTAATTATAATTTTACACTTTCTAATAGCAACCAGCCATACTGGTTTGCCCTGGACAGTCTTGGCTGACTCCTGTGGTTCCATATAGTTATTACTAGAACTCCTTTGATCTATAGGAAATGTTCTCATTTAGATGATCAATTCTATAGTCACTCGATGTGTAATCAACAGATTTGAAACATAGTTTTTCTACTTTTTATTAAAAAGTTTGAAGTGTATTAAAACATCACTGCTGAAGATACCATCTAACCTTGATTTAAAAAAAAGAGTAGCTTTAATGAGTTATAATTTGGAAAACATAAAATTGATCCATTGTAAATATACAATTGCATGATTTTTGGTAAATTTATACTTTTAAGCCAACATCACAGTATAATTTTAGAGCACTTTTATTATCCAAAAATATTTTTTAACTAACCCTCACTCCTACTTCCAGTCCTAGATAAACCACTGATTTACTTTCTGTCTTGAAAATATGCCCTTTTTGGACAATTGATATCAATATCACAGAATATATAATTTTTGCATGTGGCTTCTTTTACTTAGTATAATATTCTTGACAGCCATTCATGGTGTGGCATGTATAAGTAGTTCATTCCTTTATGTGACTTGATACTATTCCATTTTAGGGACATACAGTTTTTTCTTTATGTATCAGTGGTTAGACATTGGAATTGTTGGGCATGTTTGCTATCATGACTAATCCTGCTATGAACTTTTATGTGCATGTCTTTGTGAGGACATTTGCTTTTATTTTTCTTAGATTCCTAGGAGAGGACTCACTGGATATTAGGGCGAATTTCTTTTTCTTTTTTTTTTAATTTTTCTTTATTTTTTAAATTTCTTTTCTGTGTTCCAGAATTCATTGTTTATGCACCACACCCAGTGCTCCAATGCAATACGTGCCCTCCACAATACCCACCACCAGGCTCACCCAACCTCCCAACCCTCTTCCCTCCAAAACCCTCAGTTAGTTCCTCAGAGTCCACAGTCTCTCATGGTTCGTCTCCCCCTCCCAATTTCCCCCAACTCTGTTCTCCTCTCCATCTCCCCATGTCTACTGTGTTATTCCTTATGCTCCACAAATAAGCGAAACCATATGATAATTGACTCTCTCTGCTTGACTTATTTCACTCAGCATAATCTCTTCCAGTCCCATCCATATTGATACAAAAGTTGGGTATTCATCCTTTCTGATGGAGGCATAATACTCCATAGTGTATATGGGCCACATCTTTCTTATCCATTTGTCCATTGAAGGGCATCTTGGTTCTTTCCACAGTTTGGCGACCGTGGCCATGACTGCTATAAACACTGGGGTACAGATGGCCCTTCTTTTCACTACATCTGTATCTTTGGGGTAAATACCCAGTAGTGCAATTGCAGGGTCATAGGGAAGCTCTATTTTTAATTTCTTAAGAAATCTCTACCCTGTTTTCCAAAGTGGCTGCACCAACTTGCATTCCCATCAACAATGTAATAGGGTTCCCCTTTCTCCACATCCTCTCCAATACTTGTTGTTTACTGTCTTGTTAATTTTGGCCATTTTAACTGGTGTAAGGTGGTATCTCAATGTGGTTTTGATTTGAATCTTAGGGTGAGTTTCTGTTGAACTTTTCAAGTGATTGCTAAACTGTTCTTCAAAGTTCAAAACGTACTTCAAAGTTCAAAAACGTACTTCAAACTTCAAAGTTCAAAAACGTACCATGTCACATTCAGCAGTGTGTAAGGATTTCTTTTTCCATGTACTCTTCCATTCCTGGCAGGGGCTTTTTGATTATGGTTATCCTAGCAGGTGTGAAGTGCTCTCTCCTTGTGGTTTTCATTTGCCCCTTAAGGACTGATGGATAACCTTGAGAACCTTTTTATGAGCTTATTAATTAGTCATATATCTTCTTTGGAGAAATGTCTATTTTACCACCTTTTTTTTTTAAAGTTATGTTGTGTGTCTTCTTATTGAATTGCAAAATTCCTTAGAAATTCTAGATAAAATAGATAAAAGTCCTTTTTCAGGTAAGAGTCCTTTAAATGACGTACAAGTATTTCTTTCGCTGGCTGTAGACTTTTCATCTTCTTCATGGAACCTTTTGAAACACGTGTTTTGGTTTTGATGAAGTCCAGTTTATCAGAATATATTCTTTTATGGATAATGTGTTTGCAGCCATATCTAAGAACTCCTTGCCTTAGTCTTGTATCCTTCCTATGTTTTCTTCTAGAATATTTTATAGTGTTAGCTCTCCCACTAAGTTTATGGCCCATTGTGAATTAATTTTCATGTATGGAGGAGGTAGGGAATTAAGTTTATTCTTCTGCCTTTTGAATATCTGGCTGTTGCAGTACAATTTGTTCAACAGACTTTCCCTTTCTGCACCAAATTAACTCAGCACATTTGTCAAAAACCATTTAACCATCAATGTAAGGGTTTATTTCTGGACTCTCAGTTCTCTTTCACTGACCTGTATGCTCTCTTTGCGCCAGTACCACACTGGCCTTACTCTGTAAATTAATCTTTCTGTAACTTCGAAATCAGGTGCTGCAAGCCTGTGCTTAAAAGGCCCTCCCTGCTGTCCCCAGGACCTCATGTGTCAGTGATGGAGTGATGGAGCTTTCCACACCCTCTGTGTGTGCGGCATCATCAGTCTCATCATCCAAATCAAATTTTGGGTGCAGGCCTCCCCCCAACTTTTTCTGTAGGGTGACTACATCAGTTCTCCAACGTTGTTCTTTTTCAGCATTATTTTGTCTATTCTAGGTCTTTTGGGTCTTCATGGCAATTTTGGGTTGAGCTTGTTAATTTTTGTGAGTAAAGCCTATTACATTGGATTTATAGATGAATTGGGGAAGAATTGGCATCACAATATTGAATCTTCTAATCTATGAACATGGACCCTCTCTGGATTTATTTAGATATTCTTTAATTTTTCTCTGCATTGTTTTATAATTTTCAGCATATAAGTTTTGCTTTTCTTTTGTTAATATAATTCCTAAGCGTTTTATCCTTTTTAGTTCTATAGTAAATGGAATTGTTTCCTTAATTTCATTTTCAGTTTTCCATGCTAGTGTATAAAAATCTAACTGATATTTTGTATTTGGAACGTGTACCTTGTGACAATGCTATAAGCTTGTTCATGAGTTCTAATTTTGGTTTTGTGTACATGTAGATTCCATGGTATTATCTACATACAAGATCATGTCATCTGTGGTTAAAGACTTTTTTACATTTAATTTTCTTCTGTTAAATATATATATATATTTTTTTCTAGCCGCACTGTTAAATATATTTTATTTTTTTTTCTAGCCGCACTAACACCGTAGTACCTTGTTAAATAGAGATATCAAGAGCACACATCCTTGTCTTGTTCCTGGTCTTTGGGGGGACGTGGTCAGTCTTTCAGCTTTAAGCTGTGGGTTTTCACAGATGCCCTTGATCAGGTTAAAGAAGTTTGCTTTTAGGGGCACCTGGGTAGCTCAGTGGGTTAAAGCCTCTGCCTTCAGCTCAGGTCATGATCCCAGCATCCTGGGATCGAGCCCCGCATCGGGCTCCCTGCTCAGCGGGGAGCCTGCTTCCTCCCCTCTATCTCTGCCTGCCTCTCTGCCTACTTGTGATCTCTGTCTGTCAAATAAATAAATAAAATATTAAAAAAAAAGAAGTTTGCTTTTATTCTTAGTGTGAGAGTTTTTATCATGAATAAGCATTAAACGTTTCACCTGCTTTATATGCATCTGTTGAATGATAGTATGGTTTTTATCCTGTATTCAGTTGATATGATGATGCACATTAAGTACTATCTGTATATCACATCAACTGTTTATATATAAAGGATAAATCCGATTTGGTCATGTTGTATAATCCAGTAGTAGTTTTCTGGATTTGATTTGCTAATATTTTCCTGAGAATGTTTGTACATATGTGTACATATAAAACATATGCTCATGATATTTTACCTTTTGGTCTGTAATTCTCTTATTAAGTCCTTAGCTTTAATATCAGTAATGCTGACCTCATAGAATACATTAGAATGTCTTTCCAAACATACTGTTTTCTGAATGAATTCTTCTTATGAATGATTAATATTATTTCTCCTTTAAATGTTTGATAGATTCATCAATGAAACCATCTGGAACAAGAGTTATCTTTGTGAGAAGACTTCTAATTACTCATTCGGTTTCTTTACCTATTATGTATAGATGTATTCAGATTTTTTTTTCTTCTTGAGTCTTTGATAATTTGTGAATTTATAGGAATTCATAATTTT
The DNA here is from genome assembly GCF_963455335.1 of Martes martes. Classification (NCBI taxonomy): domain Eukaryota; kingdom Metazoa; phylum Chordata; class Mammalia; order Carnivora; family Mustelidae; genus Martes; species Martes martes. The sequence goes on along the minus strand of NC_137899.1, from coordinate 18,719,044 downwards.
TTCAAAATTGCTTAGTTGTTGACATATTTTCAAAAAACCAACTGGTTTACATTGGTATTTCTCTCTTGTTTTTCTGCATTCTACTTCAGTTATTTCCGTTCCAGTTTTTATTTCCCTTATTCTGTTTGGGGGGGGGGGGTTAGCTTGCTCTTCTTTTCCATGTTTGAGTTTACATTTTTCTTCTTTTCTGATGTAGGCATTTAAAGCTATAAATTTTCTTCTAGACATTGCTTTAGCAACCTCTTATGAGATCTGATGTTTTATGTTTTTATTTTCATGCACTCTTGGCTTTCAGAAGGTTGCCTATTAGGTGAATATATTTGTATACATACTAATTGGTATTCCTTTACTTTATTAGACTTATAGATTAACATTTCTCAACAATATTGGGCGTGTTAGCCATAAGGGGGTTTGGGCCATTGTTTCTTCAAACATTTTTCCTGTTCTTTTTTTTCTTCTGCTCTATCTGGGAGTCCCATTCCATTAGTGCTATCTCATTGGCCTCTGAGCTCTGTTCAGTTTTTCTTCAGTCTTTTCCTCTGTTACTCAGCTTGGATAACATACAGTGCTGTCTTCAGGTTCACAGATTATTTCTTCTGCCGATTTGAATATTTTCTTAAACTCCTCTAGAGAATACTTTACTTAAGTTATTATATTTTTCTATTCTACATTTTACTTCTAAAGAATCTTTTCTTTTTTATAATTTATGGCGTCCTTTAGAAGATCTGTGTGTTCATTTATTGTTGTCATACTTTACTTCTTTAAACATGGCTTTCCATATTTTTTAGAACATATTTATAATAGCTGCTTTGAAGTCTTTGTCAGCTAAATAAAAAACCTGGACACACTCAGAGACAGTTTCTATTGAATTGTCAGGGTTTCTGCCACCTAATTGTTGATTCTTTGCCTTTCTTTTTATTTTTTTTTAATTGAAAAATATTTTGTGGAAAAAACATTTTAGCAACTCTAGAGTCTGACTTTTTCCCCCAAAAGGTTGCTTTTATTGTTCTTCTTTTGCTTAAAAAATTGCTTAGGCTAAATCTGTGAAGTTATGTCCCCTGCAGTTTGTATCTCTTAGTGGCTCTACTCCTTTATTTCTAAGCCTAGCTCCCCAGGACCCCTCTGTATCTACGTGGTTTAGTCATAGCCAGTGACTGGTGAAGGTTGTGCTCAGGCACCTTGATAAGACTTCCAGCCTCTGTTACGTGAAATAAATCAGTTAGAGAAAGAAAAATACCATACGGTTTCACTCATTTGTAGAACATAAGAAAGAAAAAAAAGACCAAAAAAACAGACTTTTAAATACAGAAAACAAACTTTTTACCGGAGTGGGAGGTAGGTAGGCAGATAGGTGAAATAGGTGAATGGGATTAAGAGTACATTTATTGGGATAAACACTGAGTAATGTTTGGGATTGGTGAATCACTATATCGTACATCTGAAACGAATACAGCAGTATACATGAATCATACTGGAAATTTAAATAAAGACTTCCATCCTCTGACAGATAGTTATGTGTTTATATTGAGTAGCATATTCAGATTTTAGGGAATTTCAAGTTTTCCTCTGCTTGTACTATTTGCTGAGTCTTTTCACATCTCCTCTGCAATATGTCCAAAGCCTCAGGGTCGAGCAGGAAGTGTGCAGCTGGTTTGGGCTCTTTTGAGTCCCTGCTAAGCACGCACACAGCTTCAGTCGAGCATATGCTTGCGGCAGTCATGACCCCAACCGCAGACCAGCAGAGCCCCTGGCCTTCCTGCTTGCACACCACACAGCTTGTCAGCTCACCTTCGCATCGCTCCCATCCCAGATTAACCCAGCTCCTTACTCTGTGTAATTAATTGTACTGCTAGTCCTCATGGGCCATCCTGTCTTAGAAGAACCGTCATGCCCGTGGACCTGGGTATTGGGAGGTGATGAGGAATGGGCTCAGCTCTAGGCGAGAGCATTACTGTTGTTTCCAATCTGCAGTTTTTCAAGCAAAATCACTTCTGATTGTTGTGTATTTTGGACATTGCCCAACTGCTGAAATGGTTAATTTTGTTCATCTAGTCCAGTTTTATAGTTGCTTTTCAAGGAGATTTGTTAACTTCACTTGACCATAACCAGATGGCCTTGCTAGCATTTATTTTTAAATTATGTAAAACATACATATTCCTATGTTTTAATTAAAAGTTTGGCTTTATTTAGGACTCCCAAATAATTACAAGACATGTCAGCTCCGGTGGCTCAAGTGCCATTTGTCTGACAGGTGGACAGTTAAGTCCAGAAGCAGGAAGACTTGGTATGACGATCTGCCTTAGACTCATTTCAAAGTGAGAAGGCATTTAGTCTGCCCCAGGGTGACTATGATTTACAGCAATTTAATAGGATGAAAAGTGAAGCCTTCTAACCCCTATACCTTCATCTGTGTATGTTACCACAAGCTTAACCTGAGCCATGTGACATTTATGAGGTTAAGACATGGGGTACAATCTTTTCTTAAGATTCTCTGCTAACTGTTCTCTTTTTTTTTTTAATTAAATTTTTAATTTATTTTCAGCGTAACAGTATTCATTGTTTTTTCACCACACCCAGTGCTCCATGCAATCTGTGCCCTCCCCAATACCCACCACCTGGTTCCCCTACCCTCCCACCCCCCGCCCCTTCAAAACCCTCAGGTTGTTTTTCAGAGTCCATAGTCTCTCATGGTTCACCTCCCCTTCCAATTTCCCTCAACTCCCTTCTCCTCTCCATCTACCCTTGTACTCTCTATTATTTGTTATGCTCCACAAATAAGTGAAACCATATGATACTTGACTCTCTCTGTTTGACTTATTTCACTCAGCATAATCTCTTCCAGTCCTGTCCATGTTGCTACAAAAGTTGGGTATTCGTCCTTTCTGATGGAGGCATAATACTCCATAGTGTATATGGACCACATCTTCCTTATCCATTCATCCGTTGAAGGGCATCTTGGTTCTTTCCACAGTTTGGCGACCGTGGCCATCGCTGCTATAAACATTGGGGTACAGATGGCCCTCCTTTTCACTACATCTGTATCTTTGGGGTAAATACCCAGCAGTGCAATTGCAGGGTCATAGGGAAGCTCTATTTTTAATTTCCTGAGGAATCTCCACACTCAGCCACAGCAACTTCTTTCAAGATATGTCTCCAAAGGCGAAGGAAACAAAGGCAAAGATGAACTTTTGGGACTTCATCAAGATCAAAAGCGTCTGCACAGCAAAAGAAACAGTCAACAAAACAAAGCGGCAACCCACGGAATGGGAGAAGATATTTGCAAATGACAGTACAGACAAAAGGTTGATATCCAGGATCTATAAAAACTCCTCAAACTCAACACACACAAAACAGATGATCATATTAAAAAATGGGCAGAAGATATGAACAGACACTTCTCCAATGAAGACATACAAATGGCTACCAGACACATGAAAAAATGTTCATCATCACTAGCCATCAGGGAGATTCAAATCAAAACCACATTGAGATACCACCTTACACCAGTTAGAATGGCCAAAATTAGCAAGACAGGAAACAACGTGTGTTGGAGAGGATGTGGAGAAAGGGGAACCCTCTTACACTGTTGGTGGGAATGCAAACTGGTGCAGCCACTTTGGAGAACAGTGTGGAGATTCCTCAGGAAATTAAAAATAGAGCTTCCCTATGACCCTGCTAACTGTTCTCTTGTACGAAATTAGTTCTTGGCTCTAATGAGGCAGACATTCTCAGAAGCAGAAATGTGCTGTTGGAGGTGTGGTATCTGACCGGAGGAAAGCAACAGTGAGGCAGGCTGCTCCTTTGTGTGTGAGTCGGCTCTATCCCTCACCCACTACCTTGTCTTTCCACAGATCCCTTTTTGTGTTCCTTCCCTGACTGTGAGAGTAACATATGCTTTTATAAAAATGTGCACAGAACAGCAATCACAGAACCTGTCCATCAGACTCTGTGCCACATCAGTGTAGACAGCAGTTTGTCCTCCTGCTGGTTTTGTGTTTGTAATTCCACATAATTTATTATTATGGGTATAAAGGGTATAAATAAAGTATTTATTTAGACCCTTTTAAAAAAATTATAATTTAGAAATTACAAAGTCAGTTTGTTGTACACGTTTTGGAATATCCAGAAATGATTCTGTCCTCTGGTTATTTTCTTGTAGGCTTTCTGATTGGCACATATGTACTTAGTTTTTTATTTTTGTAATTATGATCCTATTGGATATAGTTCTTTTCATTATGTATTTGCTCTTACTTCATAAAATGTGCATTTTCCATGCTGTAATGAACTACATAAATGCAAGTGGATATGAAATATTTTGTGGAAATGAAATAATTTTTAAATTTTTCTTCTAGCCTCAGACATCTAGATTTTTTTTCCTAATTTTTAGCAAAATCTACTTAATGAAAAACAAGTATCATTTCGTTAGACATACTTCCTAAACAAATAATTCCAGAGTGAAATGGTGGGCTTGAATGTATGAACGATATAAGGTTCACCATTTTTTTCTCTCCTTCCCTTTTCCCTACCTTTTAGGATCTGAAGAAGAAGCTGAAGAAAAACAAGACAACGAAAAACCGCTTTTGGAACTATGAGTACTACTTTTGTTAAAGTAAGTGTTTGAAAGTGAAAGTGTAACAAAAAACTGGATCATTTCTTTGGGTACTTTCAAGGTCAAATTCAATAATATGAGTACAAATATATAGTCAGATTTATCCTAGTCACATGAATTTATAATTATATTTTATTCATGTAAAATTTAACATTCTTTTGCATAGATGTGAATTTGTAAAGTATGCAAAATACCTCAGAGTTCAAAATTTCTTTTTTGAGGTGAAATTGGCATATAACAGGTAAGTTTCAGGTGTATAACATTAGAATTTGGTATTTGTATACAGTACAAATCACTGCAGTGTGATCTCCATCGTAAGTCTAGCTACCATCTACCAGCATATCTCTGTGTCAGATGCTGTTCAGTTACAGGCCCTAATAACTGTGTGAGGGTAGCAGTGGGATGGGATGTGGGGACCGAGTGTCTGTCTACATCTGAGCCCGTGGGCCTAGAATGGTGAGTGACCATCCCAGGCAGCACGGCAGGCAAGGGGCAGAGCTGGGACTCAGGCCCGCCCAGTCTGGTACCAGGGTCTGCCTGGGCCCTGCACCCCGATGTCCCCTGCATGCTGTGGAGCTTCTGAGATGAAAACATGTGGTCCAATCAGAGCAGGAGGTGATGAGCTTCAAGGTGGGGCCTATTGTTCAGATCATCAAAGGGAATCACTTCAGCCTCAGAAATGCCTGCAAATAAACACAAAGTGAACTGTAGTAGCAGCAGCTCTGCCTAATTATGTGAAGACAGAAGGAAAGTGGTGGCTGACTCGGAGATGCTGAGCAGCGGGGACAGGTGGGGACTGGCTGCAGAGCAGCCTGGGCCAGTGAGTGAACCCTGTTTCTCCACCCCCAGGGCCCCCATATGCTCAAGACATGCTTTCCGCATCGATGGTTGAGACGCAGCAGAGATGGGGCCCTGTGAATAGTAAAGCTTTAATACGCCTTATGATAAATTCTTGTGTGGCCACACCCAGGTCTTTTTGTGTCTGTAACAGCCCATCTTCAGCACACAGACTTTCTCATAAAAACATAAGGCAAAGTGTAGCGCTTTACTTTGTAACACTGCAGCTTAAATATTTTTATGTTCTTGTCTTTTTTTCCAAGTGTGAAAATTCATCACTGAAAGTCACTGGAGGAAAAAAAAAAAAGGACCAGAGCTGGGGGCTTGCTTTTGAAAGTTGAAGGTGACATCCACTGCTGACTTTAATGAACAGTTAATAAAGAATTTATTTATTGTAATACCTCATAGACATTGTACCAGATCACATACATTTAGGACCTGTCTGTGGCTGGTAAGATAATGTGATGATCCATCCCGTGTTCAGTGAGACTGTCTGATCTGTTCATGAATAGTGGGAGCAAAGTCTTGTGCTATATTCCTGATCAAAAGACTTCTGAATATATTGGAATAACACTTTTTTAGTAAGCAAAATATCTTTTTATTTGATCCGCAGTTTGGAATTTTTTGTTTCATGTCTCAGATTTCTTTTGTATTTCTTTTTTAACATCCAACGTTTCCCTTGTGTTTTTTAACTCACGCTTATGCGCTTTTTGTACAGTTTTAAAAAGTAATAAATACCGACATATCAAAATGGTTCATTTTATTTTTCTTGTTTTTCATTATGTATTTGGCTTGCAGTATTGGAATTACCAGAGGGGGCCAGTAGGGAACGTGAGTACATATATAGCATAACCAGACATTTTTGTTTTATTTTCATTATGAATAGCATCTTTCTTTTCAAAATAGTGTGAGACTCTTATTTTGAATCCACAGTCTGAAATCATTGCCATCATTTCTCCTTGTGTGGCTAATTTGAATGAAAATAAAGTAAATTATATTGTGAACTCTTTCTTTCCAGCATGACTATTTCCCTTAATGCTTCGTGCGAAGACACTGTGTCTCTGTTTTCTTTCCTTATTCATTGTGTTCTTCAAGGAAAACTCAGTTGTGAGTACTGACTGGGGCTGGTTTGGCTGGAAAGTGACCTTTGTGCAGGTCGGATCAGGTCTGGTCCCCCCACCCACCCCCGCACACTTCCCTGATGTGCATGTCTTCTGTGGAGCCTGGCTCAGCCTGACTCTACTGAACGCACTGAGATGACTCAGCCTGTGACATCCAGTGACATAGTTGAACTCAGGGCCTCCATATGTCTTTGTTCTTGTGAGGAAAGACGCACCTGCTGTTGTGTCGACTACAGTCTACCTTTGTTAGTAGCTTAACGGCAAGGATCTTGTGTCACCCTGCCTACACTGACAAAATGAGACTGAGAATAGAAGCCTCAGTAAATCACCTGCCATGGAAAAGCGCAGATCCTGGTGGAATGTCGGGAATCACTTAGTACTACAAGGAGTGTGCATGTTCTTTCCTTCAGAACAGTGTCATCGGAGTGGACTGAGGGAGCAGCATCTCGACAGTCCTGGTCATACGATCCCAACTCACATAGCAGCTACTTGGAATGAACTCAGTATAAAATAGGGGACCCTCACCCACAGCCTGAGAGTATGTTTGACAGCAGGAGCATGCATGTGCGATGGATATGTTTTTTCTAATAGTTGTGGCCTTTAGGAAGTGAGCTAGTTGGCTGTGGTTTAACTGTCCTTATTTGATCTTACAACACCCAAAGCCAATGCTTGCAGAGCTCCAACCAGCAGGGACCGGTTTGACTTCAAGCATTTTCCACGAATCAACCACATTTGACAGAGCACATAGATAAAACAAGCCTGAGAAAATAGAACGCCATCGCCACACCAGGGCCCTCCTGCCACCCACAGGATCTCCAGCACCACCACCCTCCTGTTCTCTGCACCTCCCAGTCCAGGACAGCTCAGGGCCAGTTGGGGAAGGGATTTGGAAGCCACAGGAGACACTGCCTGGGAGCCCCAGCAGTGACATCAGCCCACAGAGCTGTAGGTCATTTGTTAGTTTCCCCTCTATGTCTCTGTGCTTTCCACATGTGGAAACAGGTTCAGATCTCTAAGTAGAGGCCAGGCATTTGCCCTAAATAAGTCTGATCACATTCTTGAGAATCAATGAATAGAACAAAATTAAATTTCCACTTTCTTGTATCTGATGGGTCTTAATGTTGTTTCTATATGGGAACCTCTACTTGGTTTCCAACAGAACCTGTTTCACAGAAAATTAAGCTGATTTTAAGTAAAAAAAAAAAAAAAAATCCTTCCCAATTTTAAATGAGGTCTTGTTTTATTCTAATATATAAAAACTTCTACTTTAAATGGATTCATTAGAAAAGAAGAAAAACAACCACTTATTTGTTCATCTACTAACCACATATTGAACGTTTTCTTTTATACTCATGTTTGAAGAGATAGACACACATATAAATGAGTGTCATACTTGTTATTATTATTACTCAATAGAAATTGTGGTCAAGGGACTGAATGAATATTGCACACACAAATATAAAAAACTCAAAAAATGAAAAGATGGTTATCCTCATCAGAGACAAATTCAAAACATGGTGGAATACTGGTTTTCATGTGTCAGATTAGCAAAATCCTGATGTTTGGCAGCAGTGTCCTGACATTCACCTACATTGTAGTAGAAATGCATGATGGGGCTATCTCTATCGGGTAAGCTGACAGTACCTATTAAAATGACCAGTCCACATGTCCATAGTGACATAAAGCATATATTGACATAAGGCAATATTATAATTTCAGCTTATTTTATAATAGTAAAAGATTGGAAATAATCCATTGGTCTATCACAAGGAACTGACCTTATAATGTCTCTTAGAAAGTTTAGAGTCACCTGTGAAATACTTTGGAGCAAAGTGTCCCTGTATACTGACATATAAAGAGCTCAAGGATACATAAATGAGAAGTGCAGAATAATGTATGTTGTATACTCCCTTTGTGTTAGAAGGAAGAAAATTAGTTCATGTGGATTTGTTTTTTATATGTACATTCATATTGCATAAATAAAAAATTGGAAGGATGCACAAGAAACTAACGTGTGACCTGTAAGTGCTGGGGAGGTTGATACAGTGGTTGAAGGAAGATTTCCCAGTTACATTTTTAGAGTGTTTTGATTTTGGAACCATGTGAAGTTGTACTCTTAAGAATTTTAGAAGGGGGTGCGCCTGGGTGGCTCAGTGGGTTAAAGCCTCTGCCTTTGGCTCAGGTCATGATCCCAGGGTCCTGGGATCGAGCCCCACATCGAGCTCTCTGCTCAGCGGGGAGCCTGCTTCCTCCTCTCTCTCTGCCTGTCTCCCTACTTGTGATCTCTGTCTGTCAAATAAATAAATAAAATCTTTTTTTTTTTTTTTTTTTTTTTTTTTTTTTTTTTTTTTTTTTTTTTTTTGAAGATTTTATTTATTTATTTGACAGAGAGATAGAGAGTACAAGTAGGCAGGGAGAAGCAGGCTCCCTGCTGAGCAGGGAGCCCGATGTGGGGCTCGATCCCAGGACCCTGGGAGCATGACCCGAGCCGAAGGCAGCCACTTAACTGACTGAGCCACCCAGGCGCCCCAATAAATAAAATCTTAAAAAAAAAATTTTAGAAGGGTCCTGGCATGCATAGTTCTTCAGCAACACTTTCTGATTAATTTTACATTTCTCTGACAACCTATATTTTTTGTAGATGCATACTGCTCCATCATATAATATCATTTAATTATTTTTTAGTTTCTTACTGGGCATTTGAGTGAATTTGGGACCTTTGTGAATGGTACTATGGTATCACACACAAATCTTAGTGCGTACCTTTTGTATGTGTGTGGGGGGTGGGTGGGTGTGTTAGCTATTATTTCTAAAGTAGAGCTGCCAACAGTAGATGCTAATGCTGCTGAGGACTCCCATGTATCCCCAAAATTAACTCCTCTCATCCACACAACCCCAGGAGACAGGACACATTGTAACTCCATTTGACAGATGAGAAAATAATGGTACAGAGAGTTCAAATAGCTGTAGACCAAAGATTTCAATCCAGGCACGTGGAGTTCAGAGTCCAAGCACTTAACCCCTCCCCCACCCTACCTTTCCAGTGTTAGTGCCACTCTCATGGGGTTCTTGTGAGATTGGGAACATGGTGCCCGTGACACACTGGGACAGGTCTGAGTACACCCACCAGTCGTGCGACAGGTTATACTGTCACCACTGGAGTGTCTTCAACCAAATGAGTGAATCTGCTGACCTTTGAAGGAGAAATACGAGGGCACCTTCACTGGCTGTGGCTCCCTTGCAGCGGGTGCCCCCAAAGAAGGCATCATAAGGACCACCTCAGAGAAAAAATTAGAAATGTGGAATTGACCATTACTACAATCACTGCTGAATTGGAAGGCTCAGTTGTCATGCTGTCCCTCACATTGGACTCTCAGATTGCACCAAGTGAAAGTACACAGAGGCCAAAGTAGACATTTAATTGTTTTTATTGTGCCTATTTTGTAAAACAGTACAAATTCAGGTAGCAAAGATTGCAGCTTATGTGTAGAATAAAAGGCTTCTTTTAGTCTTTTATTCTTTGGATGTGCAGAATAAAAGGCTTCCTGGCAATTATCTGGTTAAAGAGCCCCAGGGAAGAAGCTGCATGCTGGCTGTACTCAGAGGCACAGGGATTGGGTGGCTGAGGAGCTGGTGGACATTAAGGAGGGAGTGGTACTGAAGACACTGTGGATGCCCCATGGCCCCACCTCTGCATCATGGCAGAATTTGTTCTTGCTGCAGACTGAAAATTTCTGTTTGTCCAGTGGTTTGTAAACCCATTCTGCAGCAATGACACAATTGAAAAATGTATGTATGAACTGAAATAACGCAAACCAAGAAAGCAAGATTTTTAACGACAATAGCCAATGGAGAAAAGTGGATCCTTGGTGCCACCATGTGCTAGGAACTCTTCCCATTGCCACCTGAGTGCTGGTCTCCCAAACAGATAGATGGTGATGATGGTGGAGCAGATCAGGCTATTGAAGAAGAGGAGGAGGTAGGTGTAGTAGGCAGACGTGGTCTTGAGCTGTAGCTGCAGGGTGGCTAAAAGAGATCATTTATTAGTTTCACATTTTTTTTTGAAAGACCAGGTTTTATTAATGGGGGGGGTCATATTATACATTTCCGAATATCTAGGTTGAAGGGACCCCCCCACCACAAAACAACCAGAGAGTAAACATCTATCCACCATCACCACCAAGGCAACTCAGAACCCAGCTTGTACATCAAGTTAAACAACAACCTGTGGGAAATTCACTTAGCCCATTCTCAAGTATTAAAAAGTAAGATTAGGTCTTAGATGCATGAGTCAACCTGAAAAAAGCACTGGTGGCAGGCAGCTTTTATCATTTCTTCACTCCTACCACGTCTGTAAGTAATAATAATAGCACATATGCTTTAACCACTAACTAAATGGCAGATGTTTAATTTTAGAGGTTTGTGTGCAAAGCTCTAATCTTATTTAAGTTCTCAATATCCTATGAGATTATTTTCATTTCCATTTCACAGATAAATTGAGGATAGAGAACTAATTTGCCTGATGTCAAACAGTAAGTACCAAAAGCCAGATTTTATCCCAGCAACATAATATTCAAGAATACATTTACCTACTCTGTAATTCTGAACCTCCACATTCAATAAACAGCCCTGACAACAGTTAAGCATAAATATAAAGATATGAATTGCTGATTTATTTTTATTTTTTTTAAAGATTTTATTTATTTATTTGACAGACAGAAACCACAAGCAGGCAGAGAGACAGCCAGAGAGAGAGAGGGGGAAGCAGGCTGAACAGAGAGCCCAATGTGGGGCTCGATCCCAGGACCCTGGGATCATGACCTGAGCAGAAAGCAGAGGCTTTAACCCACTGAGCCACTCAGGCATCCCTGAGTTGCTGATTTAGAATCATCTCAGCCATTACATATCGTGCATCAATGAGATTCCTATCAAGGGTACAATCAATGGAAATTTGATTGTGTTCATAGTAGGTTCATAGTTGATTGTGTTCATGGAGGGTAGATCAGTAGGGCTAGAGTCAATGGTCCTAGTCACATTCTTTGTACATATGCAGGGAGAAAGGGCTAGAAACCAGTACTTACAATGTATCAGCTAAATGAAATACCCTATGCTAGACATTCCACATATGTGACATCATATCTTCAGTAACAGAGTGAAGTGTTATTCATGTTATTCCTCGTTGGCTCAGAAAATGTTAACTACTGTACCCATATTCATGCAATTAATATTTAAAAGACTGTTGTTAATGTCTAGTGTGTGGCACTTAAAGCCCTGCACTCACTGCCCCCCATCCCATGTGTACACCTGTCTCAGGGCCTTAGCTTTGGGATTTCTTGTTCTATGATTACATCATAGAAGAAGAATAGAAAACTGAATAAGTGTTTGGATTGTTGATTCAGAAGGTCTGGGTTGAAGCCCCAGATCTCGCTGTGTGGCACGGTTCAAGGGACTTAATTAATTTCAGTTCCTTGCCCTCATGTGTAAAATGGGAATAAAATCCTTCACAGTGAGTGTTAAGAGAATTAAACAATATGCACTCATGGTGCAGCACAACACCTTCTGTACGAGAACCTCTTGGTGTTCATGTTATTAACCACCAGCAAGAACAAAGATTTTAAAAAGCACTAGAAGGAACTTAATACCATGTTTCCTTAATCAGTAGAAACAAAGGCCCCAAAAATGAAGTCCATTGTTGAAAGAATTCAGATCACATCATTGCACCCCTATCTTACAGTCCTCTCACACCCAAATAGCATTTGCTGTGTGAAGATGACTTCACATATCACTCAGTCTCTTTTGCAAGATCCAGCTATTATGAGGTTTCTACATGAAGCCAGGGTATTTCAAAAGTTAAGTTGATCAGGAGGAAAAAATACTACAGCATAACATAAAGGCAAACATAGACAAAAACTTACCATCTTCGATTTTTGTAGAATCAATAGCAGTGAGCTCTAAAATAAATGAGAGCAAGTATTATTCAAATGTTCACATCTACTATTAGACAAGTGTCTGTGTTGTGGATAGATGGATAGGTAGATGATAAATAGATAACAATTAGTAAACAGAGAGGAGAGATCCATTGCAAATATGAGCCCCACAATTCCTGTAATGTTTGGTCTGATTCTATGTAATTCAGTATATCAATTCATATATTGTATTTCTACACATGAAGTTCTGCTGATCTACCCTCCATGTCCAAACTCAAGGGGCCTGTGGACCTTAGCTAACATATTACCAGGCCAAGGGCAAGGAGTTAGGAGTACAGCACCACTCAAGGTCCCTTTCCAGGCCAAGGGCTAATGATTCTGAATTTCTGATTCTTTGGAGATAAACACATAAAAGAAATTTCCATATGAATAGACTCAGCTTGATTATTCATTGAGTAGACAACTTGTCCCACCATTGTTAGCATTAATTATTTCTTGACATCATGTATTTCCTAAAAAAATTCAAAGGATAATAAATGTAAATTATCATATAACATTGTGGCTAAAATGAGGGTATTCAGGAAAGACAAGGGAATGAGTTTGACCTCCTAAAGTTGCAGAAAATTTGGTATTGGCCCTTTCTTGCACTTTATTTTATTACTTTTAAAATTTTTATTTAAATTCCAGTTGGTTAACATATAGTGTAATATTAGTTTCGGGTGTACAACATAGTGATTCAACACTTCCATACATCACCCAGTGCTCATCACAACTAAGGTCTTTTTTACTAAAATCTCCCACCCAAGAAAGAATACTTCTTTCTCAATCAAGCTTGGTTGAAAGTTTGGACCAGATAGTTTATCTCTTCAAAATCACTTCATCGATTTGGGCTTCCGTGTTCTATATATTTTTAGTTTTCATCAAAAACAAAAGGAACAAACAAGAAATAGTAATAGAAATTTGCTGAGGAAAGACATTAACAAAATGGCCTCACTAGATTTTTTGCTATGAGAAGACTTTGGGAGACATTCCTTTCATAATTTAATTCCCAAGTAAAACGCATCATAAATAAGAACTTTTCCCTTTGTTACAATCATCACCATGGAATGTTACTATAGTATATTTTTACATTGATCAGTATAAATATCAATACCTAAAGGACTTCAGCCCAGTGGTTACATTAAACTTATGCTTAGCTCATTTGCCTCCTCTCTGTTTCTTAGTTGTAGAAATAAAAAGAATTCAGACTGTTTTCAGTCTTACTTTGGTTATTTTAGGGAAGAATATACAAAAATACAATAAATATATGAATAAATGTATACATGTTATGTCTTCAAAAACAAGCATTTTCACTGACATTATTGTGCTTCTTCTTCATCACATGCCAGGAAAAAAGGAAGATAACTGTTCCACCCCAATTTGGTTGTTAAAAAACTAAAGATCCAAGAAGATAAAGAATCACCTCAGCAATTCAGAGTAGTATACTGCAAAGGTCTTTGCACATCTTGTTAGTGTTTGTTCCCTGCTGCTCTCCAAAGGCTTGTGAACCACAGAGAGAAGTACAAACTCGTTCCTTCTTATGGGCCCTCTAGGTCTTGGTCTGTGAGGTTAATGCCAGCCCTTCACTGAGTCTAGTGGGTTACTGGATCACCACAGGGCCCGGGCGTATTCAGCCGTTTGCCCACACTGTCTAAATATATCCAGTATCCGCACCAATAAGGTTCATTTGGGACACCATGCCTGAATCACAAGTGACCCAGAGTGTTTAGGAAAAGCATGTTCTCTCTACTGTAGTGATCCTCCTTGGGACAGTAGTTCATCCTGCATCCCTCCCAGGCCTGGCACACACTAGGACTGCAATAATGTTGCTGAGAAGCTTTACCAAAGGTAAGAAATACATTCATTGGGTTGAATGAAGAATGTATGTACACGTTATTCAATCTTTAATTACCAAATTTCACCTTATGGTGTATATAAAGTTCAAATCTAAAAAACCCAAGACCATACTAAAACTTCAACATGCAAATTCTTCTGTTTTGGTTTTTGTTTTGTTTTGTTTTTGTTGAGTTGGGATCTGGTTCTATCAACTGAATAGCATTTTGTCACCAATTCATTGTTGATGGGTTATACTTTGAATAGACCAGGTTGAAATAAGAGGGACTTTGACTTCTGAGTAGAACATTCTTGAAAGATGTATAATTGTTTTTATTTCCTGACTAAGTATGATCATCAAAAGTGGACTCTCGGGGCACCTGGGTGGCTCAGTGGGTTAAAGCTTCTGCCTTTGGCTCAGGTCATGATCCCAGGGTCCTGGGATCGAGTCCCCCGTCGGGCTCCCTGCTCAGTGGGGAGCCTGCTTCCCTTCTCTCTCTCTGCCTGCCTCTCTGCCTACTTGTGATCTCTCTGTCAAATAAATAAATAAAATCTACTAAAAATTTTTTTTTAAAAAGTGGACTCTCTTTTTAAGCATATATGGTGTGCAAATTTGCTAGATGCTTTCAGGTGTATTGTTTCATTTAATCCCTACAATGACCCTAAAAAAAATCATTGTACCCTTCGTATTTTGGATGATAAACTGAGACGAGAAAGAATAAGTGAATTTTTCTTTTTTAATATTTCAAAGCCCATATTATTTCAATTCGCTGGAAATAGCAGGACATTTATGCTACCATTAAAAGTAACAACATTTAGAAAGATTTCTATTTGTTTATTTTCATTAGTATTTCACAGAAAAGGTGTGGTATTTCCTTTGGAAAAAAATAGGTAACGGGAGGTTATATTTCCATATATGCACATACCTTTTTTCATTGAACGAAAAACAATCTCTTCATCAATCCCTACTTTATTACTCTCGTGTGTGATGACACATTTTTGTTCTTTAGCCAATGACTTTCTAGCCACGGTCAGCCAGCTGAATTTCACGTATGTGTCCTTAGTCTTCATGGTGTCTCCCTGCTGGGATTTCAGAATTGTTTTGCCATCCTTTTCTTTCCAATGTATCTTGATAACTTAGGGGAAAAAATTCTCAAGAAGACAAATATATGTACCAGACATGTGGAATTTTATTTCAGCAAGTGAAGGGGAAAAAATTGTGGGCTTGGGGAATATGTCTGCATCAAGGCTTTTGTCTGTAGGGGAAAACAGAATAGCAATTAAAAACATTATTAGAGAAATACGAACATCGTGTGGTTTGGAACTCCTAGCACAGAGTGAAATGAGGGGGGAATTTGCTCTAGAATTAGTGCTTATCATGGTCCTTCATCCACAGTGGGTTATGAGGTATTGATTGTTCTTAGTTTCAATGGGAAAACAGATTCAAGAAGTCATATAACTTGCCCAAAGTCACAGCTAGTAAGAGTTAGAGTCTGGATTAAAATGTGAGATTTTTTGAAACAGTACATGCTCACTTTTTGAATGGGTTCTACTAACATGTATTTGGCAATCTATCAAGTTGACATTTAACTCTTCAAATATGGATCCCATGCCCACTCTGAAGTAGTGGAGGTCTCCTTCTTAATTCCTGATTTTATAAAATACCTCAATCTCACATCTGAACGACTCCAGGTTTTTAAGTAAGACAATGTTTAAAACTGTACTTCCCAATTATTCATAATGCCTTGAATTTAGAAGCAAAGGGGCAGTATTTCAAAACTGCTATTAAAAAGCTTATTTTCATGAATGCTTTTATATTAACCTTATCAAGTAACACATTTTCAGAATTTTGTTTTGTTTTGGAAAATTTTTATTGAAAACACATTTTACATTGGAATTTCATTTGTATTTTAGGTATAACTAAGAAGACACCCTAAGAAGACACACTATGAAGAATTTGGACTCTCAGCATCTCTCCTCACAGTTGAATCTGCTCTACAACACTGCTAAACATTTTTAGAATGCCATAATATTCTGTAATTTCACCTGCTGAATAAAGTAGATATATAACTAGTAGTATAAAAGTTATGGTTCCAGACTTTCTTGAAATAATGTCAAAATGTTTAACAAAACATCATAGTTTTAAAGGTTGTGTCACTTGAATGTTGGTATTTTACTTGATTATACATTTACTATTAATTTAATGATTGAAATTACAAATGTTAGAAACCTTTTAAAATTGATTTCCAAATGAAATTCAAGTACTTTTCTGATATTCTCTTTGGGCTAGTTTGGAGTTAGTTTAATAATTCAATTTCTTAAGGAAAGAGGAGTTGGATTTCTCATTTAAGAAGAGAAGGAAAAAGTTCTTTTGAGGGGGGTTTCTTAATATTCTGTTTTTTTTTTTTTTTCAAAAAAAAATTCATGAGAATTTCTACCTTTGTAGCAAAGCTCCTGATTTCCATACTAATTCAGTAAGCAAACAATGAGTTCTTATTCATGGTGTAAGTAGAATTAGATAATAACATACTTATTTTAAGTTTATACATCTTGCTTGCAGTGCAAATAGTATTTTATTGATTATAATAGTAAGACACTGTATATTGGTCCAACCATACACTTTGTTTTTAATTTAAAAAGCATGTTAAAAATTAATTTTTCAACTGCACATGATAGTTACATAATTTTAACCTCTACTCAAATATTAAGGAATCTAATTTTCATCTTAGAAACTTTGTATTTTTTTAATAGGAATACTTCTGATTCATTATAGTAAAGAAATTGAAAATCAAATGATGAACTTAAAAAGTTTCTGGACAGTAACATACTGTTTTTTATCTTCTGTCCCTTTTCCTCATTTAGATTCTTGGTGTTTTATTCTCTTGGATAAATGTGTCTTGAACTTCCACAATTTTCTCAGTAGAATAGTGAATTGAGCATTATTTAATTTGATTGCTAGAATACACATTGATTATGTAGTCAGTTGGAAAAAAAAGAGGACCAGAACCTTGTTTTTCAGTTTAGGAATTCATATGTGCCTATCATCACAACCACTAAGAAAAGCAAAATATATACTTTCTTTCATTTTTTTCAATGTTTTACTGCCTTTGTGAAAATTCTTGAAAACTTTTATTTGTGCAGACCCAGTATGCTAGAAACTTGCCTGTGAGATGTTCTCCCTCATCAGGCAAAATTTCATCTCTAAGGCTAGTGAAGAATGAACAAATTTAGTAGATTGAATTTAGGGGGAAAAACTTAGCTTATACCATTCTTGAATATGTTTACACAGTTAAGTATTTTGATACTTGATATTAGTCATCTTCTGGCAAATGAAAGTTTAGCAATTTTTTGTTCTTTTCCATTGGTTATTTTTGAAATCAAATAAATAAGATGTATAAGCCTCTTTACAAAACTTTCAACACAGAAATCCCAAATTACCCTAAGATCTTAGAAACCCTCAGTTGTTGCAGCTAGTTAGCTCCTTGCTAATATCCTCCATGCTAGGTCAAGCAGCAATTACCCCCAAGGACTGGGATGGAATTTCCTACCTCTCCAAGGATCCTGCTGCTATTTGTGACCAAACTGGGACCAAAGCCTAGAATTCTGAGGCAGCAACAGCACCTAGTATGTGGCCCCTGCATTGCCAGCCTCCCCTCCCTACCTTATACTGAAGAATGTAAAGAAATTTACCTGTAACCCTGAGCTTTGTGCCAGGACCAAACACTCTGATTCTGCTCCAGCCATACTAATCTCACCTGAAAAACTTTTACAGCAATCTCTCTGTGCCTCTTTTAAAATTGTGCCCACATTTTTTTTCAGTATTTACATAAATTTATAAAAATGGACCTTGTTAACATTAAACAAAGATAAAGCTCAGGCAAAATCACATTAGATATGAATGCAGTTGAGAATGGAAGAACTGACCCCTCTCTGCCTGGACAGCTTGGGTCTGTCTTTTCCAGCTCACTCACATGAGTTGGGGAGTATGATTTTACTTTTCCTCACCATTTTCTTGACCCTTAGCTATCTCTTCCTTTAAAGGGTTATCTTGTGAGATATCACTTCTTTTACTAGAGATAACTTACAGCTATTATTTATTTTGTTTTAAAAGAGGAGCAAAAAGTATTTAATAAATGAATGTTCAATGTTTTTACAGATTTTTTTTCTTTCTACATATTGAGGGGTGAGTATTTTGTTTGATTGTAAAGTAAGCTCTTTCCAGAATGCAATCCCCACTAATTAGAGATAAGATGAGTTGTTACAGAGTCTGAAATATTAATGATGATCCTATAACATATTTATTCCTGAAAGACTGCTTCTTTGAACTTGAAATTACCCCCTAATAAATTCCAGGGTATTGGTTTACAATTCAGAACAGCTCATCAGGATAATTGATGTTCTATTGTCATTTACCGTAAGAGTTATTTTTTTTTTTTGCACTGCTGTTAAAAATGAGATCAAAAGTGATCACATACATTTTGCAGGTTATTAAAGAAAGGAACACTATTCATTAAGAAAGGAACACTATTAATACCAGAGGTACTTAATCAAAGCGTTTCTCATTTAAGTGACCAATTAGAAGAAAACCATTTTGGATCCCAGCGGCCTGGGATAGAGCCTTGCATCAGGCTCCCTGCTCATTGGAGAACCTGCTTCTTTTCTCTCCCTCCGTCTGTAGCTCCCCCTGCTTGTGTGCTCAATCTTTCTCTCTCTATTTGTCAAATAAATAAATAAAATCTTTAAAAAAGAAGAAAAGCATTTTGAACCAATAAGTCACACCAATGGTTTGTAGGCACAGTCTTAAAAATAATTTTAATTTCAAGCCTGTGTCTATTTTTGGGTGTGTATGTATATTCTAAAAGTAGAATTTTAATCTGCTTATACACAGGGAAGTAAATAAACCATTTGCAAAATAGTTTTATTTCCATATATAGTAACCAGTAGCTGCAAAATTGCTGTCCAGATGCTGAGGTGATCTTACATTGTTTTTTCTAAAAAACATCTATCAGTTTACCATTTACAGGGTCAAAACAGATCAGAGTTACTTACCTGGGGGACTTACTATGAGCTTAGTCCCTTTTGCAAATATCTTGACCCAGCCTGAGTTATCACACTGGTTAGAGGTTCTACAAAAACACCAGCTTTCTCCTGAGCTTCATGGCAGGACCAGCAGGTAGAAACCTTGTACTGGCGGGGGGAGGAGTCAAGATGGCGGAGAAGTAGCAGGCTGAGACGACATCGGGTAGCAGGAGATCAGCTAGATAGCTTATCTAACCATTGTGAACACCTATAAATCCAACGGGAAATCGAAGAGAAGAAGAGCAACAATCCCAGAAACAGAAAATCGATCACTTTCTGAAAGGTAGGACCTGCGGAGAAGTGAATCCAAAGCGACGGGAAGATAGACCCCGGGGGGAGGGGCCGGCACCCGGCAAGCGGCGGAGCGACGGAGCACAAAATCGGGACTTTTAAAAGTCGGCTCCACTGGGAGACATCGCTCCAGAGGCTAAACTGGGGGGAAACCCAGGCGGGGTCAGCATAATCCCAGGACCCGCAGGGTCACAGAAGGACTGGGGATGTCTGAGTGCCGCAGAGCTCGCAGGTATTAGAGCGGGGAAGCCGGCTATAGCGACAAAGCCGAGGAGTGAGCTCTAAGCCCGGGGTTACCTTGTGCCGGTCGCAGGCTGGGTGGGCTCGGAGCGCGGCCGGAGGCCACGGAGACAAAAGCGACCCGGCGCTTTTCTCCAGCTCCAGCAATTGACTGCTTTCCTCGAGGCGTGACCGCAAGCCAGGGAGGCGGGGCTGTTGGGCGCTTTGCTCTGAGAGCGCACTGAGGAGCGGAACCCCAAGCTCTCGGCTCCTCCGGGCCGAGAGATTGGGAGGCCGCCATCTTCATTCCCGTCCTCCGGAACTCTACGGAAAGCGCTCAGGGAACAAAAGCTCCCGAAAGCAAACCCGAGCGGATTACTTAGCCTGGCCCCTGGCAAGGGCGGTGCAATTCCGCCTGCGGCAAAGACACTTGAGAATCACTACAACAGGCCCCTCCCCCAAGAAGATCAACAAGAAACCATCCAAAACCAACTTCAGTCACCAAGAACAGCGGAATTCCACAGCAGGAGAAAGCAAATCCTACCTGGACAAAATGACAAGGCGGAAAAACTCACCTCAAAAAAAAGAACAAGAGGCCGTACCGAAGGCTGGAGACCTAATCAATACAGACATAGGTAGCATGACAGATCTAGAGTTCAGAATGACAATTCTCAAGGTTCTAGCCGGGCTCGAAAAAGGCATAGAAGATATTAGAGAAACCCTCTCCGGAGAGATAAAAGCCCTTTCTGGAGAAATAAAAGAACTAAAATCTAACCAAGTTGAAATAAAAAAAGCTATTCATGAGGTGCAATCAAAAATGGAAGCTCTCACTGCCAGGATAAATGAGGCAGAAGAAAGAATTAGTGACATAGAAGACCAAATGACAGAGAATAAAGAAGCTGAGCAAAAGAGAGACAAACAACTACTGGAACACGAGGAGAGGATTCGAGAGATAAGTGACACCATAAGACGACACAACATTAGAATAATTGGGATTCCAGAAGAAGAAGAAAGAGAGAGGGGAGCAGAAGGTATATTGGAGACAATTATTGGAGAGAATTTCCCTAATATGGCAAAGGGAACAAACATCAAAATCCAGGAGATGCTAAGAACGCCCCTCAAAATCAATAAAAATAGGTCCACACCTCGTCACCTGATAGTAAAATTTACAAGTCTTAGCGACAAAGAGAAAATCCTGAAAGCAGCCCGGGAAAAGAAGTCTGTAACATACAAGGGTAAAAACATTAGATTGGCAGCGGACCTATCCACAGAGACCTGGCAGGCCAGAAAGAACTGGCATGATATATTCAGAGCACTAAACGAGAAAAACATGCAGCCAAGAATACTATATCCGGCTAGGCTATCATTGAAAATAGAAGGAGAGATAAAGAGCTTCCAGGACAAACAAAAGCTGAAAGAATTTGCAAACACCAAACCAGCTCTACAGGAAATATTGAAAGGGGTCCTCTAAGCAAAGAGAGACCCTAAAAGTAGTAGATCAGAAAGAAACAGAAACAATATACAGTAACAATCATCTTACAGGCAATACAATGGCACTAAATTCATATCTCTCAATAGTTACCCTGAATGTTAATGGGCTCAATGCCCCAATCAAAAGACACAGGGTATCAGAATGGATAAAAAAATAAAACCCATCCATATGCTGCCTACAAGAAACTCATTTTAGACCCGAAGACACCTCCAGATTTAAAGTGAGGGGGTGGAAAACAATGTACCATGCTAATGGACATCAGAAGAAAGCTGGGGTGGCAATCCTTATATCAGATCAATTAGATTTTAAGCCAAAGACTATAATAAGAGATGAGGAAGGACACTATATCATACTCAAAGGGTCTGTCCAACAAGAAGATCTAACAATCTTAAATATCTATGCCCCTAACATGGGAGCAGCCAACTATATAAACCAATTAATAACAAAATCAAAGAAATACATCAACAGTAATACAATAATAGCAGGGGACTTTAACACTCCCCTCACTGAAATGGACAGATCATCTAAGCAAAAGATCAACAAGGAAATAAAGGCCTTAAATGACACACTGGACCAGATGGACATCACAGATATATTCAGAACATTCCATCCCAAAGCAACAGAATATACATTCTTCTCTAGTGCACATGGAACATTCTCCAGAATAGACCACATCCTGGGTCATAAATCAGGTCTCAATCGGTACCAAAAGATCAAGATCATTCCCTGCATATTTTCAGACCACAATGCTCTGAAGCTCGAACTCAATCACAAGAGGAAATTTGGAAAGAACGCAAATACATGGAGACTAAACAGCATCCTTCTAAAAAATGAATGGGTCAACCAGGAAATTAAAGAAGAATTGAAAAAATTCATGGAAACAAATGATAATGAAAACACAACAGTTCAAAATCTGTGGGACACAACAAAGGCAGTCCTGAGAGGAAAATATATAGCGGTGCAAGCCTTTCTCAAGAAACAAGAAAGGTCTCAAATACACAACCTAACCCTACACCTAAAGGAGCTGGAGAGAGAACAACAAAGAAAGCCTAAACCCAGCAGGAGAAGAGAAATCATAAAGATCAGAGCAGAAATCAATGAAATAGAAACTAAAAAAACAATAGAACAAATCAACAAAACTAGGAGCTGGTTCTTTGAAAGAATTAATAAGATTGATAAGCCCCTGGCCAGACTTATCAAAAAGAAAAGAGAAAGGACGCAAATAAATAAAATCATGAATGAAAGAGGAGAGATCACAACCAACACCAAAGAAATACAAACAATTATAAGAACATACTACGAGCAACTCTATGGCAACAAATTTGACAACCTGGAAGAAATGGATACATTTCTAGAGATGTATAAACTACCACAACTGAACCAGGAAGAAATAGATAACCTGAACAGACCCATAACCAGTAAGGAGATTGAAACAGTCATCAAAAATCTCCAAACAAACAAAAGTCCAGGACCAGACGGCTTCCCAGGGGAATTCTACCAAACATTTAAAGAAGAATTAATTCCTATTCTCCTGAAACTGTTCCAAAAAATAGAAATGGAAGGAAAACTTCCAAACTCATTCTATGAGGCCAGCATCACCTTGATCCCAAAACCAGACAAGGATCCCACCAAAAAAGAGAATTACAGACCAATATCCTTGATGAACACAGATGCGAAAATTCTCACCAAAATACTGGCCAATAGGATCCAACAGTACATTAAAAGGATTATTCACCACGACCAAGTGGGATTTATTCCAGGGCTGCAAGGTTGGTTCAACATCCGCAAATCCATCAATGGGATACAATACATTAATAAAAGAAAGAGTAAGAACCATATGATACTCTCAATAGATGCTGAAAAAGCATTTGACAAAGTGCAGCATCCCTTCCTGATTAAAACTCTTCAAAGTGTAGGGATAGAAGGCACATACCTCAACATTATCAAAGCCATCTATGAAAAACCCACCGCAAATATCATTCTCAATGGAGAAAAACTGAAAGCTTTTCCGCTAAGGTCAGGAACACGGCAGGGATGTCCGTTATCACCACTGCTGTTCAATATAGTACTAGAAGTCCTAGCCTCAGCAATCAGACAACAAAAAGAAATTAAAGGCATCCAAATCGGCAAAGAAGAAGTCAAACTATCACTCTTTGCAGATGATATGATACTATATGTGGAAAACCCAAAAGGCTCCACTCCAAAACTGCTAGAACTTATACAGGAATTCAGTAAAGTGTCAGGATATAAAGTCAATGCACAGAAATCAGTCGCATTTCTTTACACTAACAACAAGACAGAAGAAAGAGAAATTGAGGAGTCAGTCCCATTTACAATCGTACCCAAAACCATAAGATACCTAGGAATAAATCTAACCAAAGAGGCAAAGAATCTATACTCAGAAAACTATAAAGTACTCATGAAAGAAATTGAGGAAGACACAAAGAAATGGAAAAATATTCCATGCTCATGGATTGGAAGAACAAATATTGTGAAAATGTCTATTTTACCTAAAGCAATCTACACATTTAATGCAATCCCTATCAAAATCCCATCCATTTTTTTTAAAGAAATAGAACAAATAATCCTAAAATTTATATGGAACCAGAAAAGACCTCGAATAGCCAAAGGAATATTGAAAAAGAAAGCCAAAGTCGGTGGTATCACAATTCCAGACTTCAAGCTCTATTACAAAGCTGTCATCATCAAGACAGTATGGTACTGGCACAAAAACAGACATATAGACCAATGGAACAGAATAGAGAGCCCAGAAATAGACCCTCAACTCTATGGTCAACTAATCTTCGACAAAGCAGGAAAGAATATCCAATGGAAAAAAGACAGCCTCTTCAACAAATGGTGCTGGGAAAATTGGACAGCCACATGCAGAAAAATGAAATTGGACTATTTCCTTACACCACACATGAAAATAGACTCAAAGTGGATGAAGGACCTCAATGTGCGAAAGGAATCTATCAAAATCCTTGAGGAGAATGCAGGCAGCAACCTCTTTGACCTCCACCGCAGCAACTTCTTCCTAGGAACATCGTCAAAGGCAACAGAAGCAAGGGCAAAAATGAACTATTGGGATTTCATCAAGATCAAAAGCTTTTGCACAGCAAAGGAAACAGTGAACAAAACCAAAAGACAACTGACAGAATGGGAGAAGATATTTGCAAACGACATATCAGATAAAGGGCTCGTATCCAAAATCTATAAAGAGCTTATCAAACTCAATACCCAAAGAACAAATAATCCAGTCAAGAAATGGGCAGAGGACATGAACAGACATTTCTGCAAGGAAGACATCCAGATGGCCAACAGACACATGAAAAAATGCTCCACATCACTCGGCATCAGGGAAATACAAATCAAAACCACAATGAGATACCACCTCACACCAGTCAGAATGGCTAAAATTAACAAGTCAAGAAATGACAGATGCTGGCGAGGATGCGGAGAGAGGGGAACCCTCCTACACTGTTGGTGGGAATGCAAGCTGGTGCAACCACTCTGGAAAACAGTGTGGAGGTTCCTCAAAAAACTGAAAATAGAGCTACCCTACGACCCAGCAATTGCACTCCTGGGTATATATCCTAAAGATACAAACGTGGTGCTCCGAAGGGGCACGTGCACCCGAATGTTTATAGCAGCAATGTCCACAATAGCCAAACTGTGGAAAGCGCCTAGATGTCCATCAACAGATGAATGGATAAAGAAGATGTGGTTTATATACACAATGGAATACTATGCAGCCATCAAAAGACATGAAATCTTGCCATTTGCGACGACGTGGATGGAACTAGAGGGTATCATGCTTAGCGAAATAAGTCAATCGGAGAAATATAACTATCATATGATCTCTTTGATATGAGGAAGTGGAGATGCAAGGTGGGGGGGGTTGGGGGGAGGTAGGAAAAGAAAAAATGAAAAGATGGGATTGGGAGGGAGACAAACCATAAAAGACTCAATCTCAAGAAACAGACTGAGGGTTGCGGGGGGGAAGGGGGATGGGAGAGGGTGGTGGGGAAATGGACATTGGGGAGGGTATGTGCTATGATGAGTGCTGTGAAATGTGTAAACCAGACGATTCACAGACCTGTACCCCTGGGGATAAAAATACATTATATGTTTATTAAAATAAAAAAATTAAAAAAAAAAAAAAAAAAAAAAAAGAAACCTTGTACTGGCAATTTGATCTTCTGCACTCCCCTGAAAGTCTTTGAATATAATCTTCATGGCATCTGATATCTTATAAGTTTTCCTCAAATTAACTGACAATAATATCTGTTTTGCAAGGAGGCAGTAATCACAGAAACAATAGAAAACAGAAATAAAAAGAGCAAAAGAACAGAGAGAGAGGGAGTAACTCGTCAACCAACTACTTATCTAAATTACCAGGAAAAGTATTTGGTCAATTAAGAGGTTTTGATTTCCAGGTATTCAATTGTGTGAAAATGCTTAGAGAAGCATAAAAGGAGAAGCCCCTCTGTTCTCACAAAAAACGATCCTGCTCCGTTAGCAGTTTGGGATTGTATTTCTAAAGGAGGAAACTCTTTAGTAATCCAAAATGCAATTATATCAACAGATATCTACTTGAGAATTGTAAACAATGTTCTTCATTTTGTGACCAGCTACTTTTATGACTTGGCAAAATTATTTTTTTACCACATAATGTAAAATGAGAAATATAATTTGTGTAATGACATATTATTCCTGGAATGAAGGAATAAATTTGTAGAACTCTATCTTCCATGAAATAATAGATTCCTATTTAAACCAAAATTTTGAAAACAAAACCCAGTTCTCTGATATGTTGAAAGAAAAAGCCTCTTGGAAACTATTCTGTGATCTTCAGAAATGCACATGTAGCTCTGCCTGTGTGGTTAACTAGCTTTGGATAAGGTGTTTGTCATCCTTGGGACGCCACATCCCATTTGCTTTGTGGACATTGGGCTATGTATGTCCAAAGGGCTCTTCCTGTTCCCACAGCTTATGAACCAGTGATTAAGAGCAGTGTTTTTTGCTGTGGCTGCTTAAGTGAGAAAGGAGTTGAAGGTTAGTAATGGAGAAGGTTTTCCTGCAGGTCCCTTCTGAATCTGTGACATTGTGAGATCCCAGCGGGCACAATGGCAGGGGGCTTCCTCAGACTTGAGGACATTAAGGATTATCAAGTAAAAGACTCTGTTGTCTTTCTCACCTGTGCCCAAGCCAGAATTGGGCTGGTCTTACAGGTAATACTGGTTGAGCCACATAGGATTAATTTCAAGGGCTCCCTTTCTTTTTGTTGGTACCATGCATAATAGCCTTCTCCAGGGAAACCCCAGACAGCTTGCAGCCCTACGTGCACTGTTCTCGCATGTCTTCGGTTAAAGGAAACTTGATCCTGAGAATCTCATTTTGCTATCTACATTGTAAAGCAAAAGAGGAAATCAGAGATACTTGAACAAGTTGACAGTGGACTAAAAACATGAAAAGACAAAAATGGAATATAGTCAACCTACAAACCTAAGCCCAAGACACATGTATATCCATGGGGTTGGTACTGCCAATGACTTGTCAGAATTTTCTCCAAGATGGTCATGCATCAGAATTGGGGAGGCAGTGGCAGTCCTGTTATTCAAAGGCAAGGAGAGGGAAGGAATGTTTGCTTTAGCACCAATGAAAGACCTCAGTATGATCTGTCTTAGTGTTATTATGTTCCTGGTATAAAGAACTATCAGAACTCAGAAGACCTCACCAAACACCCATGTTATAATAATTCTTTGTTATCTTCCCCCCGGGGACAACACTCTTGCATTGTCCTTTAGGTTTTGCTTCAAACACACCATCTTTGCTTCAAACACTGTGATGTGTTGATCCTGTGCTAGAACTGTCCTGTATACAACCTTCTTCTGTCCCCAGCAACCCTAGGAGAAAGATTGTGTAACTTTCCTGGATTGTGTCAGTTAAGTGGCTGAGTAGGAATTTGGAATTCAGATTTCTCTCTTTCATTCCTTTCTTTTTCCTTTCTTCTTCCTCCCTCCCTCCCTGCTTTTCTCCCTCCCTCTCTCTCCCTTGCTTTTTCTCTCTCTTCCTCCCTTCTTTCCTCCCTCACTCCCTTCCCCACTCTCTTTTCCTTCCTTCCTTCCTCTCTCCCTCCCTCCCTCCCTCGCTGCCTGCCTCCCTCCCTCCTTCTGTCCATCCCTCCTTACTACACCCGTGCCCTCCCTCACCCTTCCTTCCTTCCTTCCTTCCTCTCTCTCCCTTTTTTTCATTCTTCCTTGACTTTACTCTTTCTTTCTTTCTTTCTTTCTTTCTTTCTTTCTTTCTTTCTTTCTTTCTTCCTTCCTTTCTTTCTTTTTCTCTTTTTTCTTTCCTTCCTTCCTTCCTTAGTCAGCACACCATTTTGCACATTAGGGTTGGCTTCTTTCCAAAGAAGCTTCTAATAGATGCAGAAATAAAAAAAATCAGAACTAACAAAAGCCAGCCTAGGCCCCAGAGAGGTAAATAGATGATAACTTGTCCTAACTGAAAGAAACATCATATATTGGGTCTGAGGGTCCTAGGTCAGACCTTGCTGAGGACACAGATGCAGGAGAAAATTCCTGTATGCACATTAGTCAGGTCCCTCTGGGAGGTAGAAAGGGGCATGTAAATGTTTGCAGGGGTATGCAAGTGTGGGAGGACTTTTGTTCAGTGGCCATGGAGCATTCCCATATAGTGTCTCCCAAAAGATACAGTAATCCAGCCCAGTATCTGCCTCATTAACTCCATGTATCCATTCACTGGTAAATTCCTCTGTTGTTTCCTGGCTTCAAATCTTTCCTCACTAACACCTTGCTCATGGACCACATTTTCATTTGCAGAAATATACAGAATGCAGAATGGATTTTAGAGGCTGGTGTGGTTTCTGTTGGAGCTAGGGTTATATACATTCTTCTTTAAGACACCCATTTTTAATATGGCATTCTAAAAACGCTGTGTTTCTTTGTTTATTGATAATAGATGACATGAGTTGTGTTATTAAAATACACGCATTTGTATCTGAAAGAAAACAAAAACAACAATTAGCAAAATTTTGACATTTGTTAAAATAGTACACATTTTTCTCTTAAGGAAACCTTGGGGTCTGAGGTTCACTTTTTTTTTTTTCCTGAAGAATTCAATGTCATGGTGAAATTTGCCAGCTTAGTTTGAATGATCCTATGGACTTTCTTCTGCCCACATGGGCTGACTTGATTGTGCATGCTTTCTATTAGCTTTCTTCACTGAGTAAAATCTGCCATGGGTAAAGCCACCCACAACTCCACAGGGAGGCCACCACGATGACCTGTAGTGGAAGCAGTATCCTGTCAGCTCTTCTCAGGACAGGTGGTTGAATACTGGGCTGATCACAGAGCAAGTCTGACTGATGTAGTAAGAGGAAGTGGTGCTCTGAACACACAAGCTAAGACACAGAGAGTGCAGAGAAAGGGGCCCACAGTATTTACCACAAAACATCCTGCAGAATAGGGTTACTACTCCCTTTATCAGCAGATTTCTCTCTTCACTGTGTGACTGTTACCATCCAATGATATTAGTGTAAAGAGACTATTTTCTTGTTATAGTAATACAGTCCTTTATTGATTCAAATCAGAGAGCGGGAGAGGGAGAGAGAGAGATGGGGAGCGTTCTTACAGTTCTCTTCTTCTATGAGTTATGATTATCTGCTCTCTCTCTCCTTCTCTCTCTCTTTCTGACTCTGTCTCTCTCTCTCTCCATATGTCCTTCCATTGCAGTTTGGGTAATTTCTAGTGGTCTGTCTTAATGTTAACTAATTCTTTCCTCATATCTCTTAAATCTACTGGTAAGCCTTTCAGGGCATTCTTCTTTTCTGTAACTGTGATTTATTTCTTACCTTTAATTTGGTTGTTTCCATCTCTCTACTAAAATTATCTGTCTAATCTTGAATACTGTTTACCTTTTTTATTAGATTAGAACCTTTAAGATATTAATCATAGTTATTTTGAATTCCCTGATAGTTCAATATCTGTGTCATGTCTCACTCTGTTCTGGTGACTGCTTTGTGTCCTCAGACTGTGTTTCTTCTTGACTTGTTGTATGCCTCTACATTTTAGGTTGGAAGGTGGAGGTTCTATGGTATAGTAGATACTGAGGTAAATATATTTTGTGCTTGGAAATGAGCACAACTTTTCCTCTAGGCCTTTAGTGTAGGGGTTTGTGTTAACTGGTCAGAAGTTAGACTGTATTTGAAGTTTTTCGTTTTTTTTTTTAAGACTCATGAGGGGAGACCCACCATGGTTGTGGCAGTGGTCACTGGCTAGAGCTCACAGCAGTGACCATCTGAGATTTCCCTTGGCATTGGGAAGTTCTCACCACACTCACTCACTGGGTATAGTGATTTTTTTAAAATAAGTAGATTAGAGTATTTGTACCAAAGCTCACAGTTATTTGTACTTGAAAAGCATATGCAAGCTTGTCAGCTAAGAGGTGGAGGAGAGTAGCAGAAGTAGATAATAGTTCTTAATCCATATAAATATTTGTAGTAGTACAGAAGTGACATCCATTTTGACAGGTTAGCATGAGTTAGAGATTTTGTTTTAAAGGTTTTCCTCCTATAAGGAGGAATAAATAAATAAATAAATAAATACAATAAAATAAGACTTTATTTTACAGTTACAGTTTTTCAACCTAAATCTCTTGAGGGTTAAACCTGTGTATCTTTGGAGGTCTTAAAATTTGATGCACATATATTGTAATATTAAATAACTTATGTTATTCCTGAATGGAATGTGATACTTTTCGTCCTCTTCTCAACTAAGTAGGATCTGAAGAAAAAGCTGACAAAAAGCAGGACAGTGAAACACTATGCTTAGAACAGTTTTAGAACTTATTTTAGTTGAAGTAATTATATGAAACAAAACAGTTAAAAATGGACCATTTCTTTAAGTAGATTTAGGGTAAATTTCTTTAAGTAGATTTAAGGTAAAATTCAAAGAATATGAGTACAGGTATATAACATTTTTTCTGTTCACATGAATTTAAGGTTTCATGTTATTCATGAACAATTTCTTGCCACTTTTTTCTTTTTTAAAAGATTTTATTTATTTATTTATTTATTTGACAGTGAGAGACACAGCAAGAGAGGGAACACAGGCAGGGAGAGTGCAAGAGGGAGAAGCAGACTTGCCGCTGAGCAGGGAGTTCAATGCAGGGCTCGATCCCAGGACCCTGGGATCATGACCTGAGCTGGAGGAAGGGGTTTAATGACTGAGCCACTGGGTTCCCCAATTTCTCACCATTATTTTGCATTGGTATGAATTTGTAAAGTACGAAAAATAACTTTCTTTCTGTCTTTGTTTTATTGAGATAAAATTAGCATACAACATTATATAAGTTTCTGTAGTATATTACAATTCAGTATTTGTATACACTACAAAGTGATCACAACCATAACTCTTGTTACCACCCAAATTACTACACGGTAAGATTGAGTTCATCTTTGTCTTCTTAGCCAGCATGTGTGCCTATGAGTTGTTTTTCACATATGTGTGCTATGATGGTAGCAGTTATATGGGATGCAGGTACCATTAGTGTTTTGGTCTACCCCTGAGCACATAGGACTAGCATGGTGAGTCACTGTCCCAGGCAGCACAGCTGGCAAGTGGCAGAGCTGGGACTCAGACCCACCCAATGTGGTACCAGGGTTCATCCTAGCCCTGCACCCAGATGTCCCCCAAGTGTTGCGGAGCTTCCAAGATGAAACATGTGGTCCAATGAGGGAAATAACTTGATGGGCCACAAGATGGGGCCTTTTGTTCAACTCCTTCAAATCACCAAGCAAAACTCTTCAACCTTTGAAATGCTCACAAATAAAAACAAAGTGAATTGTAGTAGCGACAGCTCTACCTAATTATGTGAGGACAGAAAGAAAGTGGCGACTGGCTCAGAGCAGTGGAGGGGCCTGTACAGGGGGGACTGCAAGTGGGATCCATGCCTACACCTCCAGGGCTCCACAAGCTCTGGCCGAGCTTTCCTTATCAGTGGTTGAGATACAGCAGAGATGGGAGCAAAATAATAGTAAAATCCTTAAATACTTTAAAACAAATTCTTGTGTGGCCACACTCAGGTCTTTTTGTGTCATAACAGCCCATCTTTGGCACACAGACTTTCTCATAAAAACATAAGACAAAGTGTACCATTTTGCCTTTAACTGTACATTTTAAATAATTTTGTGTTCTCCCTTTTTCTAAGTATGAAAAGTCATCATTGAAAGTCACTGGAGGAAAAAAAAAAAAAAAAGGACCAGAGCTGGGGTCGTCCTATTGAAAGTTGAAGGCGACATCTGCTGCTGACTTGAATGATTGTTAATGAAGAATTTATTTATTGCAATACCTCTAGACATTGTGCCAGATCATGTACATTTAGGACCTGCCTGTGGTTGGTAAGATAATGTGATGATACATCTGTGTTCCGTGAGACTGAGTCTGATCTGTTCATGAATAGTTGGAGCAAAGTCTTCTGCTATATTCCCAATTAAAAAACTTCTTAATATATTAGAATAACAGTTTTTTTTAATTACACAAAATATCTTTCTTTTTAAAGATTTATTTATTTATTTTAAGTGAGCGAAAGAGCATGTGCATGAGAACAGGGAAGGCGGGGGAGGGTCAGAGGTTGAGAGAGTCTTTAAGCAGATTCTGAACTGAGCTGGAGCCCAGCACAGGACTCTATCTCACAACACTGAGACCAAGACCTGAGTCTAGAATGGGACACTTAGCCAATTGTGCCACCCAGGCACCCTAAGAAAGTATCTTTTTAATTTGATATGCAAAATGGAATTTTTTTTTATGGCTCAGATTTCTTTTGTATTTCTTTTTTAACATTCTTCATTTCTTTTATGTTTTTTAACTCATGCTCATGTGCTCTTTGTACAATTTTAAAAAGTAATAAAATCCAACATATCAAAATGATTCATTTTATGAATCATTCTCTTGATTTGCATTATGTATTTGGCCTGAAGAGTTGGAATTACCAAAGGGGGCATGTAAAGTGTAACCAGACATTCTGTATTTTCAACATGAAATACCATTTTTCTCTGAGAAGTATGGTTCTCAAATAATGTGAGACTCTTATTTTGAATCCACAGTCTGAAATCATAGCCATTGTTTTCCCTTTGTGTTTGGCACATTAAAAAAAAAAAATAGCGTGTTTCACTAATTTAAATTAAAAGGAACTAAACCGTATTTTGAGCCCTTTCATTCAAACATGAATGTTTACCTTAATGCTTCACAGGAAAGTAATGTGTTGATTAGTTTTCCTTCTTTATTCATTGTGTCCTTCAAGAAAAACTCACTTGTTTGTTGTAGTGGCAATGGTGCTGGTCTGCATGGAAACTGACCATTGATTTGTGCAGGTCAGATCATCCAACTGTGCTTGTTCTGAGAATGGACCAAATGATAGAAGTGCCACTGGGAAGGGTGTGGGAGGTTGAGGCCTAACTAGAAAGAGCTTCTTATGGTGGAGAATGGGGTGAGGAAGGTGGAGGTTTGGCCTTGGGACCCAAATTTTAAGAGTCAACGGTGTGGTCAGTTAGAATATCCTGTCTCAGGAGGGGAGCCACATTCACTCCAGACCCACAGGTGATGCCTAAGCCAAACTTAAGTGTATAACTTACTCTGAGAAACTGCCTTCACCTACACATGGTAAGCTGAACCTGTAGCATTTGGTCCATGCTCATGGAAGTCAAGGCTCACCCAGAAGTTGGATCTCAAGCACAGAGCAAGAGGAGTGAAGTCTATGGTGAGAACGTGCTGTGAAGTCAGACTGTGAAAGCCTGGGGTGGTGATCCCAGGAATAGAGCTATACTTTGCCAGGAAATGGAAAGATTGGGACCTTGGACTGGGCACCATCTCTGTTCCGTGCTTAGGTGGGGTGAGGGTGAGGACACTTGCTCTTTGTGCTCATATTTCTGAACAGCCCTCTGCTCCACTCCCAGCACACTTCTTTGATGTGCGTGTCTTCTATTCAGACTTGTTCTAGGGAAGTGAGGAAGATGCCAGAGGAATAGGAGACTCTAATTTCTTCTGGTCCTTTGACTTGAGCTACATAGCTATCATATCATTCTGGACACCTGTGAACTCAACCTGACATCCAAGAAAAGAATTTCTGAAATTCTATAAATAGAAAAGCAACCACTTTTTGCAAGGTAGGAGGTGTGGAGAAGTGAATCCGAGCAGGAGACTCTGAAAGCCAGCACCAGAAAGTGATACAACAGTGGGGAGAAAAATTGGAAGTTTAGAAGTCTGCTTGGGAGAAAGAGAGGGATATCCCTGCCTGAAAGGTACTCAGGTGGTGAAGCAAGCACAGACCTAGATGGGGTAGTGTAGTCTCAGGATCGTGGGGGGTCACAGAAAGAACAGGGGTGTCTGAGTGTGACAGAGTTCCCAGGCATCAGAGTGGAGAAGCCAGCTGCAGTCAGCAAGCCCAGGAGTGGTCTTTCAGCTCAGTATTGCCATAAATTGGGAACCCTAGCACAATCAGTGACTTCTCTCTGAGCAGGACTCAGCAAGCAGAAGAACTATGATGGGATGCACCCCTTTCACTGGGAAAAGTGATACAGGTATCAGCCCCAAGACTCTGCAGGGTTTGGAGACTCCAAATGGGGTCAGGGTTGTGTGCCTGAGATAGAAATGCTCAGTCACAGGCTGGGTGGGCATGGTGTGCAGACAGAAACCAGGGAGACAGGAGTTATTGACTGTTTTTCCATGAGGGTGCACTGAGGAGTTGAGGGGGTTGCACGAGCTTTCTGTTCTGGGGCTGGAGATTGGAACACCACCATTATCATTTTTAATTCCCATATCCCAAAGTGGTGTGAAAAGCCATCAGGAAACAAAATGGCAAAGAACAATCTGGAGCTGCTGCTTACACAGAACCTGGCCCCCTGAAAAGGGGGTATAATTCTGTCTGGGGCAAAGACACCTGAGAGTCATTGCAACATGCCCCTCCCCAAGAAGATCAGCAAGAACATCCAGCCAATTCCAAGTTTACTGATGACAGAGAACTGTAAAACTCCAGTGCTAGGGGTAAATAGTATATAGAATTTGTGGCTTTTTCTTAAAAAAACATTTTTTTTTTCTTTCTATACAATTTTGGGATCTAATTTCTTCTAACAGACCAAGATACACCAGGTATCTAGAATATTGCTCTGTTCCATTCACCTGTTTGATTATATTCTCTCTTTTTTACTTTTTTTTTTTCTTTTTTCTTTTTTGGTTTCTGGTCTCTTTTGATTTGTTTAAGGAATATTTTTCTGGGGTCGTTGTTGCTATTTTTGTATTTTGTTCTCTCACTCATCTATTCTTCTTTGGATAGAATGACAAGATGGAAGAATTCACTTGAAAAAGAGAATAAGAGGAAGTACTAACTGCCAGGGACTTAATCAATATGGATAAGTGGATAGTAGAGATAGAATTCAGAACAACATCAACAACAACAAAAGAATTCAGAATAACAATTATAAAGATACTAGCTGGGCTTGAAAAAAACATAGAAGACACTAGAGAATCCCTTACTAGAGAAATAAAAGAACTAAAATCTAATCAGATCAAAATAAAAAAGGCTTTTAATAAAATTTTAAAATAAAATTTAAAAAATAATTTAAAATTATAATTGTGATTCTGAATTCTATCTCCACTGTCTTATACACGAAACCCAAAGACACCTCGAGATTGAAAATGAGGGGATGGAGAACAATTTATCATGCTAATGGATATCAAAAGAAAGCTGGGGTAGTAATCCTCATAACAAACAAATTAGATTTATTTAGAACAAACCAAAGATTGTAATAAGAGATGAAGAGGACCACTGTATCATACTTAATGGGTCTATCCAACAAGAAGATTAAAAAATTATAAATATTTATGCTCCAAATTTGGGAGCAGCCAATTATATAAAGCAATTAATAACAAAATTAAAGAAACACATTGATAATAATACAATAATAGTAGGGGCCTTTAACACCCCACTCACTGCAATGGACAGACCATTTAAGCAGAAGATCAACAAGGGAATAGGGGCTTTGAATGACACCCTGGACCAGATGGACTTCACAGATATATTCAGAGCATTCCATCCTAAAGCAACAGAATACACATTCTTCTCAAGTCACATGATAACTTCTCTAGAATAGATCACATACTGGGTCACAAATCAAGTCTCGATTGGGACCAAAAATTGGGATTATTTCCTGCATGTTTTCAGGCCATAATGCCTTAAAACTTGAACTCAATCCCAAAAGGAAATGTGGAAAGAACACAAATACATGGAGGCTAAAGAACATCTTACTAAAGAATGAATGGTCAACCAGGAAATTAAAGAAGAATTTTTTAAAAAATAATGGAAACAAATAAAAATGAAAACACAACTGTTCAAAACCCTTGGGATGCAGCAAAGGTGGTCCTAAGAGGAGTGTATATAGCAATACAAGCTTTTCCCAAGAAACAAGAATAGTCTCAAATACACAACTAACTTTATACCTAAAGGAGCTGGAGAAAGAACAGCAAATAAAACCTAAACCCAGCAGGAGAAGAGAATTAATAAAGATTAGAGCAGAAATCAATGAAATAGAAACCAAAAGAACAGTATAACAGATCAGTGAAACTAGGAGCTGGTTCTTTGAAAGAATTAAGATCAATGATCCCCTAGTCAAACTTATCAAAAAGAAAACAGAAAGGACTCAAGTGAATAAAATCATGAATGAAAGAGGGAGAGGTCACAACCAACACCAAAGAAATATAAACAATTGTAAGAACATATTATGAGCAACTACATGTCAACAAATTAGGCAATCTGGAAAAATGAACCTATTCCTAGAAATATACAAACTACCAAAACTGAAATAAGAAGAAATAGAAAACCTGAACAGACCCATCCCATAAGTAGCAAGGAGAATTGAGGCAGGAATCAAAAATCTCCCAACAAACAAGAATCTATGGCCAGATGGCTTCCCAGGGTAATTCTACCAAACATTTAAAGAAGAAATAAAACCTATTCTTCTGAAGCTGTTTTAAAAAACAGAAATGGAAGGAAAATTTCCAAACTCTCTCTGTGGGGCCAGCATTACCCTGATCCCAAAACCAGACAAAGAACCCATAAAAAAAGAGAATTGTAGACCAATATCCCTGATGAACATGGATGCCAAAATTCTCACCAAGATACTAGCCAATAAGATACAACAGTACATTAAAAGGATTATTCACCCCAACCAAGTGGGATTTATTCCTGGGCTGCAAGTTTGGTTCAACATCTGCAAATTAATCAATGTAATACACTACATTAATAAAAGAAGGGACAAGAACTACATGATCCTCTAAATAGATGCAAAAAAAAAAGCATTTGACAAATATACCATCTCTTCTTGATTAAAACTTCACAGTGTAAGGATAGAGTGAACATAACTCAATATCATAAAAGTCAGATATGAAAATCCTATAGTAAGTATCATTCTCAATGGGGAAAAACTAAAAGCATTTTCCCTAAAGTTAGGAACATGCCAGGGATGTCCACTATCACCATTGTTGTTCAACATAGTGCTAGAAATATGAGCCTCAGCAATCAGACAACAAAAAGAAATAAAAGTCATCTGAGGTGGCAAAGAAATCACACTCTCACTCTTCACAGATGACATGACACACTATGTGGAAAACCCAAATGACTCCACCCCAAAATTGTGAGAACTCAAGCAGTAATTCAGAAATATGGAATAATATAAAATCAACACACAGGAATCTGTTACATTTCTATACATTAACAATGAGACAGAAGAGAAAGAAATTAGGGAATCAGTCCCATTTACAATGGCATCAAAAAACATAAGATACATAGGAATGAATGTAACCAAAGAGGTAAAGGATCTGTACTCTGAAAACTATAGAACACTCATGAAAGAAATAGAGGAAGACAGAAAGAAATGGAAAAATATTTCATGCTTAATAATTGGAAGAACAAATATCATCAGAACAATCTATACATTCAATGCATTCCCTGTCAAAATACCACCAGCATTTTGCACAGAGCTGGAAAAAACAATCCTAAAATATGTATGGAACGAGAAAAGACCCCAAATAGCCAAAGGAATCTTGAAAAAGAAAACCAAAGCTGTGGCATCACAATTCCAGACTTCAAACTCTATTACGAAGCTGTCATCATCAAGACAGTATGGTACTGGCACAAAAACAGACACATAGATCAATGGAACAGAATAGAGAGCCCAGAAATGGACCCCCAACTCTATGGTCAATTAATCTTTGACAAAACAGGAAAGAATATGCAATAGAAAAAAGACAGTCTCTTCAAATGGTATTAGGAAAATTGGACAGCTACATGCAGAAGAATGGAAATGGGCTTCTTCTTCTTCTTCTTCTTTCTTTCTTTCTTTCTTTCTTTCTTTTTTTTTTTTACATCATACACAAATATAAACTCAAAATGGATGAAGGATGTAATTGTGAGACAGGAATCCATCAAAATCCTAGAGAACACAAGCAGGAACCTCTGTGATCTTGGCCACAGCATCTTGCTAGATACGTCTTCAAAGGCAAGGGAAACAAAGCCAAAAATGAACTCTCAGAACTTCATCAAGTTAAAAAGCTTTTGCACAGCAAAGGAAACAGTCAACAAAACCAAAAGAAAACCTACAGAATGGGAGAGGATAATTGCAAATGTTTTATCAGATAAAGGGCTAGTATCAAAAATCTGTAAAGAACTTATAATAGTAAAACACACAAAAAAAGAACTTTTCAAACTCAACACCCAAAGAACAAATAATCCAGTCAAGAAATGGCAGAAGAAGACATGAACAGACATTTCCATAAGGAAGAAATACAAATGGTGAACAGACACATGAAAAAATGCTCAACATCGCTTGTCATCAGGGAAGTACAGATCAAATCCATAAGAGATACCATCTTATACCATGTACACTATGTATACCATGGCTACAATTAACAAATCAGAAAATAACATATGTTGGTGAGGATGTGGAGAAAGGGACAGATGAATGGATAAAGAAAATGTGGTATATACATACAATGGAATATTGGCCAGCCATCAAAAAATGAAATCTTGCCATTTACAAGGACATGGATGGAACTAGAGGGTATTACGCTAAGCAAAATAAGTCAATCAGAGAAAGACAATTATCACATGATTTCCCTCATAAGTGGAATTTAAGAAACACAACAGGGGAGCATAGGGCAAGGGAGGGAAAAATAGAAGATGAAATCAGAGAGGTAGGCAAACAATAAGAGACTCTTAACCACAGGTAACAAACAGGGTTGTTAGAGGGGAGGGGCATGGATGGATGGGGTAACGGGGTAATGAGCATTAAGGAGGGGTATTATATACAACTGGTGAATCACTAAACTCTACCTCTGAAATTAATAATACCCTATATGTCAAGTAACTTAAATTAAATTAAATTAAATTAAATTTTTAAAAAATGGCTTTGCTCTAATTATTCTTGACTCTGCAGTCATTTGTCTCTTTAGAGGCACTGAGAAGATTCAGCTTATGACATCCAATGACACAGTGGAACTAAGGGTCTCTGTATGTCTGTGTTCCTGTGAGGAAAGAAGCACCTACTGTTATAATGTCTACAGTCTACCTGTGCGAGTAGTTTCATGGTGAAGGATCTCATGTCTCCCCGCCTATAGTGACAAAATGAGACTGAAAATAGGAGCCTCAGAAAATCACCTGCCATGGAAAAGAGCAGGTCTTGGTGGAACATCAGGGATCACCTAGTTCTACAAGTCTGCATGTTATTTCTTTCAGAACAGTGTCATCACAGTGGACTGAGGGTGCAGTGTCTCAATACCACTGGTCTTACAATCCCAACTCACATAGCAGCAATTGGAATGAACCTTGGTGTAAAATATGGGGACCCTCACCCACAGCCCAACAGTATGCTTGACAGAAAGAGCATGCGTGTGCAGATGGATATGTTCTTTCCATTAGTTGTGGCCCTTTGGATGAACAAAGTTGGCTGGGGTTTAACTGTCCTTATTTTATCTTTCAACATGGCAACCACCACTGACAGCCTCAACTAGTAAAGGCCGGTTTGACTTCAAGCATTTTCCATGAATCAACCACATTTGACAGAGCACATAGATAAAACGAGCCTGAGAAAATAGAACACCATCACCACACCAGCCCTCCTGCCACCCACACTGGTCTCCAGCACCTCCCCCTCTCTGCATCTCCCAGTCCAGGGCAGTCCAAATCCAGTTGGGGAATGATGGTGCTAAGGAGTTGGAAGCCACAGGAAGCACTGCCTAGGAGCCCCAGCAGTGACATCAGCTCCACACAGCTTTCTATCTTTTGTTAGTTTTCCCTCTGTATCTCCATGCTTTCCACATGCAGAAACAGTTCCAGATCTCTAAGTAGAAGCCAGGCATTTGTCCTAAAGAAGTCTGATCACATTCTTGAGAATCAAGGAGTAGAAAAAAATTAAATTCCCACTTTCTTGTATCTGGTGGGTCTCATATTGTTTCCACATGGGTACCTCTACTTGGTTTCCAACAGAACCTGTTTCACAGAAACTGAGGCTGATTGTAAATAAACAGAAAATCCTTCCCAATTTTAAATGAGGCATTGTTTTATTCTAGTATATAAAAACTTTTACTTTAAAAACATTCATTTGTAAGAGAGAAAAACAATAATTTACTTCTTCACCTGGCAACCATGCATTGAACATTTTGTTTTACACTCATGTTTGTAGAGATATACACACACATATAAATGAATGTCATACTTATTAGCATTATTACTCACAGAAATCATGGTCAAAGGACTGGACAAATATTGCACAAAAGAAGAAATAGAAATGGACGAATATACAAAAAGATGATTATCCTCATTAAAGAACAAATTAAGACATGAGGAGATACTATCTTTTCACCCATCAGATAAGGAAAATTGTGATGTTTGACAGCACTGTCCTGACATTCACCTACATCATGGAAGGAGTGTACACTGGTGCTAACACTACCAGGATAAGTTGGCACAGGGAACTGATCTATCACAGGGAACTGATCTTATAAAGTACCTTGTAAAGAATATAGTCACCAATAAAATATTCTCCAGCTATGTAAGTAGCTGGAGTAGAAGGGTATATAGAAAAGAGTAGAAGGGTATATAAGTCAGAGGTGCAGGATAATGTATGTCATTACTACATGTGTGTTAGAAGGATGAAAATTAGATCTATATGTATTTGTTTATTTTTTTATATCTAAGTTCATACTTGCCTAAATAAAACCTGGAAGGATGGGCAAGAAACAAGATGTGACCTGTAAGTGGTGGGCAGGTAGAGACAGTGGTTGGGGTAAAATTTTGTAGTTCAATTTTTAGAGTGTTTAAATTTTGGAACCATGTGAACGTATAATCTAAAAATTTTAGTAGGACCCTGCCATGCCTATTTCTTCAATAATACTTCCCTTTTTAAAAGTTTTTATTTATTTATGTAATCTCTACAATCTCTTTTATTTTTTTTTAAACATATAATGTATTTTTATCCCCAGGGGTACAGGTCTGTGAATCGTCAGGGTTTACACATTTCACAGCACTCATCATAGCCCATACCCTCCCCAATGTCCATTTCCCCACCACCCTCTCCCGTCCCCCCTCCCCCAGGCAACCCTCAGTCTGTTTCTTGAGATTGAGTCTTTTATGGTTTGTCTCCCTCCCAATCCCATCTTTTCATTTTTTCTTTTCCTACCTCCCCCCAACCCCCCCCGCCTTGCATCTCCACTTCCTCATATCAAAGAGATCATATGATAGTTGTCTTTCTCCGATTGACTTATTTCGCTAAGCATGATACCCTCTAGTTCCATCCATGTCGTCGCAAATGGCAAGATTTCATGTCTTTTGATGGCTGCATAGTATTCCATTGTGTATATGTACCACATCTTCTTTATCCATTCATCTGTTGATGGACATCTAGGCTCTTTCCACAGTTTGGCTATTGTGGACATTGCTGCTATAAACATTCGGGTGCATGTGCCCCTTCGGAGCACCACATTTGTATCTTTAGGATATATACCCAGTAGTGCAATTGCTGGGTCGTAGGGTAGCTCTATTTTCAGTTTTTTGAGGAACCTCCACACTGTTTTCCAGAGTGGTTGCACCAGCTTGCATTCCCACCAGCAGTGTAGGAGGGTTCCCCTCTCTCCGCATCCTCGCCAGCATCTGTCATTTCTTGACTTGTTCATTTTAGCCATTCTGACTGGTGTGAGGTGGTATCGCATTGTGGTTTTGCTTTGTATTTCCCTGATGCCGAGTGATGTGGAGCATTTTTTCATGTGTCTGTTGGCCATCTGGATGTCTTCTTTGCAGAAATGTCTGTTCATGTCCTCTGCCCATTTCTTGACTGGATTATTTGTTCTTTGGGTATTGAGTTTGATAAGCTCTTTATAGATTTTGGATACTAGCCCTTTATCTGATATGTCGTTTGCAAATATCTTCTCCCATTCTGTCAGTTGTCTTTTGGTTTTGTTCACTGTTTCCTTTGCTGTGCAAAAGCTTTTGATCTTGATGAAATCCCAATAGTTCATTTTTGCCCTTGCTTCTGTTGCCTTTGGCGATGTTCCTAGGAA
Organism: Martes martes; assembly: GCF_963455335.1. Lineage (NCBI taxonomy): Eukaryota > Metazoa > Chordata > Mammalia > Carnivora > Mustelidae > Martes > Martes martes. Next base: position 18,676,967 of record NC_137899.1, on the reverse strand, counting down.
GAAGTTGCTGCGGTTGAGGTCAAAGAGGTTGCTGCCTGCATTGTCCTCAAGGATTTTGATAGATTCCTTTCGCACATTGAGGTCCTTCATCCACTTTGAGTCTATTTTCGTGTGTGGTGTAAGGAAATAGTCCAATTTCATTTTTCTGCATGTGGCTGTCCAATTTTCCCAGCACCATTTGTTGAAGAGGCTGTCTTTTTTCCATTGGATATTTTTTCCTGCTTTGTCGAAGATTAGTTGACCGTAGAGTTGAGGGTCTATTTCTGGGCTCTCTATTCTGTTCCATTGGTCTATATGTCTGTTTTTGTGCCAGTACCATACTGTCTTGATGATGACAGCTTTGTAATAGAGCTTGAAGTCTGGAATTGTGATGCCACCGACTTTGGCTTTCTTTTTCAATATTCCTTTGGCTATTCGAGGTCTTTTCTGGTTCCATATAAATTTTAGGATTATTTGTTCTATTTCTTTAAAAAAATGGATGGGATTTTGATAGGGATTGCATTAAATGTGTAGATTGCTTTAGGTAGAATAGACATTTTCACAATATTTGTTCTTCCAATCCATGAGCATGGAATATTTTTCCATTTCTTTGTGTCTTCCTCAATTTCTTTCATGAGTACTTTGTAGTTTTCTGAGTATAGATTCTTTGCCTCTTTGGTTAGATTTATTCCTAGGTATCTTATGGTTTTGGGTGCGATTGTAAATGGGACTGACTCCTCGATTTCTCTTTCTTCTGTCTTGTTGTTAGTGTAAAGAAATGCGACTGATTTCTGTGCATTGACTTTATATCCTGACACTTTACTGAATTCCTGTATAAGTTCTAGCAGTTTTGGAGTGGAGCCTTTTGGGTTTTCCACATAAACTATCACATCATCCGCAAAGAGTGATAGTTTGACTTCTTCTTTGCCGATTTGGATGCCTTTAATTTCTTTTTGTTGTCTGATTGCTGAGGCTAGGACTTCTAGTACTATATTGAACAGCAGTGGTGATAACGGACATCCCTGCCGTGTTCCTGACCTTAGCGGAAAAGCTTTCAGTTTTTCTCCATTGAGAATGATATTTGCGGTGGGTTTTTCATAGATGGCTTTGATAATATTGAGGTATGTGCCTTCTATCCCTACACTTTGAAGAGTTTTAATCAGGAAGGGATGCTGCACTTTGTCAAATGCTTTTTCAGCATCTATTGAAAGTATCATATGGTTCTTACTCTTTCTTTTATTAATGTATTGTATCCCATTGATGGATTTGCGGATGTTGAACCAACCTTGCAGCCCTGGAATAAATCCCACTTGGTCGTGGTGAATAATCCTTTTAATGTACTGTTGGATCCTATTGGCCAGTATTTTGGTGAGAATTTTCGCATCTGTGTTCATCAAGGATATTGGTCTGTAATTCTCTTTTTTGGTGGGATCCTTGTCTGGTTTTGGGATCAAGGTGATGCTGGCCTCATAGAATGAGTTTGGAAGTTTTCCTTCCATTTCTATCTTTTGGAACAGTTTCAGGAGAATAGGAATTAATTCTTCTTTAAATGTTTGGTAGAATTCCCCTGGGAAGCCGTCTGGTCCTGGACTTTTGTTTGTTTGGAGATTTTTGATGACTGTTTCAATCTCCTTACTGGTTATGGGTCTGTTCAGGTTATCTATTTCTTCCTGGTTCAGTTGTGGTAGTTTATACATCTCTAGAAATGTATCCATTTCTTCCAGGTTGTCAAATTTGTTGCCATAGAGTTGCTCGTAGTATGTTCTTATAATTGTTTGTATTTCTTTGGTGTTGGTTGTGATCTCTCCTCTTTCATTCATGATTTTATTTATTTGCGTCCTTTCTCTTTTCTTTTTGATAAGTCTGGCCAGGGGCTTATCAATCTTATTAATTCTTTCAAAGAACCAGCTCCTAGTTTTGCTGATTTGTTCTATTGTTTTTTTTTAGTTTCTATTTCATTGATTTCTGCTCTGATCTTTATGATTTCTCTTCTCCTGCTGGGTTTAGGCTTTCTTTTTTGTTCTCTCTCCAGCTCCTTTAGGTGTAGGGTTAGGTTGTGTATTTGAGACCTTTCTTGTTTCTTGAGAAAGGCTTGCACCGCTATATATTTTCCTCTCAGGACTGCCTTTGTTGTGTCCCACAGATTTTGAACTGTTGTGTTTTCATTATCATTTGTTTCCATGAATTTTTTCAATTCTTCTTTAATTTCCTGGTTGACCCATTCATTTTTTAGAAGGATGCTGTTTAGTCTCCATGTATTTGCGTTCTTTCCAAATTTCCTCTTGTGATTGAGTTCGAGCTTCAGAGCATTGTGGTCTGAAAATATGCAGGGAATGATCTCGATCTTTTGGTACCGATTGAGACCTGATTTATGACCCAGGATGTGGTCTATTCTGGAGAATGTTCCATGTGCACTAGAGAAGAATGTATATTCTGTTGCTTTGGGATGGAATGTTCTGAATATATCTGTGATGTCCATCTGGTCCAGTGTGTCATTTAAGGCCTTTATTTCCTTGTTGATCTTTTGCTTAGATGATCTGTCCATTTCAGTGAGGGGAGTGTTAAAGTCCCCCGCTATTATTGTATTACTGTCGATGTATTTCTTTGATTTTGTTATTAATTGGTTTATATAGTTGGCTGCTCCCATGTTAGGGGCATAGATATTTAAGATTGTTAGATCTTCTTGTTGGACAGACCCTTTGAGTATGATATAGTGTCCTTCCTCATCTCTTATTATAGTCTTTGGCTTAAAATCGAATTGATCTGATATAAGGATTGCCACCCCAGCTTTCTTCTGATGTCCGTTAGCATGGTACATTGTTTTCCACCCCCTCACTTTAAATCTGGAGGTGTCTTCGGGTCTAAAATGAGTTTCTTGTAGGCAGCATATTGATGGGTTTTGTTTTTTTATCCATTCTGATACCCTGTGTCTTTTGATTGGGGCATTGAGCCCATTAACATTCAGGGTAACTATTGAGAGATATGAATTTAGTGCTATTGTATTGCCTGTAAGTTGACTGTTACTGTATATTGTCTCTGTTTCTTTCTGATCTACTCCTTTTAGGGTCTCTCTTTGCTTAGAGGACCCCTTTCAATATTTCCTGTAGAGCTGGTTTGGTGTTTGCAAATTCTTTCAGCTTTTGTTTGTCCTGGAAGCTCTTTATCTCTCCTTCTATTTTCAATGATAGCCTAGCCGGATATACTATTCTTGGCTGCATGTTTTTCTCGTTTAGTGCTCTGAATATATCATGCCAGTTCTTTCTGGCCTGCCAGGTCTCTGTGGATAGGTCCGCTGCCAATCTAATGTTTTTACCCTTGTATGTTACAGACTTCTTTTCCCGGGCTGCTTTCAGGAGTTTCTCTTTGTCGCTAAGACTTGTAAATTTTACTATCAGGTGACGAGGTGTGGACCTATTTTTATTGATTTTGAGGGGCGTTCTTAGCATCTCCTGGATTTTGATGTTTGTTCCCTTTGCCATATTAGGGAAATTCTCTCCAATAATTGTCTCCAATATACCTTCTGCTCCCCTCTCTCTTTCTTCTTCTTCTGGAATCCCAATTATTCTAATGTTGTGTCGTCTTATGGTGTCACTTATCTCTCGAATTCTCTCCTCGTGGTCCAGTATTTGTTTGTCTCTCTTTTCCTCAGCTTCTTTATTCTCTATCATTTGGTCTTCTATGTCACTAATTCTTTCTTCTGCCTCATTTATCCTGGCAGTGAGAGCTTCCATTTTTGATTGCACCTCATGAATAGCTTTTTTGATTTCAACTTGGTTAGATTTTAGTTCTTTTATTTCTCCAGAAAGGGCTTTTATCTCTCCGGAGAGGGTTTCTCTAATATCTTCTATGCCTTTTTCGAGCCCGGCTAGAACCTTGAGAATTGTCATTCTGAACTCTAGATCTGTCATGTTACCAATGTCCGTATTGATTAGGTCTCCAGCCTTCGGTACGGCCTCTTGTTCTTTTTTTTGAGGTGAGTTTTTCCGCCTTGTCATTTTGTCCAGATAAGATTTGCTTTCTCCTGCTGTGGAATTCCGCTGTTCTTGGTGAGCGAAGTTGGTTTTGGATGGGTTTCTTGTTGATCTTCTGGGGGAGCGGCCTGTTGTAGTGATTGTCAAGTGTCTTTGCCGCAGGCGGAATTGCACCGCCCTTGCCAGGGGCCGGGCTAAGGAATCCGCTCGGGTTTGCTTTCGGGAGCTTTTGTTCCCTGAGCGCTTTCCATAGAGTTTCGGAGGACGGGAATGAAGATGGCGGCCGCCCAGTCTCCGGCCCGGAGGAGCCGAGAGCTTGGGGTTCCGCTCCTCAGTGCGCTCTCAGAGCAAAGCGCCCAACAGCCCCGCCTCCCTGGCTTGCGGTCACGCCTCGAGGAAAGCAGTCAATTGCTGGAGCTGGAGAAAAGCGCCGGGTCACTTTTGTCTCCGTGGCCTCCGGCCGCGCTCCGAGCCCACCCAGCCTGCGACCGGCACAAGGTAACCCTACAATCTCTTTTAAAACTTTATTTATTTATGTAATCTCTAAAATGTCATTTTTAGTTTTTATTTATTTATGTAATCTCTACAATGAATTTACAATGAATGTAAGTTCTTAAGAATTTACAAACCTGAGATCGAAAATCTCTCATTCTTTAAACTGAATCAGCCAGCTACCACCTCAATAATACTTTCTGATTAATTGTCCATTTCTTCAACAATCTATATTTTTGTGTAGATGCATACTAGCCCATCATACAACATTATTTATTTTATTTTTTTAGTTTCTTATTGGGCATTTGATTTAATTTGGGGCTGTTGTAAATAGTGGTATGGTATTGCATGTAAATCTTAGTGCATACCATAAGGGTGTGCAAGCAGGTGTGTTTTCTCTTATTTCTAAAGTAGAACTGCCAACAGTAGATGCTAATGTTGTTGAAGATTCGTATATATTCAACAAAATTAACTATCTCATCTACACAACTCCAGGAGATGGGGCATAACATATCTTCATTTTATAAATGAGAAAGTTGCGGCATAGACAGTTCAAATAGCTATAGACTCAAGATTTAAACCCAGGTACTTGGCAGGTTCAGAGTTCATGCACTTAACTCCTCTACTACTCTACTTTTTCAGTGTTGGTGGGGCTCTAATGGGGTTCTTGTGAGATTAGGAAACATGGGTCTGAGTACACCTGCCTGTCATGCGACAGTGTTATGCTGTCACTACCAGAATGTTTCAAACCAAGTGGGTCTGAATCTGTTCACCTTTGAAGGAGAAATAACCTGGGCACCTTCACTGGCTATGGCCCCGCTGGGGTGGGTGCCCTAAAGAAGGCTTCATAAGTACTATCTCAGGGAAAGATTTGAAATGTGGTATTGACCAATATTACAACCAGTTCTGAATTTGAAAGCTCATTTGTCATGCTGTCCCTTACCTTGGCCTCTCAGATTGCCCCAAATGAAAGTACAGAGATGCAAAAGTAGACTTTTGATTGTTTTTATTGTGCCTATAATGAAAGCAAAGATGTCAGTTTCCAGATGTGTAAAATAAAAGGTTTTGAAGGAATTATCTGGTTAAAGAGCTCCAGGAGATGCACCTAGAAGCTCTGTGTTGGCTAAACTCAGAGGCACAGGTGGCTCTGAGGAGCTGGCAGACATTAAGGAGAGAACAGTGTTGAAGCCCCTGTGGATAACCCCCTGACCCTATGCTTAAGTCATGGCAGAAGTTGTTCTTGCTGCAGAGTGAACTTTTCTGCTTGCCCAATTGTTTGTAAGATCATTCTGCAATAATGACACAATAGAAAGACACATGTGAACTGAAATAACCCAAACCCAGAATGCCCCATTATATACTCAGATGATGCTTTAGGCAACAATAGCCAATGAAGACAAGTGGACACCTGATGCCACCATATGCTAGAAGCTCTTCCCATTGCCACAGAGTGCTGGTATCCCAAGCAGATAGAAGGCAATGATGGTGAAGTAGATCAGGTTCTTGAAGAGGAGGAGAAGGTAGGTGTAGTAGGCAGAGGTGTTCATGAGCTGCACCTGCAGGGTGTCTAAAATAGGTCATTTATTAGTTTTACCTTCTGTTCTTTTGAAGGGCTATAACTTATTAATGGGAGATGGGTCACATTATACATTTCTGATGACTTAGGTTGAAGCGATGTTCCCACAACAGCAAAACCTGGTAGTAAATGTCTACACCATCAACATCACCAGCACCACCACCATTACCACCACCACCAAATAACTCATAATCCAGCTTGCAGATAAAGTCAATCAACATCAGAGGTTCACTAAGAACATTCCAAAGTATTAAGAAGTAAGGTTATATCTTAGATGAATGAGTCAACCTGAAAAAAACATTGGTGAAAAAATAGCTTTTACCATTTCTTCATCCCCACCATGTCTCTAAGTAATAATAATCGCTAATATGCTTTAACCACTAACTAAACTACAGACTAATTTGAGAGGTTTGTGTGCAAAACTTTAAACTTACTTAATTTTTCAATAACCTAGGAGATTATTATTTTCATTGCCATTTTACAAATTAATTGAGAACAGAGAACTAATTTTCCTGATGTATACAGTTAGTAAGTACCACAAGCCAGATTTTAATCCCAGCAACATAATGTTCAAGAACACATTCTTGCGGAGCCTGGGTGATTCAATAATTAAGCATCTGCCTTTGGCTCAGTCATGACCCCAGGGGCCTAGGATTGATCCCTGCACTTGGCTCCCCTGCTTCTCCCTCTCCCACTCCCCTTACTTGTGTTCCCTCTCTTGATGTCTCTCTCTGTGTCAAATAAATAAATAAAATCTTAAAAAAAGAACACATTCTTACCTACTCTGTATTTCTATACCTCCACGTGTAATAAATACCCTCAACAACAAAAGTTAAGCATAAATATAAAGATGAATTGTTGATTTAGAAGCATCTTAGCCATTACTGAGATTACTCTCAGGGGTACAAATTTGGTTGTGTTCATGGTAGGATGGGTGGGAGGTTTTAGTAAAGAGGGCATTAGTTGTGATGAGCACAGGGTGATGTATGGAAGTGTTAAATCATATTGTACACCTGAAACTAATATTACCCTTATATTAAATAACTGAAATTTAAATAAAGTCTTGAAGAAATAATAAAATAAAATGGAAGAAAGGGGCAAATCCAAATTCTCTGCAACTTTAAGAGGTCAAACTCACTCCCTTGTCTTTCCTGAATACCCTCATTGTATCTATGATATTATATGATAATTGCATTTTTTATCCTTTGAGGTTTTGTAAGAAATATATGATGTCAAGAAATTAATGACAATGATGGTGAACCAGACTGGCCATTCAATGAACCACTAGGCTGGGTCTTGAGTCTGTTCATCTGGAAATTTCTTTTTTTTTTTTTAAGACTTTTATTTTATTTTATTTTATTTTATTTTATTTTATCAAAGAGAGAGAAAGAACCAGAGAGCACAGGCAGGGGGAACTGCAGAGGGAAAGGGAGAAGCAGGCTCCCCACTGAGCAGGGAGCCCAACATGGGAATTCAACTCCAAGACCCTGGGATCATATCCTGAGCTGAAGGCAGACCCTTAACCAATTGAGCCACCCAGGTGCACCTGGAAATTTTTTTTTAATGTGTTTAATGTGTTTTTAATGTGTGTTTTTTTTTTTTTTTTTTTTTTTTTTACTCTCCAAAAGAGTAAGAACTCAAGAATCATTAAACCTTACTGTGGAAAAGGACATCAAGTGGTGCTGTGCTCATTGCTCCTTGCCTTTGGTTTGGTAATATGTTAGCTGAGGTCTAGAGGATCCTTGAGATTGGACAGGGAGGGGGAAAATCAGCAAGGCTAGAGCCAGTGCTTCTTGTAGTTTCTTGTAGCTTCTTGTAGTAGAAAGGGCCAGAAACCAGTACTTACAATGTGACAGCTAAATGAGATACCTTATGCTAGACATTCTACAAAGGTGACCTTATGTCTTCAATAACTGAGTGAGACATTATTTGTGTTATTCTGCTTTCTGGAAAATGTAACTACTGTACCCACATTCATGAAACTAAAAAGTAAAAGACTGGGGTTAATTTCCAGTCTGTGGTACGTGAAGCCCTGCACTTACACCCCCCTCCCCATGTGTGCACCTGTCTCAGGGCCTTGGCTTTGGGAATTAGAGAAAGAATAAGAATCCAGTAAGTATTTGAACTCCCAATTCAGAAGATCTGGGTTGAAGCCCCAGATCACTGTGTGGCATGGTGCAAGGGACAGAATTAATTTTAGGTCCTTGCCCCCCCCTACTGTGTAAAATGGGGATAAAATCCTTCACAGTGAATATTAAGAGAATCAAACAACATGGACTCACAGTGCAGTACAATGCCCCATGTATAAGACACTCTCAGTGTCAATTCATGTTATTAACCACCAACAAGACCAAAAACTTAAAAATATCCAGAAGCAACATGTTTTCCTCAGTCAGTAGAAACAAAGGCCACAGAAGTGAATGGAGTCCATTGCAGAAAGAATTCAGAGTACATCACTGTACCCCTAATTTATAGTCCTCTCACACCAAAACCAGCATTTACTGTGTGAAAATGACTCCCGAGAAATGATGGATTGACTTAAAATATAACTCAGTGTATTTTGCAAGATCCAGCCATTCTGAGGTGTCTCCCTGAAGCCAGGGAATTTCAAAAGTTAAGTTGATCAGGAGGAAAAAATGCTATAGCATAACTAAAAGCAAATATAGACAAAAACTTACCAGTTTCATCTTTCAGGGAAGCTTTTCTAGATGTAATAGCAGAGAGCTCTAAAAGAAATAAAGACAAGTATTATTAAATTGTTTATATTCATTATTTGATATGTTGTCTGTTTTGTGGATGGATAGATGGATGGTATATAAATAGATAGGTAGATGATAGAATATGTAAACAGAGAGGAGAGAGCCATTACTAATATGAGCCCCACAATTCCAGAACTGATTGTTCTGAGTCTGTGTAAGCTAGTAGATCAATTAATTTATTGTATTTCTGCACATGAAGCTGTTGAAGTTCATAAATGATGCATTTTTCCTTCTTTTCTCACAACTTAATGTCTAGGACTATCTTGTTTTCCCTCTGTGCTCATAGCTCCCAGCACAGTGCTTGCTACACAGTAGGTGTTCTATAAATTCTTGTTAAATGGAAAAAAATAACTGAAACAGTGGCTGCTATATATTCCTCAGCACCCACTGATAACATGAAGGGTTATTACCAAAATGAATTCATCCAACCCTAGAATGCACAGCAGAATATTACATTTTGGGAGGAGTGTGGAATAGGTAAATTCCCCATCTAAGCAGAAGAAAGAGGTCCCACCTTTCCAAAGCACACATGTTCCCAATATCCCCAACTCATGCACATGATTTTTTGGAGTGGTGGTGTTTGTGGACATGATAATAATACTAATGAAAGCCAATACCTATTGAATGATTATTACTATTCAAGGAAGTATGTGAAAGATTCACATGTATTAGGTCATCTGATTCCCTAGTGACACTGATGTGAGCTGTATTCATGTTAGTCATGAAGAAATGAGGTTTAGAAAGTCTAAATAACTTGCTGGGAGTCATACCAGTGATTGGCAGAGCCAGCACTCAATGTTCCATTATGAGGGTTTAGATGAGCTAGAACATGTGGAAAGTACCTTGTAAAACAATCCATAGAAATTCATATGATTCCACCATAGTGGAGTCTCAGGCATTATCTCTTCTCCTATCATAATTACTCATAGAAAATGACCTTTTTATTAAAGAAGCTCAGCATTTCAGTGTGCTTCTTTCCAGGGACAGAAAGACTGGACAAGGGATAATCATAGGTTTTCTGAATATATAAAACTGAGGTGAGGGTTATATTACTCTATAGTGTAAAAAAAAAAAAACCCTCAAAAATAAAAATTAAAGCAAAAACCCGATATGCATACAAAACCAAAATTCCTTAAAGAGATCATTGACTGGATTATTTGCTTGTAGAGATCAGAGAGGGAGACAAACCATGAGAGACTTTGGACTCTGGGAAACAGATTGAGGGTTTCAGAGGAGAGGGGTAGAAGGATGGGGTAGCTGGATGATGGGAATCAAGGAGGGCACATGTTGTGATGAGCACTGGGTGTTATATGCAACTAATGAATTATTGAATACTACATCAAAATCTAATGATGTACTATATATTGGCCAACTGAACATTAAAAAAAAAAATCATTGACTGTTGGATGGAAGAAGAGAGTCTTAGCATGTTCATTATTTTTCTCCTTGATGTGTTCTCTCCAGATATGGTTCTGTTATGCAAATTATTCACTTCACATAATCTTATTTTGGTATGCTTTAAAAAAATGAATCTGAGCTATAGACTTTTGTGTAAATCTCAAGAACAAAAATATTTACATAATCGTGTTTAGATGTTAAAATATCCTCAAGAACTGGTTTTTTAGTGTCTTGAAAGCATCTTTCTTTTGCATACAGTGACTTTGCTCATTAAAAAATAAATATAAATCACTTACCACCATTTATTGAGGTTTAAACATTCAGATAACAATTTTTCAAATTAAATCTATGTGTATTCTAGTTTCACATTCTTAATCAATGTTGGTTGAAAACTTGGACCAGATTAATTTTATCTCTCTTCAAAATTCCTTCCCTGTTTTGTGCTTCCATGTTTTATATATTTCATCAAAAAACCAAAAACAACAAACAAAAAACTTATAAGCATTAGCATTAGAAATATGCTGAGGAAGGTATGGAGGAGCAAGATGGCAGAGGAGTAGGAGATCTAAGTTTCATCTGGTCCAAGGAATTCAGCTAAATTCTGAATTTAGAATTCTGAACACCTACAAACTAAACAGGAGATCAAAGAGAATAGCAACAATTCTATGAACAGAAAAGTGACCATTTTATAGATGGTATCTTCTGATTTGATTAGTGTATATTCTTCTGGGTTCATTGTTACCTTTTGGCATTTTGTTCTCTCATTCATCTATTTTTCTCTGGACAAAACAACAAGACAGAAAAACTCACCTCAAAAAAAAAAAAAAGAATAAGAGGCAGAACTGACTGCTAGACCTAATCAATATGGACATTAGTAAGATGTCAGAAGTAAGATGTCAGAACTAGAGTTCGGCATGATGATTCTAAAGATGCTAGCTGGGCTTGAAAAAAGCATAGAAGATATTAGAGAATGCCTTTCTTAGAAAATAAAAACAAATACAACCAAGTTGAAATTTAAAAAAGCTATTAATGAGGTGCAATAAAAAATGGAGGCTATTACTGCTAGGAAAAATGAGGCAGAAGAGATAATTAGTGAAATATAAGACCAAATGATGGAGAATAAAGAAACTGAGGAAAAGAGAGTGAAACAACTATGGAATCACAAGGGGAGAACTCAAGGAATAAATGATACCATAAGACGAAATAGTACTAGAATAATTAGGATCCCAGAAGAAGAAGAAAGAGAGAGGGGGCAGAAGGTATATTGGAGCAAATTATAGCAGATAACCTCCCTAATTTGGGGAAGGAAACAGGCATCAAAATCCAGGAGGCACAGAGAACCCCCCTCAAAATCAATAAAAATAGGTCTACACCCTGTCATCTAATAGTAAAACTTAAAGTCTCAGAGACAAAGAGAAAATCCTGAAAGCAGCTCAGGACAAGAGGTCTGTAGCTTACAGTGGTAGAAATACCACTATTAGCAGCAGACCTATCCACAGAGACCTGGCACACCAGAAAGGACTAGCATGATATATTCAGAGCACCAAATGAGAAAAATATGCAACCAAGAATATTATACCCAGCAAGCTCTCATTGAAAATAGAAGGAGAAATAAAAAGCTTCCAGGGCAAACAAAAGCTAAAAGAATTTGCAAACACCAAACCAAGCCTACAGGAAATATTGAAAAGAGTCCTCTAAGCAAATAGAGAGCCTAAAAGTAACAGACCAGAAAAGAACAGAGACATTATACAGTAACAGTCACCCAACAGGCAATATAATGGCACTAAATTCATATCTCCCAATAGGTACCCTGAATGTAAATGGGCTAAATGCCCCCATTAAAAGACACAGGGCATCAGAATGGATAATAAAACAAGAGCTATCCTTGTGATTGAGTTCCAGTTTCAAAGCATTATGATCTGAGAATATGCAGGGAATAATCTCAGTCTTTTGGTATCAGTTGAGTCCTGATTTGTGACCCAGTATGTGGTCTATTCTGGAGAAGGTTCCATGTGCACTTGAGAAGAATGAGTATTCTGTTGTTTAAGGGTGGAATGTTCTGTATATATCTATGAGGTCCATCTGGTCCAATGTGTCATTTAATGCTCTTGTTTCTTTATTGATTTTCTGCTTTGATGATCTATTTCTGACAGAGGCGTGTTAAGATCTCCTACTATTAATGTATTCATATCAATATGACTCTTTATCTTGATTAATAGTTTTCTTATGTAATTGGCTGCTCCCATATTGGAGGCATAGATATTTACAATTGTTAGATCATCTTGGTGGATAGTCCCTTTAAGAATTATGTAGTGTCCTTCTGTATCTCTGACTACCATCTTTAGTTTAAAATCTAATTTATCTAATATGAGAATCACTACCCCGGCCTTCTTTTGAGGCCCATTGGCATGAAAGATGCTTCTCCAACCCTTCACTTTCAGTCTGGGTGTATCTTTAGGTTCAAATTAGAGAATCGACTCCATTTACTATAGCACCAAGAACCATAAGATACCTCGGAATAAACCTAACCAAAGAGGTTAAGGATCTGTACTTGAGGAACTACAGAACACTCATGAAAGAAATTGAAGAAGACACAAAAAGATGGAAGACCATTCCATGCTCTTGGATAGGAAGAATAAACATTGTTAACATGTCTATACTGCCCAGAGCAATCTATATTTTTAATGCCATTCCGATCAAAATTCCACCGGTATTTTTCAAAGAGCTGGAGCAAATAATCCTAAAATTTGTATGGAATCAGAAGAGACCCCAAATTGCTAAGGAAATGTTGAAAAACAAAAATAAAACTGGCGGCATCACGTTACCTGATTTCAAGCTTTACTACAAAGCTGTGATCACCAAGACAGCATGGTACTGGCATAAAAACAGACACATAGACCAGTGGAACAGAGTAGAGAGCCCAGATATGGACCCTCAACTCTATGGTCAAATAATCTTCGACAAAACAGGAAAAAATATCCAGTGGAAAAAAGACAGTCTCTTCAATAAATGGTGCTGGGAAAACTGGACAACTATATGTAGAAGAATGAAACTCGACCATTCTCTTACACCGTGCACAAAGATAAACTCGAAATGGATAAAAGACCTCAACATGAGACAGGAATCCATCAGAATCCTCGAGGAGAACATAAGCAGTAACCTCTTTGATATCAGCCACAGCAACTTCTTTCAAGATATGTCTCCAAAGGCGATGGAAACAAAAGCGAAAATGAACTTTTGGGACTTCATCAAGATCAAAAGCTTCTGCACAGCAAAGGAAACAGTCAACAAAACAAAGAGGCAACCCACGGAATGGGAGAAGATATTTGCAAATGATAGTATAGACAGAAGGTTGATATCCAGGATCTATAAAGAACTTCTCAAACTCAACACACACAAAACAGACAATCATATTAAAAAATGGGCAGAAGATATGAACAGTCACTTCTCCAATGAAGACATACAAATGGCTATCAGACACATGAAAAATGTTCATCATCACTAGCCATCAGGGAGATTCAAATTAAAACCACATTGAGATACCACCTTACACCAGTTAGAATGGCCAAAATTAGCAAGACAGGAAACAATGTGTGTTGGAGAGGATGTGGAGAAAGGGGAACCCTCTTACACTGTTGGTGGGAATGCAAGTTGGTGCAGCCACTTTGGAGAACAGTGTGGAGATTCCGCAAGAAATTAAAAATAGAGCTTCCTTATGACCCTGCAAGTGCACTACTGGGTATTTACCCCAAAGATACAGGTGTAGTGAAAAGAAGGGCCATCTGTACCCCAATGTTTATAGCAGCAATGGCCACGGTCGCCAAACTGTGGAAAGAACCAAGATGCCCTTCAACAGACGAATGGATAAGGAAGATGTGGTCCATATACACTATGGAGTATTATGCCTCCATCAGAAAGGATGAATACCCAACTTTTGTATCAACATGAATGGGACTGGAAGAGATTATGCTGAGTGAAATAAGTCAAGCAGAGAGAGTCAATTATCATATGGTTTCACTTATTTGTGGAGCATAACACATAATATGGAGGACAAGGGTAGATGGAGAGGAGAAGGGAGTTGAGGGAAATTGGAAGGGGAGGTGAACCATGAGAGACTATGGACTCTGAAAAACAACCTGAGAGTTTTGAAGAGGCAGAGGGTGGGAGGTTGGGGGAACCAGGTGGTGGGTATTAGGGAGGGCACAGATTGCATGGAGCACTGGGTGTGGTGAAAAAACAATGAATACTGTTACACTGAAAAGAAATAAAAAATTTAAAAAAAAAGACACAAAATCAAGAGCTATCGATATGCTGTCTGCAAGAAACCCATTTTAGACCCAAAGACACCTCCAGATTTAAAGTGAGGGGGTGGAAAATAATTACCATATTAAAGGACTTCAAAAGGAGCTGGGGTGGCAATCCTTGTATGAGATAAATTATATTTTAAGCCAAAGACTATAATAAGAGATGAGGAAAGACACTATATCATACTTAAAGGGTCTGTCCAACAAGAAGATTTAAAAATTTATAATATCTATACCCCTAACATGGGGGCAGCCAATTATATAAACCAATTAATAATGAAATCAAAGAAACACATCAACAACAATACAATAATAGTAGGGGATTATAACCCCCCCTGACTGAAATGGACAGATCCTCTAAGCAAAGATCGACAAGGAAATAAAGGCTTTAAATGACACATTGGACCAGATGGACATCACAGATATATTCAGAACATTCCATCCCAAAGCAACAGAATACACATTCTTCTTTAGTGCAAATGGAACATTCTCCAGAATAGATCACATCCTAGGTCACAAATCTGGTCTCAACCAGTACCAAAAGATTAGGATCATTCCCCGCATATTTTCAGACCACAATGCTTTGAAACTAGAACTAAACTACAAGAGGGAAGTTGGAAAGAACTCAAATACATGAAAGCTAATAAGCATCCTGTTCAAAATCTTTGGGACAGAACAAATGTGGTCCTGAGAGGAAAGTATATAGCAATGCAAGTCTTTCTCAAGGAACAAGAAAGGTCTCAAATACACAACCTAACCCTACACCTAAAGCAGCTGGAGAAAGAGCAGTAAATAAAGTCTAAGCCCAGCAGGAGAAGAGAAATAAAGATCAGAGCAGAAAACAATGAAACAGAAACCAAAAGAACAGTAGAACAGATCACTGAAACTAGGAGCTGGTTCCTTGAAAGAATTATTAATATAGATAAACACCTGGCCAGACTTTCAAAAAGAAAAGAGAAAGGACCCAAATTAATAAAATCATGAATGAAAGAGGAGAGATCATAACCAACACCAAAGAAATACAAACAATTATAAGAGCATATTATGAGCAATTATACACGAGCAAATTAGACAATCTGGAAGAAATGGATGCATTCCTAGAGATTTCTAAACTACCAAAACTGAACCAGGAAGAAAGAGAAATCCTGAACAGACCCGTAACCAGTAAGGAGATTGAAGCTGTAATCAAAAATCTCCCAACCAAAAAGATCCCTGGGCCAGATGGCTTTCCAGGGGAATTCTACCAAACATTTAAAGAAGAACTAATACCCATTCTTGTCCCAAAAAATAGAAATGGAAGGAAAACTTCCAAACTCATTTTAGGAGGCTAGCATTACCTTAATCCCAAAACCAAAGACCCCATCAAAAAGGAGAATTACAGACCAATATTCATGATGAACATGGATGCAAAAATCCTCACCAAAATTCTAACCAATAGGACCTAATGGTACATTAAAAGGATTATTCATCATGACCAAGTGAGATTTATTCTTGGGCTGCAAGTTTGGTTCAGCATCCACAAATCAGTCAACGTGAGACAATACATTAATAAAATAAAGAACAAGAACCATAGGATGCTCTCAATAAATGCTGAAAAAGCATTTGACAAAGGAAAGCATCCTTTCTTGATCAAAACCCTTCACATTGTAGGGGTAGAGGGTACATACCTCAATATTGTGATAGCCATCTATGAGAACCCACAACGAATATCATTCTCAATGGAGAAAAACTGAGAGCCTAAGCCCAGGAACACAGCAGGGCTGTCCACTATCACCACTGCTATTCAATATAGTATGAACTAGAAGTCCTGGCCTCAGCAATCAGACATCAAAAAGAAGTAAAAGGCATCCGAACTGGCAAAGAAATAAAACTCTCACTCTTTGCAGATGATATGATACTTTATGTGGAAAACCCAAAAGACTCCACCCCAAAACTTCTAGAACTCATACAGGAATTCAGTAAAGTGTCAGAATATAAAATCAATGCACAGAAATCAATTGCATTTCTATACACGAACAACAAGACAGAAGAAAGAGAAATTGAGGAGTTGATCCCACTTATAATTGCACCCCAAACCATAAGATACCTAGGAATAAACCTAACCAAAGAGGCAAAGTATCTATACTCAGAAAACTATAGGGTACTCATGAAAGAAATTGAGGAAGACATAAAGAAATGGAAAAACATTCCATGCTCATGGATTGGAAGAACAAATATTATGAAAATGTCTATGCTACCTAAAGCAATCTACACATTTTATGCAATCCCTATCAAAATACCATCAACTTTTTTCAAAGAAATGGGACAAATAATCCTAAAACTTATATGGAACCAGAAAAGATCCCAAATAGGGGTGCCTGGGTAGCTCAGTGGGTTAAAGCCTCTGCCTTTGGCTCAGGTCATGACCCCAGGGTCCTGGGATTAAGCCCCGCATCCAGCTCTCTGCTCAGTGGGGAGCCTGCTTCTCCCTCTCTCTGCCTGCCTCTCTGCCTACTTGTAATCTCTCTCTCTGTCAAATAAATAAAATCTTAAAAAAAAAAAAAGAAAAGAAAAGATCCCAAATAGCCAGAGGAATGTTGAAAAAGAAAGCCAAAGTTGGTGACATCACAATTCCAGACTTCAAGCTCTATTACAAAGCTGTCATCATCAAGACAATACGGTACTGGCACAAAAACAGACACATAGATCAATGGAACAGAATAGACCAACAGATCAATGGAACAGAAATAGACCCTCAACTCTATGGTCAACTAATTTTCAACAAAGCAGGAAAGAATGTCCAACGGAAAAAAGACAGTTTCTTCAACAAATGGTGTTGGGAAAATTGGACAGCCACATGCAGAAAAAAGAAACTGTACCATTTTCTTACACCACACCCAAAAATAGACTCCAAATGGATGAAAGACCTCAATGTGAGAAAGGAATCCATCAAAATCCTTGAGGAGAACACAGGAAGCAACCTCTTTGACCTCAGCCCCAGCAACTTCTTCCTAGAAACATCACCAAAGACAAGGGAAGCAAGGGCAAAAATGAACTTTTGGGACTTCATCAAGATCAAAATCTTTTGCACAGCAAAGGAAACAGTCAACAAAACCAAAGGACAACTGACAGAATGGGAGAAGATATTTGCAAATGACATATCAGATAAAGGGCTAGTATCCAAAATCTATAAAGAACTTATCAAATTCAACACCCAAAGAGCAAATAGTCCAATCAAGAAATGGGCAGAGTACATAAACAGACATTTCTGCAAAGAAGAAATCCAGAAGGCCAACAGACACATGAAAAAGTACTCACCATCATTTGGCATCAGGGAAATACAAAGCAAAACCACAATGAGATACCACCTCACACCAGTCAGAATGGCTAAAATTAACAAGTCAGGAAAAGACAGATGCTGGCAAGGATGTGGAGAAAGGGGAACCCTCCTACACTGTTGGTGGGAATGCAAGCTCATGTAGCCACTCTGGAAAACAGTATGGAAGTTCCTCAAAAAGTTGAAAATAGAGCTACCCTATGACCCTGCAATTCAACTACTGGGTAGTTACTCCAAAGA